>NC_090197.1:26555970-27295970 GCF_033026475.1 Channa argus
CTGTGGGCTGACAGCTGATGTACAATAATTATTATGAATATTTGTATGATTAGTTTTTTGCCGTCTATGAGAGCAATCTTCACATGGCTGTATCTCGGAAACTACACGTGATATTGTTATGAAACTTTGACTCATGATGCCCCATGATGAAATGCTTCACATGTTACAGTGTGGGCTCTCTAGCGCCACCGTGTGGTCAGTTATTTAACTCGTTTTTTAACTCCTAAAAATTGTTTTTTTTTTTCTGATTTCACTTCTATGTTGTACAGGGCCTTTAGTACTACCACGTGCACCACCTGGCGGCCGTTCGCGGTACTGCAACTGTTTCGATCTTTTTTTTTTAAGCTAATGCAATGACTGACTTGAATGAAACTTTACAAATATGTGCAGGACACTGCCCTAAACACGCGTGTTAAACGTTTATCCACTGGGGGGCGCTATTGTGGGTGTTTTTTTTTTTTTGGTATTTTATCCTCAGAACTTCATTAGTGTTGAGAGGGCAAGATGGCAACAGTTGATTCCTTTGGACAGGCTGCCATCTGCTGGAGAGTTGGTGAATAACAATTGAAAACTTCTTCATTGTTTCATGAGCTTTCACTAGTTGTTTAATATTTTAAAAAACTACACATGTTACAGTGTTGCCTGTCGCTTCTACAACTTTCAGAGCTGCAGATTCGGCGATGGCTGCAGCAGGTGCAGCGGCTGGCTTTCAGCAATCACACGCATTTTCTGCAGGAAATGCCCATTCTAGTTAGTGGGAGAGCTGTAAGCACAGCTCTCACACTATTGAGATCCTTTTCTTTATTATTAGTGGGAGAGCTGTAAGCACAGCTCTCACACTATTGAGATCCTTTTCTTTATTATTATTATTATTATTATTATTATTATTATTATTATAGCCCGTTTTTCGGTCGCTATCTAGTCCTAGACGGTTTGTCGTAGAAACTTCGTTCCACTTCCTAAACGTAGGTCCCTTTTAGGACAGGGGTGGTATTACTTTTCTCATTAATAACTTTTATACTTTTTATTATATTTCACTTTTTATGAACTTTTTTTCCCATAGAAAATGAATGGAAGGCACTTAAAATTTCCCTTCAACTTGCCACTTTTCATCTGCCTCTTGTGTCGTCATACTTTGGAGTAGAAACTTCATTTAAACTTTATACGGGTCTAGTCCCTTTCAACTTTTTCTGGGTGGATCAGCTTCTTTCTATCTTTTATACTTTTTGAATAATCGCAGTTTTAGTTTTAGGCAACTTTTGGAGCTTTTTCAACTTTTCCATTAGTGTGTATTGCGGAATGTTGGAGCAGCTAGAGTGGGTGACATCACACGCACTCTAACTTTTCAGCTTCCACTTTTAGCAACTTTTTTCCTTCTTTTCCTTCTTTCCTTCAGTCAACTTTAATCTTACATAAACAAACTATACATCAGAATGTAGGTATTTTTGTCTTCTTTCAGTAAATGTAACTCTCATAGTGACAGGACTGACGGTTCTTTCTCCAAGTGTCCAGAAGCAGAGAGAGTGCCGTCAAAACTCCCATTGGAGCCCATTATAACAGAGGTTCTTAAATTCTAATCAAATCACAAACGGGGGGCTGTTTTAAAATCGCCACCACGCCTTCATTTTATGGAGTATCTTCAAATAAAGTACATCAGTGTGTTCATTGAAGCCTTTTGTCACTCACAGTTTTTGAATTGTTTCGATAGGACTAATACTTTTTCATATTTTGAGCATTTTGCGAGGCATAGTCTCAGCACTTTTCCAGCCTGCCTTTGCATTTGGCTCACATGACTCAGCAGGCGGGCAGCGGGCAGCAGTCATTGTCATGGTAACGGACACAGCTGCATGACGTCATGTAATCAGCCTCAGAGCTGTGTCCACACACTTTACCTGAGTTTTTCTCCCTCAACAGACACAGTGGAGACACACACAGACACACACCCTCACAGACAGGAAATACCCTTTCAAAATAAAAGCCTTTCATAATACTTTATCCACTTTTTAGCATTTAAATGCTAAAATGACTTTGTGGTGAAGTTTCCCTACACACACACCCTCACAGATAGGAAAAACACTTTCAAAATAAAAGCCTTTCATAATATTTTATCCACTTTTTAGCATTTAAATGCTAAAATGACTTTGTGGTGAAGTTTCCCTACACACACACCCTCACAGACAGGAAACACACTTTCAAAATAAAAGCCTTTTATCATTCTTATTTTAATTATTTAGCATTTAAATGCTAAAATGAGTTTGATTTGAAGTCTCCCTACAGTGGACACACAAACTACCACACAGACACAGACAGGAAACACACTTTCAAATTAAAAGCTCTTTTCAACTTTTTTTTTTCAACAGTTTTTCAGCATTAAAATGGTTCCTTCATTTCTAAGTAGTTACTTCTAGCTTTTTTCTTTACACTTTAATAGCAACTTTTTTACTTTGCTTCTTTTTTTGTTTCTTTTAACTTTGGGAATATTAACCTTTTCCTTTGTTTCTTACTACTTCTTTCCACTTTTGTTAATCAAGTTGTTGCTTTTTCACTTCTTCCTTTACACTTTTAATAGCAACTTTTTTACTTTGCTTCTTTCTTTGTTTCTTTTAACTTTGGGAATATTAACCTTTTCCTTTGTTTCTTACTACTTCTTTCCACTTTTGTTAATCAAGTTGTTGCTTTTTCACTTCTTACTTTTTTCTTTACACTTTCAATAGCAACTTTTTACTTTGCTTCTTTTTCTGTTTCTTTACACTTTAAATATCACCTTTTTAGCTATTTACTTCCATTGTTACTTTCTACTTTTTTTCTTTTCTTAATTCAACTTTTCTTGGTATTTTGGATTTTTTCTTTTATTGTCATCTTCTTTCTTTCTCTTTTTGTTTGTATTTATCTCTCTTCAGCGTTTGCGGCTTTGAACGTGCAAACGCCTCTGCTCTCAGCAGCTTCTGAGCGGTCGGCCTCTACCGGGCGACTTAACAGCTCTCCCACGTAATTTCCTTGGAAATTGCCTTTTCTAGTTATTATTATTATTATTATTATTATAGCCCGTTTTTCGGTCGCTATCTAGTCCTAGACGGTTTGTCGTAGAAACTTCGTTCCACTTCCTAAACGTAGGTCCCTTTTAGGACAGGGGTGGTATTACTTTTCTCATTAATAACTTTTATACTTTTTATTATATTTCACTTTTTATGAACTTTTTTTCCCATAGAAAATGAATGGAAGGCACTTAAAATTTCCCTTCAACTTGCCACTTTTCATCTGCCTCTTGTGTCGTCATACTTTGGAGTAGAAACTTCATTTAAACTTTATACGGGTCTAGTCCCTTTCAACTTTTTCTGGGTGGATCAGCTTCTTTCTATCTTTTATACTTTTTGAATAATCGCAGTTTTAGTTTTAGGCAACTTTTGGAGCTTTTTCAACTTTTCCATTAGTGTGTATTGCGGAATGTTGGAGCAGCTAGAGTGGGTGACATCACACGCACTCTAACTTTTCAGCTTCCACTTTCAGCAACTTTTTTCCTTCTTTTCCTTCTTTCCTTCAGTCAACTTTAATCTTACATAAACAAACTATACATCAGAATGTAGGTATTTTTGTCTTCTTTCAGTAAATGTAACTCTCATAGTGACAGGACTGACGGTTCTTTCTCCAAGTGTCCAGAAGCAGAGAGAGTGCCGTCAAAACTCCCATTGGAGCCCATTATAACAGAGGTTCTTAAATTCTAATCAAATCACAAACGGGGGGCTGTTTTAAAATCGCCACCACGCCTTCATTTTATGGAGTATCTTCAAATAAAGTACATCAGTGTGTTCATTGAAGCCTTTTGTCACTCACAGTTTTTGAATTGTTTCGATAGGACTAATACTTTTTCATATTTTGAGCATTTTGCGAGGCATAGTCTCAGCACTTTTCCAGCCTGCCTTTGCATTTGGCTCACATGACTCAGCAGGCGGGCAGCGGGCAGCAGTCATTGTCATGGTAACGGACACAGCTGCATGACGTCATGTAATCAGCCTCAGAGCTGTGTCCACACACTTTACCTGAGTTTTTCTCCCTCAACAGACACAGTGGAGACACACACAGACACACACCCTCACAGACAGGAAATACCCTTTCAAAATAAAAGCCTTTCATAATACTTTATCCACTTTTTAGCATTTAAATGCTAAAATGACTTTGTGGTGAAGTTTCCATACACACACACCCTCACAGATAGGAAACACACTTTCAAAATAAAAGCCTTTCATAATATTTTATCCACTTTTTAGCATTTAAATGCTAAAATGACTTTGTGGTGAAGTTTCCCTACACACACACCCACAGACAGGAAACACACTTTCAAAATAAAAGCCTTTTATCATTCTTATTTTAATTATTTAGCATTTAAATGCTAAAATGAGTTTGTTTTGAAGTCTCCCTACAGTGGACACACAAACTACCACGCAGACACAGACAGGAAACACACTTTCAAATTAAAAGCTCTTTTCAACTTTTTTTTTTTTTCAACAGTTTTTCAGCATTAAAATGGTTCCTTCATTTCTAATTAGTTACTTCTAGCTTTTTTCTTTACACTTTAATAGCAACTTTTTTACTTTGCTTCTTTTTTTTGTTTCTTTTAACTTTGTGAATATTTACCTTTTCCTTTGTTTCTTACTACTTCTTTCCACTTTTGTTAATCAAGTTGTTGCTTTTTCACTTCTTCCTTTACACTTTTAATAGCAACTTTTTTACTTTGCTTCTTTCTTTGTTTCTTTTAACTTTGGGAATATTTACCTTTTCCTTTGTTTCTTACTACTTCTTTCCACTTTTGTTAATCAAGTTGTTGCTTTTTCACTTCTTACTTTTTTCTTTACACTTTCAATAGCAACTTTTTACTTTGCTTCTTTTTCTGCTTCTTTACACTTTAAATATCAACTTTTTACTTATTTACTTCCTCCATTGTTACTTTCTACTTTTTTCTTTTCTTAATTCAACTTTTCCTGGGATTTTGGATTTTTTCCTTTTCTTGACATCTTCTTCTTTCTCTTTTTGTTTGTATTTATCTCTCTTCAGCGTTTGCGGCTTTGAACGTACAAACGCCTCTGCTCTCAGCCGCTTCTGAGCGGTCGGCCTCTACCGGGCGACTTAACAGCTCTCCCACGTAATTTCCTTGGAAATTGCCTTTTCTAGTTATTATTATAGCTCGTTTTTCGGTCGCTATCTAGTCCTACACGGTTTGTCGTAGAAACTTCGTTCCACTTCCTAAACGTAGGTCCCTTTTAGGACAGGGGTGGTATTACTTTTCTCATTAATAACTTTTATACTTTTTATTATATTTCACTTTTTATGAATTTTTTTTCCCATAGAAAATGAATGGAAGGCACTTAAAATTTCCCTTCAACTTGCCTCTTTTTAACTGCTTCTTGTAGCTTCATAGTTTTACGTAGAAACTTCATTTAAAGTTTATACAGGTCTAGTCCCTTTCAACTTTTTCTGTGTTGATCAGCTTCTTTGTATCTTTTATACTTTTTGAATAATCGCAGTTTTAGTTTTAGGCAACTTTTGGAGCTTTTTCAACTTTTCCATTAGTGTGTATTGCGGAATGTTGGAGCAGCTAGAGTGGGTGACATCACACGCACTCTAACTTTTCAGCTTCCACTTTTAGCAACTTTTTTCCTTCTTTTCCTTCTTTCCTTCAGTCAACTTTAATCTTACATAAACAAACTATACATCAGAATGTAGGTATTTTTGTGTTCTTTCAGTAAATGTAACTCTCATAGTCACAGGACTGACGGTTCTTTCTCCAAGTGTCCAGAAGCAGAGAGAGTGCCGTCAAAACTCCCATTGGAGCCCATTATAACAGAGGTTCTTAAATTCTAATCAAATCACAAACGGGGGGCTGTTTTAAAATCGCCACCACGCCTTCATTTTATGGAGTATCTTCAAATAAAGTACATCAGTGTGTTCATTGAAGCCTTTTGTCACTCACAGTTTTTGAATTGTTTCGATAGGACTAATACTTTTTCATATTTTGAGCATTTTGCGAGGCATAGTCTCAGCACTTTTCCAGCCTGCCTTTGCATTTGGCTCACATGACTCAGCAGGCAGGCAGCGGGCAGCAGTCATTGTCATGGTAACGGACACAGCTGCATGACGTCATGTAATCAGCCTCAGAGCTGTGTCCACACACTTTACCTGAGTTTTTCTCCCTCAACATACACAGTGGAGACACACACACACACACCCCCTCACAGACAGGAAATACCCTTTCAAAATAAAAGCCTTTCATAATATTTTATCCACTTTTTAGCATTTAAATGCTAAAATGACTTTGTGGTGAAGTTTCCCTACACACACACCCTCACAGATAGGAAACACACTTTCAGAATAAAAGCCGCTTCGTCTTCTGAACAGCTGCTTCGTCTTCTGCAGCCCCAGCCTTGTCTGTCCTCTCAAAAACACTGCTGAATGGGATCCAAAGTTTCTTTACCCATGTCACAACCTTTTGTTGCTGCTGGATGCCCCCTATGGATGACTGATGTCCTTTTCATTATCTGTGCTTTTTTCCTTGTCATCTTTGATAACATACTATATGTCTGCTTAGTTTTACTTTAAATTGTTTCTTTTTTTAATCTTATAAATAAAATCCATTTGCTGCACTTCAATACTGTGTCTCAGATTAAGTCAAGTGACAAGCATGTCTCACAGGCCCAGGGGTCAGAGGTCAGGGGACCATAGGGCAAAGCTTATGTTGATGTGTCTACTTTGAAAGACTGTGGTGAGTGTGGTGCAGGAAGGTAGAGTGGTTGTCCACCAATCCCACAGTTGTTGGTTCAATCCCAGGCTCCTCTGGTCATATATCGAAGTGTCCTTGAGCAAGACACTAAACCAAACTTAGTTGCTCCCAGTGAGCGTTGGGCGGCTGCATAGCAGCTACCCCATTGGTGAGAGCAAATGGGTGAATAAAAAGCAGTGTAAAGCACTTTGAGTGCCAATGGGCAGAAAAGCACTATATAAGTGCAGACGATTTATCATTTAGTTAAAAGAACCAAAATAGACAAAATAATTACTAAAAAGACAAAATGCATATAAAATAGACACATAATCATGAAAAACACACACAAAATGACTAGAAACCAAAAGCATCATCTCCACAGGGGACAAGTGGACATGGAAATTTGTTCAGAACCAGAACAAATGTCCACCTCCTCAAAGCCTTAAACTGTTTCAATAATATGCTAAATGTTTACTGAGCTTAATACTGATGTTTCCTTTTTTACACAACATCCATAAGGGTGCTCACATTTAGTAAATATGACATTTAGAAACTATGACATTTGGTATAATCTCATCATTTGACTGCATTATATTGAACTATTTAAACCCATTCAGCTGTTGTTTGGAGAGGGTTTGATTTAAATAGTTTATAATTCATGTTAAAATAATGTGTATTCGTGGTTATTTCTAAATTTAATGAGCTATAGAATTGGTTAGAAAGTAAGAAAACTGAGGCAAAAATATGAGAAAGAACACAGAATGTGTGACACAAAATACAGAAACACTGACTAAGGTTGTGAGGAAAAAAACTGTTGTCAGTCATGTTGTCAGTCATGTTGTCAGTCATGCCCAACCTTGTCTCTGGAAAGACACATTGTAGCTAGTGAATTATTTGTAGTCACTTATTTTTGCTATGGTCAATGGTGTTTTACCAATTTCAGCCAAAACCTGCCAAAGCATAACTGTGGACTGATAATGACAGCTAGCTCCCCATTCAGTAGCACGATAAAGCTTGAGCAGGCTGCATGATTTGTTGTGCATCAATCAGCTGATGTCTAACTTCTTCCCTCCTTATTCATTGCTTATCTTTATGGATTTGCTTGATGTATGGATATTCATATCCAGTCTGCCACAGAACCATGGAGTTTCTGGGGATCAGCCATGTTGAGTTGTCAGTTGTGAGTTGGGGAACTTTTATCTCTTGGAAAGTTTACCTTGACCATTCAGACATGCAGTGTGCACTGAATCCATGGATGGATAATGAGACAACTGGTCTATGACCACAGATGTAGAAGGCTCTCCAACCTTAAGACAAATATTTTTTGTCAAGAGGCTGTTTGGGTTGTTTTGTGTCTCTATTTTTGACATTTTGTGTCTTTGTCTGTTTTGCATCAATATTTGTTTTTGCATCTTTGTGGTAGTTTTACATGTAATCACTTGCATCCATGTTTAGTAGATTTGTATATATTTTTAGTCATTATGACCTTCTTCCAGTTGTTCTTTGTGGCAGTTTTGGGTTAAATCTGCATCTACACAAGGAAAATCTCCTACTGGGTTGTGTGACTCTGGCCCCTAAACCATCAAGCATGATATCAGCATTATAGAGAGGCGGCAGTGGCTCTTCCCGACCATATGTCTAAGTGTCTTTGGGCAAAACACGCTGTGGCGACCCTGAACTCACAGGATAAACCGAAATGACAAAAAAAAAACAAAAAAAGAGAGAGAGAAGTGATAAAAATAGATCTCACAGGATAAACCGAACGGACAAAAAAAAAAGAAATTATAGAGGTTCGTCCTCGAAAATAGGAAATATAACTGCACTGGCTAATTCCAGTCCTGTAGAGGCCAGTAATAATCGTAGTGGTGTCTACATCATCATACATAGCAGAAGAAGAAGAAGAATAAAAAACACTGTGTGCAGTTTCATCAGAAACCAATCGAGCATCAAGTCTGTGCAGGTAAACTGGAGATAAACATTTTGTTGTTCGTGTATTTATGTGAACTAGAGATGAACAGATGAATGTACGTTACTGCTCGAGTCTGACAGTGAATGAAAATAACAGCTGCTGAGTTTGTGTCGAGTTTAATATTACAAAGTAAGCATTTATTACAGCGCTGTAACGAAGGTATTAGCCGTTAAATTTTTTGCCAATGATGAAAAAAAAGTTTCAATATGTTTTATTTTTAACGGAAATCGGTGTTCTGTGTTTCGGGCGGCAGTGGCTCAGTAGGTAGAGTGGCCGTCTCCCAACAGCAGAGTCTGAGATTCGCGACCAGGCGCTGCACTACTGTGTCGGGTGAGGTCCCACGAGGTGACTGTAGAAGCCGGGCAGGGTTGCGTCAGTAAGGGAATCCGGTAAAAACTGTACCAAATCAACGTGTCGAAAAATGGTTCGCTGTGACGACCCAGAACTCACAGGATAAACCAAATGACAAAAATAAATGTATAGAAGATCATTCTAGAAAATAGAAGTAACAGGATAAACCGAAAGGACAAAAAAATAAAATTGGTGTTCCGCGTTTACTACTACTCTCCTTTCGGCTTATCTCGCGAGTTCAGGGTCGCCACAGCGGATCCTTGTCCGCATGTTGATTTGGCACAGTTTTTTCGCCGGATGCCCTTCCTGACTCAACCCTCCCCAATTTGGTGTTCCGCGTTTACTGTGGTTGAAATAATATTAGCGATGGCAATAAGAAATACAGGTGACCGTGGCGAGTCCTGTGCAAAGCCCGCAGACGTCAGCAATCGTTCTCGCTAGGAGTCTTAAGTTTGTCTCATTTATCACATTTCCCTTTATATCAAGTCGAATTAAAATGAAATAGCATTTCTCCAGGTCAAAAGTGTATTCAAACCAGTCAGCATGCTAATTAAAGATATTCACAATCACATTCTTACTAGTAGATGTTGTATCTCAAGATTTCTACAACTTGGATTTTACTAATCAAAACTACTTTTAAGATATCTAAAACTCATTAAAAAGCATAAGTGGCCAATATACACTAACATTTAATTGCTGGGCTGGATATATATTTACATAATGCGATTTTTTCCTAATAAAGATATTAATAAATTTGACATATCCACAAATACATTCTTTATTATCTACAAGTGTCATCAAATGAAGTAACTTTTGCTAATTGTGTGTATTGGGCTTTTAAGTTATCCACATCATCATTGTTGGGGACTGTGTTGCAGGAGAACCATGAAATGCATCAAATTGCATCATTATGAATGTTATTGTCTCATCCAATACCTTTTGTTGAAAATTCATGATATTGATATTCGACTAAATATAACAGAGGAAATAAAGAGGATAGTAATCCATACCAAACCTGCTTCTCCTCTCTTTTCCACAGCTGTGAAATGTGTGGTATCTGGGCTTTGTTTGGCAGTGATGAGTGCCTGTCAGTTCAGTGCACTAATGCCATGAAGATTGGTCACAGGGGTCCTGATGCCTTCCGCTTTGAGAATGTCAACGGTTTTACCAACTGCTGCTTTGGCTTCCACCGGCTGGCAATCGTGGACCAGTTGTACGGCATGCAGCCCTTGCGTATCAAGAAGTTCCCCTTCTTGTGGCTTTGCTACAATGGAGAAATTTACAACCACCTGACGGTAACAATGTGTTAAGTGCTTTTCTGAAAGATTTTCTTGGTTGTTGGAGACAACAATCGCACAGTGTGTAACAGTTGAAAAATGTTTTCCAGCATAAGAATGTTGTATCTTGCCCCTGGAATTAATTGCTTTTCACTTCTAGAAAAAGTGACACACACACTTAATCTGCTTACTGCCTACTTATCACTGATGAGCAATGTGAACCTTCAACAGAAAAGTTAGCCTTTTTTGTCCTGTCGTGTAACACAGTCCTGTCATTTGTTGATATGAACAGGGGGAAAAGGGAGTTGTAATTCAGTATATATATTTCACATTCAGTTGTATTTGATAAAAATTATTGAATTGAAGGGGATTTGTTGTATTATTGGAAAAAAAATCAGGTTTAGCTTTGACCAAAATATGCAGAGGAAGCAAAGTGAAAGAACAGCATTACAACTTTGGTGTCTCTCAGGTGGTTTTGTCTAACCCTGTGTTATTTAATTGTCATGGCATGGACGTTTCTGTAAAAGAATCAGGAAATCATCCAAACCAATGTGTGCACCAATGTTCTTTCAGCTCAAGAAGCAGTTTGAATTTGATTACCAGACCAAAGTAGACGGTGAGATTTTGCTTCATCTCTATGACCGATTTGGCATCAAGAAGATGGCTTCTCTTCTGGACGGAGTATTTGCTTTCATTCTGCTGGACACAGCAAACAGAAAAGTCTTTTTGGGAAGAGATACATATGGGGTCCGGCCTTTGTTCAAACTCCTCACAGATAATGGATTCCTTGCAGTCTGCTCAGAGGCCAAAGGTAAAGGGATAGTTTCTTATTCCTTGTTGAGTCTGGATCTTATGAAGAGAAATGTTATAAACCTTTTTGCTATTTGTTTACAGGCCTTACCAATATTACCCATGCAATGGCCACTCCTCCCAACATTGTGCCTTTTCCCCCTGGACATTATGAGGTCTTTAATTTGAAGCAGAATGGCAAAGTTCAGTCACTCCAGTTGGAGCAGTTCCACTGCTGTACACAAGAGCCTGCTCATGCCATCTACGACACTGTGGAGAGACTGCCCACAAGTATGAATTATTCATGGTTAACTTCGTTAGTTTAGTTGTTTGGTGATATGTGGCAAATTTTACAATGATGCTTCTCCGTAGGTTTTGATGAGGAAACTGTGAAAAACAACATCAGAACCCTTTTTGAGAATGCTGTAAGGAAACGTCTGATGGCTCACAGGAGGATTGGTTGCCTTCTGTCAGGTAGTTTGATATTCTGGCATCTTTATTCTAAAACATCTTTTTGGCTATTTGTTACATGAAACATTAATTTGTTAATGTAAATGTGGTCCAAACTTTCACTGTTTCATGGTGTTTTCCTCCAATTTTATTTAATGAAACTGAAATGAACTTCATAACATAGTTTTTGGTTTATCCTGTTAAAAAACTGATCACTGATCATTTGTATCGATGATCCTCCTTCATGTGTTTTTGTCAGGTGGTCTTGACTCTAGTTTGGTTGCTGCTACACTGGTGAAACTGGCCAAAGAGGAGAAGCTCAAGTATCCTATCCAGACATTTTCAATCGGCTCAGATGACAGTCCAGACATCATAGCTGCTCGCAAGGTGAGTTCTACACTTTCTGATCCCTTTGTCCATGATGTGAACTAATTCCAGTAACGTATCCAAAAAGTGTTTGTGACTATAACAGTATGGCATGTTTTGGTGTTTAATGTCGGTTCTCTGAAATACTTGGAAGTCAGTATGTTTTTTTATTTTGGTGTTTGTTAGGTTGCAGCTCACATTGGCAGTGAACACCATGAGGTGAACTTCACTGCAGAAGAGGGCATCCAAGCATTAGAGGAAGTCATCTTCCACCTGGAGACCTATGACATCACCACCATACGTGCCTCTGTTGGTGAGTGTAAAACAAAGCAGTGCAGAGAATCTGTTGCTGTAAATAAAGTACAAAAACTCAACCTTTGGTATGTGTAAGAATGTAAAAGTTATATACGTAAAAACATGTAAGAAATCTGTGTTGTATCTAGATTACTTGAAAAGAAGCATTTCTGAAGCTTTTGAGATAAAGTGCTAAATTTATTTGCCATGAAATTGTTACCTCGACTGCAACTTTGAGTCCCTCACATTTGCGCTTTTCAATGCGGAGATTGAGGTGAATGAGTTTGCTGAATCACTGAATTTCTTTTCCTCCTGATGGGCTTATTCGAATCCCAGTGGAATTCACTGACATTAGTGAATTGATCAGAGAGGACTGTGTGGGCAACAGACCAGATACGGACTGTGTCACATTCCATAAATGACTATCTTGTAATAAAAGTGAAGAATCCTCCAATAAATAAATGACCACTACACAGTTCTCGAGTATGATATGATCCCGGTCCCAGAAAATCTTACAGTGCATGTAGGTTGGGGGTTCACCACTGGATTATCCAGAATGCTGTGCAAGGTAAAATAAAATAAAAAAACTCAACCTGATCAAGAAATAATCAGCCCAATATTTCTTATTATGAAATCAAATCAGTCAAATTCTGAAATCAAAACACACTGTATGCTCTCATTTTGTTATTTGTTTGTAAGATTGTAATGTGCTATTTCAAACTGCAGTGTGGATCATGATCTTCAGAGATGTTCCAGACAGTTCTGTATAAACGTCACTAATTTGTGGTGTGTCTCTCTCTCTCTCTCTCTCTCTCTCTCTCTCTCTCTCTCTCTCTCTCTCTCTCTCTCTCTCTCTATATATATATATATATATATATATATATATATATATATATATATATATATATATATATATATTTTTTTTTTTTTTAATTTATTTTTTGGTGCAGTCTTTACCAGCATTCTTCTGCTTGCTCCACTGTAGGGATGTACTTGGTTTCAAAGTACATCAGGGAGAAGACGGACAGTGTGGTGATCTTCTCTGGAGAGGGTTCTGATGAGCTGACTCAAGGATACATTTACTTCCACAAGGTACAGTATGTTCTCCAGTAACTAATAACAGCAACGTAATCAGTCAGATTGTTGTTTGATACAAGTCACTTTTGTTCAAGGCAGATATTTTTAGTTATTTTATTACTAACAATGTTATTACATAGATGGAATATGGTCACACTTCATATTAAGAGTTCAGATCAGTAACATAAGTAGTAATCTAGCAACATAGGAGAAATGCTATTTACAGTCATTAATAACTTTATTGTCTCCACAGGAAAATTGCCTTTGTATAAGCACTTAACCAGGATTAACGTAGCCCCTATAGGCTCATCATTTCAGTGCTTAATAGCAAATTAAGTTAAATTAAAAGAAACGTGGATTCATGTACTCTCTTTTATAGTTGGACATATTTACAATTCTACCTATTTATCTTAATCTCCATGACATAATCCCTTATCATGAACACATACATCTTTTCTAAGCTTCCGTCTGTACCCACCCCATAACCTCGTGTCATTCATTGTTTTTTCATTTATTGTCTTAACAAAATGAACCAAGAGGAACTGTGAATTGTATTGTCAGTTCAGAGTTTTGGAAGTGACACAGATAAAGGTACATGATACGTGTTCAGTATAGAGCTGTGTTCTTCCTCCAGGCTCCGACTCCCAAAGCAGCAGCAGAGGACAGTGTTCGACTGATGAAGGAACTCTACCTGTTTGATGTTCTCCGTGCTGATCGCACCACTGCTGCACATGGGTAACACTTTACTGATTTACCTCTGACCTCAATGAAGAACTGAGACTATTATCATCTCATTGAAACATCTTACACAAAATAAGTCAGTCATCATAAATAAAAAAAAAACACTGCACTGCTTGCATGAAACATAAACTATAGTAAGATCCTCAAAAGATGGCTACTCTGAACAGCTTCTAGCTCAATAAAAATCTAAACAGAAGGCAGAGTATTTATTTGAGAATTGCTGAACAACATGTTACAATAGTGAGTCATAAGTCTCCTTAGTAAAAGTAGAAACAGAAATAATCATTTCTCCTGATTAAACAATCATTAATTGATGACCTTTTGAAATTAAGTTTTTAGTTTTTTTTTTCTAAAGGTGAGAATATCTTACATTTTTCTGATATTTTTATCCAGGAAGTCGGTTTCTGAATTGTCCAGAAAAGCAGTGACTTAATAGTTTGGCGAAAGGAATTGTAGTAATTAATATTGTACCGCAGATTTTAGGAATTTATTATTTATTATTATTATTATTAATATACTGATAAATAAAGTTATCAACTTTTCCTACTAGCTGATGTGCAATGCCTTGTTAAGGGGCTTACAATTCTTTATTGATGTGATATTATAAGAAACACGTTCTTTCAGATGAGTAGGATTTTAGGCTTTGCAAGGGCCAATCCAGAAACACCAAATTAAATGCATCAAGCAGCTTTCACACATGCACTACTGCATGTAAGAACATAAGTATTTGAGTCAGATAGCTCGGACATTATCTGAACTTAATCCTGCGAGCCTGTAGTACAAAGACTGGGTGATGTCTAAATGAGCTGGTGCTTGAATAGAGCAGCAAGTGGGCAGGTTGATGTTGTTTCCATCAAGCGACTAGCATGGCATCTATTTTATTTATTATTTTTTGGACTGGCACAGCTGGCTCACAATTTTTCCAGGCGTATTAACTCATACAGTGTTTGAAACAACATACTCAGACGTTGTCTAGAACTGATTCAACTAAAATTGGCCGGAGTTCATAGGTAAACTCCTGACTGTTCTGACTCTGCCTTGTTCAAGTCCATTTGAAAGGTTATGTTACAGTCTTTTCTCTTGACACCAGACCCCACTAATTCTTTGGAACCTGCTCCTTTAAAAATGGATCGTATTCTGATTCGGATTCATTTTTAAGGATCAAACGATCAGTTTTGTAAATTACGCATTTTAATCAGCTCATCTGGTGTTCCTTTTTATTTTTCAGTCTGGAGCTGAGAGTGCCTTTCCTAGACCACCGATTTACAGCATACTATCTCTCGCTGCCTGAGGAGATGAGGATTCCAAAGGTCAGTTTGAGCTGTGTAGCTATTGTCCTTCTGTTAAACTGGTTTGTGCACGCTTGACGTCCAAAAGATCTGGGCCCTTATTTATTTGAAATCTTGTGTAAGCAGCATGGAATGGAAAAGCACCTACTGAGAGAGTCCTTCAAAGGTCTCAACTTGATCCCTGATGAGATTCTGTGGAGGCGCAAAGAAGCCTTCAGTGATGGTGTGATGTCTGAGAAGAAGTCCTGGTATACGTTCCTGCAGGAGCATGTAGAATCTATGGTAAGTATTACTGTGAAGTTACATTGTAATACAGCAAGTTCAGAATATCATTATAATATTATGAGAAACTGGGAGAATTCACCTTATTCAAAGGACAAGGGGCAAAACCAATACTGAACAGCCATGATCTTAGGACTCCATTAAACACAGGTGTGATTCTGTGGAAATTACTACATGGGCTCAGCAACACCTCTTAAAACTGTGCCCAGTTCAAAAGCCAGCAACACAATGCCAAACCACTTCTGCACGCTTTTCTACAGCATGGCTCAGTAGTTCAAGTAGCTCAATTCACATTGAACATACATTATATTGATAGGTGAATTCACAGTTTCAACATTTGATGTCTTTGACATATATATTAAAATAGATGTAAAATCATTTGCTATTCTCAAATTATAGCTTTTTACTGACACACAAAATCCCAATTTTTTTTAAACATGGTACATAGTTCATAGCTTGAAAAGCATGTACCACTAAGAAAAATAGTAGAGGACAGCACCAAGTAGCGTTACATAGCTTTTACTACACAAAAGCTCCTGCGTAGTGCCACAATGTTTGACCTGCTCTCTTCTTCTCTCAGGTGAACGATGACCAGATGGAGAAGGCTCGCAAGATGTTTTCTCACAATCCTCCGTGCAACAAAGAGGCCTATCACTTCAGAGAGGTATTTGAGAAGCACTACCCAGGCCGAGCTGAGTGGCTCTCCCATTACTGGATGCCACGCTGGATAAACGCTATCGACCCATCAGCTCGGACCCTGTCTATCTATAAACCCGATAAAGACCAGTGATTCACTGGACCAGCTGTGTGCCTGTCAGTCAGCCAGCAATATGTTGGGCTTTCTGGTATAATCTAGGTCTCATTCCTAAAATTACTATGTGGAACTCCAAGTTAACTTTATTTACAGGAGTTGCAGTTTGCTTTTTAGTCAGATACAAATGGTACTAGTGACCCACTGGAGGTGGTGGTTAAAAAAAATGCTAAAGGAACAGTTTGTTTTATACCTTAATGTTCTTCTTCTTCTTCTTCTTCTTTTCCTTTCGGCTGCTCCCTTTCAGGGGTCGCCACAGCGAATCATGTGCCTCCATCTAACTCTGTCCTCTGCATCCTCTTCACTCACACCAACTAACTTCATGTCCTCCCTCACTACATCCATAAATCTCCTCTTTGGTCTTCCTCTAGACCTCCTGCCTGGCAGCTCCAACCTCAGCATCCTTCTACCGATATATTCACAGTTTCTCCTCTGAACATGTCCAAACCACCTCAATCTGGCCTCTCTGACTTTATCTCCAAAACATCTAACATGAGCTGTCCCTCTGATGTACTCATTCCTGATCCTGTCCATCCTCGTCACTCCCAAAGAGAACCTCAACATCTTAAGCTCTGCAACCTCCAGCTCTGCCTCCTGTCTTTTCTTCAGTGCAACAGTCTCTAAGCCGAACAACATTGCTGGTCTCACCACCGTCTTGAACACCTTTCCTTTCATTCTCGCTGATACTCTTTTATCACACAACACACCTGACACTTTTCTCCACCCGTTCCAACCTGCCTGCACTCGCCTCTTCACCTCTTTTCCACACTCACCGTTGCTCTGAACCGTTGACCCTAAATACTTAAAGTCCTGCACCTTCTTCACCTCTGCTCCCTGTAACCTCACCGTTCCACCTGGGTCCCTCTCATTCACACACATGTATTCTGTCTTGCTGCGGCTAAGATTCATTCCTCTGTTTTCCAGAGCAGACCTCCACTTCTCTAGATTTTCCTCCACCTGCTCCCTGCTCTCACTACAAATAACAATGTCATCTGCAAACATCATAGTCCAGGGAGATTCTTGTCTAACCTCATCTGTCAGTCTGTCCATCACCAGAGCAAACAAGAAGGGGCTCAAAGCCGATCCTTGATGCAGACCCACCTCCACCTTGAACTCCTCTGTCAAACCTACAGCACACCTCACCACTGTCTTACAGCTCTCATACATGTCCTGCACCACTCTAACATACTTCTCTGCCACTCCAGACGTCCTCATACAATACCACAGCTCCTCTCTTGGCACCCTGTCATACGCTTTTTCTAAATCTACGAAGACACAATGCAACTCCCTATGACCCTCTCTGTACTTCTCCATCAGCGTCCTCAAAGCAAATACTGCATCTGTTGTACTCTTTCTAGGCATGAAACCATATTGCTGCTCACAAATGTTCACCTCTGCCCTTAGCCGAGCTTCCACTACTCTTTCCCACAACTTCATTGTGTGACTCATCAGCTTTATTCCTCTGTAGTTGCCACAGCTCTGCGCATCTCCCTTGTTCTTAAAAATTGGTACCAGTACACTTTTCCTCCAGTCCTCTGGCATCCTCTCACTCTCCAAGATCTTGTTAAACAAACTAGTCAAAAACTCTACTGCCACCTCTCCTAGACACTTCCATACCTCCACAGGTATGTCATCAGGACCAACTGCCTTTCCACTCTTCATCCTCTTCAATGTCCTCCTCACTTCACTCTTACTAATCTTTGCTACTTCCTGCTTCACAACAGTCACCTCTTCTACTCTTCGTTCCCTTTCATTTTCCTCGTTCATCAACTCTTCAAAGTACTCCTTCCATCTTCCCATCACACTACTGGCACCTGTCAATACATTTCCATCCTTATCTTTAATCACCCTAACCTGCTGCACATCCTTTCCATCTCTATCTCTTTGTCTGGCCAACCTGTACAAATCCACCTCTCCCTCTTTAGTGTCCAACCTAGCATACAAGTCCTCATATGCTCTTTGTTTGGCCTTTGCCACCTCTATCTTCACCTTACGCTGTATCTCCCTGTACTCCTGTCTACTCTCTTCAGTCCTCTCAGTGTCCCACTTCTTCTTAGCTAACCTCTTTCTCTGTATACACTCCTGAACTGCCTCGTTCCACCACCAAGTCTCCTTGTCCGCTTTCCTCTTTCCAGATGACACACCGAGTACCCTCCTACCTGTCTCCCTGATCAAATTAGCTGTAGTAGTCCAGTCATCTGGAAGCACCTCCAAACCACCCAGAGTCTGTCTCAGCTCCTCCCTGAAAACTAAACGACATTCTTCCTTTTTCAACTTCCACCACTTCGTCCTCTGCTCTGCCTTAGTCCTCCTTATCTTCCTCACCACCAGCATCATTTTGCACACCACCATCCTGTGTTGTCTGGCTACACTCTCCCCTACCAATGCTTTACAGTCACTGATCTCTTTCAGATTACAACGTCTACATAAGATGTAGTCTACCTGAGTGCTTCTCCCTCCGCTCTTGTACGTCACCCTATGTTCCTGCCTCTTCTGAAAGAAAGTGTTTACTACAGCCATTTCCATTCTCTTTGCAAAGTCAACCACCATCTGACCTTCTGCGTTCCTGTCCTGAACACCAAACCTGCCCATAACAGTCTCATCACCTCTGTTCCCTTCACCTACATGCCCATTGAAATCTGCACCAATGACAACTCTCTCACCTCTGGGGATGCTCTGCATCACTTCATCTAACTCACTCCAGAATTTCTCCTTCTCTTCTAACTCACATCCTACCTGTGGGGCATTACCACTCACAACATTGAACATCACCCCTTCAACTTCCAGCTTCAGACTCATCAACCTGTCTGATACTCTTTTCACCTCTAGAACATTCTTCACAAACTCCTCTTTCAGTATAACTCGTACTCCATTTCTCTTCCTATCTGACCCATGGTAGAACAACTTGAACCCTGCTCCTAAGCTTCTAGCCTTGCTACCTTTCCACCTGGTCTCCTGGACACACAGTATGTCCACCTTCCTTCTCTGCATCATGTCGATCAACTCCCTAGCCTTCCCTGTCATAGTACCAACATTCAAAGTCCCTACTGTCAGTCCTACATTCTTAGCTTTCCTCTTCTCTCTCTGCCTACGAACACACCTTCCTCCTCTTCTTCTTCGTCTTCGACCAACAGTAGTCCAATTTCCACCGGTACCCTGTAGGTCAACAGCACCGGTGGCGGTCGTTGTTAACCCGGGCCCCGACCGATCCGGTATGGAAGCCTTTGTCACGATTCGCATGTTTGATTTGGCATGTGTTTTACGTCGGATGCCCTTCCTGCCACAACCCTCTGCATTTATCCAGACTTGGGACTGGCACAAGAAGACACTGGCTTGTGCCCCCTTGCGGTTGCATTTATACCTTAATGTTCTGCATCCTAGATATTTGGAACTAAACATTTGGGCCTTACAATTTGAATCTGTACTGAAATGCATGTATGTATAAACTCTTACTGAGGAGCTGATTTGTGCAGCTTTAGTTGATTCATTTGACCAATAGTGTTTAATAATTTCAGTGAAATTAAAATGAACCTGTATTAAAATTTGTTTTAGATATAAAGGATATATATAATATAAAAAATAAGGAAGACCTCTTACTCTTAGCAGTATAATGAATAATATTATTACTTAGTTTTTAAATTTGTTCATAACTACTGTGGGAGTGTATGATTATACAGTGGGGAGCTCAAACTGCTGACCCAACAAAAACATTGTTCTGTTTGTCTGTGTGCTGTGATGGTTTTCAGTAATTACTCTGTTTAGCTGCTGGTAATTCCTAGAGACCATGATGATTAAAAGATTTCTTTTTTCGCTTTATGCGGTCGCTTGTCCTCCGATTGAACATTAACTGTGCTATTTGTTGATTTATAGTTGGCCTTAGTTATTGAGAAAAGCATAGAACTTATGACAAATTGTGTAAACATGCTAAAACCAAAAAGGCTGATAAGGACTTTGACTTTGCAATTTGTGAGAGACATTTCACTGTTTCTGAAGGGTACAGGTGAATCATCTCAACCTTGTCAGTACAAGTGGCATGGCTGTTTAATGCCACCTCAGGTTTTACTAGTAAACTTATTAGACTTGGAAAGGCTATGCAAACGGGTGCATGTGTGTCCCGTTGTTTAAGTCCTTATATTTATTTATCATGTATGTTTCATTGTATTTGCTCATAATTTTTTCCCATAGAAGCCAGTGCTTGTTTGACAGTTTAGATATGAACTGAGGGGTGTAGGACAGGCAGTGGACAAAAATTAGCCCACAGTTATACTGCAATTAGAATCCAACTGCTCTCAACAAAATGGGGTAATGCAAGCTTTGAATTTTTACAGGTTATAGAAACTATGCTGCACCATATTTTCACTTGAATCATTGTATCCACTCTCTACCATAAACCAGTATCTCCCTCTTGCTTTCTAGTGACAGTCTTGCAGAAATATGTGCTGTTACAATAAATGTACCTCTTGGCAATAAAACATGTTCTCTTGAATTTGTGTTGTACCACTAGAGGGCGCCCTTATCTTACACTCAACACCTTAAATTTCACATGTATAAGAAGGAATTCACGACATGCAGCCTGAACTTAAACCAGTAAAGAAAATAATTTTAGTCTGTAAAACCACTATAACACACAGGTATCCCATCATGTCACACCATATATGCAGTTGGACAACTTGACTGTTCCTCTGAAGTCAAAATGATCTGTCCCAGAGTGTTGTATTTATAGAACAATCTGTTGCAATGAAACAATCGTGAGGCACTATACAGTAACTTTGGCAGTGCAATTTTCAGCATACCCTGGGGTATAGCCTTGCTTTGATGGTCCACAACATTCAGTCTTTGTGGTGTGGCAGATAGTGAAAAGCTCATAGAAACCATTACATTGATATAGACAACATTTCTCCCTTCTCTGGCTCCAATACACCTTCTGCTGGGACAAATAAAACTAGCACAGGTACCCAAGCATAAACAATCCAATTTCACTCTGGGACATCCTTGGGGTATTGATCCTCACGCTCTCCCTCTCCCTTATGATGACTGACTTATTGTCGTGCCTCCATAAAAGGAATAAATTAAATGTACACTTAAGCTCCGGCATATTGTATCACTGAGTGGGTGACTAATTTAGGCCGAAAGAAAAACTCTCAAAGGGAAAATCCCTTCCTCCTCATTCCTTTTGCCTCTGCACTCTTTATCTATTCCCTCTCTACACAGACGTCTGCTCTGCACAACCTTCCTTGCTGACAGTTAGTGTGGTCCAGTGTTCAAAGGAACAATAACAAACAGCGGCATAAAATAATCTGTGGTTGCTGTCAATTAAAAAAACCCAGTAGGTCCAACAGAAACATAAACAGCATTTAGGGGAACACAACCTAGAGAACACAGACTTTAACACATTAACTTAATTAATAAATATGAAACATCCTTTGATGTCATCACCTCGGTACATTACTCTGACTATGGCTCTATAGAGGATAATTTCCTAAACTCATTAAAATCTCCCTTTAAACCCTTTAGGTTATAAGAAAACTCTAAATAACCAAATATGGAAACAGGTGCCTTCTATGGAACCATTACAGCTTTATAGTGACATTCGAGCAAAATGAAATAAGTGAATGACAGTGAGGTGTGTGTATTACTTACTTTTGCGAGTGATCTGTGCATTTGCTGTGGGAGGAAAGATAAGGAGCAAGTTTAAAAAGTGCTGGAGAAAAGGAGACAACAGCTTGTCAGTGAAGGAGCTCTCACCCATAGAACGTTTCCCCATCAGACCGATGAATTTATTTGAGTGTGGGCTGACAAGAGAGAAAAGTCGTGGGATAATCCGAAAAGACAAGAAAATAAATTACAGAGGATCCTCCTCGAAAATAGGAAATATAACTGCACTGGCTAATTCCGGACCTGTAGAGGCCAGTAATAATCGTAGTGGTGTCTACATTGTCAAACATAGAAGAAGAAGAAGAAGAAGAAGAAGAAGAAGAAGTAATAATCGGTGCTGTTTCATCAGAAACCAGTCTAGCATCAAGTCTGTGCAGCCGCAGAAAGACGGATTTCAGCCAAGCAGTATTTCTCTATCATCATTGTTTCAGGATCCAGGTAAACTGGGGTTAAATATTTTGTTGTTCGTGTATTTATTTGATCTAGAGATGAACTGTGGCTTTCGCTTGAATAGAGTTTGTACATGTTTCATTCGCCTTGTTCCAACCCGCCAGCCCCGGTGTAACGTTACTGCTCGATTCTGACAGTGAATGGAAATAACAGCTGCTCATTTACATTTTTTTTACATTTAGTCATTTAGCAGACGCTTTTATCCAAAGCGACTTACAAGTGAGGTACAAGGCAGCAAATATCTAAGTCAAGGAGAAACATCAAAGCAAAAGTCTGTTTCTCAGTTTGTGTCGAGTTGAATATTACAAAGTAAGCATTTATTACAGCGCTGTAACGAAGGTATTAGCCGTTAAAAGTTTTGCCAATGATGAAAAAAAGTTTCAGTCTGTTTTATTTTTAACGGAAATCGGTGTTCTGTGTTTAGGGCGGCAGTGTCTCAGTAGGTAGAGTGACCGCCTACTAACCGTAGGGTCTGAGGTTCGCGCCCCCGGTGCCGGTCCCACGTGGTAACGGTAACAACTGGAGAAGGTTGCGTCAGGCGTCATCCGGCGTAAAATCTGAAAGAAAAAAAGATAAATTATAGAGGATTATTCTCGAAAATAGAACTCACAGGACAAACCAAAAGGACAAAAGAGAAAGTATAGAGGATCATCCTCGAAAATAGGCAATCCAACTGATTATTGTCCCGTAAAGGGCAGTAATAATCGTAGTAGTGTCCACACCTTGAAACATAGTAGAAGAACTCTGTGTTTCATCAGTAACAGTGGAAACTGGGTAGGCTTGCGTCAGAAAGGGAGTCCGGTAAAAACTGTACCAAATCAACATCTGGACAAATGGTTCGCTGTGACGACCCTGAACTCACAGGGTTTTTAACGAATGACAAAAATTAATTTATAGAGGATCATCCTCGAAAATAGAACTCACAGGATAAACCGAAAGGACAAAAAACAAAAAAAAAAAAAAACAAAAAACAAAAAAACAATTGGTGTTCCGCGTTTACTGCGGTTGAAATAATATTAGCGATGGCAATAAGAAATACAGGTGACCGTGGCGATGCCTGTGCAAAGCCCGCAGACGTCAGCAATGGTTCTCACTAGGAGTCTTAAGTTTGTCTCATTTATCACATTTCCCTTTATATCAAGTCGAATTGAAAACGCTTCAGCCAAATGAAATAGCATTTCTCCAAGTCAAAAGTGTATTCAAACCAGTCAGCATGCTAATTAAAGATATTCACAATCACATTCTTACTAGTAAAAGTTGTATCTCAAGATTTCTACAACTTGGATTTTTCTAATCAAAACTACTTTTAAGATATCTAAAACTCATTAAAAAGCATAAGTGGGCGATATACAGTAACATTTAATTGCTGGGCTGGATATATATTTCTATAATGCGATTTTTCCTAATAAAAAAAATAAATAAATTTGACATATCCACACATACATTCTTTATTATCTACAACTGTCATTAATAATATCTTTCTGGGTCAAATGAAGTCACTTTTGCTAATTGTGTTTATTGGGCTTTTAAGTTATCCACATCATCATTGTTGAGGAATGTGTTGCAGGCGAACCATGAAATGCATCAAATTGTATCATTATGAATGTTATTGTCTCATCCAATACCTTTGTTGAGCATTCATGATATTGATATTCGACTAAATATAACAGAGGAAATAAAGAGGATAGTAATCCATACCAAACCTGCTTCTCCTCTCTTTTCCACAGCTGTGAAATGTGTGGTATCTGGGCTTTGTTTGGCAGTGATGAGTGCCTGTCAGTTCAGTGCACTAATGCCATGAAGATTGGTCACAGGGGTCCTGATGCCTTCCGCTTTGAGAATGTCAACGGTTTTACCAACTGCTGCTTTGGCTTCCACCGGCTGGCAATCGTGGACCAGTTGTACGGCATGCAGCCCTTGCGTATCAAGAAGTTCCCCTTCCTGTGGCTTTGCTACAATGGAGAAATTTACAACCACCTGACGGTAACAATGTGTTAAGTGCTTTTCTGAAAGAGTTTCTTGGTTGTTGGAGACAACAATCGCACAGTGTGTAACAGTTGAAAAATGTTTTCCAGCATAAGAATGTGTTATCTTGCCCCTGGAATTAATTGCTTTTCACTTCTAGAAAAAGTGACACACACACTTAATCTGCTTACTGCCTACTTATCACTGATGAGCAATGTGAACCTTCAACAGAAAAGTTAGCCTTTTTTGTCCTGTCGTGTAACACAGTCCTGTCATTTGTTGATATGACTAGGGGGAAAAGGGAGTTGTAATTCAGTATATATATTTCACATTCAGTTGTATTTGATAAAAATTATTGAATTGAAGGGGATTTGTTGTATTATTGGAAAAAAAATCAGGTTTAGCTTTGACCAAAATATGCAGAGGAAGCAAAGTGAAAGAACAGCATTACAACTTTGGTGTCTCTCAGGTGGTTTTGTCTAACCCTGTGTTATTTAATTGTCATGGCATGGACGTTTCTGTAAAAGAATCAGGAAATCATCCAAACCAATGTGTGCACCAATGTTCTTTCAGCTCAAGAAGCAGTTTGAATTTGATTACCAGACCAAAGTAGACGGTGAGATTTTGCTGCATCTCTATGACCGATTTGGCATCAAGAAGATGGCTTCTCTTCTGGACGGAGTATTTGCTTTCATTCTGCTGGACACAGCAAACAGAAAAGTCTTTTTGGGAAGAGATACATATGGGGTCCGGCCTTTGTTCAAACTCCTCACAGATAATGGATTCCTTGCAGTCTGCTCAGAGGCCAAAGGTAAAGGGATAGTTTCTTATTCCTTGTTGAGTCTGGATCTTATGAAGAGAAATGTTATAAACCTTTTTGCTATTTGTTTACAGGCCTTACCAATATTACCCATGCAATGGCCACTCCTCCCAACATTGTGCCTTTTCCCCCTGGACATTATGAGGTCTTTAATTTGAAGCAGAATGGCAAAGTTCAGTCACTCCAGTTGGAGCAGTTCCACTGCTGTACACAAGAGCCTGCTCATGCCATCTACGACACTGTGGAGAGACTGCCCACAAGTATGAATTATTCATGGTTAACTTCGTTAGTTTAGTTGTATGGTGATATGTGGCAAATTTTACAATGATGCTTCTCCGTAGGTTTTGATGAGGAAACTGTGAAAAACAACATCAGAACCCTTTTTGAGAATGCTGTAAGGAAACGTCTGATGGCTCACAGGAGGATTGGTTGCCTTCTGTCAGGTAGTTTGATATTCTGGCATCTTTATTCTAAAACATCTTTTTGGCTGTTTGTTACATGAAACATTAATTAGTTTCATATCACGTCTTGCAAATAGCTTGCATAATTTTAAAATAAAGTTATGGAACTTAGCATGAGATTTGTACAAAGTCTAAGATTGTGAAGGACAACATCACCAAAATGAAGCAGAAGAGGTATAAAGGAAGCCACCTATGTTAGATTGTAAAAACTCAGTGACTTAATGACTCTACATACAGTTCAATTCAATTCATCTTCATTTATATAGCGCCAACTCACAGCAAAGTAATCTCAAGGCACTTTAAAGAATAAAGTAAAGACTACAAAGATGAATGGAGAAAACCCAACAATTCCTCTTTGAGCAAGTCCTAGGCAACAGTGGAGAGGAAAAACTCCTTAACAGAAGAAACCTCCAGTAGAACCAGGCTCAACCTAGATGTGAACTGGGAGCTGGTTCCACAGGAGAGGAGCTTGATAGCTAAAGGCTCTGCCTCCCATTCTACCTTTTGTACATTCTGGGAACAACATGTAGGCCTGCATTCTGAGATCAAAGTGGTCTACTGGGATGATGGTACTATGAGACCTTCTGTAAATAATGGAGCCTGACCGTTCAGATTTTTTATGTAAGAAGCAGGTTTTTTAATTCCATTCTAGATTTAATGGAAAGCCAATGGACAGAAGCTTTTGAAGGTGAAATATGATCTTTCTTGCTAGTTCCAGTCAGCACTCTTGCTGGAGCATTTTGGATTAATTGCAGGCTCTTTAGGGAGTTACTGGGGCATCCTGAAAGTAGGGAATTACAGTAGTCCAACCTAGAGGTAACAAATGCATGGACTAGTTTTTCGGCAACACTTTGATACAGGATGCTCCTAATTTTGGCAATGTTCCGTAGGTGGAAGAAGGCTGTTCTAGAGATTTGTTTTATATGTGAAGTAAAAAGGACAAATCCTGGTCAAAAATAACTTCAAGGTTCCTTGCAGTAGTACTGGAGGCCAGACTTATGCCATCTAGAGTAAGGATATGGTTGGGCAGCATATTTCTTAGATTTTTGGGCCCAAATACTATGACTTCAGTTTTGTCTGAGTTTAGAAATAAGAAATTGAGGGACATCCAGGCCTTTATGTTTTGTAGGCATGCTTGAAGCTTGAGTAACTGATTTTTTTAAATTTGGTTCCATAGATAGACATAGCTGGGTATCATCAGCATAACAATGGAAATGTATGGAGTGTTTTCTAATAATGTTGCGTAAAGGAGACATACATACATACATACATACATACATACATACATACTTATTTATTTATTTATTTATTTATTTATTTATAGTAAAATTATTTAAAGTAAAAGTAAAGTATTCTCCATAACTTCATAGCTAACCTTTGTGTGCATGGAGTATTCATCATTAATATGAACAAATTGAAATCTATCAGATAGATATTATTTAAACCAACCTAGTGCAGTTCCTTTAATCCCAATTTTATGTTCCAGTCTCTGTAATAAAATGTTGTGATCAATGGTATCGAATGCAGCACTAAGATCTAGCAGAACAAGTACAGAGACCAGCCCATGATCTGAGCCCAAGAGTCGGTCTTTGGTGACTTTTACCAGTGCTGTTTCTGTACTATGATGAACTCTAAATCCGACTGAAAGTCCTTATACAAACATACAAATTATTCCTGTACAGGTGGTCGCATAATTGTTCTGACAGTAGTTTTTCAAGGGAGATTAGATATTGGTATGTAATTGGCTAAAACACCTGGGTCAAGGAAGGATTTTTTTTGAAGAAGTGGTTTAATTACAGCTACCTCATAGGCCTGTGGTACATAGCCTGTTTCTAAAGATAGATTGATGATATCTAATATGAACGTACCTATAAAGGGTAAAGCTTCCCTGTGCAGTCTAGTTGGAATAGGGTCTAGCAGACAGGTTGTTAGTTTGGATAAGGTTTATAGTTGGAAGTTAGCTCAGCTATGCTTGAAGGTCTATCTGTAATATTTGGGGGGAGGGATCTGTTAAATTCTTTCTGTAATAGCAACAATTTTATTCTTGAAGTCATTGCTGCTCAGAGTTGAGGGAAAACTAGGCTCAACAGAACTATGGCTCTTAGTCAGCCTGGGTACAGTGCTGAAAAGAAACTGGGGGTTGTTCTTGTTTTCCTCTATTAATGATGAATAATATGCTGTTCTAGCATCATGGAGAGCATTTTTGTACATTTTTTTGTACACCAGGCTAAATGAGATTCTTCTAAATTTCTGGAATGCCATTTCCTTTCTAATTTTTTTGTTGCCTGTTTTAAGTTGCGTGTTTGGGAACTATACCATGGAGATCGCCTCTTCTGGTTTAATGCCTTCTTTTTTCAGAGGGGCAACACTATCGAGTATTGTAGATCGTGAGACTGCAGAATTGTCAACTAGATTATCAACTTGTTCAGGAGTAACGCACAATAAATTACATACTGGGGAGTCTCAACATGCACAACTAAAGAAGCCTTTTAGGTGAAATGTCTTTAAGAACTTTAAGTCCAGTTGTTACTTGCACCTCTGGGGATAATCATGACCTTGACAGCTGAGAATTTCTACAGAAAAAAGAATAATGCTATAAAACATACTAATCAAGCTCAAGTAACTGAAATACTGTAAAAACCTTCAGAAGAGAATATGCAGTGTTGTTAGTTCTGTTCTGTGAGTCTGGGCAGCAGAAGCTTTTGACAGCACCGCTGCACATTAAGATAGAAAAAATGATATAATGTATCATTCATACATATATAATCTAAATTCAGTAAAACAATTTTAATCAGCTCTTTCTAACAAGACCTGCAAGTCCACTTACCCTTTAGATATGTGTGCCTCTAGATGCCTCACTACTATTCCACAACATGTTAATGATTATATTTAAATTTATGTGAGCAATGTGTTGTTGTAGAAAGCCTAGACTGGAATACAAATTGAAGAGAAGTTGCAAGACATACTGTAGTACAAAATTGAAAATGCAAATTGAAGCTAATTTAATAAACCATTGTATTGTAGCATTTCCATTGAATTAACGTAAATGTGGCACAAACTTTCACTGTTTCATTGTTTTCCTCCAATTTTATTTAATAAAATTGAAATTTACTTCATAACATTTTTTTTGGTTTTTCATGTTAAAAAACAAACTGATTGAATCATTTGGATAATCCTCCTTCATGTGTTTTTGTCAGGTGGTCTTGACTCTAGTTTGGTTGCTGCTACACTGGTGAAACTGGCCAAAGAGGAGAAGCTCCAGTATCCTATCCAGACATTTTCAATCGGCTCAGATGACAGTCCAGACATCATAGCTGCTCGCAAGGTGAGTTCTACACTTTCTGATCCCTTTGTCCATGATGTGAACTAATTCCAGTAACGTATCCAAAAAGTGTTTGTGACTGCTTTATAACAGTATGGCATGTTTTGGTGTTTAATGACGGTTCTCTGAAATACTTGGAAGTCAGTATGTTTTTTTATTTTGGTGTTTGTTAGGTTGCAGCTCACATTGGCAGTGAACACCATGAGGTGAACTTCACTGCAGAAGAGGGCATCCAAGCATTAGAGGAAGTCATCATCCACCTGGAGACCTATGACATCACCACCATACGTGCCTCTGTTGGTGAGTGTAAAAAAAAAGCAGTGCAGAGAATCTGTTGCTGTAAATAAAGTACAAAAACTCAACCTTTGGTATGTGTAAGAATGTAAAAGTTATACACATAAAAAACGATGTTCCAGACAGTTTACATTTAGTCATTTAGTTCTCTCTCTCTCTCTCTCTCTCTCTCTCTCTCTCTCTCTCTCTCTCTCTCTCTCTCTCTCTCTCTCTCTCTCTCTATATATATATATATATATATATATATATATATATATATATATATATAGATATAGATATAGATATAGATATAGATATAGATATAGATAGATAGATATAGATATAGATATAGATAGATAGATATAGATATAGATATATTTTTTTTTTTTTTTTTTTTTTGGTGCAGTCTTTACCAGCATTCTTCTGCTTGCTCCACTGTAGGGATGTACTTGGTTTCAAAGTACATCAGGGAGAAGACGGACAGTGTGGTGATCTTCTCTGGAGAGGGTTCTGATGAGCTGACTCAAGGATACATTTACTTCCACAAGGTACAGTATGTTCTCCAGTAACTAATAACAGCAACGTAATCAGTCAGATTGTTGTTTGATACAAGTCACTTTTGTTCAAGGCAGATATTTTTAGTTATTTTATTACTAACAATGTTATTACATAGATGGAATATGGTCACACTTCATATTAAGAGTTCAGATCAGTAACATAAGTAGTAATCTAGCAACATAGGAGAAATGCTATTTACAGTCATTAATAACTTTATTGTCTCCACAGGAAAATTGCCTTTGTATAAGCACTTAACCAGGATTAACGTAGCCCCTATAGGCTCATCATTTCAGTGCTTAATAGCAAATTAAGTTAAATAAAAAGAAACATGGATTCATGTATTCTTTTTTTATAGTTCTTCTATCTATTTATCTTAATCTCCATGACATAATCCCTAATCATGAACACATACATCTTTTCTAAGCTTTCGTCTGTACCCACCCCATAACCTCGTGTCATTCATTGTTTTTTCATTCATTGTCTTAATAAAATGAACCAAGAGGAACTGTGAACTATTGTCAATTCAGAGTTTTGGAAGTGACACAGATACAGGTACATGATACGTGTTCAGCACAGAGCTGTGTTCCTCCTCCAGGCTCCGACTCCCAAAGCAGCAGCAGAGGACAGTGTTCGACTGATGAAGGAACTCTACCTGTTTGATGTTCTCCGTGCTGATCGCACCACTGCTGCACATGGGTAACACTTTACTGATTTACCTCTGACCTCAATGAAGAACTGAGACTATTATCATCTCATTGAAACATCTTACACAAAATAAGTCAGTCATCATAAATAAAAAAAAACACTGCACTGCTTGCATGAAACATAAACTATAGTAAGATCCTCAAAAGATGGCTACTCTGAACAGCTTCTAGCTCAATAAAAATCTAAACAGAAGGCAGAGTATTTATTTGAGAATTGCTGAACAACATGTTACAATAGTGAGTCATAAGTCTCCTTAGTAAAAGTAGAAACAGAAATAATCATTTCTCCTGATTAAACAATCATTAATTGATGACCTTTTGAAATTAAGTTTTTAGTTTTTTTTGGTGAGGTGAGAATATCTTACATTTTTCTGATATTTTTATCCAGGAAGTCGGTTTCTGAATTGTCCAGAAAAGCAGTGACTTAATAGTTTGGCGAAAGGAATTGTAGTAATTAATATTGTACCGCAGATTTTAGGAATTTATTATTTATTATTATTATTATTAATATACTGATAAATAAAGTTATCAACTTTTCCTACTAGCTGATGTGCAATGCCTTGTTAAGGGGCTTACAATTCTTTATTGATGTGATATTATAAGAAACACGTTCTTTCAGATGAGTACGATTTTAGGCTTTGCAAGGGCCAATCCAGAAACACCAAATTAAATGCATCAAGCAGCTTTCACACATGCACTACTGCATGTAAGAACATAAGTATTTGAGTCAGATAGCTCGGACATTATCTGAACTTAATCCTGCGAGCCTGTAGTACAAAGACTGGGTGATGTCTAAATGAGCTGGTGCTTGAATAGAGCAGCAAGTGGGCAGGTTGATGTTGTTTCCATCAAGCGACTAGCATGGCATCTATTTTATTTATTATTTTTTGGACTGGCACAGCTGGCTCACAATTTTTCCAGGCGTATTAACTCATACAGTGTTTGAAACAACATACTCAGACGTTGTCTAGAACTGATTCAACTAAAATTGGCCGGAGTTCATAGGTAAACTCCTGACTGTTCTGACTCTGCCTTGTTCAAGTCCATTTGAAAGGTTATGTTACAGTCTTTTCTCTTGACACCAGACCCCACTAATTCTTTGGAACCTGCTCCTTTAAAAATGGATCGTATTCTGATTCGGATTCATTTTTAAGGATCAAACGATCAGTTTTGTAAATTACGCATTTTAATCAGCTCATCTGGTGTTCCTTTTTATTTTTCAGTCTGGAGCTGAGAGTGCCTTTCCTAGACCACCGATTTACAGCATACTATCTCTCGCTGCCTGAGGAGATGAGGATTCCAAAGGTCAGTTTGAGCTGTGTAGCTATTGTCCTTCTGTTAAACTGGTTTGTGCACGCTTGACGTCCAAAAGATCTGGGCCCTTATTTATTTGAAATCTTGTGTAAGCAGCATGGAATGGAAAAGCACCTACTGAGAGAGTCCTTCAAAGGTCTCAACTTGATCCCTGATGAGATTCTGTGGAGGCGCAAAGAAGCCTTCAGTGATGGTGTGATGTCTGAGAAGAAGTCCTGGTATACGTTCCTGCAGGAGCATGTAGAATCTATGGTAAGTATTACTGTGAAGTTACATTGTAATACAGCAAGTTCAGAATATCATTATAATATTATGAGAAACTGGGAGAATTCACCTTATTCAAAGGACAAGGGGCAAAACCAATACTGAACAGCCATGATCTTAGGACTCCATTAAACACAGGTGTGATTCTGTGGAAATTACTACATGGGCTCAGCAACACCTCTTAAAACTGTGCCCAGTTCAAAAGCCAGCAACACAATGCCAAACCACTTCTGCACGCTTTTCTACAGCATGGCTCAGTAGTTCAAGTAGCTCAATTCACATTGAACATACATTATATTGATAGGTGAATTCACATCTTCAACATTTGATGTCTTTTGATAAATATTTGATGTCTTTGATAAATATATTAAAATAGATGTAAAATCATTTGCTATTCTTAAATTATAGCTTTTTACTGACACACAACATCCCAATTTTCTTTTAAACATGGTACATAGTTCATAGCTTGAAATGCATGTACCACTAAGAAAAATAGTAGAGGACAGCACCAAATAGCGTTACATAGCTTTTACTACAAAAAAGCTCCTGCGTAGTGCCGCAATGTTTGACCTGCTCTCTTCTTCTCTCAGGTGAACGATGACCGAATGGAGAAGGCTCGCAGGATGTTCCCTCACAATCCTCCGTGCAACAAAGAGGCCTATCACTTCAGAGAGGTATTTGAGAAGCACTACCCAGGCCGAGCTGAGTGGCTCTCCCATTACTGGATGCCACGCTGGATAAACGCTATCGACCCATCAGCTCGGACCCTGTCTATCTATAAACCCGATAAAGACCAGTGATTCACTGGACCAGCTGTGTGCCTGTCAGTCAGCCAGCAATATGTTGGGCTTTCTGGTATAATCTAGGTCTCATTCCTAAAATTACTATGTGGAACTCCAAGTTAACTTTATTTACAGGAGTTGCAGTTTGCTTTTTAGTCAGATACAAATGGTACTAGTGACCCACTGGAGGTGGTGGTTAAAAAAAATGCTAAAGGAACAGTTTGTTTTATACCTTAATGTTCTGCATCCTAGATATTTGGAACTAAACATTTGGGCCTTACAATTTGAATCTGTACTGAAATGCATGTATGTATAAACTCTTACTGAGGAGCTGATTTGTGCAGCTTTATTGATTCATTTGACCAATAGTGTTTAATAATTTCAGTGAAATTAAAATGAACCTGTATTAAAATTTGTTTTAGATATAAAGGATATATATATAATATAAAAAATAAGGAAGACCTCTTACTCTTAGCAGTATAATGAATAATATTATTACTTAGTGTTTAAATTTGTTCTTAACTACTGTGGGAGTGTATGATTATACAGTGGGGAGCTCAAACTGCTGACCCAACAAAAACAATGTTCTGTTTGTGCTTGTGCTGTGATGGTTTTCAGTAATTACTCTGTTTAGCTGCTGGTAATTCCTAGAGACCATGATGATTAAAAGATTTCTTTTTTTTGCTTTATGCGGTCGCTTGTCCTCCGATTGAACATTAACTGTGCTATTTGTTGATTTATAGTTGGCCTTAGTTATTGAGAGAAGCATAGAACTTATGACAAATTGTGTAAACCTGCTAAAACCAAAAAGGCTGATAAGGACTTTGACTTTGACAATTTGTGAGAGACATTTCAGGTGAATCATCTCAACCTTGTCAGTACAAGTGGCATGGCTGTTTAATGCCACCTCAGGTTTTACTAGTAAACTTATTAGACTTGGAAAGGCTATGCAAACGGGTGCATGTGTGTCCCGTTGTTTAAGTCCTTATATTTATTTATCATGTATGTTTCATTGTATTTGCTCATAACTTTTTCCCATAGAAGCCAGTGCTTGTTTGACAGTTTAGATATGAACTGAGGGGTGTAGGACAGGCGGTGGACAAAAATTAGCCCACAGTTATACTGCAATTAGAATCCAACTGCTCTCAACAAAATGGGGTAATGCAAGCTTTGAATTTTTACAGGTTACAGAAACTATGCTGCACCATATTTTCACTTGAATCATTCTATCCACTCTCTACCATAAACCAGTATCTCCCTCTTGCTTTGTAGTGACAGTCTTGCAGAAATATGTGCTGTTACAATAAATGTACCTCTTGGCAATAAAACATGTTCTCTTGAATTTGTGTTGTACCACCAGAGGGCGCCCTTATCTTGCACTCAACACCTTTAGATTTCACATGTATAAGAAGGAATTCACGACATGCAGCCTGAACTTGAACCAGTAAAGAAAATAATTTTAATCTGTAAAACCACTATAACACACAGGTATCCCATCATGTCAAACCATATGTGCAGTTGGACAACTTGACTGTTCCTCTGAAGTCAAAATGATCTGTCCCAGAGTGTTGTATTTATAGAACAATCTGTTGCAATGAAATCATGAGGCACTATACAGTAACTTTGGCAGTGCAATTTTCAGCATACCCTGGGGTATAGCCTTGCTTTGATGGTCCACAACATTCAGTCTTTGTGATGTGGCAGATAGTGAAAAGCTCACAAAAACCACTAAATTGATATAGACAACATTTCTCCCTTTTTTGGCTCCAATACACCTTCTGCTGGGACAAATAAAACTAGCACAGGTACAGCACTGCTACATCATTACAATATGGAAACATGATCATTTTATTTTACTAACAGCTATACAGTTTAGAGAAAACAAAATGAGTGTTGGGTACCCCTCCCATGAATTAGGAAGGGCTCAGTGAGACACAAGCGGGCGAAGAGATGGATGTTTAGCGGCGCTTGTCGTACGTCTGTATTGTGCTCCACTCATAAGACTCTGTAAAGGGATAGAGGTTGTTAGCTTCACCACACATTTAACTGTCTCTAAGAGTTTATTACTGGAATAGGACTCACCTGGCTCCTCTTGGCTTCTTTTCCCCATCAGCCCAACAAATGAGTTGACTTTATGCCCTTTCAAAGAAAGACATTTTAGCTCACTTAAACTTTAATTTCTAGTAATTAAACACCACAAGTCTTTTTTAGCTAATCAGCCTCAGGGTTATGACCTAATTAATGAGGTCAAAATTCTAATTCTAATCCATTGTTATTACACTTCATTTTTCATTTGTTCTTTCTTCCATCTATTTTACCTAGAACTACTTGAGTCATTGTTACTGTTACTTGCAAATGCTAATCACAGACTGCATATGGCTACAGCTCATTTTAATAAAGATGTGATTAGCACTTATCACTAGGATGGTTGATTTGTGGCCTGAAGAGGTAGGACTTCACATGGAAAAAACTAATTCAAAAGAAATGAAAATGAAAAAGAAATGTATAGCACAAATGTTTTCTGTTTTGCCACCTTGTACAACATAGGCAGTCCTTTAGGTTAAACCTGACTGTCAGAATGGAAACAACAGACTAAAGTCAAAAATGCATAAAACAAACATGAGAAATGTTTTGGTGTTAAGGTTCTCAGACACACCAAGAATATGACCTGGGACTGTGCAGGATGGCAGAATTACAGCTTTAACATATTTTTGGTTAAACTAAACCAGGTATGAAAAAACCAAAACAACTGTTGTGAGACACTGGGCTTTTCTTCATGTGATGCTCATGTGTGTCACATACTGACTGGTGGCCTCGTCAATCACTCTAATGGACTGTAATATATGTCTGTAGGGCGTGTGATTGTTTGGGGTGGGGGGAATGTCTTGCATTACAAACATCAATATTTGCATTTCACTCATGAGTCAACAATTAAATACTGAACAGGATTGTCCTCTCACTCAAAGCTGAATCTGGAAGAAACTGGACAAATAACAAAATACACAAAAATATAGTTGTGTCTTGTATAAATTTCTAGACTTTTGTATTTAGTTAAGAAAAAGAGTATGTGAGGTGAAACACCCTCTTTCCATCACAAGCATAAACAATCCAATTTCACTCTGGGACATCCTTGGGGTATTGATCCTCACGCTCTCCCTCTCCCTTATGATGACTGACTTATTGTCGTGCCTCCATAAAAGGAATAAATTAAATGTACACTTAAGCTCCGGCATATTGTATCACTGAGTGGGTGACTAATTTAGACCGAAAGAAAAACTCTCAAAGGGAAAATCCCTTCCTCCTCATTCCTTTTGCCTCTGCACTCTTTATCTATTCCCTCTCTACACAGACGTCTGCTCTGCACAACCTTCCATGCTGACAGTTAGTGTGGTCCAGTGTTCAAAGGAACAGTAACAAACAGCGGCATAAAATAATCTGTGGTTGCTGTCAATTAAAAAAACCCAGTAGGGCCAACAGAAACATAAACAGCATTTAGGGGAACACAACCTATAGAACATAGACTTTAACACATTAACTTAATTAATAAATATGAAACATCCTTTGATGTTACATTACTCTGGCTATGGCTCTATAGAGGATAATTTCCTAAACTCAATAAAATCTCCCTTTCAACCCTTTAGGTTATGAGAAAACTCTAAATAACCAAATATGGAAACAGATGCCTTCTATGGAACCATTACAGCTTTATAGTGACATTCGAGCAAAATGAAATAAGTGAATGACAGTGAGGTGTGTGTATTACTTACTTTTGCGAGTGATCTGTGCATTTGCTGTGAGAGGAAAGATAAGGAGCAAGTTTAAAAAGTGCTGGAGAAAATGAGACAAAAGCTTGTCAGTGAAGGAGCTCTCACCCATAGAACGTTTCCCCATCAGACCGATGAACTGATGTGGGCGCGGTTTTCTTGTCATCCTAAAGAGAATTTCTTTGAATGGGTCATTAGAAAGCCAGCCATCCTGAAGAGGAGAAATCTCAATGAATGTTCAAGTAGCGATGTAAGGTCATGTTGTTAAATTACATTTCAATTACATATTCCAGGACTGATGGAGCAATAACAGCTAAATGAAAAGATATTATTCTTGTTACACAAATGATTACATTTTTACACATTGTTTACATTAAGGCATAATATTTCTACATATGGTTATCTGGCATTTTGTCTCTTGATTATATCACCCTCTGCCCACTTACACCAACATCCACCCATTACACACACAAAGGCTACACTACGTATAATATAAATCTGGAATTTAGAACTTTCAGTATCCATTCAGGACGTATTTTCTAAGTATGTGACTAATGCCTGCACATTAAAGATTTACTGTAGAGTCATGCATCTGCAGAATGGCCCCTGCTTACAATCTCAACTCCTGGTGGAGTAGTTTGGCTCACTTCCAGCTCGCAATGTCACACACAGGACATGCACTTCATTTCAATTGAGATCATCCAGGCTGCTGCTTCTACTGTAGCTTGCACTTAAGGGTTAATTTAATTTTATGTAATGATTAATTAGAGGGTTCATTTCTTATTGGCTGGCTGGAGCACTGCAAAAGTGAAAAATCATGTTCCTGAAACTCTTAAAACTGTATTTTTGTTTAGTAGGATGAGATTTAGCCTTGTCTAGAGTCAACTGTAAAATGTTTAATTGAATCAAAACGAATTAAGCACAGGAAACTGCAGGCTGCTTCTAGTTCTGGGACAAACAAGTTTTAGGTTGAAACAGAAACAAATTCACTGGGTGGATTTGTTTATTTAATAATTCTAATCAGTGCGTAATAATCAGTCATGTCCAATTCAAAATCAAATGGACGGAGCAAAGATGGAGAGAAAAACGACAAGAATCCACTAGATCACATTATGTAAAATAACATAATATAAAACAATCTGTGTCAGTGTTAAAAAGCTGATGATAGGTCTAATCTCTAAATGGTATTATCTCATTGTTGCTGCTTTAATTTTAGCTTTTAACTCTATGAACAAATCGCACTACAGGTATAAGTAGACTTTACTAAGAAGGTTCTGTCGCAATTACTTTCTAATTTGAAATCGAGAGCTTTGCCATAGCAGAGAAACATATAGTTTTTTTTTTCTATTTAATTACATAAAGTCCCTTAGCCCTCTTTCATATTTTGTTTTTAAACTAACTTACAGTATAACAGTATAACTTTCGTCCACAATACAAGAACCTGTGGGCCGTAGGCTACAAGTAAAAATAAAGAAGAGAAGAGTGAAGCATAAGAGCAGCTTTTGCGTTAGACTACCTGTATTTGATTACTGTTTGTCCAGTAGTCAACGTCTCCTTTTGGCTCGTTGTCCTCGCTACGAACTTGGACGACAGCAATAAAAGCCACTAAAACTGGTAAAAGCAGGAGCTTCATCATGCCAAACTTGTTATAGGCGCAATTAAATTCAGTCAAAATTATTATTGTGTGAAAATAACCGCCGAAAGCCAACTACAATACAAAAACCGAACTAGAAAAAACTGTAGGGACGAACAGTAACTGTACTCTGAGCACTGCTTCTCTGGAGCTCAGCACTAGTCCATAGTGCGCGCGTGCGTCAAAACGCTGTACCGTTTTCCAGCCACCGTCTCCAAAGCTCTCCGCGCGCTCAACCTCTGCTGCTACTTCTCCTGTCTCGTGAGTCGTCCTGCCCAGAGAGGCTCGCCTGCGCTTCTATATAGCAGTCCGGCCAGGGTTGCTTAGTAACGCCAGTACGGTAGTGCGGTTACTCGTGTCCTGTCACGAGTATACTAGGCTAATGACACATTCGCCAGTCAACCTTTGTCATTACAAATTGTAAAATATTTGCGCAGTCTCAACCTATATGTCTATATGTAACAAGATGGTATCAAACCTATAATATAATTCATTGGTACAATGGTAATATCATTAAACATTCAGAAGGACTGGCTTAGAATATTTATAATGAGGGCCTAATTATTTCTTACATTAAAAATCTCCATGGGGGTAACCTCATGATGAATTGAATACTATTTATCCTGGAAGACATTTTAGCATAAAATCTTTCGTAAAGAGCTGAGTGTTGGATTCAAGTCTGTATTTTTGCTTTGCAATTAACTACTAATGTTAAGTGCAAGTCATCTCAGTCATCCAGGTTTGGTTATCCGAAGATTCAATCTTAATTTAACTCACTAATGTGACTTGAGTTCTAGTTTTAAGCTTCATTTCCAAGTAGGGAAAATATACATACAGTAGCCTATCTGGCCTGTGTCTGTAAAAATGTTTTAAGCATTTTCAGTTTTTTGGAGTAGTTAGAGAGATTACTATTTGATGCTCCGTGATATCTGACAAGTAGTTGTGACTTGTATGTGACGCAAAAATCACGTCAAGTCTCTGATGACGCGCATAGTTTAAACTTCAGGTTATGTAAACCTGTAATTTGATATTGATATTAATCCGTTGTAATTGTGTCGTTTTTATATTGGCTTTTTTGACATACAGTATAATACACTACCTGCCTCATATATTTAACATATTTGTAAATACACAAAATACCTCTCACATAACAGAAAATACTGTGGGCTTTACACGCCTCTGATATCAAAACCTAAATAAAAAGATCTTATGGTGCCACTGCTTTCCATTGAAAAACATTTTTTAACATTCTACACACCTCAGTGAGTGCTTTATTTACTCAAGTACCTCTATTCTATTAAAGTTAATTGTATTTCATTTATCAATGTGATACTGACATATGCAAATATAAGGCAGACCAACAGGAGGGTTCTGGTAAGGAGGCATTTTATTACTGGCTCTATCGGATGTTAGTATTCTGTATTTTATTATTCTCATTTCTGAAAGCTAACACAACTAAATTCAATCCTCAACTAGATTTACATTTCTTTTTTCTGTAATGCCTGTAAAATTCGTGTGAAACAAAGTATTGATATACTTGGACTTGTGCAGCTAACGGAAATGTGGATAGGTTTACACTGATATTCATTACTTAAATTTGCCAGGAGGGGCTCCGTGGTCACAGAGCCACCCCAGACTGGAATTTAATCATCCTCACAACTGTGACAGCTCATCCAATTAACAGACGGAAGGGGGAGGTGAGGAGAGAGAGCTGGAGAGAGAAAAGTGAGTGAGCTGTTGAAGGAGGATTGAGAAGGAAGATGTAGGAGGTAAAGAGAGCAGGGTGCGACTGAAGTTAAGGCACAGACTTAAGCAATTATGCATATTATGTGGGGAAATGTGGAGAAATAGGACATCAGTCCACTGACACTGAGGCACTCGCAGTTGTTACTGCTGCATGGGTAATATGATCAGCTGGATTGTGGAGTAGGTCACAGTGGACATGCCTCTTACTTTAATAAGGCATCCAGCAGCAAAACATGCTCACATAATACATTAATATATTACAGCATAAGTTGATTTTGTGCATGGAATGAATCCACAACAGCTCATTGGATGGAAGAAAAAGCAACACTGTGCCAGAGCTCAATGCATGAGTTGGAATTATAAATCCCTGGTGTAAACAGGGATCCTACAAAACATTTCATTCATATTTCTATTAAAACAGCCTAGAAGATGCTAATAAAAAAAACATTTTTAAAACTTGTCACTATTGTGAATAGAAATTAAATGGTAATTTAAACAGCGGATAAGTCGATTTTCCTTTTGGTTTAAACAGGAATTCTTGTTACATAGTGTATGTAAGGTAATACAAGACATTGTCAAATGCGGAAAGTAATTTATAGATGTTAAAATGATATCTACAATAGGACTTCATACAAGCTCTCAAAGAAAACCGTCGTGTTTTCATTTTTCAAACTGAAGATGTGTGAAATTGTTATACACATTAAGATTATACACATGAGGAGTATAAGAGATGGGTATTATCTTGGGTACTTACCTGATTTTAAACAAAAAAAAAACACCCTTTTTTTCCCTTGTGACAACCGATGGCATCAATATACATAAGCTGAAAAAAGAACTACATTACTTCTACTACAGTTTATTCCCCTACATTTTTCACATGGTCGAACAATCATTTTACCAAAACCAAAAAGGAAAGTAGAAAGAGTCTGAAATAGAAATACAAAATGAATGAAAAAGAATATGAAAAGACCAGTTGGCCATCTCGGACATCTAAGCTAACCTTGTCTTCATTTGTAAGGACTAACTATCTACGCTGCTGTGATAATCAACACGAGGACTGTTCTCCCAAAAAGGATAAGACTGTATAGGACCAGCACCAGCAGCATAAAATACCCAACTAAGATGAATTACACTTGTGAAATGTCTGGGGGCTACGGTTAACACAACTTTCTCAAATAGAGTTTAGAAACACACTTTCACAGGCAGAGGTCAAGGCTGATGGTGAGATCAACAATGCAAAGGACTGTCTAGGAACTGGGGTTCTTCTATAGTGTGAAACTATATTCTGTTGTTGTCATAACCACAACAATGTTATGTGTGTTACATGGCACTCTGATCCATTTGTGATGTTTATGTGATGCCTCATGTTGTATGTCATGTAACATCAAGGAAGCTGTGACTTACAAGCAAAAAATATTATTGCTTAATGTTTATTTTGTACCTAGACTAAACCCATAAGTCCTGGGTTTAGGTGCCTAAGGCAAAATCCTTATTTTTATGCATTTGTAATCTTGTGTTTTCACCATTTAGGACAAAAAACGTGTTACGTTAAGTGGCTGATCAGTGTGTTTTTACATTCAAGTTTTTTTTCACATGGCAGCACTCATGTCTAAGAAAGTATTACAACATTGTACATCAGTAGTATTACTTTTCTTGCCTTCTTCCAATTGGTGCTAACTTGGAGAAACATGCTTTCTAATTTTTGCAGTCAAAAGGACTTGACTGAAAGCTCACATTAAATGGTAAATGGTCTGCACTTATAAAGTGCTTTTCTACCTATTGGCACTCAAAGTGCTTAACACTGCTTCTCATTCACACATTTGCACTCACAATCACACACACTCACACACTGATGGGGGAGCTGCTATGCAGCTGGCTAACACTCACCGGGAGCCACTAAGTTGGGGTTCAGTGTCCTGCGCAAGGACGCCTTGATGTGTTGGAGGAGATGGAGATGGAACCAACAACTGCGGGATTGGTGGACGTCCACACTGCCTCCTGCGTCCCTTAAACGACCTGAAATAGTATTAGTGTGAATAAATATGCCTCACTCTTCAGAATCTCATGTGTATGCATGGAGGTCAGTGTGCTGACCATTTGTACTAATGCGTTTTGCAGCTACATTTTATCCTTTTAAAATTCAAAGTAAAACACAGCACAGCAGTCCAAAAAAAATAAAAAATGGAGCAAAGATCAATAATATGTATATTACAATAAAGATGTATTTTATAAGGTTGTGGTTAAAACATTTAAGGATGTGTTACTAAGTTAGATTTATTGCTTTTTAAAACTGCCTTAACGCCTGCATTGGCTTCATAAAGGCCAAAATATTATTGTCACGCATTTTATATGTTTACTTAGTACACATACAGTGTTCCACTGTCATCTCCTTTATTTTACGTCAATAAAACTTTGTATGTTCAGGTTTTACTGTTACCTAATATAATCAGTTTGCTGTCAGCGCAGAGATTTACTCCTGTGGTTTGTGCACTAATTTCCAGGGGTCACCAGGGGCCATTAATCAGTCTCCCATTAAATGACTAATTAAATCCCTTCACTGTTTATTTCACTACATGTTTGGTTGAATTACATCCCAAGGACCACAAATAGCAGATAAACACCGGATATAATCTGGTTCAGGAGCACATAGACCTGATCAAATTTGAGCTTTGTTACCAGTGAGGCCTGATGTTGGTTTGATTCTCCAAGACTTTTTTCCAGATACCTAGATATCAAATATAAAATATTATGGTGAAATTTTATTAGTATATATTAGTGGCGCATGAGGTAGAGCAGTCATCCACCAATACCCTAGTTGTTGGTTTGATCTCTCGCTCTGGTCACATGTCGAAATGTCCTTGAGCAAGGCACTGAACCCCAATTTAGTTGCTCCCGGTGAGTGTTGGCTCCTCCATTGGTGTGTGAGTGTGTGTGTTATTTTAATGCAAATGTGTGAATGAGAAGCAGTGTAAAGCGCTTTGGGTACCAATAGGTAGAAAAGAGCCATATAAGCGAGACCATTTATCTTTATGATTTTACTTAAACTAGTGCTAGGATGGATTCAAAATCTATCTAGTCTGCTCCACCCAGCCACCCCCCCCCCCCCCCCCCCTGGTCTGCTACACTTCTACATACTCTTCCACAGTGCTTCAGGCAGTCTTCAAATCAATGGTCAAAAACTTACTAATAAGACATTTTCTGACTGTTCAGAAGGGTGAGCCTCACCCCAAAACTGCTGTACTGTCAGTCCTGTCACAGGAAGATTTAACACTAAATACAGTGTAATGCATTCTGGAGCAAAAATAACATGTTACTGACTTCTCATGGAACTTTATTATTCGGAACATATTTGTAATACTTTTCTATGTATTTATTATTTCCAATGTCCCATATGTTTTTAAAGGGCAGCTGAGAACACAATATATCGAAAAAAATACACACAATCACAGGATGTGCTGCATAGCACATCCTGTGCTATGAGCTTGAGAGCTGGGATATTAACTCTATTAGAAGATCCATCTGTGCTTCTGAAGTTCAAAGTCTGCCACTTCTTCCAACACTCAGTAAACCTAATGAGCAAATGGCATTATAGTTTTTAAACACACTACCTCTGGTTGTACTTCTGAGCTTCTGGTTGTACTTCTAAAAAATACTGTAATCTTTTATTCATTTTGGATTCTGACCAAAACTTGTTCTTTCTCTTTGTGGCTAGATTGCTTTTTATGCTGAGTTTGGTAGCATGAAGAATGCTCTGACCTTCTGATGGAGTCAGTCCCCTGGGCTCCATCTAGATAATGGATACTCACTTGTTGTTGCGTGGCTGATGTGAAAGGAATATTGATAACTGACTGTCTGAGATACAGAGGAAACAAGCTTCACCACAGAAATTACTGTCAACATTACAGGACAGGTATCAGGTCACTTCTTTTCTTAGAATGTATCCCCAAAATACAAACATCTTCGTACTAAAATGAGAAGTGAAAAAAAAACTACGAATAGAGGATGATTACCAATGATATGAAAAAGTGTATGTACAGTAGCTGCTCTGTATTGAGTCACTGCAGGTTTAGGCTGAATTTGTGTTATTTATTTGTTAAGTAGTGCAAAATCCCAGAATTATCTGTTTGCAGACAAAGATGGCAGACTACCAAGTCAGCAGGAAGTAGCAGTTATTAGCTCAATATGGATTGTGATACAAACAACAAACATCAATAGGCAATAATGTTTAGTTAGGGTCAGGGAGAGCCATTGGTAACCTCCAGAAACAGTCTAAAAGTTCCAGATGAAGTTACCATCATTTAGGTACTCTCTGATCTTTGTCTGCAGCCAGGTAAATTGGATGCCCTGCATTAGCACGTTTCACATGCCGCTCACTCACCTGCAGAGGAGATTGTGTAAAATCCTTTGAAGGAAGCACAGGTATGTTACAACCTTTGAGAGCACATTCACATCAGGTCTACGCTTCTTTGGCTTGACACTTAAACACCTTGCTACACAGAAGATGCAACCAATCACTCCAATTGTGGCCCATTAACAGTTCAATTAAATAAATTTAATTCAGGTTTATTTTATTAACAAAGCCATCTCAAGGCACTTTGCAGAATAAAGTCAAGACTATAAACATGTAATCGCACATGTGGACTTTATCAAGGGGTATGGAAACTTTTGCACTAATTACATTTTCATATTTTTGCTATAACTTTTTTTATATTCACTCCTTGCCAATTTTAGGTACTTCTGATGATGAAACAATATTTGTACCAGCTGAATGTGCAACATTGCTAGTGTATATTAGCTGTAGGGATAAGTTTGCAGCCCATGACATTGAAACTGCAAACTAACCCTAAACCTAGTAAAATAACATTGTACATTCAGTTAGTATAAACGTTCTTGTTCAACATCAGAAGTAACAAAAATGGTCAAGTAGTGTATAATAAAAAAGTAGTAAAATAAAATTTTTTAGTGCAAACTAAATTAAAACATTAATTTTAACGCATTATTTAAATCAATTTCCGATAACCATTTGTAATACTGTATCTTACTGTGCATTAAAAATTATGTTTATGAAAACATTTTAATATAACTAACTTTTACAAAATGAAAAAATTAGATGGTAGTCAGATTATTGTACAATAGCGTTTATATGTTTACATGCATGTCTTTGTTGGGAAGGTGTGTTTGTTGGTTTGTTGTCTGTGTACAGTGCTTTTCTTCCTATTCTCACTGAGAAGGGCTTAGTAAAACTCAAGAAAAAATGGGAACTGTCTTGTAGTAGAAATATTCTGTTTTCCCAGATTTTAATCCTTAGGAGTCTGCCAGACTTTCTGAAAACTTTGGATTTTACCCTAATGTACCAAATTAAAAGATGTTCACCATCAAACCAGTCATATGACTTGATCACACCGGTGTGATCACTGATTATAAAGTTAAAGCCACATCTTAAAAGGCCAATTTCTATTGAAAAACTTTGCTCACCTTTAAATCCATCAATTAAATGTCCACCACTTCTCTGGGTTTGACTACATTTGTACCACACTACGTTAGCATAGCAATCCCTCACCAGTCATTTCAGCCCTTCCGTGGGGATCTCAAGACTTTACTAGATAATAGTAGATGTAGGGGAAATCCACCAGAATGAGGCAGCATGGGGGGTTCTTTATCGTAAGGCTGAGGGCAACTCATTTCAGCTACTTGAAACCGCAACCTCATTTTTTTCAGTCAGCAGTGAGTAGTCAGGATTGGAACATAAACCAGCAGGTAAACTGGAGGAGTGACTTTGATGTTCTGCTGTTTTCACCACAACAGTTATGACTAGACCCACATTATCGCTTTGGCTGCACCAATTCACTTTTCTTTATGTGCCACCTAATTGTACAGAACGCTTTAAACACTCTATCCATGTTGTCTTACTGTAGGACTTCTGTCTCTTAAAGCTACAACAGGATAAACAGAATCCGGGCTACATTATGTGCCAGATATAGAGAATGTCTTCAAACTTTGATGGAAACCCCATCCCTCTGTTTCTAACATAGTCAGTCCTGTGTGGATTTTTTGTAATTTTATTGTATTTATGTCTGTAAATCTGAGTTTAGCAAAGCGGTGTCCAAACATATAACATAGCATATGATATGCAGTGTAATCACCCCCCAGGTGTAGCCATATTTTGCATGATGAGCAGTAAAAATTGCTAAGAAGATATGGGAAGGACACATTTACATATGCCGATACACAATAAAGACTGGTGTTTTTGATTCAGGTTCACAACTCTCCAAACAAATTTGCAGATTAATTAGCCACGATCCAATTCAGTCCCCCCGCCGTCAAAAAAGACCCTCCCACAAGTCCTGACTTTTGTTAGAGTGAGGTGATTGAAAGTGAAGAGGCTGTGCTTAGCCATCAAGCACTCAGGAGCACCAGGAGTGGGATTTGCCTCCACTGTGAGAGGCGCTTGAACAAATCATTGAAAAACTTTCATCTGTACTTCACACTGTCAACTTGATTTTGTTATTGTTACCCATTAAATGTCAAGTATACCTATAGAACAGTGGGACGAACACTGCAGTGGGGGAATTCAATCATGTGGGTGCTAGTGTGGGAAAAACAATAACATAATTTTTTTACCTCTTATGCAAGTCGAAAAATACCCTTCAAACACACACATGCACAAAGACACACACAAGCACAAACTCATACAAAACACAAAATACAATTTCGTGTTTGAAGGTTGTGAGGCGATTCATTTTTCTTAGATTCTACGAGAATGAGTCACATTCTCAATGTGACCTCTGCTGGAATCCAGTTTGCTACAATCGTTCCACAACTCACCTGCCCTTCCACATGATGCACAAACATTCCACATAGGAATAAAAAAAAGAATAAAAGAATAATTTTGAATCATCCTTTGATAGTTGCTTGGGGGTGACTGCCTTTCAGTAGCTCTGAAGGCTTCATTTAGTAGGATATTAAAAAACGATGTTTCAGATGGGACATGGCAGCTCTACATGATGGCTCCGCAGAGCTCATTTCTTTCATGAACACTTCTCACCTTGATCTTTCTGCTCCTGTATTTCTCGTCTCTCTTTTGATGACATAAACTCAGGGACACTTCTGGGTTTGTCCCACTGACCACTTGACCGCAGCTTTGTGCAATGCAGTGTGGTGTGCCTTAATAAAACCTTTCCATTTGCTTAGATTAAATGAGATTTGTAAACTGAGTGCTCGGTAAATAAAAAGCAGAGCCATATATTATCTCGTAGGTTTTACTGCTTTAAAAATTTTATTGTTTTATTGTTTTATGTTGTGAATTGCCTGCTTCAATATAACATTTACTGCACTGTGCCCTGAACAAAGAGCAGTATTAATGGGTAATAAACTCTATTCATTGTACAATACAATGTGTTTACCAATTTCTTAAACAGTGCCAATAATTATAACAAAACCACTACAGTATGTAGTACTGTGTCAAATATTATGTAATAATCAATCAAGGCTAGGAGCGTTTGAAAATGACCACTGCAGTACACATAAAGGTAAAATAAGATTACATAAGAGCTGGCAGCACGTCTAAATGGAGCTTTCCTCCAGCTCGGCAGTACAGTTTGTTCCAATACAACAATAATGTGGAGGCTCTGATACGAACGTTAACTTCACTATGTATTTTGATTTAGGATCTACAACAGTATTTGATAGTATTTGACATTTTACAGCAAATAAAGGAAAAAACTCCTCTCTCAAGGTCAATTTACTTGTGCTTTTAAAAGCTATTAATAACTCACAGTCTTCAGTAGGTCCAGTTTCCTAATCCACTGATTTAGTTAAAAGCACAAGAAAAAACTCAATAACTGAACCTTGAGTTCGGATTTTTGCAGTGGTGCTATAGTTAACACGGTTGCCTCACAACAACTGGATTTAAACCAGCTGACAACCAAGGGCCTTTCTGTGTTAGGCTCTGTAATAGCCCTTTTTTACTTCATGGAATCAACTCAAGGTCTTGTTTCCTTCAACCTGTTTAAAAACAAATAGTGTTTTCTCAAAACAATTGTTTTCTGAAAACAGAACTCTTCTGCAACTTCCTATGCACTTAAATCTATAAAACAAACAAAACTTCTTTCTGCTCTTCTTCTTTCTTTCTTTTCTGATAGGACTTTGCTTTGATGTTTTTCTCCTTGACTTAGATTTTTGCTGCCTTGTACCTCACTTGTAAGCCGCTTTGGATAAAAGCATCTGCTAAATGACTAAATTTAAATGTAAAATGTTCTTACTGTGACAAACACCCACCTACTGAGAATCAAGAATCAAGCATTCCTTGGATATTCTTCATTGTTCCTATGTGTGTTATGTTCCATTTGCATGCAGTGTCAAGATAAGGACTGGCAGGGAGGGGATAAAATCTGCAGTGGAAGAACTTGGTACCAAAAGCAAGTAGTGAGTTAAGCTTAGTTGAGCCTTAACCATGTCATGGAAATCCGCCATAAGTGGCTCAGTAAAGTTACAGCACAGCTTACTTAAGCTTAAGCTAGTGGAAGACTAGAATGTTCTCTTTGCTCTGCCCAGCTCTCAATCCCCCTGCTCCGAAACAGCTTAATTTCACTTGTTACATTCCACCATGTTCTGCACATTCCTTCAGGAAGTTGTAGTTGTCAAATTACAATAAACAAAAATGCCAAAAAACATTCTTATGAAGCAGAAATGGTTGCTTTTTTCTAATTAGTCACTAGGGTGAACCTCACTTAAAACACTTTTAGAAGTGAATGTGTCTGCACTGCTGCCAGTTGGTGTCACAGGAGGCATCGACATCACCTCTCCACACTGAGATAAGTGTTGGAGCATATTTTTAATAAAGAAATACATGAACATTTTTGCACATTGTGACTTTGAAGGACAACATGGTTGTCAAAATGAATTGTATTTTCACCAATTCCTATCCATCCAGTCATTGCCCACTTGTCCTTTTCAGGTCACAGGGGGCTGGAGCCCACAATTTCCATTCAGACACTAAAACATAGAATGCATTAACCGCTCAGGCGTAGGTGTCTGTCAGTCCGCAACCTGTTTGAGCTTATTCCTCTCTACCATAAACCTGTACTGCTGTCCAAAAACAATGAAAAACACATTAGGCAGACAGAATCTGGCAGACTTTGTATGGTTATCTAAAATAAGACAAAATAGCACGTATGACATCAGCAATAAAAATAGAGCGTTTCTGAACATTTGGGGGAATTTCTTTCTTTTTTCTACCAATCTTTTTGGTTATAAGAAAAATCCCATCCAGTGGAGCAGTGTATCTATGCTTTCTTCAAAACTCTTCTGCATGTACACTGAAGACAGGAGCTAATCAAGTTTTTCGAGAAGATGTACAGTAGAGTACAGGGAGCTGGCCCCTCTGGTGCAGAGTGACTGGAGTGACAGAAATTAACTGAAGGATTTCCTGAATATTAAGACACATATAATAAATATTAAAAAGCCAGTTATGTGCTGGTTCAGCCTAGTTTTATATGATATCAACCGTGACTCAGACTCCTCTTTCTGTATTCCCAGCCAGATTGAATAGCTGCATTATTGAGTGAAATCACTGTTGTTTCCACAAGCAATGACAAAGAGGACGAAGCCCAGACATTATAAATCACACTCAGACAGGGAACTACGCAGGAGCTCCCCTGGCACCACTACAGTGCGGACACAGACAGAGTAAGAGGGAAGGCGTGTCCACACGAAACCTCCTGCGTCACAGTGTGTTCCTGTAACCATATTTAACAACCACGTACGACTTCGTAGCTAAATGAAGCTAGAAAATGCTGTTTTACATATTGATGCTTTCAATCTTGTCAACTCAGGATAAAATACATGCTGCAAGAACACTGTGTCCACACTGAACAAGGATCAGTGACTCATTCTCGTTGCTGTAATGGTAAAGTTGAGAGACTCTGACACTCAAAACTATTAAGTCCTTAAAATAATATACAGGGGTTGGACAAAATAACAAGAACATCCGAATACAAAACAAATTCACTCAAACATCCGAATACAAAACCAATTCACTCTTACACAATTAGAGTCTTAGGTGGCCGAGTAAACTAATTAGATCCTGCCTACGTTAGTGGCAGCAATAGTAAATGGTGAATGGTCTGCACTTATATAGCACTTTTCTACCTAATGGTAATCAAAGCATTTTACACTGCTTCTCATTCACTCATTCACACTCACAATCAGTCACTGATGGGGGAGCTGCTATGCGGCTGGCCTAAACACTTCCACACACCACCAACTGGAGGATTGGTGGACGACCGCTCTACCTCCTGCATCACAGTCACCCCTAATAGTAAGTAGTCTGCACTTATATAGTGCTTTTCTACCTATTGGCACTCAAAGCAATGCCAATTGGCAATTCTTATTCACCAATTCGCACTCAATCACACACACCGATGGGGGAGTTGATATGCAGCTGGCCAACACTCACTGAGTTGGGGAGCACTGTCTTGCTCAAGGACACCAACATGTGACGGGAGGAGCCGGGTATCGAACAGGCAGTCTGAATAGCTGCATAACTGCGGGTGGACAACCGCTCTACTTTCCTGTGCCACAGTCACCCCTGTAAAGTATAGTGCAACAGCTACATGGAAGATGGCCACCATCTTGGACTATCCTGTGAGTGCTCCTGAGTCAATTCCTGACTATTACCATTCTTCCCATTCTACCGAGCTGGAACGAATGCAGCGTAACATGCAGGAATTAGCAGAGTCAAAGGATTCATCCACTTGATGATGTTATATAAAAAACAAACTGATGCCAAGTGTTTTTCTTCACCTTCACTCACCTTAGCTAGCCCATAGCCCATAGCTAGATCCATTTTGAAATTTAACATTGATTGGAAATCTCTTTCCTTGGTGCTAATAAAATCAATATGTCATCTCTTGGTTAATAATGAATTAATTACAAATGATTATGCTGAATTTAAATAGAATGACACACATCACATGCTCTTCAAGAACTCTCGTCGCAACATGTACTATAGGATGTGATCATTTTGGGCACATAAGCATATGTGCTATGTTTGACTTGCCCTTTTCTTTACATCACCACAGGCCAAGGTTCAGCCAGGAGTATTTCACCTTGAATTGTGAAGATGTTTGTCAATACTTGATTAAAGATGCTGTCAGTCCTTGGTTCCAGAATGATCCTGTATCTCTGTCAAGGCCTTATGTTCACATTCAAAGTAAAATGCCATTTTCAAATGTCCGCAGCTGGATTTCAATTTCTACATGTAACATTCCACAGGCTGGTTTGTAGTTTGAAGCAGTCAGTATCTCTGCAGTTATTTCTGTCACTGACTACTGCATTAACACTGCATTTCCAGGTTAGTTAGAAGGTCAGTTTCTATCGTAAAAGCAGATGCCTGCTGATTTATCTTCACATTTCTTGCATTACACAATTTTTTTCCTTTCTGTAGAGAAACAGATAACAATTTGTTATCATTATTTATTGTGGGTAGCTAAATTACTGAACCTGAAGCATGAAGCTGAAGCTGTTTTGGACAATGTCAGCATGTTTGCAGGCATTATTAAAGCAACCCTATGGCCTTAAATGATCCCATTACTACATAACGACACACATTCTCATTTTCTATAAATATTATTGTCATGGACAGGAGGAGAGGGTGATGTTCAGCAATAAAAACGTTATAATTGTCTGTCATCATATCAATTATTCAGTCACAGGAGGCTGAAAATTCCTGTAAAAATACAGTTTGATGTGAAAACATTTACATAATACATTTGTCTAAAACATTTGGTTTAATAAATCATTGATCTACAAAACTTTGGGCTATAAAACATAATCATAGCCATCATCATAACCATGGATGAATAAAGGATTTACAAACACAAAGCCAATAAATGCAGATGAAACTTATGAGCCATTAAAAAATGCGTTGGTGGTATTTATGTCTTTGTCTATCCAGCGTCTGAGCAGTGAAGAACATTTACACTCTGTCATTTGATCTGAGCACAGTAGAAATACATATTGCAGATTATAATGTAATTTTATTTTAATAAAAAAATATTTTACACAGGCAGACTAAAAAGATAAAACATGCATTGCCCACATTAGGAACTTTGCATCCTATTTGGAGAGTGTGTATATGAGCAATCTTCAAATGTCATCACATTGAGACACAAGGAATAGGTCTCACTAAAAATTAGTGTGAGGCAGTGGCTATTGACCTGGGTCAGCTACAACATTAATACCACCAAGTAGACAGACGTCAGCATGGGAACACTGTGGTGCTGGCCATGTTGGAACATACGGTGCATCGCAGCTTGTTGTTTATGGAGCTGTGTAGCTACCGTATAGTCAGACTGGTTACAGAGAGTCCAAGCTGACTTATGTCTATCACAACATTAAAACCACTTGGTGGTGACAAGTTTTTTATTTAGCACAAAGAGGGTTACAAATTACTTTTCAGTAAAAGGATTCTAATAAATACACAATATACCACATTATCATATCCATATACGCATGTCTCTGGCTTTGAAGCTGTGTGTTTTCCAGTGTGCAGCTACTGGTCCTACCAACCTGCCCGAAGTTTTGTTGTTGCTCTTTTCTTTTCTCTCTTCACTTTCCACTCACTGGTCTTTTTTCCCTTCTTGTACAAATGACCTACCTACTAATAATTCTCACAGGATGGCACTGTGGCAAAGTAGTGCTTTAACTCCTCTTGGAATGAAAAGTGTAAAAGGGGCTGTAGAGATCATGCCACTTTATACTGATTCATTAGTGTTTGCATACTTCACATGTTAACTTCAAAGAGCATTTTGTAGCTACACGCTGCATTGAACCAAACATTTATCATGATGGTCACGTTTAAGGTCTGAAAGCAGGCAATAGTATTGATCTTGGATGTCTTAAAGACCTGATTTTAAGGAATCATATTTAATTAAACTTCTGATATTTGAAAAAGAAAGTGCAAAAGTTGGTTAAAGCCGGAGTGGATATCATGACCTAAACACGTAGGTGTGTTTGTCTTGTTTCTGGTTCTACTGGTAGCTGAGATACAATAAATGGAATACAAATCACGTAAATCAGATGAGGGTTTACTATCCTTGGATCATAAGTCTTAGACCTGTTTGGGATCATAATGACCCATCAAATGATAAATACATAATTGAACAAGGACAGTAATTTCCTTTGTTAAGTGATAAGCTTTTATGTGTAATAGAGTCATCAGTATAATTATAGTTGCCCCTCATCTCCCTTGTATATCATTATGCAGGTTCTACACCAAACTATAAAGTCAGCCAGCTTTATTTGGTTAGTAGACATGTGCTGCTACCTTTTGTTCAAAATCATCAACTACCCAGGAAATGAACTTTCTTACGTCAACATATAGGAGGAAATACCCCAGGAGCCAACAGCAGATCGGACAGTATGTCTGGAGCCTCCACAGCCAATGTTTACCCCACTCACCCAGTTTACCTTCTGAAAACCCATTTCCTATTTATATTGTTGAAAGGATAACTGAATTCTTCAGGTCATCTTATCAAATACATGATAATATAATGAGTTCATTTTAGTTCTCATTTTAGTTCTGGCTGACAAACACACAGCCCCTAGTGGCACTGCAACGTGCCAAATTTACCTGCTACGGGGTAAAATATGACTTGAATCTCATCATTCATTAGCATATATTCCTTCAGGTTGTCCCCAACGTTTCAGTATGTAGCCATGCAGGGTCTCCTCATACAAGCCAGCAGGAGAGATGGATATTCATCACTTAATGCATACACCCCGATGCACACACAAACTAAAGTGACTCTCTTAAGTGCACTGAAGTATCTGTTGTAATTTCTGATAAAAGAGCTACTTTCATCCATTGCATCGTGCTCTTCTTTCTCATCACATACTGCAAATATTTACTTTGAGAATATGAGCATTGTTAAAGACAAAAATGATGTCTAAAAATGTTTCACAGCTGTGATAAAGGCAAACAGATCATTTGCACCATTGTGTTCTTGGCTGTGAGATCAGATTCAGAGCATAGATACTGTAATTTCTGCAGTTGAGCTTCACTAAATCTATTGCAATTACAGCCCTTATGAGTGTCAGTACACAATGTGTAGTGACAGTGTAACAGCTGTTAAGAGCTGTGCTCTCTCTTCAACAGGATAATTACTGTGACAAGAAAGCACAGAGTCCCCTACTATTTTTGTCTCTTTTGTCTACAAAAACATTTACAGGGATATCATTTGGTCTAATGCAGCCACGAGAGCTTTTTTTATTTTTTATTTTCAATTCTATTGTTTTGTGATTTGGGTGAATCCACCCTTTAAACTGTAGCAGCCCTAGTATGAATCACTGATAGGAGGTCAAGCGCCAGTAACCTGTAGTCACCCTCTTGCATCTGACTTCTAATAGCTTTCAGAGCTTAAAGAAAAACTCAGCAACAGATAAATATCATATTTGTTTTAATATCTTACTTTCTCGCAGCAGTACAGAACTGCACTCCAGGGTGCCAGAACAAAGCAACATCAGTGAAAACAACTTTGCTGAGTGCGTTTTCAGGCAATTGAGTAAGCCACTGACCGATGTCTTTTTCCAGGGGAACCCTTATTTCACAGCAGACTACTGTATATGCGTAACCAGGTTTCTAATTGCCTTTTTAAAAAGAGCGCATTTACAAAAAAAAAACAGAGCAGACAGGGAAAGTAGGAAGTAGAGCGTCTGGATGAAAGGTGAGATTATTCCATGAGTCAATGGCCCCTTATTTAAAAGACGTCCACCTAAGATCTGACTAAAATAAGAGGGCTTCCACTGCTGAAGATTTCCTGCTGTGAAAAGGAGCCCTGTTCTGTCTACATGTCATTCGCTCGCTGTGTTAGCCTAACCCTCACAAGGACAGACACACACGCACACATGCACAAGCAGTCAGGAACCAGCTTCTCTTGTCACTACACAGTTAAAATCTGTGAGCCATGATTGCAATATATGTAATGAGATTGAAGGGAAATCTCATTACTCATCCGCACTAACCAGGTTTCTCAGCATGTACTGTAAACATTGATTTAGCAGTGCAAATTTAATCCATTGGGACACTGTCAGATGGACGATTTAAAAAACAGAATCAAAATCAATGCAGCAGATGGAGAGGTGTCAACTTTTTTGTTTTACAGATTCTGGTCAAAACCTTCTTAGTACATTACCCAAAATGCACTGTTGACAGCTTATATAGTAAGACAGTGATTTAACAATTTATGCCATGAGGTCCAACACAGTAGTATCATTATGAACATTACTTTTTGAAAATATGTTTTACATTAAGAAAAACCATTATCTTTAAAAAAAAAAAGTAACACTAATTATGATAAACTGAATCTCAAGATACTTATAATGTGTTTTCAGTTCACTAGAACCTTGCATGGAGTGAGTCAGACTCAGGTGTTAGCACCCACCACTAAGCAGGGGGAAGTGCCATTGGCTCCTATTTTAAATCTGTATCAGATGTTTAAAAAGGGTCCCGTGGGTGGCCAAATGAGATGTCCTTTCAGGAGATTTCCTGATCATTAAACATACATCCAGTAAAGATGTATACAAGATTCAAAATTAAGGTATTAATGTCAGAAAGTCTCATAAACAAGGGGTCATGGGGTTATGTCATCCTAAATGGTAAATGGTCTATCTATTGGTACCCAAAGCACTTTACACTGCTTCTCTTTCACCCATTCGCACTCACATAGCAATCAATCTGCAGCTGGCCAACACTTACTGGGAACAACTAAAGTGGGGTTTAGTGTCATGCTCAAGGACACTCGGACATGTGACTGGAGGAGCCAGAGTTTGCACCAACAACTGTGGGATTGGTTGACAAACGATCTACCTCCTGTGCCACAGTCACCCAAGGGCCCTGCAAAATATTTTGAAACTCTGTGTTGCTTAATGTGCTTGCAGTTGTAAATGATTGACTCACTGTTCAGAAGTAACTTAGCTTGACCCATCCTTCTCTGCCTTTTTCAATGTCCTCAAATAATAAAAAAAATCATAGTGTCCAGACCAAAAAGTATCACAGCACTTTAACAAACAGAAAGTGTAAAGTTTTGACAAAAAAACATAATAGTAATTGGGAACAAATTCCCCCAGCTTTGAAGCAAGCATGTTCAGGCCTTACATGCGGAAAGAAAATGTTGCAAAAACTTCCATTTGGAACCTTGTGTGAATGTACAATGGACTCGGACAATGAATGTGTAAAAGACGTCTAAATTTGACGATCGGAGGAAAAGACAAAAAAAAAGATGTTTGTTTAGAACTCATATCGTTTCTATGACTTACCAATAGATATTTAGTGGGTAAAGAGAAACATGAAGATGTAGAGAAACAAAACTTGGACATGAACTCCTATCGTTGGAAAACCCCAGCTCGTTCTCATTTCCAGGTGTTAAAAAGCATAGCTTTGTACATTCTCTTCCATGCTGACGTATCTGTTTGCGTTAGTGCTTGACGTTCCAACTTTTCAGTGTATTTAAATGGAAACGCAGGCTCTTTGATATTTGAAACCTCAATTAATTACATAAAATATGAAGTAAAAAACAGTAGGTGGAAGGGAGTGGTGCATGGTACAAAAAGATACAAGACTTTTCCACAGGAGACTGATGTTTGACTCTAGTGCGAAACATTATGCGCCACCAATACTGATGCCACAGTGCACCTGCAGCATCAATACCTGAGCCAGTTGTTCCCAGGGCACCAAATAGTGGCACTCCTGAGGCGTCCAAAACCATCTATATGATACACCAAAGGACATACAAAGACGTACAATTTGAAAGCCTTAGGAAGCGTCAATGTCTGACGCTGTGGCATGAGAATGTGTTGCAAAGCCAGTGTCTTTGGAAAAGCTGTGTATCTCATCCACATGGATGTGGGGATAACAATGATCTTTTGTGAGCATTTTGGTAACTACTGTATGGCTTAGTTATGTTTCTTTATATTAGACCAATGCTTTGCTTTGCAGGAGTAATCTGGATGTACAAACACCCTTTAGGATATTAAAACCTTCTTTGCAAATAATTCAAACACATAAAATTACTCTAACGAGTGAAACAACTTTTCGAACTTTTTACTCAGCAAGTTAAAATTGCCTAATGTTACAGTAATAAATTGTCTCATCTGAGCTCAGCTGTGTCTCCTCTCCTCCACCTGAGGGCTGCAGCTCTGGGCCAGGGTGCTGCCCCACCCTTTGTTAGACAGAGAGCCGACATAGAACCTGTGCCATTAACACCTCAACTTTGTATCTACTAATCTCACTCTTTGACACTCTTCAAATGCAAACAAAATGCTGAGATCAGATCAGTATTTCCTTTAGTGTGGCTCTAAAGGAAATTTGAGACTGCCTGGCTAGTGGGAGTGACCGTGTTGCCCACCACTGCTGAAATCAACCTGCATTTGGTGGGAGTTAATGTCAAGCCCTGATTGAGATTTATCACTTTTAAAATTGCAATGATAAAATAACAAATCCAAGATTTGATTTGTGTGCAGTTACTCATTATTTCTTATTATTTTAATAATAACATCAGGAACAACAGTGTTGTTTCATTAAGTGTGATAGTGAAGCAACATAAACAGCCAGGACTTAGAAATTTCAGCTGCTAATACAATGCAATCATTTCTCATTTTATTCATTTATTATTATTGTATTTCTTTTGTCAAAATTACATCTATCTAACAGAGTTGATTATCTGATCAGCAGTGTAAATGGTTTCATTTTGAAAACATGTTAAGTACCCCTGTATGTGTGAGTATGTGTGTGTGTGAGAGACACACACAGAGAGAAATGAACAAAGAAATCAATGGCCCCATTTTTTTCTTGTCAGATGCACTCATCTGATCCCAAAAACATAAAGTCATCTAAATCATGTTTTATTTGGATAAAACTTCCTTCGGCTAAAGAGTTGACTCCCACCACTCAGACCTTCACACTGACACAGTGTCATGGAAAATAGAGAGTTTGGAAAAATTCTAAAATTTATTAAGAAACTAGTAGCATTTCTTCTGGCGGTGTGCTCCTTCTATCAGCATAACCTTGAAGCCTGGTCCACTTCCACACTTCCAGTGTCAATCCCACACACTTACTGAAAAAAGCCCCCTTCCATGTTGACTTTTTTAAAAAGGGCACAAAGCCTTGGATTTCAACCTTTTGAAAAGGGTTGTATGAGGAACAAAACCATCCACCCGGAGGTGCTTCTCAGGTTTGGTCACGTTTTTTTAAATATATAACATTCTTTTGTGAGTACATGCAAAAATGAGCACCAAAAGCATTTGATCCAAAGTTAACAAAGAAAGAAAACGGACTTACAAGGATTTTAAAATAGTGAAGGCCAAACCCCAAATATGTCAGCATGATAACTATTTACTATCTACTATTAGTCTTAAACAGTTAATATAAAATAAATGATAGCTTCAAATATGAGTTGTAGAATGAAGCTATCTGTAGCATAAGACCCAAAGTCACCCAAGGCATAAAACACTGTTGCTGTGCCAACGTACCCTTTTCATGTGGGTTTGTGCCTTTGAACTTCACCTACTCTCATGTCTTTTATAGCATTTAAAAAACATTTTGAATTCCAGGGTAACTCACAGCTTGGCAGCGACTGAACATATTGATTGGACATATTGATTGCATAGTGATTAATCGTTCACTTCAAATATATATCTGCAGCTGTTATTGTGGCCCGTTCTTATAGTTCCTTATGCACTAATAACATGAACCCAGTGCTTCGTTCACATGTGACATGTGAGTAGCCAGCATACATCAGAGAAGTTCAAAAGAATGCTCAGCCTGCACAAACCAGTTTGCTCTGCACACAAATTGTAATTAATCAGTCTTCTCGTAACTGAGTGACAACACAGGAAAAATACATAGTTATTAGCAGGCACACTACCCCAAGCAATTCTTTTCCCTACAAATTAAACAGCCAAAAAAAGAACAGGCTAGTTTGTAACATTACAGATATGACTTTTATGGGACAAGGTTACTCGTACGAAAACAACTCCACATTAAGAAATCAGCTGATGTGATGAAGCAGTTCCTGTGGACAGAATGCACCTTTTAGTTCATGTTGGATTTTTTAAACAAAGCGTGAGAGGAGTTCCTGTCAGGCTTGAATTATATTTGTGGACATTTCTTTTATTCTCTAAAGACTTTAAAACTGAAGACGTGTGATTAAAATTTTAAGGTTTGTCCTCTTAGATTGCCTTTGTGACAAGTGATATGTTAAATTTTGATAAGCAACATTTACTGATTTTCAAACTTGACAGCACCAAAGCATTATTAAAAGTTGCATTTAGAGCCAAGATGACAGTAATCCACAAAGAACATTCAGGAAGAAAAAGACAAAAACTGAACAACTTACTAGACAAACTGGTACTAATGTCTCTACTGAAAGCTAAAGAGAATCAGTGGGCTAATTGTCAGAGTGACATCTATCATCCCACCCGTCACACAAATTGATTAACCAGTGGGTATCTGTCATCCATCCATTATCTGTGACCACTTATCCTGTTCATGGTCACAGAGGGCGGGAGTGTAGAGGAGAAATGGGCAACATGGCACAGATTTGGAATGAGATTTTGAATTAAGAGGCATAAACACCACTGTGTACATAACACATAAATAGACATAAAATAACTTTATTAAATCAAAGCAAAGTTCAGTTGTTGCCAATGTGAACAATAGTGGTTTAAAACTACCAGTTTTGCACATTTACAGTACAACTTTATTTGGATGTAATTTAAAGTCAACAGTTAATATAACATGCTTAACATAACATGAAACTCGTGCAAGCACCGGGAGAACAATGAAACTCCACACAGGAAGATTGCAGTTGAACCTGGGACCTTCTGGCGGTCATGTTGAAACATACTGGGGCGACTGTGGCGCAGGAGCTAGATCCCACACTCACTAATCCCCCAGTTGCTAGGTCGATCCCGTATCGGTGTGTGTTTGATTGTAAGTGCGAATGTGTGAATAAGAAGCAGTGTAAAGCGCTTTGAGTACCAATAGGTAGAAAAGTGCATTATAAGTGCAGATCATCTACCATTTACTCCAACAAATTCAGATCTGTCCATGATATCTTTGCTTAAGTCTGAATAATTTCGAAAATGCTGCTTCTCCTCCAGTGTAGCAGGGAGAAAATCTCAGGAAAAAAACATCATAACTTCACACTCCCTTTCTACAAAGACCCCAACACTGCCTTGGAACACAAACAGGGCCAGTCTACCTCTGGAGGTGGCTTAATGGAAGGTCAACTCTGACCCCCAATGCTGGCAGGTGTGGTAAACCTACTTCGAATGAGTAGTGGGCTAATGTGAGCTGCAATGCAATGAATTGTTGTGTATGTAATAGCTCATAAAATGGAAATATATTATGCGAGGAAGATTTTTACTACTATGTCTCAGTTTAAGGGACAATTAAAATTTTAAAAGAATGAATTGTGTGGCTATTGTGTGTAAATGTGCAAAGCAAATCCTACTGAGGAGAGGATCCTGCTGTTCTATGATACACATTTAATAAAAACTCAGTAGTCACCAACAAAAATAATTTTAATTCTTTATGAGTGTGCAAAGTTTTATTATGTATTATATTTGATCATGCACATGACTTTAGTTTGAAGCATAACATATTACATATCACAGTGACAATGAGACAACTGGGGTTGTAAGAATATAGAAAGTTAAATCATGATGCTGATGATGTCAGCAGCTCCCAAAATGTCCAAATAAGTGATCCATTTGGATCTGAAAATGTGTTAATGAGTTCATGGTAACAATGTTACAGGTAAATGTTAGGAGTTAGGAAACAATCAGAACCAACTATAAAAATGTATTGCTAGTCATGAAAGATTCAGTGATGCTCCAGTGTGGGCATTTCATTTGAAAGCGTATTATTAGTGCATTGATTAGCATTGTGCAAAATGACCTGTTCATTTTATGTTTCTGCCATATTTGATTATCTAGCTTGTTCCCCTTTATGATTAAAAGGTGAAAGTACTGTGGATCTCTTTAACCTGTTGAGGACATTTTGGTTTCTTGGTTGCAAATTTACATTGATAATGGTCAGAGATCACTAAATATATCTTTCAGGCAAAAGTCTGAAAAGAGAATGTGAGACAGGGTACTGGGTAAAAAGATCAAAAGTAGTTTACAGTTGGAGTAAAGCATAGATTTTTTTAAAAACATAATATTTAATGCACATTGAGCTAGTACAAATGCTCCATTATCAAAAAATAATTTATTCACTCTTGTACTATACTGTAACTTTTTATACACTCCTTGACCATTATATACTTTGGATGGTGAAAGAACATTTGTACTATAAGCTAAATGTTAAGTTAATATAATGTTGATACAAAATAAAAATAAAAAATCTGACGCTGACATAATAAGGGATACAAACTTTTGCACCCAACTGAATATTGTGATGTGGGGGCAAACAAAAAAATGTTGACACTTGTGGAAAAGGCCTTACCTTTGACTACCTTTGACTTTAAGTGTGAAGTATGTTAATCTTGAGGATAAATAAGCTAACACTTGAAGTCAATTAGCAGCAACGATAAAAGCATCTGTCATCAAACTCTGTATGTTTCCACCTTTGAAGAGATGCAGCTGTGCCACAGCCTTGTTCACTGGTTAAAAACACATAGATATTTGAGGTATTGCCACCAGAGGATTTCTGTCTTCTTAAAAAGTCTTTAAAGAAGAAATCTTTCATTACCCAGGAAAATGCTGCTTGAAGAAAAGTAAAGTTCAAACAAGTTTTGACAACAAGCTTATCAATTTGGGAAAAAAAACGCTTTGCATGATTTAGACAGCAGAAGGAGCAAAAACCACCTTCGGTGATATTTTCTTTGGGAAGGTTTCTACACATAAAAAAGGCAGCATCGTAATGTGTAATATGTTTGTTACCAAAAATGGAATGAATTCATGCTTTGCACTAGAGCCAACATTACAATTACTACGCCCCCCTGCAAAAGTATTGGAACATCTATGCTAATTCAATAGTTTTTGTTGTACACTGAAACTGTTTGGTTTTAAGATCAAAAGATAAATATCAGATGAAAGTTGAGAATTTCAGCTTTCATTTGATTTTTATTTACACTTTGATACTGTGTAAATACCATAGATATTCTATATAAACTTCATTGTCATCATAAATGTTTCAATGAAATTCATTCTCTGCATTTAACCCATCCCCCTGGGGGGAGCAGGTGGGAGCCACACAGACCCAGGGACCAGTACAGTGTCTCACTCAAGGAGACTTCTGGATCCCAGCCTGATGCTCTACCCACTGAACCACCATGTTGTAATAAATAGTTTTTTCACATCTTGACAGAACTGAAATGTGAGCATTGTGTATAATGTTTAATATTGATGTCAAAGTGGGCAGTGGAGTCGCACTGGAGTGCATTTTAAGAAGAGGTGGTTCTAATTAGAACCAAGCTTTGAGGAAAATGCAATTTCACATATAGGCAAGAAAAGGTTATGTAGGTTTTATTTAATGAAATGGTTGCAAATGGATCGAAAAACACAATAAAAAATTAATTTCAACGTGTGCACAGAATAATGGCCAATTCAAATGTGCATGTTTAATTCTTAAAACCAAAATGCCCACTGCCTGTCAAATATTTGGCATTCAATTATTGCACACTCTGTAAAGCATCCCAAAAATGGGGGTTTAGATGTAATGATAGTTCTGGGCAAACCATCACAGTGAGTGTTGCAGCAGCCTGGTCACTGCGCTTGGGGTTGTTGTCCTACAGATAAAAGCTAAAAGATGCAGACTGAGGATACCTTGCAAATGATGCTGATCAACCATTCTCCCATTGCTAAAGCCTTCCCCAGATCATCACATTTCCACTAGTGTTAGGCAGGCATCTTTTATCTTTCCAATTTTCGCTTGGATCCAAACAACTCAAATTTTGACACATCAGTCAAAAAGACTTTGTTCCAAACATTCAAAAGTCCAGTGTTTGTGCATCTTGGCCCACTGCAAACTTTTCTTCCAACTTGACCAACTTAGTAGGATTTTATTACTTGTCAACTCTGCTCATGAGATCAGCTGACTTGAGTGTCCTACATACAGGGTCTGTGCACAGTGGTTCCTTTCTTGTTTTAATCAATGATGCAGCCAATTCAGCAGCCGTAAAAATCAGTTTTTCAAGGAGGACACTTGTAGGTACTGGTCTTCTCAGACAAATGTGCACCTGAGCCTTTCACTGCCTCTTCTGTCCTGACAGGCTCCAGCTGGAGAATGTATCTAGAAACTACAGTGTTACCCTTTTAAAGAATTCTTTAATTTCTTGGTCATATCTGATAGAGAATAACTTTCCTTTCTCAACAATAGACTGAAGGTTTTAAGGAATGCGACTTTTGTTTGCCCATTTTTAGTTCTAATTTATGCTGAAAATGGCAATTTATTTTAAGAGGTTTTAACACCTGGGAGGGCATGCATGATGAATTGATGAGCATCTTCAAATGAAGTTCTAGAAAAACTAATTTTTCCACAGATTTGTCAGACAGTTAGTGTTAAAGTTTTACATGCAAATTTGATTAACCATTATTATGTGCTCAAATATGCTTAAAAACCATTTTTTTCTGTTTTTCTTTTGTCAGCCATTTACAACCACTTTATTGAATACAACCAACTAAATAATAAAAGATAATAAAAATATAAAAGTGTGTAGGTGTATTCAAACTTTTACTTCTTTCTTGTAGGCGAAACATCCAGGGCTATAAAACTATGGCAAAACCATTATGATGAATAGTTAGTTCACAATTTTGATAATGATTAAATCAATTACTCATTGACTTTGGAAACATGCATTTATTGAACATGAATGTCCTTAGACTGTGGGAGAACCCCAGAGTTTTGATGCCTCCTAAGTCTCAGAATCTAACATTTACTGTAACATTTGTCTGAAGAGAAGGAGCCACACAGTACATCTTTAAAAAATGTAATTAAAATAATACACTTTTGTTCCCGATACAAGTTTCTTTGGATCTGAACCCAGGCCAGAGTTTGCCACTAACCACTGACCTAAAGGGATTGTTGTTGTAATTAGTCTTGCTGACAGAGAGTTTAAGCTTTGGTGAGGGGTTAAAGTGCAAATCTGTAAAGGAAAAGGGATTTATACAAAAAGATGAGAAAGAAGAGCAAAAGAAGAGCATTATTGTAAAAGAGAAAGAGGCCCAATAAGTATTTTGTCTAAATTATTATTATTGTTTGCATAATCTTTGGAACCCATAATCACAATAGAAATACATACCGTCATCAATGCAAAAGAAAGAAAGTAAAAAATATGCTGTTATTTATTGCACATAGAAGCCTTTATGTTTTCCATCAATACTTCAGACACTGAGGTCTGAGGTCTCTACAGCATCTCTAGTCTTGAGACTCTTTGATTCACAGGATGCTCATTCTGTTGTTTAGTCACATTGTATCATGCTGAGAAGGTGACAATATAATTACAGCTACGCCGCACAAAGTAGGCGATGCTTAGAAAGTTTTTCTTTCCTTTATCCTCTGTGTAAGAGCGTGTTTTTAGCCTCTCTGCTTCCCTACTGCACTCCAAGCTAAAATGGAGTGAGGCAGTGACAGATGCTGTGAGCACCATACTGGTGTACCCTGATCCCCTGCATGCTTTGATGCTCGAAATACTCCTCATTCATCCTTCACCAGCTTTTAGCTCAGCTCAGCCTGTTGAGAGGTTGAAATGAGCCAAAAACAAATAAAGCCATTCCCAGACATGTATTAATGCTCATGCAGATGGATTGTAATCATCAGACACAGAAATAGAGAACACAGAGGGAATACACGATGGCTATCCAGCAAAGTTCAGCCACTCCTAAATGGTGCTTTTGCGTTTTAGTCTCCTGATTCTCAGGTACACAGTAACATAATGAAGTATTTCTGTCTCCTAATTTACTCTGAAATTAATGCAAATCTTATTATGGCACAAACAAGGTTGGTAAAAGATGACTCCCTCAGATCTGGAACTCCTAATGTATGTTAAACGCTTTGGAGATTGTTTCTGAGAGCCTCAGGTGGAAAACGTTTTAGCCATTTCCTTTTCACATGCTGGCACAATTGAAGCATGGAGCTAGCAAAATATGTATGTTATAAAAAAAAAAGTCTGTAGTTTTCTCAGCCACATATCATTTATCCACTGGCTTTCTAGCTGGTATCCAAGAAATTATGTGAGCTGCATAGATGGTTGAAAAACGTTTCGGGAAGAACCCAGGCTAATTAGGATAGATGCCATTGATCCAACTTGTGCAGCTCTCTATCTGGATACATGGCTGAGTTTATTTATTCATTACAGAACTGAGCCCAAGATGCAGAGTTGAAGTCTTGCCTCTATATGATGTAAGCTGACAACTTCCTCTTACAGAACAAAACAATCAAAAGGGGCTCCTTAAATGTGGTCTAAATCTTTGTATTAAATGCCCAGGGGGGAAAATCACTATATTTGTGCATTTAGTGCTGATCAGAAAGTTTCATTATTATTAATATTTTTAATAAAGGAACATTTTTAATGTTAATAGTGAAACTTTCATGCACACAAAAGTTAATAGTGGAGTTCCACAGGGTTCTGTGCTGGGAGCAATATTTGTTTTCACTTTATAAATGTCTCCTTTAGGCAATAACATTATGAAACATAAAGGACTTGATACACTGTAATTAGCTACTTCAAAACTCAAACAAAACTGGAGTTATAGTATTTGGACCTAAAGATTTCAGACATACTATATACTCATAGCCATAGCCATGGAGTCAGAATTGGGGGGAGGGAACCCAAAAGGGCCCCAAAGCTGCTTTCCCCACTAACTGCCAATTTTACAATAATGTCTAACAGTATTGTATTGTGTTACATTACATTTTATATCTCAATCATGTTTTTTGTGCGCACCTTTATGGACCACTGGGTGAATATGTGGATAATTAACTTGTGATGGTTCATCACCTGACAGATTGATTGATTAGCACCTGTCAATAACACCTGTCAATAGGCCCACTTTAGCAATAAAAATTACAGGGAATCCAGGGGATCCCCAAGAAAATTGTGTCACCCACAGTATTTATAATTATGGCCTTACACATGCTATCTAAATGTATAGTTACACTGGATGGCATAACGTTTTACTTCCAGTACTACTGTGAGGAATCTACTGTGAGGAACTTGACAAGAATATGTCCTTGAACTCATACATAAAGTAAATCTATTTTCTCAAAAGCAAAAAAAATTGCTCTTAAGGATGATTCCTGTGTCACTGGGGAGATACATAGTGTGAAGAAGAGCTACTGTATATAAATTAGACATCCAAACAATTTCACAATATACAATATACAGTATGAAAAATTGATAAGTGCAACTTAAAACTTTTTTGGACACTACAGAAAATTTACTTATAGTTTATTGGAAATGTTTCATTTTGACAAGCTGCCATGTTTTATCTTTTTAAAAAGTAAAACAAAGACCAATTACAAAACAGCAAATGGTTAGTTGTGTGGGAATGATTACAAGTGGAGAAAGAAAAAAAGGAAAGTCATTATCTGTTGTACAACATAATGGAAATGAAGCAAACTGGCAACAAAGTAAATATTGTTAAGTAATCTTTCCAAGCTAGATAACAGGTTTAAAGTGGTTTGTAGGGGTTTTGGCTGTATGCTCATTTTGCATTTTCCTGTTAGAAACACAGTCCATGACACAAACCTTGAATTAGTCAAGAGCCCAGATATTCTTTATAGCACCATTGGAGCTGTAAATCAGTGTTAAGCAGCCAAATGTTCCTTTCTAATCTCTGATCAGTGATATAAACACATAACACTGAGATTAAAGATTCAGACAAACAGAGCTTCCTGTGAGAGCAAAAGCACTTACAGAGCATTTTCATCTTTGTTTGTAGAATAGAGGATCGAATCTGACATTTGCATAGATCTTTTTCTGCTTTATGTGCTAAACCATTGGGTGAAACCACAGTGTCTATGGGAATTGAGCCATTATCATTGCAATGGGAAGGGTTTTTCCTACCTGTGGGACTTAGGTTGGAATCTTCTATGTTGCTTCTTGCAGGCACACACCACAGAGGTGGTCCTTCATTGCTCAAGGTGCCTTCGTAGCTTGGTTGCAAGGTACCTTGTACCTTGAGCACTCAGTGATAATGTATAATAGTGATAATTAGTGGGCATTTGAATTCAGTGTTTAATTTTCCTGTTTAGTTGTGGAGTCTGGTAGCTTGAGTAATGTTCTTTTACAGACACATTGGTCTTCATTTGTTCACATGAATAATGTGAATTATGTTTTTATAATAAATCAAAACCCTACCCAGATATTGACTTTGGTGGACAATAGGCTTGGTCATCATGGGTTACATGAGGCAATTTGGGGTTGGAAAATGCATTTTTCATACTTATTAGAACTGTTTGTGGAAACATCTCCCTTTTTTTGTTAGCCCACAACCCAAGAACTAATAATAATAATAATATTGTTCTTTTTTAGCTCCTAATTCAGGCTAGGTAAGTGTGTGTTGATTGAGCTATGGTAAAATTTTGAGCCAGGCTCAAAGCTGTTACAATTTTCACATCCTAGTTATTTTTATTTCTAAAATAATCATAGTTAGATTTAGAGCTCATTTTATCCAAATGAGGTCTAGTCAGAATACTTCAGAATAAAACAATAGCTATGCATAGCAACCGTCAGCCAGGTTACATTGTTTCAGTGTTCCTGTTTGTGGTGCAAATGTAAACAGAAAAACACCCCATGAATATCCTTAGTTTTTGAGAGGAGCTCCTCAGAGCTATATTTGCTAAAACTACGTGCACCAATGGTTACATCCATCAATGTCAAAAACTATTCTGTTGTGCAAGAGTTGGAGCAGTCGTCCACTAATCCCACAGTTGTTGGTTTGATCCCCAGCTCTTCCGGTCACATGTTTAAGTGTCCTTAAGCAGGACACTGAACCCCAACTTAGTTGCTCCCAGGTAAAATAATGGATAAAAAAGCTGTTTAATTGGTTCAATTCAAAAAGCATTAGCCAACAGCCTAAAGATTCAAATGCATTTTTAAATTTTTTTTAATAGCAATCAGAAATGTTGCTGCAGTCGTGACCAATTTGCAGAAAGCTGACAGTGACAGCTTCTTGAGCAAATGCACTTCAACCTCATTTTTCTTTTAGCCTATTTGTGATGGAAAAAAGAAAAAGTATTACTTGAAACATTTGAATATAATTTGACATAATTTGCTAAATGGGATGCTGTTTCACACATTTACCTCTTTAAAATTGTACACAATATCACATACAGCTGGTACTGTGTGAATTCTTTCATTAATTGTCTGAATCGTCCCACACAACATAATTTAACTTTAAAATGGCCACGTATGACACAGTAAGCTGGTCTGCAAGATTCAGTTGTGTACTGCAGCCAATCTACAAAGCTGGCCATTTAAGGTTTTTCTTCTATAAAATAAATAAAGATCAAATAAATCCTGAAAAGGTTTTGTCCACATAATTTATTAAACATTAGAACCACTTCTTCTTTTAATGCACTCCAGTACGACTCCACTAACCACTATGGCCTCGATAATAAACAGAAAGTAGAATTATCACCTTTCTGACAGTTTCAACTTAAAAACTAAGAAATCATAACATGCAAAAGTAGAATTCATGGCAGAGCAGATCTGGGAAAAATGAGGCTGAGGGAAAACAATGTATACAGCAGAGCTTTCATAAGATCAAGACTTTACTTTGAAAACATATTTTCAGTTTCAGCAATATCAGTGTCCAGAATGTTAAAGCTAAAACCGAGTGATAAAAAGGAACAGATGTTTTTCCGGGAAACCTAGATCAGTCCAGCTCAACTATCCAAGTGCAATACTTTCCCGATTTTCAGCCTCCATCTCCCTTAAATTCAAAAAGTACCCACAATAAGTCAAGTGTAGAGTATGCAAATATCAAGCAATTCATAAAGCAGTAACCTATAGATTACACAGATCATGGAACAATTTTTTAGTTTGTTTATATCTTAGCAAGAGCTTGTCATTGATAGCAAATGTATTTAAGCATCCAAACAAATGTGTTTGTTTTAATCTGTGCACATTATTTTCCTTAACAAAATGTGTAAGTATGGAGCTTATTTTCCATAATAATCTAAATGTCAATGGAAAAATTCCATTGGCTCTTAGTTATCTTCTGGGTTAGCCTACAAGAAAACCTTCAGCACTCTAGCTCATCCTGTTGGGTTCCTATCAGCAGCTGCAGCAGCAGTAAGGCCAACATCAATGCTGCCACTTGCACCTTGTGCTAGTCCACACCTTTAAAAATGTTAACATGCAAATCAGATTTACAATACACATATATTTGATTTTGATGTCTTAAAGTATCTCGTAGGTGGTATGTGTTTCAGTTTCTTTAAAACAGCTTTTGGTGGGAAACTGTAACCCTCTCTTTGCTGACATCTATTTCAGCCAGGTTTAATTTTTCGATCAAGTCTTCCCATCACAATGATTGTCCCGGTGTAATAAGCTGCTGTCTGACATGCTGCCTGTCAACTTGACTGAAAGCCATCAGAAAAGCTTTTGCCAGTCAATTTTTAGAGATGAGTGGGAGCTGCTTGTGTTTGTGGAGTCTGTGCTCCCCACCTCGTGCATTCTCTGAGCTCATCATAAATCAAACAGATTGGACATGAAATGAAAGAAAAGCCATCACTTGACTGATGGTAATCAGTTCCATCACAGTACTTACAGAATAATGTCACACTGATTCTCACTGTGCAAGATAAAATGTGAGGTTATTTCTGGGGCCTAATTTAGAGTTTATTCTGAGTATGTGAATGATGATAATGCAGTGATGAACATGTACTGGATCTATCTATGTGACTGGGATTGGTTGTGTAAGAATAATAAATACTTCCGGATTAGTTATCACATGACACAGCACATACTTTGACGTTTTCCTATGGCAAGATGGACTTTAGGTAGCAGGTGCTCTTGAATGAGTTACTCCCGTGGCATTTGTCAAAATAGAGAGGAATCAGAAAGCTGCCTGGAGGGCAGGACTTAATTAATCCCCATGGGTTTTCAGTGGCTGCTCAGTTACCAGGATGAGCCTTTTTGATCGGCTCAGTTCCCAGTGAGACCTGACCTTTGACTCGGCTTCAGTCTACAAAAGGTGGTTCGACTTCCAACCTCTTACATGCTGTTTTATCTGTCATTGTCCATTGATGAGAAGAATATTGGGTTCTCTGTATTTTGATATTTTAACTTGTATAATTTTTATACTTTATTGTTATATTTGTTAAGAATAAACAGCTACAAATTTTTGCATCCTTTTATTTTAAAATGGCAGAAAGACTAACAACAAATCAATATAATAATTAATGCACATTCAGCTTACGCAAATGTTCCTTCACATTAATTAAAGTAAATACTACTTCCAGTAAAACTAATTTCCTATAACTTGTTGTCTGCACCTTTTCTGGGTCCTCCTTAAATACTGTTATTTTTTTTCATCATAATATTTATTGTATATTGAGTTAGTACAAATGTTCCTACATTAGAAGGTACATTTTTAATTTTATCAGTGGTGAAACAAACTTTTTGCACCATTTGTACAAGCTAACTGCATTGTAGGTTTACAGGTAAATTTATATACCTTTTCACTGTAAGGGATGTAAACATACTCACGGCTTTGTGGGCAGAGTCTTCCCCTCCTAAACTGGCCCTCATGCTCTGCTCCATTACTGCAGTCTTCATCCTGGTTCCTCTACTGCCTCTCTGGTCTTCTACCATCATGTTCACCTTCCCTCACACCTCATGGCTGGTGCCTTCTGGTCATTGGCCTGCTGTAGTCCCTACATCCTGCTGAGCACACTCCTGTGGCACATTCCCTAGCTCACCCTTGCTTTCATTGTTTGGTCTTCTTTCTGCTTTCTGGTCTGTATTTCTTCTCTCTCCATCCGAACCACATTCTGTCTCCCATCTCTGTCTGTGTCTTTGTAATCCCCCCCTCTGCCTTCAACAGCAAGCCTTTAACCTGAGAGGCATTCATGCTGTTGGTCAACTGGCGTCAGAAGGTAAAATAGAAACACAGAACACAAGCTAAAAAAACAAAAACAAAATAAAACATACAAATTCAAATACTGCACGTATGTTAATGTGTGTAAAAACAAAAATATAAACAAAAGTAAATTTCAAATATACAATTTTATTTATTTTTTTAATCTTGCTTGGTTTTTGACTAACATATCTGGTCTGTGACATTGGTACCTGAGCACGGCGCTCAATCCCAGTGGAGCTGCTGAGACAGTGGTTTACTGGACAGCTTGTAAGTGTGTGAATATCGTGAATAAAGGATATTGAATAAATTAATTCATTAAATTAATGATATGGGTATTAAAAATAACATCAACGATAATAGAGGGGATTTTTCAACATTGTGTGTAAAATCTAATTTTATGGCTTTTGAGTTTTAGTCAGAATTAAAAGTGTAGTTAAAGAATCTTTTGACCTCACCCTAATTATAACACAAATCTTTTGGGAATTTTGGGGTCTGTTGCATGGTTACAACATCACATGGTGACATCAGGGAAGATGACTTATTTGTGGTAGTCCAGTTGTAGAAGTTTAAACATTTTATTAGTTTTATTATTTGATTAATAATTAACTAATTTGTCTCCATCACCGTATTAAAGATAAATAAATAAATAAAAATAACTACAGCTTTCTAGAATTCCCTAGAATTCACTGTAAACAATACAGTTTTATAAAATCACTGTACTTTAAAATACATAAAATGCTGTGATGTATTTTTTGTCAAATATTTAAAAAAAATGAGTCCACACTCCAAGTGTATTTCCACCAAACAATGTTTGTTTGACAAAACAATGTCTGTTTAGGCAAACCCCAACTCCCACCACCCTAGGGCTCAAAAGGCTAACTGCAATGAGAAGTATGAAATCTGAAACTCGACATTAGCGGACCTTAACAGACTGGACGACTGGATAAGTTCTGGGAAAATGAGGGCTCCATATAGAAATCAGTTGAAACACTCCAACACAGTCTCAAATAGCTTAATTCCCCATTTAATTAAATGGTTTTGAATTTTCCAATTAAACCGCTGTTAAGTTTAACTTGTTAATCAGAAAATAATAACTTTTACATCGCACTGAAACACATTGATCCCTGGAGAAAGAATAACACCCTGGACAAACACAATCTCACCAGCTGGTAGCCCCAGAACACAGGTGCTGCTGTGGCTGTTTCTTATCAACATTTTACAGATCGGACAAAGTTATCAGTAGTTTGTTGCAGTATCCCAGTTGGCTTTTAGTCTCCAGGATTGTTTACCAGGCATACCAGACAACATCATGTGGAAATTGAATGTATTAATACTAATAAAAAAAAATATTATTTATTAGCTACTTTTCAATATGCTACATGTTTTCAAAAGGCTTTACAAACATAGTTTTCTCTGGACCCCTGCCAAATCTGACCTTGTCTAGTTGGTATCCAGCAAACGATGCGGGCTACATAGATAATTGGAAACGTTTTGGGGGAAAACCTAGGCTGATTAGAACAGACGGCATCCTTCCTACTTTAGATGGTGCAACTTGTTATGCAGAAATATGGCTGGTTTTATTAGAACCAAAAGTATGACAATACAGAGTTGAACCCTGGATGCAGAGATCCAGGCCTCTATGCCTCTCTGCAGTGTCCTTACAACCATCACCCCCCCCCCCCTCACAACTCTCAAATACCTATAGAGACTGTGTCTGTTCCCTGACCAACTAAATTACATAAACCAAAAAAGGCTATAAGAGGAGTTAATCATGATAACCTAATAAAAGTTTAGACTACTCCTTTTACAGAACAAAATGCCAAAACTATTAAATGTGGATTATTAAATATCAGATCTCTCTCTTCTAAATCTCTGTTAGTAAATGACTTAATAAGCAATCATCAATTCGCTTTATTCTGTCTTACTGAAACTTGGTTGCAGCAGGAAGAATATGTCAGTCTCAATGAGTCAACCCCCCAAGTCATATTAATTATACAATATTTATATAATTATTATGTTCCTAGAAGCACAGGCCGAGGTGGAGGACTAGCTGCAATCTTCCACTCTAGCTTACCAATAAACCCTAAACTTAAACATAGTTATATATCATTTGAGAGCCTTACTCTTTTACACCTAAACATTTGAATTTACAATAACGGACTATGCAGCAGTTAGAAAAATATTTCACTACAACAGATGCTTAAGTGAAAAAGCTGTAAACAAATTTAAAGGATAGATTCTTTCAGCATTTGCTTCACCATGTTAATACAAAAGGCGGTACTAAACCAGAAGGGGCGATCTCTATGGTATAGCTCACAAACTCGTAACTTAAAACACAAAATTTGGAAGGTAGGTGGCGTTCCAGAAATTTAGAAGAATCTCATTTAGCCTGGAAAAACAGTTTAAAAATGTACAAAAATGCTCTCCATGATGCCAGAACAGCATATTATTCATCATTAATAGAGGAAAACAAGAAAAACCCCCTGTTTCTTTTCCGCACTGTATCCAGGAATAAAATTTTAGCTATTAAGGAAAGAACTCACCAGATTCTTCCCCCAAATATTACAGATAGATCTTCATGTACAATAGTACTAGAATCATTAATAAGGTCCCAATCCTTCTTAGATTGCTTTTTACAAATAGATCTCACTGAGTTGACTTCAATTAATACATCATCTAAACTAACAACCTGTCTGCTAGACCCTATTCCAACTAGACTGCTTAGGGAAGCTTTAACATTAATAGATACGTTCGTATTAGACATCATTAATCTATCTTTAGAAACAGACTACTGTATGTACCACAGGCCTATAAGGTAGCTTTAATAAAACCACTACTTAAAAGACCCGTCTTGACCCAGGTGTTTTAGCCAATTACAGACCAACATCCAATCTCCCCTTTATTTCTAAAATCCTTGAAAAAGTAGTGTCAGAACAATTATGCGACCACCTGTACGGGAATAATTTATATGAACATAGTACAGAAACAGCACTAGTACAAGTCACCAATGATGTTCTTGGCATCACCCATTATCTTCTTGGCATCAGATTTTGGGCTAGTCTCTATACTTGTTCTATTAGATCTTAGTGCTGCATTCGATACCATTGATCACATCATTTTATTACAGAGACTGGAACATAAAATTGGGATTAAAGGAACTGCACTAGGTTGGTTTTAATCTTATTTATCTGATAGATTTCAATTTGTTCATCTTAATGATGAACACTCCATGGTTACACAAAGGTTAGCAACCAAGTTCCACAAGGCTCTATGTTAGGACCAATACTTTTTACTTTATATATGTTTCCTTTAGGCAACATTATTACAAAACACTCCATAAATTTCCACTGCTATGCTGATCATACCCAGCTATATCTTTCTATGGAACCAGATGAAAAAAATCAGTTAGTCAAGCTTCAAGCATGCCAACAAGACATAAAGGCTTGAATGTCCCACAATTTTGTACTTTTAACTCAAACAAAACTGAAGTCATAGTATTTGGACCTAAAAATCTAAGAAATATGCTGCCCAACCATAGATGGCATAGGTCTGGACTCCAGTACTACTGCAAGGAACCTTGGAGTTATTTTGACCAGCATTTGTCCTTTTCCTCTCATATAAAGCAAACCTCTAGAACAGCCTTCTTCCACCTACGGAACATTGCCAAAATTAGGAGCATCCTGTCTCAAAGTAATGCCAAAAAACTAGTCCATGCATTTGTTAACTTTAGGTTCGACTACTGTAATTCCGTACTTTCAGGATGCCCCAGTAACTCCCTAAAGAGCCTGCAGTTAATCCAAAATGCTGCAGCAAGAATGTTGACTGGAATTAGCAAGAGAGATTATATTTCACCTTCAGTAGCTTATCTCCATTGGCTTTCCATTAAATCTAGAATAGAATTTAAAACCCTGCTTCTTACATATAAAGTTCTAAACGGTGAAGCTCCATCATGTATAAAAGACCTCATAGTTCTATTTCATCCCAGTAGACCACTTCGAGCTCAGAATGCAGGCCTACTTGTGGTTCCCAGAATTTCCAAAGGTAGAATGGGAGGCCGAGCCTTTAGTTATCAAGCTCTTCTCCTCTGGAACAAGCTCCCAGTTCAGATTTGGGAAGCAGACACCCTCTCTACTTTTAAGTCTAGGCTTAAAACCTTCCTCTTTAAGAAACCATATAGTTAGTTATAATTATGCTGCTATAGGCTTAGACTGCTGGGGGACCCACCCCTGATTCACTGAGCTCCTTTCCTCCTCTTGTCCCTCTCTCATCTCCCCTCACCCCACAATTGTCACCACTATATGACAATAACTTTGTGTGTTTTCTCCCATAGTTGTCTTTCTCCTTCTGTCTCCCTCTTTCTGTCCCTTTCTGCAGGTGTCCACAGCTTTGGAGCTGTGTGTTTTCCAGTGTGCAGCTACTGGTCCTACCAACCTGTTTTGTTGTTGCTTTTTGTTGCTCTTTTCTTTTCTCTCTCCACTATCCACTCACCCCAACCGGTCAAGGCAGACGGCCGTCCACCCTGAGCCTAGTTCTGCTGGAGGTTTCTTACGTTAAAGGGAGTTTTCCCTCTACACTGTTGCGTAGGGCTTTTTCGAGGGGGATTTGTTGGATTTTCTCTATATATCTTATCTATATATCTCTATAGTCTTGACTTTATTCTGTAAAGTACCCTGAGATCCAACAAGGTGGAACAAGAAGCTAAAGAAACTAAGAATAGGAAGTGGTGCTGAGGAACTACAAAATAAAAGCCAGGGGCATGCCTTCATCTCAGTTTCCAGCTCATGCTTTCCTTTGACCTTATATTTTTAATGGGTTAATAAATAATAATAATAATATTAATAATTCTTTTTATTTATAAAGCACTTTAAATTTGTCGACAAATCTCAAAGTCCTTTCTTTCAAATGGAGGATTGTAGAAGACTTAGACTATGATTTTATGGTGGAAATAGCTAAAAATTTGCTTGAGTCAGGATGTATTATAGTATGGTATTATCGTTTTTTCAATTCTTCCTACTCCTACTGCAAACATTTTATTTTATTTCTCAGCATCTATCCTGTTGAATTTCCACTCTTATTTTATGTTTTTTCTGGCACCTGTGCTGCCAGATTCTCACCATGTTTTGACAGCATTTGCTTGTTGAATTGAGACAGTTTTTTTTAAAAATGCTGCCGGATTGTCACTGTCTTTTGACAATGTTTTTTTACAGTGTAGTTTTTGGCAATGCATTAAGTTCTTGCTCTTTTTGCTGAAAATACATTGGGTGTGTCTGTTGCTTTTTCGCCAAAACCTAGAGGAGACGCATTTTTTTGTCCAGCCACAGACAGGGTTACCTTTGGACTGTTTTCAGTTTTTGCCATTTAGGAGCTGGGATCCTTTTGCTGAGTAACAAGCTGCTTATTTACATGCACATTTTTTATTTACATTAATACAGGTTTGTTCTGTTACAATCTTGTCTACTGCTGTTTTTTTCTTAGTAATAGTAACATTGTTGGCCTCATTACTAAAACGCATAATATATTACTCAATAATCAAATTATATAGTAAAGAAATAAAATATTAGTACATTTTTATTTGGAACTTTTTAAACTAAATTATTATTACATATTATTACAGTAACGTATTATGACCCAGCACTGATTAGTACCAACCTACACTAAAAGCATTTGAATGTGATTGTGAGGGATTTGAGGGTTGGATCTAAATGTATAGCGGGAAGCCGGGAAGAGTTACTGCCTGACAGCTTGGCAGGAAGAAAAATATCAGCTCTTTAACAAAGAAGGTGCAGCACAGAATGTACTTTAGTGGCAGCTGGACTTCAACCTGCCAACATCAATAATGGTGAAAGTCTACACTGCCGTTATTGAGTCCATCCTGAGGTGTTCCATCTCCGTCTGGTATACTGCATCCAATGTCAAGGCCAGGTGCTGACTGCAGCATATCATTCGTTGTCCTTTGCTGCAGGTCCTGCAAGATTCCTGAGTTCTGAAGTGTACAGTGTATTGTTTTGCAAATTAGCTGCAAAACTCCCCTGTCTACCTAAATTTACAAACTAAAAAAATTTGAAACTGCAATGGCTGCTGACAGGACAACCATCATGCACAATCAAATCCCTCCAGATGATCTATAATGGAGAAGCACATCTAACTGAGCCCCCTCCCCTCCCCTCTCTCCTTCCCATGCATTTACATGTCACCATGGCATAACTTTTGCATTATGTCTCCCCTTCCTCATACAGTTGTGTTTCTCGTTCTCTGTCTCCCGGTCTCTATACCTATTTTTTGGGCTGTGTGTTTGCAGTGTACGGCTAGTGGACACTTATTTAGAAATGAAATATTTGGTCAGTCAAAAAGAACCCACATCACATCACTCTTAAGATCTCTACACTGGCTTACAGTAGCTGCCCTCATCAGGTTCAAATCTCTGACTCTTGTGTACAGACTCCATTTTGTTAGCAGGGTTACTAGCTAGCTGCTAGCTGTATGAAAACCATAAAATTTAAGCTCCCTTGGCTTTTCAACATTTGTATTATTTATTCCTCATGCACTTTTTGTTGTGCAAAAACAATCTTTAGATACGTTCGACCACCTACACTCCAAATCCACCTTTGGTTTCGATGCCAAGCGATTACCGGGAGTAAGTAGACTGCATTTGTTGCTGTGAGGGCTGTGGTATGGATTAGACTACAAAAAGATTAATGAATGCATTAGTAAGATGGCCTTAATGGATGATGACCTTAGTGAGTACCTCAGGCGGTGGAAACCAGAGGAGCAAGGGAAAAAGAGCAAGAACCCTCATGAAAGGAGGACAAACCACTGCATGGCATGTACCACAGAAGAAGTGGCTGATAATAAAAAATCCTACCAGTGGCTGGACAAAGCTGTACTGAAAGACAGCATGGAGGCACTAATCCTAGCAGCACAGGAACAGACAAGATCAGTAGAGCCCAGGGTATACTAAACCAGGCAGGACTGCAGGTGCAGGCTGTGGAAAAATGCCCCATTGATAATCCAGCACATAACAGTGGGGTGCAAGATGATAGAAGGCAGAAAATCCATGGAACGCCATTACCAAGTGGTCAATGTTCTGCACAGTGCTTTTCTACCTATTGGGACTCAAAGTGCTTTACACTGGTTCTTATTCACCCATTCACACTCACAACCACACACACTCAAACACCAATAGGGGAGCTGCTATGCAGCTGGCCAACACTCACCATGAGCAACTAAGGTGGGGTTCAGTGTCTTGGTCAAGGACACTTCCTGGAGATCGAACCAACACTGCAAGATTGGTGGATGACCACTCTACCTTCCTGCACCACAGTCGCCCCAAGTGTCTGACATAGTGTATAGAAACGTCTGTGCCAAGTGAAGGCTGGAAGTCCCAAAGTAAAAAGGGAACACACCTCTAAAGGTGATTAAGAATGACAGGGCTAAGATCCTGTGGGACTTCCAGATACAGAACTTCAAAGTGGTAATTACCAATAACTAGACACAGTAGTGGTGGACAAACAGAAGAACAAGGCTGTAGTGATAGATGTAGCAAGTGATAGCAAAGTCAGGAAGAAAGATGAAGAAACATGAGAACCATGACAAATACTTAAGTAAAGATTTAAAGTTAGTAAAGATGTGGAAGGTGAAGGCACACGTGGTACCTGTGGTAATAGGAACATTGGGGGCTGAGACCCCCAAAACTAGGAGAGTGGCTCCAGCTAATTCCAGGAACAACTTCTGAGATCTCTGTCCAGAAGAGTGCAGACCCGGGAACAGCCAAGTTACTGTGCAGAACTCTCAAGCTCCCATGGATCTGGTAAAGTAACTTGTTGGCCGGAGAGTCTTCTGAACAGGGACACAGTGTGAAGATCTGGCAGAGAAATTAAGTCAAACAGAATTGCATTTTAAGCTGCGTTAGGAGTGGGATTGCTTTTTCACAACTCTGTGACGCAAATGGTCAAAATATGTGGCCCCTTAAATGAGGAAAAGCTCCAATATCTTGGTGTCTAGGTATAAGTTGAATATTTATTCCCTAACTCAGTTTTTGTGTAGATCATCTTCTGGAAGAAAGTGTCATTACAATCTTCAGATAACTAAACGTTGATGACTGAGAATCTTCACTGATATATTGCTGCAACCGTTAGGGCAGAGAGCCTGAAATTGGTGCATGAATATGAAAGGACAGCAAGGAAAGCGCAGACTACAGAAACCATCTACACTTCAACCTCAGATGCACACAGCAAAGCCTCATACCAACAATCCAATGTCTGCCATCCACCTTCAAGAGGCACAAAGTGGACATGATCCTCATGAACGCTCAGGAAGATCTGCTCAGCGAAAGGATGTAACAGATCCACTTAACCACTGACACTTTGAACCAGAAATTGTACAACCTTCACCAGAAACTATCTGCCATTCTACCTAACTTAGTTTTCGATAGTCACACAATTTGTCCATAATGCACAAGAGACCCAACACCACAAAGGGAAAGAGAGACAAACCAAGAAGTTTGACGTTCTTCTCTCCTGCATACGGACAGCAGAGGAGGACACCAGGAGTAAAAAAGCAACAACAGGAAACACAATGCACAAGTGGGTAAAGAACTTTCAGAGAGGGAACTCACCCAGCCAAAGAGGGTGTCATGATCCAGTCCTTCACATTCACTCCCTGTTCCTGACTTTTATTTTGTTGCCCCTTTGTCTCACTTCCATTTCCTTAGCTAATTCCACCAACTTCACCAGCCATTTTCAACTAATTGTTTTCACCTGTTCCACTGTCTATTTAGATCCTGCTCTCCCCTCAGTCACCGGTCAGATCCTTGCAGTTTTTCCACGATGGATTTTTTTTTTATTGATTACACTCAAGGTGTCTGTTCCCAGTAAAATTTTGCCATGCCAGTAGTGTGCTGTACTATTTTGTTGGATTAGAAGTGTCTGATTGCTATCCAGGTGGCCGGCGTCTCAGACACTGTTGCAACTCACCTAAGTTGACTTGGAAACATGGCATCAAATTTGTTGCTGGTTTTCCATGGAGTGTGAAGGAGGTTAGTTTAGCTGTAGGGGAGGTTGTTAGGAACAACTGCATAAAGTCAGCTGCTCGCATGAAAAATGCTGTTGTATTTTTTCTCCTGGATCAAGTAGAGAAAGTTAACAGTGATCCAGAATGGGATAAAATTTCAGCTCCCCCACTTTGTGTGTGTGTGTGTGTGTGAGTGTGTGTGTTTGTGAAAGCGCTTTGAGTGCCAATAGGTAGAAATGCGCTATATAAGTGGAGACCATTTTATTCCTGATCCTATCTGTCCTCATTACTGCCAAAGAGAACCTCAACATCTTAAGCTCTGCTACCTCCAGCTCTGCATCCTGTCTTTTCTTCAGTGCCACTGTCTCTAAGCCGAACAACATCGCTGGTCTCACCACCGTCTTGAACACCTTTCCTTTAATTCTTGCTGATACTATTATCAAATAACTCACGTGACACTTTTCTCCACCCGTTCCAACCTGCCTGCACAACCTGCCTCTTCACCTCTTTTCCACACTCTCCGTTGCTGTGAACCGTTGACCCTAAGTATTTAAAGTCCTGCACCTTCTTCACCTCTGCTCCCAGTAACCTCACCGTTCCACCTGGGTCCCTCTCATTCACACACATCTATTCTGTCTTGCTGCAGCTAACCTTTTTCCTCTGCCTTCCAAGCTAGACCTCCACCTCTCTAGAATTTGTTCAACCTGCTTCTTGCTCTCGCTACAGATCACAATGTCCTCTGCAAACATCATAGTCTATGGAGATTTCTAACCTCATCTTTCAGCCTGTCTATTGCCAAAGCAAACAACAAGGGGCTCAGAGCCGATCCTTGATACAGACCTACCTCCACCTCGAACTCCTTTGTCACACCTACAGCCCACCTCACCACGGTCTTACAGCACTTATACATGTCCTGTACCACTCTAACATACTTCTCTGCCACTCCAGACTTCCTCATACAATACCACAGCTCCTCTCTCCGCACCCTGTTATACGCTTTATCTAAATCTACAAAGACACAATGCAACTCCCTATGACCTTCTCTGTACTTCTCCATCAGCATCCTCAAAGCAAATACTCCATCTGTTGTTCTCTTTCTAGGCCTGAAACCATGTTGCTGCTCACAAATGCTCACCTCTGCCCTTAGCCTAACATACTCTTTTCACCCCTGGAACATTCCTCACAAACTCCTCTTCCAGGATAACTCCTACTCCATTTCTCTTCCTATCTGACCCATGGTAGAACAACTTGAACCCTGCTCCTAAGCTTATAGCCTTGCTACCTTTCTACCTGGTCTCCTGGACACACAGTATATCCACCTTCCATCTCTGCATCATGTCAACCAACTCTTTAGCCCTCCCTGTCATAGTCCCAACAATTTTACTCCCTTTACAGGGAATATGAGGAGTGAATATGAGGAGACAATGAGCTGTTTGAGGGATCTGTGATGCTCTGCCCCAGGTCTCTGATGAGGCCACCTTACAACTACAAAGGTCTCTGGTTCTTTGGGCCTAGATGCTGGTCTGATTTCTTTAGAACAGGAAACCTGGTTGAGCACCATTATATCTGGAAATCCTAGATAGGTTAGGCCACGGCACCGGGCTCATAGCCAAGGTTATAGGTTTGTATGAAAATGTGAAAACAACTTAGTAGCATCAACGTTGTGGCACATGTTGGTGTGTATAGAAGCCCTAACTAATTTGTTACAAAAAGTGCAATCCATTGTGGTTATTTTTTGGGGGGATAACTTACACTGGGTACCCCAGAGTGTACTGTATCTGCCTTAAGGAGAACCGGGGACAGGTAAGTATGGTTTTGAATTTAGGTTTTTACTTTTATCAAGGATTGAGCCTGTAATCTCTTCAAATGGATGAGACTAGAACCTACATCCTTACACTTTTGGCTCCTGGAGGAACCTTTGCTCTATCAGGCTAGACTTGATGTTGAGAACTGTAGTTGCCCTAGACTAAATCAAAGGCTGGAGTGATCATGTTGAAACATATTGTGGATGCTGCATTTCCTGTTTTCACTATACTGAGGTGGTGGCTTCACTTCTTGGAATAAGATCAATGCGTTGCGCCAGAACTATATTAAATTCTTCATATGCTGGGAGGAATGGCTCTGTACAGGTTCTGTGTAAAGGCTTTACACAACAGACTTACAGGCTGACTGTGGGTGTTGATTGTAAACCAGGGTCTTATATCAAGGCATCAACAAACAAAAGGACAGGTGATCTGCAGTGTAGAGTTCTGCAGGGAGCGCTGGCTGTCAACTATCTGGTGTCAAAAATGAATCCCAGTGTGTCCAAACACTGTCCTTTCTGTCAGTCACCACAAACCATTTTTCACTATTTACTGGACTGTCAAAGACTTGCAGGGCTTTTTCAGTTACTTACCAAAGTGTTTATGCTTCTTGGTGAAAATTGCTTTTATTTTTGCTATTGGACATAAGAAGGAATATACTAACAAATGGCACCTTTAAAGTTTGTAGTTGGATAAGCAAAACTGTCAATTTTCAAAACCAGAAGGAACAAAATAAATAATGTCTCAGGTCAGGAGCTTCTTCCTATGTGTGTGTCACTGGTGAAAGCCAGAGTCAGAGTAGATTTCCGTTTTTATTCCCTGATGATTAATATTGAGGAGTTAGTTTACAGTGGGTCTGCCATTTGTTCGTTTGTTGAGGGGGAGCTTTGTTTTAAGCTGTGTTCTTATGAATTTAATTTTTTGCTCTTCCTCTTATTTTTTCTTTCCTTTGGTATGAAAATTTTGTCTTTTTGAAATTGTTTTTTTTGTAAATAAAGTTCTCTCTCTCTCTTTCTCTCTCTCTCTCTCAAAAAAGCAACTTTTTTTTTTCCCTGTGTCTGACATGAAGTCAGACTAAACCTTTCCTGTTTTAGGTCAGTTAGAATTTTTTAGATGTTTACATACACTAAGATCACTATGACTTTTTGGATGACAATTTGGAAAAGCCCTGATGATGATTTCATGGCTTTGGGAGCTTCTGATAGGTTAATTGACAACACTTTTCTGAAAATTTACCCAAGATATCAGGGAGACAATTGTGGACCTCCACAAGTCTGGTTAAACCTTGGGTATAATTTCTAGATGCCTGAAGGTGCCACGTTCATCTGTTCAAACTATTATACACAAATATAAATACCATGGGAATGATCAAGCCATCATACTGCTCAAGAAGGAGACGGGTTCTGTCCCAGAGAAACGTGCTTTGGTGTGAAATGTGTGTATCAACCCCAGAACAAAAACAAAACAACAAGGTGCTGAGTTAAACAGGTAAGAGAGTGTCATTATCCACAGTGAAACGAGTCTTGTACTGACATGGGCTGAAAGGCCACTCAGTGAGGACGAAGCCATTACTCCAAAAGCAACAGAAAAAAGCCAGATTACAGTTTGCAAATGGACACAGTGACAAAGACCTTAATTTTTGAGACATGTCCTATGGTCTGATGAAACTAAAATTAAACTGTTTGGCCATATATAGAGATTTATCTACATTTATATATATAAATATACACACACTGTTTGTGTATGTGTGTGTGTGTGTGTGTGTGTGTGTGTGTGTGTGTGTGTGTGTGTGTGTGTGTGTGTGTGTGTGTGTGTGTGTGTGTGTGTATCTATACAATTTCCACAGAGGAAAAATTTTTGAAGGTTCCAGTGGGTTATAGGCTTTTGAGTTTTTTGCTTCAATTTGGCCTCTGCAGAACAAACACATGTAAAAAAAGGTTTTGTGCTTAAAGGAGCAAATGAGTTTTTCACATTTCTCTGTCATTTCTCAATTATTTGTGATAGAAAAGTAGAAAATCAGTCTGATTTGTGACTGAAATACCTGTGAAAGAAACACAACATCTAGGCTTTGAAAAATTCTTTGAGGCAAAAAACGAATGACGTTCTGATGAAAAATACCAGAGTGAATTGCAACTTGTGTACTTGACAGTCCTCAGCTTACATACCACCTCTGTAGAAAACCATAGGCCTTTGAGGTGGACAAGTTTTTAATCTTCCACACATAGAAAATGTTAGCAATTATTATTTGAATGTATTATTTTGATTAAAATATATTAGAGCCTTCCCAGTTAAACAACCTCCCAGTTCACTGTTCACATCATCAAATAAACATTAGTTTATGCAATTGTTAAAATAGGTCTCACTGTTACAATTTCCTCAAGCATAAATACAGTTGCTTCAGAAAATATCCAAACCTCCTTAATTTTGCTCATTTTAGTATATAGCTGTAAATGCATTTTTAAATTAAATAAATGGAATGATTGTGGAAACTTGCCTAAGCGGCTGTACAGTAAATTCTACTTCATAAATTATCAGATTAAACTTTAATTTCACTTTAGGGCAGTTTCCCACACAAACCAATGACATGCTGTAAAGAGGTGCAAATCATAGTAGCTAGATGGTGGGAGAGGAGAGAGGGGAGGAGCTTAGTGAATTGGGAGGTGGGTGGGGGTGGTCTAAGCCTATGGCAGCATAAGAACTGTTTTTTGTTTTGTATTGTACAAAATGATATGCAAATATATGTGGTATAGCAACAAACAATCACACTACAGAAATGTCTTTTAATAAGAAAGATGCAATCAGGATAAATAAGGAAAAACCCATTTAAACCAGGTCAGTCCACCATGCATCTATCCATGTACCCATGAGATTTCTCAAGTGCTCCAGCTATTTCTAGGAATTCCAAGGTGTTCCTACACCTTAAACAGATTAAATCCTACAGATTAAACTTTAATTTCACTTTAGGGCAGTTTCCCACATAAGCCAGTAGCTAGAATTAAATATAATTCCCCCAGTGTGTTTTGGGTCTGGCCCTGGTGTCCTTCTAGCTGCAAGTGAATAGAATAGTTCTTGACATCCAGAACTACCTCAGTCTGCTGCTTTCAGCATGAAGGAGCAGAGGTGCCACTTACTGTTAACTTCGCTAACAAAAATCCTGACTAAATAAAGTTGTCAGATTTACTTTTTTATTTATTTATATTTTATTTGTGAAGAGAAAAAAACAGAACTGATGTTATGAAACAATTTTTTTAAAATTTGTCCTTTCGGCTTATCCCGTGAGTTCAGGGTCGCCACAGCGGGTCATTGTCCGCATGTTGATTTGGCACAGTTTTTATGCCGGGTGCCCTTCCTGACGCAACCCTCCCTAATTTCTACTGGGCTTGGACCGGCACTGCACAGCTGGGGATGGGAATGGGTAGTTATAAAACAATAACTGACTAAATGTCCATATAATATTGCTGACAAAAAAATCAAAAGTAAACACATAATCTAAACGTACCTTTTTCGTTCGATGGCTGATCTGGCGTCCAACATGGCTGACTGATCTTCTAGGTGACTGATGATGATAATGGCACTAAACATGATATGAGAGGACTTATTCCTATTTCTAAGAAGTACATTTAAATTAAAAAAAACTACACCACCTGCATTATTCATGTATTAATCTAAACATCATTAATCCTGTAGCAGGTAAAAGAGGAGTGTACAGTTTATGTACAGTACGAGACCTGCTTCATCCATAATTATACAGCAGCATTTATGAGTTTGTTAGATTCTGTTTTAACAAACTTCATGGGCAAAGTAACTAAAGCTGTCAGATACATATAATGGGGGAAAAGGATATTATTTCCCTCTGAATTATAGTAAAGGTACAGTAACTTAGAAAACTCAGGTACTAACTGATTCCAATGAGCAATACTGCAATATATCACTGCAATATAAAATCTGTTGCTTCATATTTTATTTTAATGATGTGATAATGTATTTTGGTGCCCTGTGGATGCCAGGAGGCAGACCTCAGCTCTGGTGTGCTCCATCCCAATTTAACCCCTGGAAAATATTTATGGAAACTAAACCTGGCAAAACAGAAGCAATTGAGGACCACCAGGAAATGCAGAGTTTTATCTGGATCTTAACTAGTGCATATGTATATAACTTTTATTTAGAAATTTTCTTTAATACATTTCATAAATCCTCAATCCAAGCCTTTGATGCATACAATCACACCACCATGATGATTCTAATAGTCCCTGCAACACATGTCTTCATTAAAACAGTCTTGTTGACATTAGTAATGTGCAACCAACTGAAATTTAATAAAACATATTGGACTTGCACTTATATATAATGCTTTTCTACCTAGTGGTACCAAAGCACTTTAAACGGTTTCTCATTCACCCAATTGCACACACACACTTATGGGGGAGCTGCTATGCAGCTGGCTAACACTCACCCGAAGAAACTAAGTTGGGTTTCAGTGTCCTGCTTAAGGAGACGTTGACGTGTGTCCAGAGAAGCCAAGGATTGAACCAGCGACTGGGAGTTTGGTGGACAATCACTCTACCTTCCTGCACCGAAGTCGCAACAGTCATATTCACTACATATTCACACCAGGGAATTAGATCTTCATATTGCAGCCTGGTGCTTGGCTCACCAGAGCTGTAGCTATCTGACAAATTAGTCTACCCAGGTTGTTATAGTTTGACATTTTCAAATCAGGTTTTATTTAAATATTGTTTTTGGATTCAATCTGACTTTCTGTTTAGTTACTTTCACCAGTGCGTTTCTGTTTAGTTTTTATTTCATGCATCAATTTCTATTTCATTTAAATTTACAGCATTTTTGTTTTAATTTTAGTTTTAATGATTTAGGTCTAGGATAAAAGTTGCCAAGGACTAGTGTGATGTGAACAATGACTAATTGATCTAAATGATTCAATGAACAAACCAGCAGGTTAAAAATTTAAGTGACAATTTGTACTTGATGTCTACAATACACGTAGTCATTTAGTACATCCCGCAGAGAGCAAGCCACAATCCATAGAGTATAATAGAGATGTTATTCAAAAAACTGCTGAAAACAGAACTCTTCTGCATATTCCTATGCACTTAAATCTATTTTAAAAAACACACTTTTCTTATAGGACTTTGCTTTGATGTTTTTCTGCTTGACTTAGATTTTTGCTGCCTTGTACCTCACGAGTAAGTCACTTTGGATAAAAGCGTCTGTTAAATGACTAAATGTAAATGTAGTGTATGAAAGAGGAGTGTGGGCAGATTCAAGAGAAATACTGATTCACTGAGGAGGCACATTTTTCTAAAATGAAGTATAATAACCAGCCTTCTGCCAACCTCATGATACTAATACCCAGAGCCACCTCCTTCACTATAAAACCAATCACAATTGTCCTCAGATGTCCTTAGTCTAATTTTTGCAGTGTGTCATGATCTTTTGAAGATTGTTAGAAATTTGTTATGAAACTCTCTGTGCTCATTCTTAGCCCTGATAAGCAGTGTGAGGGAATGAGAGATGTGTGATAACACCATCTTTCTAAGTGGATGGAGAAAAAAGCCAAAGCGAACACATTAGGTCGCATCATTGTGTGGTTCTAAAGATTGAAAACAGTATGATGTGTGTGTGACTGGTGCTGAGTGAGTCGCTGCCAGGCACTCAGCTGCAGTGTGTTGCTGTGGTAAGTTGGTGGAAACATGCCCAGATGAAATGTCATGCCTTTTCATGAAGGTGTCACTCAGAGAAGTGACTCTGTTGTCTCCACTGCCTCTTTGGATTAGTCTCCTGATTACGGTTACACTCATTGACCCGGCCTGCTGTAGAAGCCAATCAGTGCACATAAAGAAACATAAATACAACATCACTGTCTTTCTTTGTCTTTTCAATCAATTCAGGCACATGAGGGCATCCATAAATCAATAGAAATAGCGCTTCTTCTGTTTGTAATCACTTGTCATCTTAAATCTTGTGATTAGGACTGACTCAGTGTTTTCTGTTTAATAAAGATGTCACCGAGGCCTCTGGTTTGATGGCAGCACAAATGCTTGCTGACTCAGAGGTGCTGGCAAAGCTTGTGATAATAAGCACATTTGTGGGGCAACTTAAAAACAATGACTGGTGTGATCATATAGTTACTTTATGCCACACACATGTTAAACACATTATGTATATGTGTATGTGAAATTACACATACACTTATACCTCCTTTATGTTACAGCAGGACTCAAACAGAATAGCATTTTCCATCAATTGACAATTACACCACAAATAATTAAGGCTGTACAGTACTTGTACAATCTGATAGGTAAACATTATGTTGGTGGATGCAACTACTGCAACATTTTTCGGGAGCACTACATTCATTGAGGCTATTGTTTCAAGCCATGTCTATTTTTGTGATATTTCTTTTTTGTGGGTGCAAGGACCCTGGACAGTGATGGAGCTCTGTCCAAGGTGGAGCAGGCGACAGGGTGTAAAGTTTGGACAAAAGCTGAACCTCACCCGGACGCTGCATCACCGTCGACCAGAGAAACATGAACTGCAGATGCATTGTAGTCTGCGGGAACAGGTATGGAGGCACTGGGTGAGCAGTGGGCAGGAAATCTAGGTGGTGGCACAGTGAGATCACCTTCAGGAGTTGGCAAGGCACAAAAAGGCCATAGAGGTTATGTGGCCTCCATTCTCCATTCTGCCTGGTTCTGCTGGAGGTTTCTCCTATTAAAGGGAGTTTTTCCTCTCCACTGTTGCCTAGGGCTTGCTCAAGGGGGATTTGTTGGGTTGCTTCTACATACTTGTGTAGTCTGGACTTTATTCTGTAAAGTGCCTTGAGATGACTTTGTTGTAAATTGGTGCTATATAAATAAAGTTGAATTGAATTGAATTGAATTCTTCAGGGACATATGGAGACGCACATGTTCAAGCTTTTATTTTGTTGTTTTTTGCACCCATTGTATTTCAATATGTTGCCATTTTTATTTTTCAGATCCTGCACTTTCCCCATTAACAAGAAAACCTGTTAGAGTCTGCAAAAGACTTGAGACTGGGGAAGAGCTTCACCTTCCAGCAGAACAAGGACCATAAACATACAGCCAAAGCTACAATGGAATGGTTTAGATCAAAGCATATTTATCTGTTAGAATGGCCCATCCAGACCTAAATCCAATGAAGAATCTGTGGCAAGATTTGAAAATTACTGTTCAGAGATGCTCTCCATCCAATCTGACTGAGCTTGAGCTAGTGTGCAAAGAGGAATGGCCAAAATATTCCCTCTCTAGATGTGCAAAGCTGGTAGAGACACACCCCACAAGTCTTGCAACTGTAATTGCAGGACAAAGTATTGCCTCAAAGGGGCTGAATACAAATGCAAGTCACACTTATTTACATGGATATTTATTTGTAAAAAGTGTTGAAAACCATTTTATCATTTTCCTTCCACTTCACAATTATGTACCACTATGTGTTGGTCTATTGCATAAAATCCTAATAAAATCAATTTACATTTGTGGTGGTATTGGGCTTTTTGAAAGGGCTGGAGTAGGGGTCCAGCCACCTGCTGTGGATTTGTGACCAAATCAATGAAAGTGGCAAGATCGAACCAGAACAGTACATTTTGGGATGTACAGCCTAAACAATGGGCTGAATTTGACTACTAGGAGGATTGCAGTCTGTGGTTATTTAACACAGATAAGACATCCATTTTTCACTCAAGCTGAAACATTTTCAGCTTGCATGAACTGTATCTTTGCCTTAGTTGACACTGCTCTGAGCAATAATGCCTTCATTTCAGTCCACTTCAATCTTTGCATTGACTTTCATTCAGAAGTACTTTCAAACCGCCTGTTCAGATGTTTGATTGACGATTGTTTGTATAGTGATTTCTTAAATGTTTTGCACTTATATAGCGGTTTTCTACTGATTGGCACTCAAAGCGCTTTACACTGCTTCTTATTCACCCATTCACACTCACAATCATACACACACCGATGGGGGAGCTGCTATGCAGCTGGCCAACACTCACCGGGAGCAACTAAGTTGGGTTCAGTGTCTTGCTCAAGGACACTTTGACATGTGACCGGAGGAGACGGGGATTGAACCAACAACTGCGAGATTGGTGGACAACTGCTCTACCTTCCTGCCACAGTCGCCCACTAAACAAAAACATTGCGTCCCATCCTCTGGATTATGAACATCCACAGAACATCATGACTTTTCGAAATCTTGTCATTCACCAAAATGCAATTACAGCAACAGTGATGACTTTTATGTTTGTTGGATGTTTTTTGTAGTTTATGAATAGTATTTTATTTCATGTCAATCTGGTCAGCATGCTCACATACAATCAATATGTTTATTTGTCTTTGACATGTTTTGAGCACAAGAATTACATTCTTCCATGTGAACTTCTCTCTGATACTTCCATTTTTAAGCCTGTATGTGGTATAACTGTTTGCTTGGAGGAATGTGACAGGGACATTTTCACAAATGTCAAAATAATAAAACATTTTGTTTAAAAATATGTTATTTTCACTGAACAGATGACATGTGTGTTAAAAATGATTCTTCTCCTTGAGGCATCACATATCAAAGCTGAGACAGGAGCTTTGAGAATCTCTGGTACTTCTCTTGCCAGACACTACTGGAGGTTCACTGGTGGACAAGAAGTACAATGTTTTCATAGAAAACCAAATTATATTATGTACATATACATGTAGTATTAGCAAAAATAATGTCAGTACAAAATGACTTTGAGCATGTCAAATGGATTCATATTAAACCAATAACAATTAAAAAATAATTGACTACATGTAGATAAGACAAGGCAAAAGTAAGTGGAAGATTCTTAATGTTTTCCATGTAACCCTCACACGGCACAGATTATCTGCATAATAAAATTCTAAAAATACTAAAGCATACTGAATCATCTACTGTACGCTACAGAAAATAATTACTTCATAATTGACTTTGAATAATTGATAGACTTCTAGGCTCCCTGGTCAATGTTGAGGAAGGAATAGAAGAGGAGAACATTTTGGTTTTATCACTGTCCATGCTCAGGAAATAGGAAGATGGTGATTAGTATGATTAAGCTATATATATATATATATATATATAAAAACCTTGATAACAGGGACTGATTTTGCAGACTCAAGTAGAAAAAAAATAGAATTTAAAAAAAGCAGGGTACGTCAATAAAATTGCCTTTCGTCATGTCTGTCATTGAGTCAATTCAAAGTGACAGAAAATGTCAGTGAGGAGTTCAACCTAAAATCATCTGGTAATTGCCTCATGCAGCAGAACAAACTCAGAAGACACAGATTGGAAAAAAGTGTGAAGTGAAGTTAATCCACACTGAAAGGTCAGATTTAAAAAAACACTCCAGGTTTCAGTTTACCTTAAAAGATACAATTGTGTTATTTTATTAATATATTTCTTAAAACAGGAAGTTTTTAATCTCTATTTTCATAAGCCTTCACAGCCTTAATTCTGTACAGTGTAAATCCTTCTTGAACAGTAGTGACAGTCTCAGTTCTTCTTGGGTGAGTCCCTACCAGGGCACTTTATCCCACTCTTCCTGACAGATCCTCTCAAGATCCATCAGATTGGATGGGAAGTGTCTGTGAACTGCCATTTTCAGGTCTATTCACAGAGTATCTGTGGGATTTGGCCTTTGGCTGGGACACTCAAGCAAACCATTGTCATGCTCTCAAAGTCCTTTTAAATGTGATTTGTCAAACTCTATCGTTCTTATTCATTCTTCTGCCAGGTTCTCATCTATGCAGAGAACCGCCGAAGTTCTGATCAGAGTTACTCAGTTTGGGATCACTCCTGGTGGTTCAGACTTCTTCCATTTCAAAATTGCTGAGGCCACTGGGGTTTTATACCCTTGCTATCTGTGCCTAATCACAAAATATGATAGTGCAGAGTTCACACAGGATGATGACATTCATTTTGAGACAGCATATATATACTGTACTGTACATACCATAGTTGGCGCTCCCTGAAGACACACACACACACGCTCACACACAACAGTACAGCTGTTGAACATACATCATTTGGTTTGTTCTGAACAGGGAGGCAGAGTGAGTCACTGTTGAACATATGTACCAGTACACAAATAGTACTGAAGGTAAAAACTCGACTTGTTCCACAATGGCCTTTATAGTGGTGAGTCTCAAATCAACCCAACTCTGAGAGCAGGAAGCCACTATTGGCTTCTCTGTCAAAGCACATCACTTCACAGAATGTATCTCTCTGCACTCTCTCTCTTTTCACAACAGTATTTAATCCCAAAAAATATTTTAAACTAAAATTAGTTATAACAAAGAAAATGGGTGATTTCATGCTGGCATGGTGATAAAAGGGTGAATCACAATTCCTAAGATCCGATCTATGTACTATTGTATATTAATATTAAATCTGTTAAAATACCATTTGAATAGAGTTTGGATTGCAGGTAATAGATAAGGAGTATCTAATGAGAAGAATCAGTGCCAAGAGTTCAATGCATTTTATAATAAAAAAAAATGTTTTTGTAGGTCTATGCATACTTGATTAGGTAATAAAGGCAGTAATATAAATGGTTCAAACAAGCTTAAATTGTTATAAATACTACTACTACTACTACAAATAATAATAGGCTTAGAATGAAATAAATACATTAGTCAATGGTAAATGGTCTGCACTTATATAGCGCTTTTCTACCTATTGGCACTCAAAGCGCTTTACACTGCTTCTTATTCACCCATTCACACTCACAATCACACACACACACTCATACACCGATGGGGGAGCTGCTATGCAGCTAGCCAACACTCACCGGGAGCAACTAAGTTGGGGTTCAGTGTCTTGCTCAAGGACACTTCGACATGTGACCGGAGGAGCCGGGGATTGAACCAACAACTGTGAGATTGGTAGACAACCGCTCTACCTTCCTGTGCCACAGTCGCCCACCAATACATGAGGGTTTTCAGTGGTCCATAAGAACTGATAAGAACTGATACTTCGCTCATGTCAGCAGGTGCAGGTCCACACCAACTTAAGGCAAGAAAAAAAGCCTTTTGCCATTTTGCATTTTGGGTCAGATCAACTTAGCTAAGCTGTAGCAGTGTGTGTATGTGTGTGTGTGTGTTAGTTTACTGTGTATGATGCAGCCTCTGTAGTTTTCTTAAAGCCATAATATTATACCTCTTAATTGAGATCTCGTCTCATCAGCATGAGGACAAATAGGTTTTAAATCAGAAGTTCTCTGCAGAGATGAGAAACATGCTGCACCTCAGTAACACTGTTAATCATGCCTTTATGGACATGTTTCTCACACATTTGAAAGATTATGAGATCATGAAGACAAAGATACTAATGATTAAAACCTTTGGGTAGAATTGCAAGTACTATGCCTGGCAAAACTCCAAAAAGTCAGACATGTCAAACTAGGTATAAAGCAAACCTACCATTTCAGAATGCAGGTTGGAGCCTTTTATTTCATACCAGTGACAAGTGTGCTTGACTTAGACAGTGACACTGGTCTTCTAGCAGATTACGATTATTACTGATTATGTCAAAATCTGCTTTTTTTAAAAAATGGTTCCAAGAGATATTCCTGACTTGTGTATATTGGCACAGAGATCAATCTTACCTAGAAGAAAGAAGTCCAGTTGACACGATTCAATTTTCGGATAACCAAACTGAGAATGTTCACAGACACACAGATCAATTTGATCAATGTGACTGATCAATCACCTCTTCTTAATTTGACATGAACACATAGTATGTAGAGATGCATAAAAGGAGTAGGTTGGGGTGGTAGTTGAAATAACAAAGCACAGGATGTTCCAGACAGTCCTGTGTGAAAGAATGCTCTGTTGTCACCATGAGGACATTATGTTACATATGTGACAATGAGACATCTTCTCTGAAGACTAACCCATCTTTCTAAACTAACCATCCACTATGTTTGCACAGTATTTCTGAGTGTTTCAATTAAAAATTGTAATGAAAGTTCCTTATTTAATTGAGGGCAGGGCAGGCCCTACACACACTCACTGCAGAACTTCAAACAGAGTGCAGCTGAACAGAGATGTTAAGTTTAATAAGATTCAAAATTCAAATTCCAAATTCCAATTCATTGCATGCTAATAGAGGGAAATTGCTTACTTACTCTGTATAACATTATGCATGAAAAAACAAACAAACACTAAACTAAAAGCCAGTAGGTAGTTTAGTACAACATCCGTTAAATAAAGCATAAATGTGTCGATCATAGCGAGTCCTGGCTATTCGCTAATTCTTATGAAGATGCTTTTACTTCAGTTGTCATATATAAATAAATAAATGGGAAAGTTCTGGTGGACAGTAATCACTACACCAGCCCCCTTCCCTCTGCCATCTGTACCTGCTCAGGAATGAATCACATCAGAAAGGACTGAGGATCATTGTGTAATGCTGGCTGATTTCTACATAATTGTTTTAAACCTCACCAAGTTATTAATATCCGGAGAGCTTGTTATTCCATGTACAAAATGAGAAGAGAGATATTAAGTCTATGGGACTTCGTGTTTGTAGAAATGAATTCCTGAATTTTCACTGCTATCACATCATTCATTTAAGTTCCATCAGTACCATGTGTCCACTTCTATGCTGATAGTATTAAAACTTAAATAATCCTTTATAGTAATTTCTGATTCCTTCTTTATAGTAAATTCTGTACATGTGCAAATAATGCAATTAATAGACTAATCTGAATGGAAAGGTTCTCAATCTCTCATAAAGAATGAGAACCTTTTCCACACTGCTGCATTACCTAAATGCTTTTCAATAAATTAAATTTAATTGAGATGTACATGTGATTTTTTTAAAATACAAATCTTAAATTAGGGAATACACAGGCAAATTGATTAAAAAAAAAAAAAGGTACAAGTCTGAAGGGTTAGCAGTTTTTGAACCCATCACAGAGTTGTTTGTTCGATTCCTGGCTCCAGCTGTCACATTTAAGCTGCAAATTAGTTGCTTGGATGAGTGTAAGCCAGCTGTATAGCAGCTCCCCCTACGCTGTGTGAGTGTGTAAGTTTTTTAGTGTGAATGGGTGAATAAGAAGCAGTGTAAGTGCAGACTATTTACCATTTAAAACCCTAACCTCAACAATTCCCTTAGTTACTAACAAACACCATGAAAGAGCTGGAAAAGAAAGAAAAGGAATAAAATGTGAACTGTAAAAAGAGGGCCATGGTCCAATAGCTGGAGGCATCTTTTGTTGTCAGACCTTATGAACAACAGGAGTCATTAAATATTTAAGAAATTTCTAAAGACAACAAAATCAACAGAAAGTGAGAAGTCAGCAGAATGCTGGGGTTGTAGCAGCATTTTACTTGGAACAGATGCAGGACAGTGACAGGACATTTGTACGGTGCATGACTGACTCCTATTTATTCATGGACATATCAACAATGTCTAAACTCTCTCGAATGGAATTGGTGCATTAAACAATAGGAGTTCACTTTTACAACAGCTTTAATTCCAGTGCATCTCCCTCTGAAGCCATAACTAATGGTATTGGTATGTGGGTTTTGTTTAAATTTCCATATGAATAACGAGGACTTCACCCTAAGAATGGCGACATCATCGCTGAGGCTTGAAGAGGCAATGGTGACGTGAGCTCCCAGTGCATCTGCAGAGGAGACATCTAAATGTCTTTCCCTTACAGCCATGAGCTCATAATTAGTTCCATGCAAAAGAAAGTTGTCAAGTGAAACAAATCAGTTCCATCTAAATGCACCTGCTTAGGCGCATGAGGACCCTTTTTAGTTTCACTGTAAAGAAGACAAGCACAGGAACACAGAGATATTACACAGCACTTCAATATAATCAAATATTCTTAAAAGCCTCTACAGAGACTTTGAGTACCACTCTTCGTTTGCAGCAGTAAAAAGAAAAATATTAGTGGTCTGAATCATAGCACCTTCTGGTTTTTGGTTGTCTAAGCACATTTTCGTGACTGCCGATTCAGTTGTTGTCCTCCTGGATATCAAATTGTCTGTTGGGTTTGGTGGACTCCAGCATGAGTTCATACAGCTGGCCAATCTGTTCATCCTGGAAGTCGCTGAGTTTTCCTTCTGACAGACTGGCTCCGAACTGTAATGAGCGGTCTTGCTTCTCCACTGACTCCAAAACCTGAGTCTGCAGGGTGTCCTTGTAGTTCTGTGGAGTGGACACAGAATAGCAGCAGCAGTTAGCACCTGGTCTCCCACTGGTGACTAGAACAGTACTAAGCCTTTTTTTTTTTCAAATACATGTAATTAATTTACATTTTTTGCCACATAGAAAATAGGGAGGTCAAACAGACTTGACACACTAACATCTGTGCTAATGATCAATTTATAACCATTGTTGCCCATAAAATAACATAAATAACAGCCATGAACCTTCATAGAGCTAGTTCAATATTCACTATTTATCATAACACTTTACTAGATATGGACAATATAGTAAGAGTTTAGGAATAAATGAAAGAATTCCTGAGCTAAATCTTAAAATTTGTGGGCTGAACTGAAAAAAGCAGGTTCCTACCAAGAGGCCCACAAACTTGAATCTCTGTTGCACAAATTCTGCCAAGAGGAGTGGACAAAAATTCCTACAAATTGTTGAGTGAAGCTTGTGGAAAACTAAAAGCAATTGAAAGGCAATGCTACCACATATTAACAAAATGTATGCAAACTTGTGATATTCTGATTAAAAAAGCTGAAAAGCTTGGACAAACTAAACTAACAGAAGAATTACAGATTGAAATATTAGTTTATAGCAGTCACCTACATATTAGCTTTAAAGCTTAGACTTTTTGGTTGATAGTCTTGACACCACATAAGTCAATGTGAACTGGGGTTCAGTGCTAAAGGACACTTGGACAAGAAAAGTTAAAAACTGGACTGCCAACCTTGCAATTAGAGTTATGACTTTTACCTCCATAACCACAGGCAGTGTTTGATTGCTTCTTCTGAAAGAGCCGACAGGGAGGGAAGTTGAACCAGTATGCAGTCAGGAGTGTTAAAGCTGTGTTAGACTCATTACGTAGTAAACATTTGTGTGTTTTCAGTTGCTGTTAAATACAGTGCTTCAGTGAAAATGGTGTGTTAGTTAGTTTTCTGTCGTTAGCTGAGATAGTAGTGGTGTAGAATTTAAACCCTTAAATATGAAGGGCTTTTAATAAATCAAATAGTTTTATTTGCATTCAACTGAGAATCCACTACCTATTGCAAAATCTGGACTTTTAGTTGTTACCTGATGTTCTGAACCTATAACAAATACAATTCTAGACAGTGGTGGAAAGTAATGAAGTACAAGTACTTTGTTACTGTACTAAAATAAATTTGTACTAATGTATGTATACTTTACTTAAGTAGATTTAATTTTTCCTACTTGGACTTACATCTAAGAGCAAATATCTCTTTGCTCACTTTTATCACTTTTTTTACTCCCACTACATTTCTAACTAAAGTTGTTTAAAATCAATCAAACAAACCACTTTTTCCATTTTGTCCTTCCATGTTTTTATTTAAGACTTATTTGCGGCAGGAAGGGCATCAGGTGTAAAAAAACTCATACCAAATCAACGTGCAGAAAATGTTCCGCTGTGGCAGCCACTGAAGGGACAACCCAAAAGCTGCTGACTATTTGACATATTAGCAGTACTCAAAGTTAGCTGGTAAACAGTAATTTTACTCTTTAGCTTCAAAAATTTTAACTTGGCAGTTTCTACCTCTTCTTCTCACTCAATATCCGTAGTTTAGAAATAAAGCTGTGCATTAGATCTTTAACCCATCATTTATGTCTATTACCATTAATTTGTTAATGCTCAACCAAACATGAAACAGCACTGGTTGACAGAAAAGGACATAGAAAAAAAATAGTCAAGCGCTTTTACTTTTAATATTAAGTAAAATATAAATCATCAAATTTTTAGTGGGTACTTTTAATAGAGGACATTATGGTTTATTTATACTTTTACTTAAGTACAGTTTTTGAGTACTTCATCTACCACTGATTCTAAATCAGTTTAGCAGGTATAGAAAATAATCACATGGACCACATTCAATGCTCTTGAAGAAAATTAAACTATAATAAAAAAAAAGAATATAGACTTTTAAAATCTGTGAGAGGTATTTCTTTCCAGTTGAATAAAAATTTATGGTAATGATGACTTTGTCAACACACATATAGTGCAGAACTACTTTTCCATGTTTGTAGTCAGTGGGAGAGCAGGTGGGAAAGGAGGGTGGGAGACCAACAATTATAGCAGTACAGTGTCCTCTTGCTCTCTGTCATCACTTTATGTGTTTTAATGTAGCCAATTTCATGGTTGTACTTTTTTTTTTTTTTTTTTTTTTTTACATAATTTTCTTTTTCTGTTGCCAAACAACAGAAAGGGTATAAAAAGTGATTGTGACTTATAAATGCTGTGTTGACCAGCAGTCAGCATTTCTGCTGCGAGACTGGCTAAACTGAAATTGAAATAAGAAAAGATCAGTAGCATAAGAAAGCCATATTCAATTACTAGATCTGTTAGTATCTAAAGGAGTTGGAGCTATTTAGGCTTGTAAATCATTACAAACATGGGCCGAACATTTCTCAAAATTCTGCGTTCATGGTTTCCTCAGAGCCACCTGTACAAACCAGAACTGATTCCATGTGCAGGTGCAGGGAGATGAGAAATGTACAATAAATACTAATCTTCAATCCAAGCTTAATGCATTTCACGGTGTGCAACTGCATTATACTGTAAAAGAACTGCCGACTTGTCGAAGGTTTAGTGTAAAACCTGACCACAGCTGGATTTCAAGGGCTCGTTCTGATATCAACTTGTATTTATACATCAACAGTCTACTGACTTTAGCACACGTTATTGTCAAAAGGCTACTTGCTTCAAATAGGCTACTTATGTATGTCCTAATGCCCTAATTCAGAAAATTATAATCTATTGATTTTATGGCATAATATGAAGATTTAAAATAGAACGTTCTGAAGAATGAAGTGGTCTTAGGGGTCTTTAGAGTTTGTTGGGATTACAAAGTATTCGTCGACCAATATGGATTTCTCATAAGCTAATGCCAATGCTGATCGTTAGAGAGCAGGGAGGCTGTTTTGTTCCTTATTCCTCTCTTTTTTTGCTAATTCTCTCTGTTTTTAATAATAACAACTGAGAGAAATATGCTCAACTTAATAGAAATAAACAGCATTGAGCAAACTAAATGAATTCAGAACCAAATTAATTTCAATTTTTAAAATATTATTTGTGAGCAGCAACAAGAATATCTAATAAAAATGTCAAATACAAACATTCTGTTGGGTAGCTGAAATTAATAAATCCTCATAAAATAAATAATAGTGCAGACATCAGCCAATGCTGACCACTACTACAGAAACACTGGTTGTTCAGAGTTGTTACAGAGTGAGACAATAACTTGAAAATGTTCTTGTTCTGTCCCCTGACCTCTGATTTTGAATAATCTTTTCACAGAGCTGACTGTTCTTTTGTTCTTGTGCCCAGGATACTGATTCACTAGTTACTTGATGTCTACTTATATTTAACACATTCATTGCACTCAGATGCTCTCCATTTAACTGACTGTGTGACACTAGAAAGCAATGGACTGCACAGGTGATTCAAGGAGGAAAAATAATGATGTAATCACTTACTATTAATTGTATATTTTTATGAATTATTTTAGAGTACATGGTAGAGGCCGTTTTTCAATTTGACACGAGTCTTCTTTTGCAAATTTATGTCAGAAAGGGCAAGTTAAATCCACCATGATTGAATGTTATAATAAAACAAAAGGCTATAGGCTTCAGCAGTTACACAGAGACTTACTGTTCTTCATCTCTACATTTACAGTTAAACCAAAAATTCAGACATGAATGGTTTTAGTGAACTCATTGAACCAAGTTTCCCTGGATGATCTGTTCATCTAAAACAGCCAAAGCCAAAAAAACATGACAACAGTCCCTCATCCCCTCGAGTGAGACCAATTCAAATGAACTCTTCTGGTAAGAAAAATATACAGTGATATAGGGTGGTATAATGAAAGTGATTGCCTCCTCCCCAGTGGTTCCACAGCTACTGCAATGCCAAAGAGACCTCTCAGGATTCCAGCTGCAATCACCATTTACTTCATTAGAGAAATTACCTGCAGATGAGTGACTTACCGTTCCCCAGCAGTGCATAATTGTGCTGAAAACATTGGCTCTCTTTCTAGGGCCATAAAACAGACCTGGCAAGCTGTCATGATTAAGGTTATTTTGGAAATAAGATGATGAGTAGCAAATATTCTGGTCCCAATATTCTGGTCCCCCATCAGCACACGGATCTAGACAGGCCTTAAGAGGCTACTGTCAGGCTGTTTGGAATGCTCTACTCATTTTGGTCCAAGACTGAAAAAGGTCAGCTCAGGCTTAGAATGATCAGTTACTCAACCATTGCTGTATTTTGTTTTGTATATTTAGTTTGCTCGTTATAGAAACCATGATGTGGTTCTGAGACATTCATTCTAAAATATCTAAGACCTTTTCAATCGAACTACCCACAACTGGCTTAGTACAGCTTCATTTTAAGTATTTCTACCTTTTTGTTTCTCTTGGCAAACCTGTGCACCACCAGAAATGTAACTTAACTAACACTGAGACATTGGAAGCAACTTTCCTTTAAAAGGACCTTTAAAAGTAGTTGAAGTAAGACTAGAGTCAGGTTAACAACAAGCCACAACTTGTTTGGCTATGCCATTAAAAACTGAGAATCTTCTTCAGCTATCTTCATCTTACCACTTGTATACTGGAGTGGAAATTTGTTGTCTTCCCATTTCTCTTCTAGCGTAGCATTAGGTCTCTCACACACATTGCACAAACAAATAAGAACGTGACTGTAAACATTAGTACCTGTGTGCATGTACACATAATCATTGAAGCAGCACCTGTTGCTAAAGAGACTTTTTAGTGACCTGACACTCGCATGATCAGTATCCTGGCATCAGTTATTACAGACTTGCACTTTCCCACGAATCTTACTCTCAAAGTCTGAGATGCCTACTAGTTATTTTCAGTCTAAAATGTGATGAATAAATTCTGGTCCAACAAAAATACACTTTATAATAATAATAATAATTCATTTTATTTGTAAAGCACTTTACTGTCATTGTATCTCTGCACAGTAGGTATGTATGTACATCCACTTCCATCAGTGCCTTTATGAGGCTGTCCTGCCATCATGTGGTAATGGGTTGACATTGCATTGGCAGTCTCGATAATAATTTTATTCTTCGTAAGAATAAAATTATTATAACTGCACTGTCCTGTTAAGTCTTGTCCTGTCCTCAGGACTGTGCAGTTATAATAATTTTATTCTTACGAAGATATACACTGCAACAACCAGTCACGTAGCTAAATAGTTGAGAACAAGAACAATAATTTCAAAGAAGGCTGCACAAACTAGCTGATAGTTTAATAAAAGGAAGGGTGGATTGGAATGTTAGTGGATAATATATACAAAATGGAATTCATAATTTTCTCAATCAAATGACAAAAAAGACAACTTTAGTGTCGTAAAAAAAACCTCCTTTAAAATAAAATATTGACAGTCAGCTTATCAATAAAATTAACCTAATAATTCCAAGCTTTCACGTAAGGTTATTTAAATTACCCCGTGAAGTGATAGCTGAAGCCTTCATTTTTACTTTTAAGTAAAGAGTAAAAGGACTTTGAACTGAAAGTTTGGCTAGTAAATCGTTTTTAGCGTGTCACCGTTTACCTGCCATTCTGCCATGAAGCTCTTCACCTCCTCGGGCGATGCACTTTTATGTCTCCTGAACTCGCCCTTCACGTACTGGTCACCAAGGGCTCTTAAATCTATAGGCAGGAACCGATGCAGGACCAGAATCCTCTTGTACAATGAGCGCACTTTGGAGACATGACTGGACGCAGCCATTAAATAACAGCGGCAGTTTCTAACGGAGGTGAAACTTCCAACAGATTTCCTATAACTGAAAAACAATGACACATAACATAACTGCAAAGACTATAAAAAGCTAATCATTTAAAGCAACACAGCTTAGCCCGGAAATCTTCCTTTTTCCTTTTTCCTTCTTCTTCTGTTTGGCGAGTTCAGGAGACATAGGTGACCTGCCGCCACCTACTGGACTGAAGGAGTAGTACAATCCTCTGTATATTCCTCTCAATGATAAAGCTCCCTTTGTTTTTAATAATAGAAATTATACTTTTCAGTGAAGAAAAGTTCTCAAGTCCAGTAATTAAAAATTTGAAATAAATAATATGCGTACAGTTTCTGTTCTCTTTAAATAAGAGGGAATAATAAATAATAAATAGGCCCGATCCAATTAATGACGTTCTCCACTTAATTTTTACTTGCTTACCACGCAGTCAAACTTCACCTTTTTTGATTCAAGTTAAAACTTTCAGTTCCTTACTTTTTTCATGTCACTAGTAATTCTTGCTTCATCTGCTGTTCCAAAATGCTTTGATTACATCCCAATCTAAACCCACATCTCACAGGAACGAACCTGTCACATCATTCGTACATGTGAACTATCTCAAAATCCCTTGGGATTTTGCAAGAGGCATATTCAGAAAGCAAACAAGTGTAGGTCTGTATCCTGACCTTTTATTTAACAATAGTACTGGTGGTTTGTGCCTTTCCCTCTGACAACAAGGTATGTGCGGAAGTAGTTAAGTGGTGTGGGATTTGGAGACTCATCTTTGGAGAAGATGGGGCTTAGAGCATGTCAGATTGTTTATCACTTTACAGCAATATCAACTGCTAAGGATGAAAGATTTTTTCAAAATTAGGAAAAATATTTTCATCACAATTTTGTTTTTTTCATAAAATTTACAATCATCTTATTCGTAACAGTTTAAATGCTGTGAGAGCCAGCATTATATGACTTTTTTTTGTCCTTTCGGTTTATCCTGGGAGTTCAGGGTCGCCACAGCGGATTATTTGTCCACATGTTGGTTTGGCACAGTTTTTACATCGGATGCCCTTCCTGACGCAACCGTCCAATTTGTACCGGGCTTGGGACCGACTGGGAATGAGGATGGGCTTTTGGGGGTTCACCCCATGGTGTTGGCAAACACCTACTAGGAGCCACTAAGTTGGGGAATCGGTGTCTTGCTCAACTTTGGCATGTTACAGGAGGAGCCGGGGATCGAATCAACAACTGTGGTTATCCACTAACAACTGATTGGTGGATGACCGCTCCTGCGTCACAGTCGATGAATACACGGTAACTTCCCAGTTTTTCTTTCATCAGTTTATTGTTGATTTACACACACTTGTTCCTAACACTCTCAGCAAACTCTAGGATCAGTATTCTCAGGATAGGTGATGCTTGTCCCTCTCTCCTCCTCTCTGTGGGCTCCTGTGTTCAGGTGTTCTTTTGGCTCCGACTGAGAGGTTTTGTGAAGATTCGGTCAGTTATGGTAGAAAACCCCGTGTGAGTCAGTGAGAGTAGTGTGTGTGTGTGTCTGTGTACGGAGTTTATTTCGCTGAAAGATCCGCGACAAGTTAAAAAGAAGATTTTATAGCGTTTTACAACATTTTCAATTTAATGTGTGTCCTGAACTTCAGCCTGAAAATTTTAACGCAAATAAGTGGAGAGTTGTGTAGCTTATTCAGTCAGTCAGGATAATTACTTATCAACAAATTCCACCTGAACAGGTAACGCAGGAGAATGAGGCGCATATGTTCGAATTTCATCTTCATCACTGGAGTGATGGTGGGATTTCTCTCTCTTCACTTTCTGCTGATGTCGACGTCTACTAAAGATCAGATGATTTATTTAGTGAGGAATGTCAATCATGAAGCTAAGCATGGTTTGCAGCAATCAGGTATGTATTGAAATATTTTTAATCGTTTTTTCTTTTCATGTTTCACTTTTATTGAGTCAACACTGTCCATTGAAACGAATCAGACAGGTGCTGCTCTCAGAGCCAGGTGACCAACAGAAGCGCAGGGAACAAATGAACACAGTTTTTTCTGGTTTTTGAAAATAAGTTAAACAAAGATGTTTATACAAGCAACATATACATCTCTGTTACAAATGACACCTGAGCTTTGTGTCTAGCACCATTTATGTAATATTCTACCAGAAATAAAAGAGGGTACAATGTTACAACTGAGCCTAGTGCAAACCAGCTTATTTGAATATGATGTTGTAGATAGTCCACAATATCTCACCTGAGTTACGTATTAATTTTATACAAATTGAAACACACACACATACACACCTCAGTAAGTGAAAAAAAACTAGGCATAAAAATTGCATGTTTCTTTTAGGCCCACATTTCCTGCTCCCCCCTCTTTACTTCTAGGTGTGCCTGTCTCAAAAATGAACCTGAATTTTGCAAAATAGTCAGTCAGTCAGTCTTTTTTGTGTCATATTGACTACTGTCCAAATACTGTCATACATTTTAAGAGTGTGCTTATGATAGTCTTCTGACAGTATGACTGTGTTTATTGATTAATAAAACCTGCTTTTCTACCTATTAATATTCAAAGAGCTTTACACTGCTTTTCATTCACCCATTCACAATCACTCCGATGGGGGAGCTGCTATGCAGTTGGCCAACACTCAGCTGGAACACACCTGTGTCAAAGTTGCCCACAGTGTGTCATGTGCACAAAGTCTTGCACAATAAATCTTAGAAAAGCAATGAGCTACTTCAAGCCAAGTTTTAGATTGATCATTAAATTCTGAAAGATTTCGGTTACCTTTTTGCTTAACATACAGTTTTTACACTGCCATTTTCACACAAGTTGCACATGAAGTAAACTTAAATAATAATCAAATCAAGTATGTGTTTAATAAGAATAAGCTGACTGGTAAAAGTACTTGCTAAAACATGTCTGAATAGTTTAATATATATTTCACATTTCTATTTTCACACTGCCAGTAAATTAATTTTGGGCTGACACAGATGAAAAATAATCAAAAGTGGCATTGTCTTTGGCATTGTCATTGCTTAACAATGATACATGGCACTGTATCAGAGGTTCAAAAGATGCCCATAATCATGATTTTGCAACCAAAGACTGACTGTGTCAGAAATGTAGGAAGATGTCTTATCTTTTATCCTATTCAAATTACAGAATTTATCTGGAAATGACAGATGCCAGTAATATAACAATATAACATGTAGAATGTTTTTCAGGTTAATTAGCAAGAAAAACAAATAAACAAAAAAGATCAAACTTTCCTAATCCCACAGCTCAAAGGAATGGTGTAAGTATTTAGAAAAATTGAAAAGTGGAATATAAAATGTATTAGCAACAGCATATCTAAATTTAGCATTTGTAAAGAAACACACAAACAAAACAAACACACAGCCAAAATAATTTACAAGTGATTTAAGCATGGTTAAGCACAGTAAACATCCAGTATTTAGATTTTAAAGACATTTTACAAAATAACTATATTTTTCTACTGAATCAGTGTTAAATTTGAAGGCTTTACAACTTTTTTTGTTCCAGAAATATAAGTGCAGGTCCTCTTAAATGAATCATTTATGTCCTCCCAGGTGTTAAAACACTTAATTTGAATAATAAAGCACGTAAAAAAAGCCCAAGTGCACACAAAGAATTATGAATATAAGCCATTTAAAGGAACAAACACAAAAACAAATATAAAAAAAAGTTAGGAACAATAAAAACCAAATGGAGTTAAAAAATTGTTTTAAGAGAAGATTTAAAAGCAGGAAGTGAGGTGGCCTGCCTGATGTGAAAAGGCAACTCATTCCACAATTTTTGGCCGGCAACAGAAAAAGCGCAGTCACCTTAAATCTTCCCCCTTGTCTTACGGACGACTGAAAGTGAGTGATCTGCAGACCTAAGAGAGTTGATGGAGTGTATATCAGGAGGAGGTCAGAGAGATATTGAGGGGCAAGGCCATGTAAACATTTAAAAACAAATAAAATAATTTTAAAATCAATACAAAAATTAACTGGAATCCAATGAAGTGATGCCAAGGTTTGAATAATATGCTCTTGTTCTTTTTGTAGCAGTTAAAAGCCGGGCAGCAGTGTTTGGAACTAGCTGTAGCCGAGCAAGTGACATCAGGCTAAACCCAACATAAAGTGCGTTGCAGTATTCTAAGCAAGTTGTGATAAAAGCCTGGAATAAAATCTCAAAGCGATGCAGAGAAAGAAAAGTTTTTGCTTTGGCCAGTTGTCTTAAATTAAAAAAGCTGGACCTGACCTCTGAACTAATCTGTGCATCAAGTTTGAGATCACTGTCCAGTCTCACACCCAGGTTTGTTCCTATAGGTTTCAAATATTGACTTAAAAAACCCAGGTCAACCTGAATTTTGGAGGCATCACTAAGCCCAAACAACATGACCTCAGTCTTTTTATCATTAAAGTACAAAAAAAGTCATTGACATTCAGGCCTTCATTTATTCAATACTCTAAAGGAGTTGTGTTGTAGAGTAAGAGTTTTCGTTTTTTAATGGGAGATAAATTTGACTATCAACACCATAAAAATGGAATGAGATTTAATCTTAACTTATATTTGGCTCTACCTTCATAGTTAGTGACCTGTTAATTACAGTATAAATTAAAAATAAAAATGGGCAAACAAGAACAGGTTTTCTTAGACCTCTATAATTGTCTTGAGTTATTGAGTTGACAAGTTATTTATATGTATATATAGATTTCTTTAAATCGTGTACACTAATCCTCAGAGACATGCTGCAACTGGATCCAGTCAGGACACAACATGCAGTGAAAGGCTCATGAGCACATCTGCCCTTGAAGAAAAGTACTGTCATTCTTGAGAAACAGGCACTTGACAGATCCTGAGGACTAAGGATTTGAAGTTTGAGTTTTCTGGCACCAGGATTTGTCAGACACAAAGATCATAAAAAGATAATAGTTGCCTCTTTAACACCATCAGGGAACCATGGAGGTGGAAACACGATGATCTTGGGAAGTTTTTGCAATGGAAAGGTGGGTGATCAGTGTTGGGTACTAGTCCATACTGAAAAGACATGCATGCCATTCCCTCTGGGCAACGACTGATTGGTGATAACTTAATTTTTCAGAAAGACAGTGATCCCAAGCATATTTTTTAGTTGTGTAAGAAGTCAAGCGAGTGTGGGATAAGATGGACCGAAGAGTTCGAGAACACAGTCCAACCAGCACAGACTGGTTCTCTACTTTCTCTTCTCCTGACCTTACACTTTACAACAAAAAACATGGATCATCATTTTTTAGAAAAGAAGCTACAAAATCTGGCATTTTAGGCCACAACAATCACAAAGCATCCATAATCCTGGAGGCACTGATAAGATCTCTGGTCTTTGGCTTTGGTAATATTATTAAAACTGGAAATCCGTTCACATCTCAGCTGCTATGTAGGAAAGGTATTGACCCTGTCTACTCTGCATTGATGATTTCTTCAAATGAAGAAGAGCAGAAATTATAATACAAACATCTGGGTCAAATATAGCTTATTTCAGCATTACTACTTGTAGTTTGCCTTCCGATTGCAGCGGCTTGATTTCAATATCCATGTTACCTTGAATCAGCTTGGCTTCCTCTATTCCTATATTTTCAACTTAAAGGTTTTGTTGTTCTGTTTTAACAAACTTATCAGCAAATGTGGCTGCCTGTCCACCATGCTCCTGAAATTCTTCTACAGTAAAGAGTGCAGGCCACTTCTCATTAAACATATATTTTCCAAGTTGATCTGTATTCCATCATTACAATAATCTAAGTTTTTTTAAAGTTGCCAGGTTCTATAAAGCTTCTGAATTTTTTATTTTTTTTGGCATGACATCAGCAGCCCTGAAATTAATTTATTTTTTGCCAACTGTGCTGGTCACACACCAGTTCAACCCAAACTTGTCTTGAATACACATTATAGTATTGGTCTGATTAGGCTGGAGTAGTTAAACCCATAATAATGTATTCAGGTGTTATACACTGGTTAAACTATAGGCATCTTTCAGGCAGGATTTCAAACTAGAAATTATTCAGCATCTGATAGCTTCTGTTGCCCAGGTTCATCACCTGTCAGTTTTGATGTTGGAGGACTGCAAAAAGAGCAGCTCATATTTAATCTCAGCTGGGCTTTGGGGAAACTGTGGTGCAGGAGGTAGAGTGGTTGTCCACCAATCCTGCAGTTGTTGGTTCGACCCCTGGCTTCTCTGGTCCCATGTCAAAGTGTCCTTGAGCAAGACACTGAACCCCAAATTAGTTGCTCCCATTGTTTGTTGGCCAGCTCCATACCAGGTTCCCTATCTGTGTGTGACAAGGAATGAGAAGCAGTGTAAAGTGCTTTGAGTACCAATAGGAGAAAAGCACTATATAGGTGCAGACCATTTACCATTTACTTTGCCATATGGCATCTGGGAGAAGTGGTCTCATGACACCAAAATTGGGCTTTTGACCATCAGACTAGACACCGTGACTGATGAAGAACCCGGGTAACAGCTTCTGTGTGCACAAGCTTGTAACTCATTCAGAGGAGTCAATGGTGTCTCAGTGGCATCTCTCACTAGTCTCTTATTTCACGGTGTTTCATTGTTAAGCACTCAGTGAGTGAGGATTGCAGATTGAAGCCTGTGCCATGTTCCTTCCACTTTTTAATGATGATTTCAACTGTACTCTGTAGGATACTAAATTACTTGAAAATATTTTTGAATCCATCCCTGTTTATCATGTCTAAAATGTCCAAACAAATGTTTTTCTCTGTTTCTATTGGTTAAACCTCCAGATCAGACAAGCTCAGCAGCTAATTCTTCTCATACAACACGGATTTTATGTTGGATAATGACGGGGCCCAGTAACTTGGAATCCAGAACCAAGCACATTAGAGCAACGTGGGCCAAACGCTGCGACAAAGTGCTGTACATGAGTTCCATCAAGACTGACTTCCCCACTGTGGGGCTGAATGTGACCGAGGGGAGAGAAAACCTGTATTGGAAGACCATTCGAGCCTTTCAGTTCATTCACCAGCACCACCTGAATGAAGCAGATTGGTTTCTGAAAGCAGATGATGACACGTTTGTGGTCATAGAAAATCTCCGCTACACCTTGTACAAATATGATCCAGAGAAGCCGTTTTACCTGGGTAGAAGATTTACCCCTTTTATCCGTCAAGGCTACATGAGTGGAGGAGGCGGTTATGTTCTCAGTAAGGAAGCTTTGAGGAGATTTGTCAAAGGGTTCGACACCGGTGAATGTAACCATTTCTCCAGTATAGAGGATATGGCTCTGGGAAAATGTATGGAGACAATGAAGGTGGAACCAACAGACACCAGAGACATAAAGGGGAGACAAACCTTTCATGCTTACCCTCCAGACTATTACGTGGTCAGACAGCTCCCTAGACCACGGCCTTGGTATCGGATTTATGACCACTACACTCCAGTAGAGGTAAGCACCACTATAAAGAAATTCCTCCTGAGAATGTGGATTTATAAGTAAAAATCATAAAAACAGCACTTTTATCTGACCTTTAATGTAACCAAACAGATGAAAAGCATGTTTAAATGAATAATGTCCTTTATCAAAACATCCAAACTAAAGCCGGTAATATGAACCAAAACATTCATTTGTGAACTGTTCCACTAGATACATCCCCAGGAAAAAACACCTCTGGCACCTTTTGTGCCAGAGGACCCAGATTTTAAGCAAGCTAAAGCACTGGTACAGGCACAATATGTGTTCAGTTGGGTTAGGGGGATTTAACTTTTCCCTCTGAAAATCCCATGTTGAGTTGCAGTGTGTTTTGGATCATTGTCTTGCTGCATGAGGAAGCTCCTCCTAATAACTTGATGCATTTCTCTGCACATTGGTGGAGAAAATGTTTCTGTTAACCTGTCATTCAATATTCTGTTGATATTTTCTTTTAGTTATATTATCAATAAAGATCAGTAAGCCTATTCCAGAAGCATGATACTTCTGTACCTTCACTGTGAACAGATCAGGGTTTGTGGTTTGGGTTATAAAGAGGTCTTTTCCCCCTCCACACTTTGACCTTTGGTCCAGGTTAAAATTTGTGTGTTCCCACATCTTTAAATGCTTTAGAGCCATTCTTCCAGAGTGAAGTGCAGTTTCTCACTCCTTCTCTCGTTGTGTCTTTTGACTTTAGCATGTTGCCAATAAGAAAGCAGCAGATATACGCTCTCCGGCAACTTCATTAGGTCCACCTGTACAATCTAATACAATTCAATACAGCAGCTCTGCTATTATTCTATTTTTACAATGTCAAACTTCCTCATTTTTGAGGTTGAAATTGTCAGAATGGTAATAATTCTACTCTCTATTTATTATTGAGAGCACATGGCATGGTTATGTTCAGAGGTGGTGCTAAAGTTTTGGCACTCATTCATTTTAAATAGTCTGGGGGGGATTCAGTTAGTCATATGCTTTCGTTTTTCTGTTTATGGTTTTGTTTGTGTTTTTTCACTGTTTGTGTTCTACAGAAATTGGTAATTACACAAACCAAATGTTGACTCAGTAAAATAACTGACCTTTCAAACTCACTTAATCACACATTTCAACAAAAGTTAGTCAACTGGACTTTTTTCTTAGAAGAAAAGACTTAAAACAATTAATCTCACAGCACACCCACGATAAGAAGGATGTTTGAATACTTCTGTTTATTTAAATTGTCGATGTTATACAGTCCACTGTATAACACGATGTGCTGACCACTCCTGCACAGATCATTCACATATGTTGATAAGTTTGAAACCAATTTTTAAAACCTGTAATCTTTACGTTATTGTCATGTTGACCAGAATGAAATAAATTTCTAAGATTGTGTAAAACAAGCCCAAGAGGTAAATGGTAATGGTCTGCACTTATATAGCACTTCTCTACCTATTGGTACTCAAAGCGCTAATATGTAGTTATTTTAATACCAAAGATATAAAACTACCATCATTACATGTATTATACTGTAAATGAAAAGAGCCAATTATATATAATATGTGAATTAAAAAAAGAGATTAAAAGGCCATGACATCTGCAGAAATCTGCAGTGTCAGACCTGTCAATGTCCAAATTCAGTGTCACTGTAACTAGTTCCTTCCTATGCCATTAGTTCCTATGACATTACCTCACCTTCTCGAAACCCATTTTAACTGCGGGGGTCATTGTGCTGTAAAAAACAGTTTTTATGGGGATGTTTGGAAATTAGAAAAGTCTGTTAGCAATCAGTTTACCAAAACCCCTGATTGACTTAAACAATGGACGCTGGTTTTGTGGCGAAGGCATCACTTTTAAATACGGTCCACATACATTTACTAGGGCTAATGACAGAACTTTGGGAAAGCCATTCCAAAAGCTGCTTTATTCATTCCACAACCATTTCTGATGTATATTTGTGGTCATTGTTCTGTTGAAACGGCTGAATGTCAAAGATTTAATCATTGAGCTGATAGTAAAGTTATACTGAAGAATTCTGGGGTAATTGTCCTTTATTATTCCATCTACTATTTGCAATGCACCCAGGTCAAAGTCCTTAGCTAATGCTAAGCAATGCAACAATCACCGAAAGTATGAACCCCACCTGGATGCAGATCCCTGCACACTGTTAAGTCTGATCACTGCAGTCACTTCACTTTCCAAATCACACTGTATGCTGTTTGTAAGTAGTACTTATAGGATGATTGGTCTAAGGATCAGGGTCACATTTAACATGTCTGGTTTGGGGAAGCAGTAAAAAAAAGTCTGGGGGTGATTTGTTTTTCTGTTTATGGTTTTGTTTGTGGTTTTTAACTGTTTGTGTTCTACAGAAATTAGTAATTATACAAACCAAATGTTGACTAAAATAACTGACCTTTCAAACACACTTTATCACACTTTTCAACAAAAGCTGGGCAACCTTAGACATGTCGTAGTCTTACAGGTAGACTAGCCAGAACTAGCCACACTGGTTCACACATCCCAGAAACTGCTCATGTTCCCTGTGGCTACTTCCTTCCAGCATTAACCATCAACACCCTGACATCGCCTGGAATGAACTGGGAGTCAGGGCTGTGGCAGCTGCAGTGAGCTCCTGTCTCTCGATGAGACTTCTTGCAGTCCAACAGCTTGGCAGGCTGTGAGACAGGACGGTCACTGCATGCTGCTGTGGGTACCATGGGATTCTTGTGACTGTTTGGGTTTTTCTTGTACCTGTCAGCCTGAGGAAGTCATCTGTGGAACTGTAAAAAATCCTTCACATTGCCATGCCAGCTGGCTGATCCAGGCTGATCCAGTTGACACTCCCAGCACAATTGACACTCTCATTCAGAATATCCTGTTTCTCTGCAGGATAACAAGGCTCAGTTTTCTTCTGGCAGCTTGGGCTGCTGCTCTGGTGAGGTGGAGTGATGGGCTTGTGACAATGTAGTAACTTGGACAAAGGTCAGTGGTCATTTGCTTTTGCAGTTATGCTGATTAGCCCAAGAGGACCAATGATGTGTTCAGGGCTGTGATTGGGCTCCCCTTCAGAGGACTTATAGGGGCTCTTCATTGTCTTGAAGCTGGACAGACATAGTTGCATTGCTGCAAATGTTCATGTGAGCATACTTCATCAGCCACAGACTATCTATCTCATCACACCCCTTGATATTGGGTTTGGTCGCCACAGTTTGCTCTGTGGATACCTTGGCAGTAGTTATCATTGGGTCCATGTCAGAAAGCCTTATTTGGTGGGCTGGCCCATGATAGAGACTAAAGAGTGCATATGATTCCTTGAGCCTGCTGCAGAAAATGCCTCATTGGCATGTTGCATCCCCAGACACATTACACACACTAGTCTCTAAACCTGAGATTTTGCAGCCACAGGGACACATCCTAAGTTGTGGTTTGTTGTCTGTCATGCAGGGAAGCGTGGTGTAGCTTAACTCTAATGACTTTCCCTCTGTCTTTCCCAGGGACCAGGGTGCTGCTCAGATTTTGTGGTGTCCTTTCACTACATCCAAGCTGTGCAGCTGTATGTTTTGGAGTACCTGACTTACCATCTACGGCCATATGGATACAAATACAGATTTGATCCTGATGAAAAAAATTATGTTAATAAAACAGCTATGTCTATATAAAATGCCAGTGTCAGCATGACAACCTGAATCTAACCATGGCTTTGAGTCACCAACAGGTTTTAGAACTAAACATAACTTATTTGTCATAATATATTTAAACTTTTGTGTCTGTAATTTTATAAATTATTTTATAATAATCTACATGCTTGGTTCAACAGTGAAAACTGTTCATGATGACTTGGGGTGTGAGTTTCTAAGCTATCACTGTGTTTAATTAAAAAATAAAGAAAGTAATGATTAATGAATAACTAATTTTTACATGGTGTTCTCAACTTGTTGTCACATTTGCTTGTTAGGATGGTTTGTAGCAAAACTTCTGTGTCTAGTTTGATAGCAGCTTCTCTCATAGCTCAAGTGTCTCAAGTGTCATGTCATCTATGCCTTTTTTTTGACATGTACAACTCTATCACTTAGGGTGGTAAACTACATTTTTGTAAATTGTTTTGACTGTAAGAACTAAGACACAGTCAAAGTCTTCATATCAGCAGGAATGGCTGCTATCTGCTGTGTGCACTAGATGTCAAATGGTAGCACATGGAAAAGTGCTAAATTTCAGAAATCATTACCCAGTATTAAAATATTTGATATGCTACTGCAATGGCAGTATATACAGTGGACTGTATTCATAATACAGTGCACTCTTGCCATGGTAAATGATTTGTCAGGACCTAACACAGAATCCAACAGACAAGAGTTTGTTTGTCTTGCGGTTTCTGTGCAACAGCTGAGTCCTGTAACAAGCTGCATAGAATTAATGGGATTTGTGAGTTTCAAAAAGGTCCCCAAAAGACAAAACTTTCTACCTTTTAGTGATTTCTGTCTTGTTTGTCTGCTTTTTGTCTAAAATGTGTTTCAAAGGTCTCTATAAATAATGTCATACTAAATCAATTAGATGTTACTCACACTCATACATGCAGGGTCGGTTTTAGGGCTGTATAACACTTTAAGAACAGAGTCAGAATTTTGAGATACAACCTGAAATCTACTACAAGCTAAACTTGGCTCCCTCATATATTTTAAATAGGGTGGCAAGAAAACCACCTCTTAATATAAATAACAGAAGTACAAGGCCACTATATGACCTTACTAATAAACATATTGTAAAATGTTCTCTTTTTCGACAGTTTCACCTTATAAACTGAGAAATTGTAACCTGGTGAATTCATGGCAGAGCCACTGTCTTGGATTTTATAAGACTGCACTGGTATACCTAATGTAGGGACCAGCTCTGGTTAATAGTAAATCAGATGGCTGGGACTCAGTGTTCCTACATGATCCTGACAGGAACCTTATGATAACGTATATTATGTCACAGTTACAATAAGGTGATGAGTGATAAGGAGCAATAAAGATGATTAAAAAATAACTTTATAAAATAATAAAAAGGAATACTTTACTATACAACAGACTATTGAATGGTGGTTATAAAATATGTATCCATCCAAGTATCAAATAAATTGTATTAAATATATATGTATAAAAAATATATAAACATATATAAAATATATGTATAAAATAAAGGCATGAAAATTAAACTATAAAATAATGTACCAATTTATGGATAATCCATCTGGTTTACTTAACGAATAAAAAATGCTAGCCACAATAAATATATATGTGGCTACCATTTAATAGTCTCTCCACTTAAAGCATATATTCCCCAATGAAGTTGCATGATTACAGTATATGTCACATAATTGTAATTACTCTACACACACTCTACTGAAGTTATTATGACTTGCAATTGCAATGACGAGTGGAGATAACTGGCTCCAGGTGAATTATTGTGGTTGAACCAGGGAATTAACCCAAAGAGAAAAAGCTAACAACATCTACACAGAAAGTTCTCACACGCACAACCCAAAGTCTGTTTTCTTATTTCTGTGTTTCGTGTATGAAACTATAGTGACTGTAAAGTCAAATAAAATGACAATAATCCTAAATGCACTGGTAAAAGTTTAGACCACTAATATTTTGTACAGCACTTAAGAACTCAATAGGAGCACCTGCAATGTGGACATAACTTGAGAGGCAGCTCTTCTAATCCCCTTCACCTACAGCTGTGCACACTGACCTGAGCACTGCGCCTACGCAAAGTCTGTGTCATCGGTCCATTCTGCTACTCAGTGACGTTGATGGAGCATGTTAGCTTTGCACACGCCCTTTTTTTTCAAACACAGTCTGTTATGTGTAGACACAGGAATTTCTGCAGTTGGCTTCAGTCTCAAAGTTGTTTTTGTTGCCCTGACATCCTCCATACCAGAACTGGGCACAGGCATTGGCCTCAGGGTCATAATACCACTTCACCACATACTGCCGACAGGGACCTGGGTCCAGAGACTTACTGCATCCCTTATCTGAAAGGACAGTGACAAGTGAATTGTTTTGCTTGCATTGATAAATTGGATTTAACTGCACTTGAATAATTGTTTGAATGTTTGACAGCCCATTTTTAAACCTGCTACATTCTGACACCTAATCCCAAAAATAAATTTACAAGGGAGCACATTTGAAAAACAACCTGAAATATGGAGGGTAGCTCCAAATGTTGTATGTTTTCACCTATACAAGAGTGAAGCATCCTTACTAGGAACACCAAATTTCGTCAGGTCCATTGCTGTAGGACTGCATGTCAATATGTCAAAAAGATCTAAACTCTTCACTCATTCTCCTTAAACAGTAAAGCTTATCCTCTTATAATTGGTTCAGTTATCGAAGTATTCATTTTCATATCATGTGCTTAAAGCACCTATACTAATAGAGTGACTCATACTGTAAACCACTCCTTTACCTTTCTGCCCTGTTCCATGAATCTTTAACATGAATTACAGATCATATTTTGAGGCCAGCACCAGGTCCGATTTAACTGTTGCACTGCAGTGCCTCAACCCAACCGCATTACTTATTGCTGGATCATTGTTACTTATGCACCAGCGAGTAAGACGTAATTCAATATTGTTGCTGGTTGAAGTAAAAGTGATTTTAGCTTCTCTATGGACATTTGATGCAATTTATGATATACAGTCATAGTATGCTGTATTTTACATGTATGATTGTAATCTGGCCTTTTGCCCAGTGACAGCTGGGATTGGCTCCAGCCCCTTGTGAGCCTAAACAGGATAAGTGGTCACAGATAATGGATGGATGGATTCTAATCTGAAAAGCCACACACCTATCAGATTAGGCAAATAAGAAAAAGTATTAAATACTATATCCGGAAAGACTGTAAAGTTAAGAAGAGGTAAAAATAAAAGCATAAATGAGAAAATGTAATTCTGCCATGTTCATTAGTGCTGTTTGAAATGTGCATTCCCAAAGGTCTCGGTCTTCACCAGTTAGTGCTGTTTGTTCCCTTGGTTCACCTGCATTATAGTCCTTCCGGGATGCGGTTGTTTTATATGTTTTATAATTATACTCTTTTGAGTCCTGACAAAAGAAAACTATTTGAGAAAGGAGGTGGCAAGATTTCTTAACCAAGACAAACACAACTTGTGATAAGCAAGCTGACATGTTGCGCCACTTTCCCATCATCTTTCTGTCATGTGGTTGAATTACAGGCAAGCGATAAGCTCATTGCGAAGAACAAACTGATGACGTCCATTATGATGTCAAATATAGTTTTAAAGGTAGCATTAAAACTATATTAATGCCACAGCAGGACTGTACCATTTGTATTCTGTGTGTTTACCTGGGAAGTTCATCAGGGGTAGGATAGGGTGGATGACTGCAGCCTGTGTACTTTTTGGCTCATACAACAAGTCGGTTTGAGTCTGTGGGCCCACCTCAGGGACTTGCGTCACTCTGCCACCAGAAGATTCAAATGTGATGTCTGACAAGCTGTTTGCAGGCTCTGCCAAGACTCCAGCATCAACTAGCATGTCAACATGCTGCCCTGACTTGGGGGACTGTAGAGTCAGCACTGTTACTGTCTCCATTGGTAGTTCAAGCTGTGGGATGTAGTAAAGTAAAGGATGAACTAACATGAGACACACAATAACTTTGTATTCTTTTATGAGGTATTTCCCTTTCCCTGAGGCTGTTTTTCCAGTCTGAATATTGTTTTGTTTTTTATTTCAAAATACTTTTAATGCATTTCCCTGATTACATACTTTGACTTTGGTAACAATCAGAACTAACAACTTACTATGTTTTTAATAATTCTAGCATGCTCACATGCTCACTAACCATGACAATGTTACCATGAGGCAGCTGTATATTTATTGTCAGCATATAATTAATGATATCCCAAAAACTGTTGATACCATGATGCCAAAAGCATTGTCATGGCAACAGAAAACGGCAGTAACTTGTGCAGTAAGTTGTGCAGTAAGTTGTGCAGTAACTGGTCCCCCTCATCCGTTAATTTGTGCTTTTAATTTGTAATCTACACCAACATAACATTAAGTTTACTACAAATGCAATTATCTTTTGTAGCGAAAGTAACATGTACATCATTATGTTCAGATGCAACAAATTTAGTGAATGAATGGTGAATTCCTGAGTCATGTGTCTGGTTAGGTTCAAGCAAGAAAACCCCTAACGTAAGGGTTAGAGAAAAATCTGGCACTCTAAGAAATTAATGTTTTGGCTCAGTAAATGAAAAATTAACACCCTTTGTCAACCTTTTTAAGGTATGACACAGCGGAACGTGTTTCGCACATTGATTTGGCATGAGTTTTTATGCCCTTCCTGATGGGCATTTGACCTATTTTTCTCCGGTCTCTGAGCCAGCATCAGCACCAGAGAGTGCCCTTGGTGGCTGTGCCCGGTGGGTTGGAAGGTGAGCCCACGGCCTTCTGCATCCCAAACCAATGCTCTAACACTGATCCGCCAGGCCCCCTTTTAATTTACGATAATGTCTGGTGAAATTATATGTAAGCAACAACCTCCAATGCATATTGGGAATTAGCAATACTGGTAGAAATAAATGCATTTTTATTTTCTTTCCACTTAATTATTGGCATTATAAACAAGTTAGGTAATTTATATTGTGTGGATCCAATTAGTTTTTCCAATTAGTTTTTCCATAGAAGAAAACGCATTAACACACTTTTCCTTCTCTTGGCACAAATAAAAAGCCCTACCTAAAGGGCACTCTATTAATTATATCCACTGACTCAAGGCAAGGATGATCAGCTTACATGGTTCAATACAACCAGCACTATGTGTAGTAGGACAACAGATTTTATCAAGTTAACCAGGGTGGTTCTTTGTCCATCAGCTTACTAGAGGTATAGGCTTTAAGAGTTTCTTTGTAAATTATTCTCACCTAAGTTGCTGCAATTAGCAACATCATTAATTCAACACAACTCATGAAAGTAAGTTTTCTTATATAAGAAGTGTACTTATATAAATATATTAGTACTTTTATCTTGGAAACACACTTAATGTGGTGGCAAGGTCCACTGAATTACTTTTTAGGCTGTGGTCGTGTTTTGAAGCAATAAGACATGTTTTGTGTAAAATACAATTTTCTCTATCACACCAACCCTCAATCTTCCTCTAAACCTAACTAGCTGCTTAACTGCCTAAACACATCCATACAATGCTGTAATGACACTGTAGTCACAAAAACTGGACATTGTATGCAGGATTGGATATTTCTGGAGAAACAAAACATATATTGCTGCAAGATCTGATATTTTGGTGGACAAAAATATGTTGTCTGGTAACATTTTATTGAAATGTTAGCTATCAAAGTATTTACAACTCGCCATTTACATTACATGTCAACATTTACTCAATATGTTCACAGGAAATGCAATGTGGTTGTAATTACATTCCTCAGAAAAACATGGTTTAGTTTAGTTGTATAGGATTTTTGGGGGACACTGGGTGGAAATGCCAAAACTTTAGCCCCACTTTTTGCACAATTAAATCCATCTTTCATGTTGCTCTGAGATAAATGGACCATCACCTGTATGGTTTCTTCATCTGGGGAGGCGTTACGATGGCTGCCATCTGTAGTCTCTAGGGGAATTTCCCCACGTGAAAACTGGGTGTTTGGTAGAAAGGCCATTGTGTCATCCTGCTTACAAATCCAACTGAGTATGCTGCTTTCCAGAGCTACAGAAGAGAAGAGTCAATGCACTAGGTACAGTATGTAAGAAAGATGTTCATTGGACATTTTTTCTGTCTGCCATCTGATCTGGAATAAGATACTGTGTTAATTTAGTAAGCACAAAATGTGGCACGGTCACCTAGTTTTGCTTTTCTCTCTCTCTCTCTCTGTCTCCGTCTCTTCAAAGGCTCTGCCTCTAAATTTTCTTTTGGAAATTGTAGAAATTGTAGAATTGCATTCTGTGGGAAAAAAAATTATACAATAGAACTCTATTGCATAATTCAAAAAAAAAATTCCGCTTATCCTGTGAGTTCAGGGTCGCCACAACAGATCATTGTCTGCATGTTGATTTGGCACAGTTTTCACACCGGATGCCCTTCCTGACACAACCCTCCCCAAATTCGGCACTGCACAGCTGGGGATGGGAAAGGGGGTTCAATGTCTTGCCCAGAGATACTTCAACATATATCCGGGACCGGGGATCGAGCTAATACAGTAGTATAACATCTTTAAGATTTGATGGAGCTTAACTGTTAAGGTTTTTGTATGTAAGGAGGATGGTTTTAAATTCTATTCTTTATTTTATGTGAAGCCAATGGAGAAAAGTTAATATATGATCTACAGTAACTACAGTAGTCCAAGCTAGAAGTAACAAATGGACTAGTTTATCATTTTCACTTATGACAGAATGCTCCTAATTTTGAAAGAGGGCTGTTCTGGAGATTTGTTTCATGTGTTAGGTAAAAAACATATCCAGATCAAAAATACCTCCATAGTTTCTCACAGTTACTGAAGGCCAAAGCTATGTTATATATTTATAGAATAACTATATGGTTATTTTTGGGACTTTTGTCTTGCTTTTACTGTATGTGCAAGCTTTTATGCATTTGGTTGTAGAGAGAAACATAGCTGTCATCTGCATAGCAAGTAAGTGCAGTTTTGTTCAATTATTTAATAAATGTGCTAGCATACCAGTATTGGCCAGCAGTGTGGTATATTTTTAGCATGCAATTGTAGGTTTACTTACATGGAAGTGTCTTGAAGTCATCAATAAGGAAGACATGCTCTTCATGAGGATCCGAGGCAATAATGTTTATTATTGCCTGTAAATTTTCATACAGAGGATTTGTATTATTTACAACTCCTATAACAAACATCTCGATCCCCTCTGCATGGGCCTCTGTGGCTGTTTCTTCAAACTTCATGATGTCACGGGTGTCAGCCTGCCCATCTGTTAATACCAAAGCCACTTTCCTCACACTACGCCTTGAGGCCTGAAACAGCTGTTTAACTCGATGGATGGCACTGCCTGTGAAGGTACCCTCACCCAGGTAGGGCATATTTCTGATGGCGGCTTTGACATCATTGGAGGTGGACCGCTGCTGCAGATTGGTCACCACCATGTCCACATGGCTGTAAAGCACCACTCCAATCTGGCTGGCTTCTTGGCTCACTGTCATCTGATCGATGAGAGCAATCACAAAGTCCTTCACTAACTCAAAATTTTCTGGTCCCACACTCTCAGAGCTGTCTATTACAAACACCAGGTCCAGGGGGCTCTCTCTGCACTTCATACCACATCCTAGGAAACAAATTTACAGACACTGTACATGATGAGTGGAAAAAAGTGCATGAGAAGATGCAGGGACATTACAAATAAAGCTTTGCATTAAGTAGTATTGTGTCTCTGTCTAGCTTACTTTTATATTGAATAGAGCTAAATATAGAAGTCTGCAATAAATATCCTGTCAGTTCAAATCTCCAGTCCTGACCACTACTCAAATTGCGTTTCACTTGACTCAACCCTGTTTGATTGGGATTTGATTGGGACTGCAATCAAATCTTCTACCATAAGGGGGTTTTAATATTTCTTTCTCAAACAGTAATATGCTGTAAGAAATGACAAAAATATTTTATTTACCACAGATTTCCTGTATTATTTTGATGACATCTCCCCTCTGTGTGTAGAAGGACAAAGGAGGTTGATTTTTAAATTTTAAATTTAAATATCATTGCCATTTGTGTCATTCACTTTACTCACCGTCAGTCCTGGTTCCCCTTTTTGTCCAGGCCTCCCCTGTAAGTATAATTCAGATTAGCAAGGAGATTGATATAAATTTAAACTTCTGTAGAGGGTGTTTTGTTTCAGCTGGTACTAATCAGCATCAGATAAGACTGATTACATATTTTGTCTCCCTCCTTGAAACTTCCTGAACTTCACCTGAAGAAGCTCCTTACACTCACTTCTAATAATAACAACAAAATAAACCAAATATGCAGTAATAACATAACGATATCTCTTGCATAGAGTAGTAATTATGAACAAACAAATGAGTAAATCATTATTAAATACACGGATGACTGAATGCAGCATATTTTTGGGGTAACAGTATTTTTTAATAAACTCATTATTATCAATATATCGTCGTTCAAGTTTCCTTATGTAAACAGGTGGAATATTTTTCATTTACTTTTTCATTTGTAGAAATATTTAACTGGATAAGAAATTACTGTTTAAACAAAAAAACATGCTGTCTTACCATTGGTCCAGTCGATCCAGATTCACCATAGTCTCCTTTGTCTCCTTTCTTACCTTGATCTCCAGGAATGCCTCTATTACCCTGTGTATGTGACAGCACTCTTTATTTCATTAATTACTGGACACTCGCACAGGTCATGTTCCCACTAACACATGCAATAGCCGTATTGTTTGTACCTTCTCCCCTGGGATGCCATCCCCTGGTGCCCCCCGAGGACCCAATGGCCCCTGAAACCCAGGCTCTCCCTAAGATAAAGATGGGAAAATTGGTAAGAGTTAGTAGTGGATTGATCTGAATATAATGTACATTTATCCTGAAGGAAATATAGGGGCGAGTCGTCCACAGACCACAGGGTGAGTGGTTCGATCCCCGGCCCTGGCTATATGTCGAAGTGTCCCTGGGCAAGACACTGAACCCCTAACAGCCCGTTCCCCTCCCCAGCTGTGCAGTGCCGGTCCAAGCCAAGCGTCAGGAAGGGCATCTGGCGTAAATATTGTGCCAAATCAACATGCGGACAATGATCCGCTGTGGCGACCCTGAACTCATGGGATAAGCCGAAAGGACAAAAAATAAAATAAAATCCTGAAGCAAATATGTGTATTGTGTAATACAACACATTCATGTGAATGTGAATGAATGTGCAACATTACATGCTAATATTGTGTTAATGGCCCTACAAGATAATGGTTAACCACAGAATCCATAAGAACAAGTTATTTTTCCATTCTTAGTGAACAACATTGTATAGTTGAAGGACATTTGTTACCCCATTGTCTTCACTGACTCTTTACTGCCTTTATCAAGTTTTCTCTTTTGCTTACCTTTGTTCCCTGTATGCCTTCTCCTGGAGGCCCTGGCAAGCCTGGTGGACCAGGCTGCCCTGTAGAACCCTGGGAATACAGTGTGCTATAGTAAGCTGATAAAGCTAATTCCACAATGTCATGCATATTAAATGAATTATAACGACAACAGAATTTATTACGCTTCCTCATGCTGAACTTTATGTGCACACACTGACCTTCAGTCCATAAAGTCCAAATCCCGGACGACCTGATGGCCCTGGGACCCCTGTTAAGCCCCTGTCACCCTGATAGAGAATCAGGCAGAAAAAACTCTGAATAATATTATGTTATATTACCTTTCGATCTCATGGAGCCCAACCAGTATTTTGTTCGTTCCATTTCTGCTTTTGTGTCTTGTGTCTTTTGTGTCTCCTACTACAACAGTCTTGTATCATAAATGTGTTCTTTGTTACAGTTTTGGGCTACTGTAGGATGTAGCCATTGCCAGAACTATGGCCATTGTTGAATGTTGAATGATGCTACAGTTCCCAAGATGAGCCTCAGTACTTGTCCCTGTCAGGCTTTGGAAGCAAATTCGTAAACTCACGTCACTTGATAAAGTGACACGGTCTCACCTTAGGTCCAGGTAGTCCTTTCCCTTCAGGTCCAATTTCCCCTTGCACTCCTGGTAAGCCGGGCAGCCCCTAATGGTCAGGTAAAAGACATTAATTTAAAAACCTTGCTTAAGCAGGGAAATAAGGCTAATTCAATTGTACTACTCATTTTTTATTACTGTTCCCTTTTACCATTGGTCCTGGGAAGCCATCTCCCTTCATCCCTGGGGGCCCTACAGGCCCAGGATTTCCTTTGCTACCCTAAATATAGAAGGATAGACAGAGTAAGACTGCAAGAAAAGACATTAATTCAGCTGCAACTTTAATATATGGTGAGTATGTCCTGATAACACATATTGAATTTTAAAGTACTATACAAATTTATTTTTACAATAAAATAAAAATACTTCATAATTTGTCATTAGTTCAGTTTTAATTCTAAGGTGCATGGTGCTGGTGATACATCATTTATACATCAACCACAACATTAAAACCAGCCAAAGATCTCTGAACATTTGGCTGGTTTTAAGTGGACTTTTAACCTTAAGACCTTTAAAGGTGTCCTCTTGTATTTGACACCAAGATATCAACAACTCCTGTAACTTGTAACTGGAGACTCCTTGTATAAGTGTATCATAGTACCAACTTTTAATAAAACAAATACCCACCTGACTCTTCACATGATATAAAAAAAAAACTCGACTAATTAAACCAGGTTCTTCTTCTTGCATTGCTCTATTGTCCAATTCTGACACTCGTGCCCATCATAGGCTCTTTTAGTGGTGGACAAGAATCAGCATGGGTACTTTGAGTAGTCTAAATCTAATACAGTAACGCCATGATGCACTGTGTGTTCTGATTCCGCCGGCATTAAATTTCTCAGCAATTTTAGCTAAAGTAACTTTTCCCTTGGATCAAACCAGACAGGCTCAGTTTCACTCCCCATGCACATTAATAAACCTTAATATCATTATGTCACTAGTGTGCCAGTGCTATAACTGTCCATAACCATAAGGCCTTTGTCAAAGTCACATCCTTAAATTATCAATTTTTTTTCTTCCAATACATTACATTTAAGAACTGTTTATTTGCTGCTTAATATATCCCAACGTTTGACAGATATTATTGTTACACAATAATCAATGTTATTTACTTCACCTCTCAGTGGTGAAGTGTTTTAGATGATAAGTGTCCAAGTTTACATTGTCCTTGACTAATAAAGATAGAAAAACATGTGACATCAGATTCAATAGTTATGATGATTATATTCTGTGTTTTTGTTACCTTCAGTCCAGCGATTCCAACTCCAGGTTCTCCAACAAGCCCCACTGGTCCTACAGGCCCAGGTTCTCCCTGTTATTTTGACAATTTGAATTATTGTCCTTATTAACTTTACCAAATATAAAGCCGGAAAGCAATAGAAAATATTTATACACACCCCACACAAACAATATTAAAACTGAAATGAAAAATGTAAATTTTTAGTTTAATAATTCTTCAGAAGCCTCAAACCATACAGACTTTGTAGTTAAGTAATTGTTCCTAATCACGGTTCAAACATAGTCCTTTCAAATTACCCTGTACCGTTTAAAGAAAAAATTCAGATTGTTGGTTTTGCCCCACTAACTTATACAGAACACTAGCAAAACTGAACTCAAAGATGAACGGCTTTTGGCTTGTCCCTTCAGGGGTCGCCACAACAGAATCTATTCTGCGTACTGAGTTTTTATGCCAGATGCCCTACTGCAACCTTCCCATTTTTATCCGAGCTCGGTAGGTAGCCTTGGGTGGGGTAGGGTGGGAATCGATACAGCTTGCCTTGTGTGCCTGATGCTCTATCCATTGAGCCACCAGGTCCCCTACTAGCAGAATTTAACTAAAAACTAGAAAACAGTTCCCTCCTGGTAATTACAGAACTATATTAAATTTGTAGTTGAAACAAGTCCTAAATAAAAAGAAACTGATTTTCTAATTAGGGAATAATCTCAAAATCAGTTTCAATTATAGTAAAAATGTAGATTGGGACCAAGACATCAAGGTGGAATTCCAGCTGTGTAAATTGAGAAAAAACCCTGAAGACGATTCAGTACATTAGAACATCTGGTTTACTTTCCTGATCACTCTGGTGTAACTCTTCAGCTGGATAACCCGGGCTATGAACCTGTCCTTGGCAGTGTCCAAGGCCTCTGGTATAAACTTGTTTTTGTACTTTTTAGATACCCCTTTCTTCATCATGCCTTTCTGCAGTTCTGATAGTTGGCTAACTTTTCTCCTTGTTGCCTTGACCTTGGACTCCAACCCTTTTCTCCATGGGGTATACTCAAGCATCCTTGTTACTGTAGTGTATATGAGCTTTTTTGTCCCAGTGATGATCTTCTAGTAGACTTTCACATATTCTTTGTAACCAGCAACAGAGGTACCAGGTGTCCATCTTAGCCATGATCCAAGCTTGTCTGGCCTTTTTTTTTTTTATGTTATTCTAGATGTTTGGCTTTGAAGTGTTTATAGGTCCCACTGTAACCCCTCTCAGTGGGGTTAATTGTGACATCTGAGGCAGTGTGACTCTTGTGTTTCAAACTCTTATTATAAACAAGCTAGACAGGTAGCATTAAGGACCATGTCTAAGGGCCCACACTAAGCCCTTACTGGGAAATCGAACCACCGACATTCTGTATCAAAGTAAGTGAGGTGCTGAGCTAACCAGGTGCACTATATAGAAATTAGAAAAGGTGTACTAACTTTTGCACATGACTGTAAGTGCAGATGCAGAAAATAACACCTTTGCCCAAGGTAAATTTATAACAGCATTTACAGTATGCTGTCATTGTAAGTGCAGCATAACAGAGACCATAGTGTGTGGATGTATGATTATGCATTAATGACTGTCATCACCTTTTGTCCTGGTAACCCACGCCCAGCAGATCCAGGTACACCCATCATTCCCGGGCTGCCGGGTTCTCCCTACACAATAAGATGTGAGAAATGTATTTGCCTACAGAACAAGCAAGCAGAGCAAATGCTTTCTAAATCTTTCTCAAACGGAGGATAAACAGTCCTAACAGGACTTTAATATTAAATATTAAAGCGTTTAACATACCTACCCTCTCATGTTGATTGATAAGCCGGCTGCTGCCGTGTCTTACAATGGAGCCAAAAGAGTGCCATTTTCACCCTCAGTTTTTGGCTCTAAACAATTAAGTATAATTGAAGTGTCTGTATTGGATTTATGGTGTGTTCCATTTATCTCGGAAGCTGGAAGTCAGAGCTCAGGATTACATCACAACCAAATTGATCCCATTCCAGTTAACCAGGTGGTTTACCATAACAATACCAGTTTTAGCCAAGTTAGCAAAAACAGTTTATAACAACACACTCCGCAGTATTTTGTGCATTATAATGTTGTATCTGGTTTAGGCACTATGTTAATTAAAATTAAGATGTTAGCGTTATCAAAAAAGTTGTAGTCTTCTTTAAACATCAGTGCTTCCTCAATCTTAGGAAAGTACTGATTTCACATGACAGGTAAACATGGGAGGTTCTAAACAGTACCACATGTTGTCATGTTAACTGCTGCTATTTTATCTAACCAAGTGGTAAGATGTGTCGCTTGTTCATTTTTCATGAACAGAACAAATAACATACTTTCTCCCATTTCACAGGACAGTGAAATGTCCTGTGAAATTTCAGTGTCTGAGTTTGGCTGACAGCAGCTGGGAGGTTATAACAGAGATGCAACAAGAGACAAACTACACAAACTTGTACTTTAGTAACAGGCAGTCAGTTTCTTTTCAGTGCTGTTGAAGCATAGGGATCTTCATGTATACAAGTTAGATAAGAAGGACCCTTTAGCAAAAAAGTCTGGTCTGCCAGGCCTGAAAACAAAGCCGCAGTCCTTAAGAGAGAAGCAGGATCGAGAAAAGGCCTGAAGTGCAGAACCAAGCTAGTGGCACGGACAAAATGAAATAGAAGAATCATTACAGCATTTAACAGCAAAAAGGCCAAAATAATAACATTAGATGTGCTTCTTTCTCCTGGAAAGACTGGAGGTATATTGAATAAGCTAATTTTGTTTTCTCAAATTAAATTTGTATGGGTATAAGTAATTCAGTAAAGTATCAATTGATCATTGAATCACTGAATATATTTGATATATCTGATAAAACTTATTTCATGCTAGATTCTAACTGTTCGTGTAAAAATGTTTAAGTCTCTAATGATGTAAGATCGTAAAGGAAGTGTGTTAAAGGTTGAATAGATAACAAAGAAAAGAATGTAAGTGTTCTTAAAACAAAACTGCTGCAGAGTAGAATGATCTAAACAATGTCCAAGGTTGTTCTCATGTACTTGATAATGAAAGCACAAGGTTATTCACACCGCTTGTGCATGGTTTATATTCATCTAATAATTTAATAATTTTTGAGATTTTAGTCATTTCTTGTCTGAGCATTATACAGTTAGAGAGTAGTTAAATATGGAATTAGCATAAAAACCCTGGAATTGTGCTGCTTCAGGGGACTCTGCTCGACTGCCTGGGGACACTCAGTTCAAGAAAAATCAATACAAGGAGAAAAGAAATCAACTTCCAGGAGCCCTACTTGGCATAGGGGCTCATCGGCCAGACAAAACCTCAAGCAACACAGAGGCTTTCCACAACCAGCTCTGAGAAGCTTTAGACAGGGAAAGAGTTCTGCCAGGGAATAAAGGCTTTATGAAAAAAGGTCTTGTAGTCTTTCCACAGACAGCTGTGTCAACATCCTATAACCATTATCTGGAACTTGTTATGTATTGGTGCTAGTGAAAAGAAAGCTCAGTTGGTAAAGCAGCCGTCTACAGACTGCAAAGTCAGTGGCTCAACTCCCTCCTTGCTATGTGTTGAAGTGTCATTGGGCAAGACACTGAACTCCGAGTTTCTCCTGGTGGGCCAGATGAGCCCCCCTGCAAGGCAGCCACCACCATTAGTGGTGTAAAGCGTTTTAAAGCGCTTTGGATAAAAGTGCTACATAAGCAGAAGATCTAGACCATTTACTCTTCGCCTCAGTCTGCTACAACTTTATTGTGAGGGCTCAAATGAAGGCAAAACTGTGGTCTTTCAGCTACAGATGGAGCTTACAGACCTTAGCTCCGGCAGGGCCAACTGGGCCTTGAGCCCCTGGAAGTCCCCTTTGCCCACGGTCACCTCTATCTCCCTGTGAAAGAACACAAACACCTCAGTACCTTTGGTACTGTAACAGGAAGTAACTGTATATTAAATTTAAAAGGCTGACAAACTTTCTGCTTTGAAAGTCAAATACTGTACAGTCGATTTGCATCTATACACATGCTCATGTCAATAAAGCCACTGTCAGTACAGCTATGTCAATATTTACTCAAAGCACTTTTATGTCTAACTATTGACATATGCACCTTTGGTGTTACCACTCATTCCTCAGAAAATGATATGCAAAACAACATCTGTTCATGTTGAAAATAAATATTTTCTTTTAGACTGGTAATATAGTACTAGGACAGCAGCTGCACAATAAGTGATTAAAAATTACCTTTTCTCCTGGGATGCCTTTCCCTGGTCCTCCTTCTAGGCCCCGCAGGCCTGGCAGCCCCATCTCTCCCTATGTTCAACAACATAAAACTGCATCACAGCTTCGAACAAAACATCTTCTAATGAATCATTGGTTTGTGACATTTGGGAACATAAGGAATTTTACACACAGTCACTTAAGACAATATAAAACAAACTAAGCTATGACCAGAGGGCAGGTAGGACTACAGGCAGAGCATGAAGGAAGATCTATGCAACTTGTGAAGGTCCACACAGCCTGTGAATTACTTTTTATTACGTTAGTGGTAAGTTATTACCATAATTGTTTTGGTCTGTTTTTTAAACCATTAAACCAGCCAATTCACTACAATTTATTAATAAGTAAAACACGGTTACTTTGGAACTGTATTATTCAGTTCCCATCACAATATGCACATTTCAATATGTTGGAATTTTAACTTGAAGTTGAATGTGTGACACCCACCAGTGGTTGGTCACAATTGTTGATTAGGAATATGTGTTTTTTTTTTGTATTTTGGTGCAGAGAGGCTAAATTTCTGAACATTTACCATGGGTTTAGGTTTCAAGCTTTTCATTGTAATTGTCAAGTTACGCCACTAGGTGGAGCATTCATCAAAATGAGCGCTAGTTGAACGTAGCCTTCAGGCCTCTGCTTCTCAGACAGAAACAGCCTGATTGAACGGACACAACTAACGTCTCCCGTCTCTACTTTTTCCTGTCTGAAACAGGTTAGTAGCATGTGTATTTTAATCACAACATACTCCATAGGATGTCTAAGGTCTTTTTGAGCTAACTACGGTTAGGTTTGAGGAGATAAACACACATTTGAGCAGCGTTTAAAGCCTAAAATTAGTTGTTTGTCGAAGTAAAGTTTTGCTAGCTTCCGTGTGTGAACACGATACCATTGGCGGTTTTATTGTGAGTGTTTCTGTGTGGACTAAAGACTCCTGGACATTTGTTAGAAATATAATTCATGTGTAATTAAGTTGTATGTGAGACCGAGAGTGAGGAATATGGGTTGTATAACGAATTTTTCCTGTTCTGTATTGTTTTCAGCACAGAGTTCCAGTGGGTTATTTTGTATACTACTTTGTTGAAATGTTTGCAAATGTGTAAAACATAAAAATTGATCAATAGGCTGAATTTAACTAGTAACAGGATTACTGAGGTAGTGTATAGTGAGAGCTAGTATAGCAGACACAAAGTAAGTATTGTTAATGCAATCTATAGTGGTGAATTAATACTATTAATGTTAAACAGTACTGCACTGTATTTCCAGACTCTGTTTGTAAGTTACAGTATATTAACCTGTGAGATGGAAATCACAATGTATGTTGATGGAAACATGTTGAATTGAGTTGTTGTGAAATAGAGAAAAATGTTTATAAAAACAAAACAGAAGAGTCAAATGAGAATAAAATATGCTTGTTTAATAAAGACAGAAACAGCCTGATTGAACGGACACAACTAACGTCTCCCGTCTCTACTTTTTCCTGTCTGAAACAGGGTATATATCCTGTCTACAGGTCTCTGTTGTTTGGGGCCTGTAACATAATTTTGGAGGCACCGCTGGGATCGGCATCTGGTGAGAGCTGGTGCTGATCCTTAACTCTACAGACCCAAGGCAGACATCACAGAACCAGCATGGTAAAGCTGCATGTGCGCAACTGAGGTAACCCGAGGACTAAGGGCTAGAGAGAAACCCCAGTTGGAGGAGGACAGCACAGCCTGCTGGAAATTGCTAAACTGAGATATCACTTATCAGGGGAAACATCATGGATGACAGCGGAAGAAAAGAGTTAATATGGAAGATAAAGAAAAGCCTTCATGCTTTAACAACAGAGGAACTCTTTCAAATTTTTGAGAATATCACACTAGTAGAGGACCTGGATCCTTCAAGTGTAATACCGGGTGATGAGGAGAGTTGCCTTGACTACATATGTACTTACTTGAACTGTCAGGCATTGCTCGACTTAGAGGATCAGGGGTTTTCCCATCTGCTATCCATGAGAGATGCCATTACTGATCTTATGTCTAGTCGTGCTGTTAGATGCACTCAATCTATATTGTCAGGCAGTGAAAATGAGACTATGACACTGGCATCCCCACCTACTAGATTGTCAGAGCAGAGCAGTGTAAAGAATAATACCGATGACACGTATCCTGTGCATTCTGATGACCCACAAGTAGTCGAGTACCAACAGCTAATGACTAATTATGAGGCTCTAGGTAGAAGATTGGCTGAGTTTAAGACAGCGTCACCGGTCCAAATAAAGCCCATCTTAACAGCTACACAACCACAACCCTCGACAGCAGTTAGACATCACAGTCCAGCCCCATTAGACCACATCGAACGTAGGCCTGATAGTATGGTCTCCTTAAGGGATTTATCCTTCCTCCAGCGTAGAGAGTTTAAAGTCCATGGGGGCCAGGTTGGGGACAGTACATCTGACATCAGCTATCATGGGCTGTGTAAACAGATTGATGAGGGACACAAAGCAAAGCACACAGACAGTGAAATCATCCAAGGGGTGCTGCGCATCATCAAACCAGGACAGTTTAAAGACATGCTCATCAACAAAGATGACCTAACCCTCACAGAGCTCAAAAGTTTCCTAAGGTCACACTTGAGTGAAAAGAGCGGCAGTGAGCTTTTCCAGGAACTAATGAGCACTAAACAACATGAGCATGAGAGCCCCCAACAGTTCCTATACAGGATGATAGGACTAAAACAGAAAGTTATGTTTGCTTCTAAACAAGATAACATGGACATTGAGTATGAACCGCGCACAGTGCAAAATGTGTTCCTGCGCACCATCCATCAGGGCCTTCTCCCAAAATACGCAGATGTTCGTACTGAACTCAAACCCCTTCTCTCAGACTATGGTGTGACAGATGAAGCACTAATACGGCAGGTGAATAAAGTATCCAGTGAGGAGAGCGAAAGGCAGCGCAGACTCGGTGCAACCTCTCGTCAAAAGGTAACTCATGCTCATAGTGCTCAACTTACTACTGAAAGAGACATTGAAAGTACATCAGATGGTAAAGTAAATAGTAAAAATAAAGTCATAGAGGAACTGAATGCCAAAATTGATGCTCTGACTAAAGTGGTTGAAGCTCTCGCAGCTAATAGGGTCCAAGAACCATCTTACCAGTGTATTCATACTAAACAAAGCAAGCCCAAGTTAACACCAAGGAAGTATGGCTGTCCGAGATGTATTGAAGGAGGCATGAGTTCATGTAGTCATTGCTTCATATGTGGAGAGGCAGGGCATAGGGCAGTTGGATGTTTCAGAAGAGTACAGAGACAGAGCTCCAGTCACTTACTTGCTGAAGCACATACACCAAGTAGCAGCGGGCAGCCAAACACCACAAAATCAGAGCTTGGTCAGAAGGAAACTGCAAATGTGAAGACAAGCTATGTGCCATCCTTGCTCACAGAACATGAGACTGAAGCCCGTGAGACTGTAGCTCAGCTAGTTGGGAGGAAATGTCGAATCAAATGCTACATTCACAACTATGCAGTAGACTGTTTATTAGACACTGGAGCACAAGTTAGCCTCCTCGACCGCCAGTGGATAAAGACCTACCTCCCTGACCACCAGCTACGGCCACTAGCTGAACTCATAGGAAAAAAAGACTTGAGTGTGCTGGCTGTGAATGGACAGCCACTACCTTATGATGGTTGGATAGGAGTGGTTGTGAGTCTTCCAGACAACAGTGACCCAGATCTGTCAATACAAGTGCCCTTCCTGGTGAGCAGTGTTCCTCTGGATGCCCCTCTGATCGGTTTTAATGTAATTGAGCAGCTAGTATTAGGACCAAAGGGCGATACAGACCTCATCCCTGCTCTGGTGAAACTCATACGTGGTGCAATGAATCTTCACTGCGACCAAGCCACTGCACTTGTCAACTTAATCCAGACGAAACTCAGCAATGACAAGGGTACATGTCATGGCAAGCTGAGACTGGGGCAGTATGATGTAGTTATTCCAGCTGGTCAAGTTAGAAATGTTAAGTGTAAAGTACCCTCCACATTTGACACGTCAAATTCACTTGTGCTCTTTGAACCTCATGAGGACAATCCACAGCTACAACAGTTGGATGTTGGGGATAGTCTAATTGAAATCACTCAGGCGAAAGTCTCTTACGTCACAGTTCCCATTAGCAACCGTACCAAGCACAGTATAACCCTGAACTGCAGGACTGTCTTGGGGAGCATTGAACCAGTAGCGAAAGTAATTGAGACTAAAGAACTGAACTTGTTTGAGTCACATACCCCCCAGGGAACCAGCAGTGAGGAGTCCTCTGCCGCACAGCAGGATGCGGGAAGTAGTGGGACATCAACATGGGACCCACCAGTGGATGTCAGTCACTTAAGTGATGACCAGCAGAAAATTGTCAAGAAAATGCTGCGAGAGGAATCAGCCGCATTTGCACGGGACGACAATGACATGGGGTGTATCCCGAGTTTAGAGATGTGCATCACACTGAAAGATAACACGCCTATTCAGAAAGCTTACACCTCCATTCCAAAACCCCTTTACAAGGAAGTCAAGGAGTACATCGAGGATCTTTTGGCAAAGGGGTGGATTGTAAAGTCCAAATCTCCGTACTCAGCACCTGTTGTCTGTGTACGTAAGAAGGATGGAACACTCAGACTCTGCGTCGATTATCGCCTTCTCAATCAACACACAGTACCAGACCGGCATCCATTGCCAAGAATCCAGGACCTTACAGACACCCTGGGTGGGTACAGTTGGTTTTCCATTTTAGATCAAGGAAAGGCTTATCACCAGGGCTTTATTGCTGAGGGTTCACGCCACTTAACTGCATTCATAACCCCCTGGGGCCTGTACGAGTGGGTGCGAATCCCTTTTGGGCTAACAAATGCTCCTGCTGCATTCCAACGCAGTATGGAAGAAATGCTTGCCCCCCTGCGAGATGAGTGCTGCATTCCATACTTGGATGACATCTTATGTTATGCTCGCACGTTTGAAGACCATGTTGAAGGACTGAGGAAAGTCCTTAGAGCCCTACAGAGTCATGGAGTCAAACTCAGGGCCACAAAGTGTGACTTGTTCAAACGGGAGGTGAGGTATGTTGGTCGCTTGGTCTCGGCTGAAGGAGTGCGTATTGATCCCAAAGATTTGGAGGCAGTGTACGCCCTGAAGGATAAAACGCCAAACACTGTGGGAGACGTGCGAAGAATTGCTGGGTTTTTGGGCTACTACCGCTCATATATCCAAGATTTTTCCAGACTGGCCCAACCAATCTATGAACTTCTGCAACCAAAGGTGAATCCTGAGGTGCAGATGGGAGGGAGACATGGTGTACAGAAAGTCAGAGGTGCACAGTTACCATCTAGGACTCCAGTTACATGGACAATGAGACACCAAGAGGCACTGTGTAAGTTAATTGATATGCTGGCGAATCCACCTGTTCTTGCCTATCCAGACTTTGAACTGCCATTTGTGCTTCACACAGACGCGTCCGACAAAGGGCTTGGAGCAGTCCTTTACCAAAATCAGAACGGCAAACTCAGGGTGATTGGGTATGGCTCAAGGACCCTCACACCAGCCGAGAAAAACTATCGGCTCCACTCGGGCAAGTTGGAATTTCTTGCTCTAAAGTGGGCTGTCTGCGAGAAATTCAGGGATTATTTGTTTTATGCCCCATATTTCACTATCTATACAGACAATAATCCCTTGACGTATGTCATGAGTACAGCCAAATTGAATGCAGTCGGTTTCAGATGGGTGGGGGAACTGTCTGATTTCAGATTTGACATACGTTATCGACCTGGAAAAGTTAATGTTGATGCAGACACTCTTTCTAGATGCCCTCTTGACATCAACAAATATATGAAAGAGTGTACGGAGCAACTGGTTGGGGAAGCTGTCACTACTACATGGGAAGGCTGCAGGGCAAGTAAAAATCAGGATGTTGCCTGGATTGCCGCCCTGACAATCTCACAGGGTGACCAGCTTGAAGCAAGCAGCAGAGATGTTTTGTTGCCTATGGATCCCGCTGAACTGCAAAGAGCTCAACGAGATGATTCAGTGATAGGCGAAATAATGAAAATGAAGGAGTCAAAAAAAACACTCACAGATGACATGAAGCGTAGTGTAAAGGGAGCAAGTAAAAAAATGATGCATGAATGGGGAAAACTATGCATTGAAGATGGGATCCTATATCGTAAGACCCCGGAGAGACGGCAGCTAGTTCTACCTGCCAGCTTAAAATCACTAGTGTTGAAACACTTACATAATGACATGGGGCATGTTGGTATTGAACGAGTTCTTACTTTGGCACGACAGAGATTTTATTGGCCCTATATGAGAAAAGAGATAGAAGCATATGTTACCAGACAGTGCTCATGTATAAAGCAAAAGAAGCCAGCGACGCACATAAGAGCCCCAATGTCTAGCATCGTCACAAACTCACCCATGGAGCTTGTTTCCATTGACTACCTGCACCTGGAGACTAGTAGGGGAGGATACCAATACATCTTAGTTGTCATAGACCACTTTACAAGATATGCACAGGCTTACCCAACCCGCAATAAGTCTGGAAAAACAGCAGCGGAAAAGATCTTCAATGATTACATCCCCAGGTTTGGTTATCCTTTAAAGCTGCACCACGACCAAGGGCGTGAGTTTGAGAATGAGCTATTTCAGACTTTGCAACAGCTGAGTAAAGTGGGACACTCACGAACAACACCTTATCACCCCCAGGGCAATCCAGCTGAACGATTTAATCGCACAGTGTTGCAAATGCTCAGGACGCTAGGAGAGAAGGAAAAGGAAAGGTGGAAAGACTTTCTCCCTCAGATTGTGCATGCGTACAATTGTACACGGCATGAAGCAACGGGGTATGCACCTTTCTTTCTGCTCTTTGGCCGACATCCACGGTTGCCAATAGATCTGTTATTCAGGCTATCTACAAATGAAGAGCCCCAAACAGCAAGGGGTTATGCAGAAAAATGGGCAGAGAGGATGACCGAAGCTTACCGGATAGCATCAGAAAATAGCAGGAAGTCAGGTGCCCGTGGTAAGAAATACTATGACAAACACATCAAGGGAGTAGTACTGCAACCAGGAGATCGGGTACTGGTAAGAAACCTGGGTGAACGAGGTGGTCCTGGAAAGTTGAGGTCATATTGGGAGAACATGATCTATGTTGTAAAAGAGCAGATTAATGACAATCCAGTCTACAAAGTTGTCTCAGAAATGGATGGGAAGAGATCACGTGTCTTGCATCGTAACTTGTTGCATCTTGTCAACGATCTACCTTTGGATCTCCCGGCAGACAATGGAAAAACAAAAGCAACACTTGAGCAGAGAACGAGATCAAAAACAAGCAGCAAAGAGACAAAACCACAATCTCACAGTGAGACAAGTTCTGATGATGATGATAACTCTGTCTACTATGAGTTACGATATGACCTGAGAAATAGAAATAGAACAGATGCTTTCCCTTCTAGTGAACCTATCTTTGCTCCTGTGGGTTCTTCTCCCACTGAATCACGTGCCACTGCCAACTATAAACACCCTATCAGAGGAGGAAGTTTGAAACACAAGGTCAAATCACCTACTAAACTGATAAATGAGCAAAGACAAGAACAGTACAGTGGACATCAGGACCAAGAATGTGCAAGTAGAGGGGAAGAGGACTACAATATGGAAGATGGAGAGTCGGAAGCCATCCACAATTCTTCTACAGAGAGTGAGAGTGCAGCTGAGTCACCTGCTCTGAACAAGACACCAGCAGGACCAAGTCGGACCTCGGAAGCAGCGGAGCAGACGCTCAGAAGGTCTAATAGAGACAGGCGACCGGTAACGTTTTTCACTTACAATACATTAGGCCAGCCTTCACATCAAGTACACCCATCAGTGAATAGTACAGATGTGTACATAACACCCTACACAACACTTTGGGACATGCAGCCATACTGTTGGATGCCTCACATGGTTCCTTCACGTCACCACATGTCACCAGTATATTTACCACACTCTTATACGTAACAGGGTTGGTTCATAAGTTGATGTACATAGGTTTAGAAAGTGGGTTGAGTAGTACTTAAAGTTCTAAATTTAGTTTATATTGAGTGAATGAGTTATACATGAAAATGTCAGGAGCCATTTTATTTTTGTTGGGGAGTGTGTGACACCCACCAGTGGTTGGTCACAATTGTTGATTAGGAATATGTGTTTTTTTTTTGTATTTTGGTGCAGAGAGGCTAAATTTCTGAACATTTACCATGGGTTTAGGTTTCAAGCTTTTCATTGTAATTGTCAAGTTACGCCACTAGGTGGAGCATTCATCAAAATGAGCGCTAGTTGAACGTAGCCTTCAGGCCTCTGCTTCTCAGACAGAAACAGCCTGATTGAACGGACACAACTAACGTCTCCCGTCTCTACTTTTTCCTGTCTGAAACAGGTTAGTAGCATGTGTATTTTAATCACAACATACTCCATAGGATGTCTAAGGTCTTTTTGAGCTAACTACGGTTAGGTTTGAGGAGATAAACACACATTTGAGCAGCGTTTAAAGCCTAAAATTAGTTGTTTGTCGAAGTAAAGTTTTGCTAGCTTCCGTGTGTGAACACGATACCATTGGCGGTTTTATTGTGAGTGTTTCTGTGTGGACTAAAGACTCCTGGACATTTGTTAGAAATATAATTCATGTGTAATTAAGTTGTATGTGAGACCGAGAGTGAGGAATATGGGTTGTATAACGAATTTTTCCTGTTCTGTATTGTTTTCAGCACAGAGTTCCAGTGGGTTATTTTGTATACTACTTTGTTGAAATGTTTGCAAATGTGTAAAACATAAAAATTGATCAATAGGCTGAATTTAACTAGTAACAGGATTACTGAGGTAGTGTATAGTGAGAGCTAGTATAGCAGACACAAAGTAAGTATTGTTAATGCAATCTATAGTGGTGAATTAATACTATTAATGTTAAACAGTACTGCACTGTATTTCCAGACTCTGTTTGTAAGTTACAGTATATTAACCTGTGAGATGGAAATCACAATGTATGTTGATGGAAACATGTTGAATTGAGTTGTTGTGAAATAGAGAAAAATGTTTATAAAAACAAAACAGAAGAGTCAAATGAGAATAAAATATGCTTGTTTAATAAAGACAGAAACAGCCTGATTGAACGGACACAACTAACGTCTCCCGTCTCTACTTTTTCCTGTCTGAAACAGGGTATATATCCTGTCTACAGGTCTCTGTTGTTTGGGGCCTGTAACAAATGGAATAAGGGAAAATTTTATCTTTCAGTGTATGCATACTAAAATGATGTGAAAACATTCAAAGTTTATTAAAAACTAAAACTTAAATGGGGGAGATTTACAGTGAGTAAGATTCTACAAGCTTCTCAATCCTGGACAAGGTAATGGGAAGTGTCTGTGTCATCTTGAAGTCTCTCAGAACATATGTAATGTTTAAATCTGGGTTTTGCTTGGACTAATCAAAGTCAGTCAGAGACTTGTCCCGAATGCTTTACTATAGGGATTATATTAAAAGATGAACAATGCCTGGTGTTTGTGTTTGATCTTGAATATCTTCATGATATAAAAATATGTTTTCAGTTTATCATTAGGAGTTACCATGTGTGGATTACAGCATTTTTAATTTCTATTTAAATAGGAAAACAGTAAAATGTGCAGAACGAATGATAAATACTGTAAAGTGACTGGACATAAAAATGTATAACATTAAAAAACCTAATGAAAACTATATACTAATCCATTCTGACCATCCACCTGACTGCTAATAGTATTAACATTAACATAAACAACTAATAATTAGCAATAATATTTGTTGGAAAGTCTTCTCTGTCAGTGTTTTACTAGCTCTTTATTATAAAAGCGATCAGATTGTGGATGAAGTTAAATTACAATTGCTGTAAATACTTCACTTTAAGTTAAAAAAATTTAAAGCACATCCTTGTTGATGACAGGTAAAAGTATAATTTCAAAGTGTGATAATTGCCCATTTAAAACACAGACAGCACTTAACAGCTTTGTGTTTGAATATTCTCAGTATCTTAACAGCACTTAACCCAAATTAAACCTAATAGCTTTACAAACTGTAACCTATGAGCTCCAGTTACAACTCACCTTCGGCCCAACAGCTCCATCCTCACCAGGAATACCAGGTATCCCAGAAGCCCCATCCGCTCCAGACTCTCCCTAGAAAGCCACAGACATTAACTCAAAACATCTGCTCTATTCTATTGTGTCCAACTGTAGACACAGTTTATTTAAAAGTTTAATTGCCTTACTTTTGGTCCCGGTTCCCCAACACCTCTTTCTCCTTGAGGTCCAGGTTCTCCAGGGAAACCCGGGTCACCCTTAAAAACAACACAAATGACTAAAAGAAACTTAACTAAATATATGTTGGATTTTTAATAAAAACACAGGCAAACCTATTCGCAAAAACAAATAGCATGCTGTAGGGATGACTTTTATGTAGGCCAACCCAGATATTATCCTTGACAAAAAGACAATGGGATGTTTTAACTTGCATTTGGATTATTACGGAAAATCATCTGCACCAAAAAAGAGAAGTATATACTTTTTCTTTCACTTTTTGACCACTTGAAGCTGAAACAAACAATACCATGATCACTAAGCCTCCAGTTTCAGAAATGATTTAGTGCACTCACCTGTCCTACAACCGTCTGCCTTTTTATAGTGACCTGATGTAGCTAGTGATGTAATAAATTAATAAATGTAATAAACTGAACTAGGCTTTAAAGGTGGTTTAATGAGGAGATGAGTTCAGCATGATGTTTAATGTTCCCACAACCTCAGTAAATTAATTTAGACACCAAACGTCTTTCTCTGAGTTTGTAGAAGCTCAAAGACAGCGTGACCAGGGTATTTACTTATGACTTTTATGTCAAAGCGTAAAAGTAAATAAAGATATGACTCTTGATCTCTTGCCCTTGTGTTAACTACAGAAATTATTTAATTTAGCCCAAAACCCAGTCAAAATACCCAAATACTTGGGCACAAGAACTGAAAGGTCAAAATAGTCAAAAGAACAGGTTCATTCCTATGGCACTATATATATATATATATATATATATATATATATATATATATATATATATATATATATATATATATATATATATATATATATATATATACACACACACACATATATGGGCAATCGTAAATCTTTCACCCAAATTCAACAGTGGTTATGGTTGCAGTATTATTTTTATTATTTTTTTGCATGTTGCAATGTTCTAGGATGTTTTAATTTACAATGTTTACAACATTTATGGGCGATTGGTTTAAATCACTGTTAAAATTGCAATATCACAAATTCCAGGATGGACTAATTCAGCCACATGAAGCATGGCATTGAACAAAAACATGCTAGAACATTATAAATTAAATAGGATGGAGTTTCAGAGGGCACTGTGATGTACAAATATGATTATAAAGCTTGAACCATAATACTCAGACATTCTACATATATATAAATAAACAGTTCTCATCTAATAGTACAGTAAAACCATACATTGAAGACATTTGGGTTTAACATCATCAGATGATGGATATGAAACAAAAACTGATATTTACCTGATATTTTATACTATTTACACCTTGATATATCAACACAGAACATAGAACCTTTTGTAACAGACCCAGGTTTTAAGTCAGCATTGAAACATACAGCTTTCAAGTAAATTTAAGTGAATATAAGTTTATATTTAGTTGCAAACTTATGGTTTGCAGTAACTACAGAAACCTTGAGTCAAACACTAAATTGTGGGAACCCGGTGGCTCAACAGGTAGAGCATCCATATGTATTTTTAAATTTACACCCAAAGACTTCAGTGTACAACCAAAACAAACTTTTGGAGGCGACTGTTTTTCTCTATGGAAGCTATGTCTGCGGTTCATTCCTGCTGTGAAAGAAGGTCCAACTTAATCATTCACACTTCCTAAGCTGTGATACAGAAAGGGTAGTTTTTCACTATTTTTGCCTATGTACAAATTTGTAGTGCATATGCTATTTTTATTTTTTATTAGTTATTACTTACAGGAGCAACACGGTGCAAGATCTTTACTTGTTTTACTGTGGGCAGCTCTTCACTGATAATCTGTTACTAACCTTTGATCCAACTATACCAAGTCCTGGAGGTCCCCTTGGACCAGAAGGCCCAGTGGGCCCTTGCTCACCCTAAACAAAAAAATACAAATTTTAAAAAAAGTTTATGAAGTCACACAAATACAGGTTATATAGGGACACAAATTCCTAACAGTTTAATTGATCTTGCCTTTTCTCCTTGGATGTCTGGCCCTGGAAACCCCAAGAAACCTGGCAGCCCAGGGGCTCCTGTGTTTCCCTTAGGGTCAGAGAGTTCATCATCATCAAAGGGTTAAGAGGTCAGACAGTTCGTAATTGTACAGTACATTTGTATTCAACCCCTTTAACCATACCTTGTCACCTTTGTGTCCCATTCCAGGAGGTCCACGGCTGCCTTTAGGACCTTCATACCCCCTGTCACCCTATAAAAAACACATTGGCAGTAGTCAGAAAAGAGACCTAGAAGGATATTTTAAGTCAAACAAGTGAACTATATTCATAATGATGCTTCACCATTTATAAAATCCCTAATAATTGTGAGTTGCTATAGTCAGTGGTTAATATATTAAGCAAAGTAAGGTACGTGCTATTTGCAGTGAGTTTTAACTTGGAACATACCTTGGGTCCTGAAAGACCCTCACCTGGAAACCCTGGAGCTCCTTGCAATCCTGGTGGCCCTGCCGGACCCTTAACACATCAACACAAGTGTAGAGAGTGTTAAGTACTGTACATTAGAACCACTGTATAACTGAATAACCACATGGTTTTTTTTCTCTGCACTGCATAAAACATATGCATAAAACGATATACCTCTTGTTGTACTGCAGATTGTTTACTTTGATTTTAAGATACACAGTGTCTTTGGAAAGACACCTTCACTTTTTGCTGACATTAATAAAGATGTAATTATAAGCTTTACTTTATAATATGCCTTAAACATTAATTGAACTTGTAGTAACAGCTAAAAATTAAGGAATATAGCACACAAAAATAAAGTAATGATACAAGGATGAAGATATCAGCTTCAGTCCCTACCGTGGGAGTTAGTTTGATAAACTTACCACCATCCCTGTTTCACCTGTACCCATGGGTCCAGGTGGACCTGGTCTTCCTTGGTTTCCCTTGTCACCCTGAAAAAAAAAAGTTAAATATCAGAAACAAAATCAGGACTTCATAGCATGTTCATTAGCTTACCCACATGCACCGATCAGCCATAACTTTATGACCACTGACAGACTTTATCTGTCCAGTATAGGGATCCCAACTAATGCTGGCTAACATTGTCAAGACATGCTAATGTAATGGAGTTATTAGTCACGGAAAAGGACCTGCACTTAGGTGGCTCTCAACCTCTCCTAAACCAGTGGTAACATGATGGCAGTGTGGAATATGTCTTCTGTTAAGTTATGAATGGCTTTCAAAAATGTGTCCCACCTCACACCCTGTGGCTTTACTGCACAGCTTGGTGATAGCAGGACAATAGGGGTGTAGTATTTTTGTAATAGCAATGGTGGTATTATTTCTATATAAATTATTTAGCAGGGTTAAGCTAGTAAAAATGATATAGTAACATCATGGTAATTAACAAGTAATGAGCACATAGTATGTTATTGTGACAAATAGATATATCTAAATAATAGGAGGCTAAAAACACACGTTTCATAATGTGGAAACTAAACAGTGCTGCAGTAAAAACCTGGAAACAATCATGTAGATTCTGTGTAATATACATTAAAGAAAGAATGTTTCGACTTAAGTTCATGGTAATATCTGTAATTGTAAAGGTTACAGACATTACCAGGTTATTTCTTAAGTAGTTATTATTATTATTGTTATTATTATTACTAGTATTAGTATTAATAGTATTTAGTATAAGTATTACTTTACTTTTTATGATTAAAATAATAATCCTTTCACATATTATTGAAGCATTACTACATTACAAAATATATCCATTACTTTGTTGTTACCATGCTATTATCTAGTTATTACCTTTTTAATGATGTGTAATTTGTGAGATATTGCCCTGCTATTACCAAACTATAAAATCCACATAATCTGGATAATGTGAATTTGTAGACCGTTAATGTATAACGTTAAATTTGTTAAATTAACTTACTGTGTAGAACTACTTGTTGCTTGTGATATTGTCTGTGATTACAGTTGTTATCATCACATGTCCACAACCTCTGAACCTGCATGAGCTCCAAGTCTGAGGAGGTGGGGGAGACAATGGTCTCCAATATTTTGAATTTGGAGCACAGTGTCAATTTTGGACACTTGATGTCAGTGCCATATATTGTTCTCTAAACTATATCTAATCTAAATTTACCTTAGAACCAGGGAATCCAATGCCGTTATCTCCGGAAGGCCCAGGTGCACCACTTTGTCCTCGCTCACCCTTTAAAGAAATCAAATATAAACATAGAAATCTCAAACTAGCTCTAAGCTGTGAACCCACTTAATGTCTCTGAATCCTGATTCACAGCATTCTTACTTTAAATCCAGTGGGCCCTTCTTGTCCCTGGTCTCCAGGTTCTCCTCTGGCTCCCTGATATGGGAAAAAAAAACGGAAGGGGCATTAAATTACATTTGCTTTCATAAGAAATGTAATTTTAAAATAATATTCTACCACTTCAATAATCTTTTATTCACTTCCTGTTGAATTTCAAGCAGTAAAACTTTATTGTAATTTATTTACAATTTATTTATTTAAAGTTTTATGCATCACAGCTTTTCACACACAGTAGTGTTTGTTTTCAGACTGAAAAGAAAACCAAAGTCAGTAAGTGTACAGTGTATATTTGTAGGATTCACTTATTTATGTTTATTCCATACAAAACACCTAATTGCTAGTTTTCGCAATAATTAATAATATTAAGAACACAATGTAGTTACAAGTTGCCTTATTGTTTTTTTCTTTCACACTAATGCAAGAGCATCAAATTTGTCAAATGTGCTCTGGTTATTTTACCGATATTGTTCCCATAGTTCTAAATGCAGACATAACTTTAGTCAGTGATTCTGAAACATTACCCAGCTTAGCAGTCTCCTGCCATCTGTGCTTCAATAATAAGTCTTCTTATCAAATTGTAAATGGCATGCATTTACATAGCACTTTACTACTTATTCGTACTTAAAAGTGCTTTACACTGCTTCTCATGCACCCTTCACACACTGATGGGGGAACTGATATGCTGCTGGCCAATACTCATCAAGAACAACTTTGGTTTCAGTGTTTTGCTCAAGGAAACTTTAACATGTGACTCTAGGAGCTGGGGATTAAACCAACAACTGTGGGATTGATGGACGACTGCTTTACTTCCTGTGCCACAGTCAGGCAAACTTATTAATTCAATTCAACTTTATTTATAGAGTGCCTATTCACAACAAAGTCATCTCAAGGCACTTTACAGAATAAGGTCAACACTATAAAGCTGTATAGTGAGAACCCAACAAGGAAAAACTTCCTTTAATGGAAGAAGCCTCCAGTGGAGGGTGGGAAACAATCTGCCTTGACCGGTTGGGGTTAGTGGAAAGTGGAGAGAGAACAAAAGAGCAACAAAAAGCAACAACAAAACATCAGGCAGGTTGGTAGGACCAGTAGCTGCACACTAGACAACACAAAGCTTCAAAGCCGGGGACACCTGCAGAAAGGGGCGGAGAGAGGGAGACAGAGAAGGAGAAAGACAACTACGGCAGAAAACACATCGTGGTTCCACAGAAGAGGAGCTTGATAGCTAAAGGCTCTGCCTCCCATTCTACCTTTGGAAATTCTGGGAACCACAAGTAGGCCTGCATTCTGAGATCGAAGTGGTCTACTCAGATAATATGGCGCTATGAGGTCTTCTATATATGATGGAGCTTGAGCGTTCAGAGCTTTTTGTGGAAGAAGCAGGGTTTACATTTTATTCTAGATTTTATAAGAAACCAATGAGAAGCTAGTAAAGGTGAAATATGATCTCTCTTGCTAATTCCATTTAGCACTCTTACTGCAGCATTTTGGATGAATTGCATGGTTTTTTAGGGAGTTACTGGGGCATCCTGATAGTAGGGAATTACAATAGTCCTGCATTTGTTATCTAAAGTAACAAATGCATGGACTGGCTTTTTGGGATCACTTTGAGACTGGATGCTCCTAATTTTGGCAATGTTCTGTAGGTGGAAGAACGCTGTTATAGAGATTTGCTTCATATGTGAGGACAAATCCTGGTCAAAAATAAGTCCATGGTTCCTTGCAGTAGTACTGGAGGCCAGACTTATGCCATCTAGAGTAACAATATGGTTGGGCAGCATGTTTCAGAGATTTTTTGCTGTGTGTCATCAGCATAGCAATGGAAATGTATGGAGTCTTTTCTAATAATGTTGCCTAAAGGAGACATATACTGTATAAAGTAAAAAGTATTTGTCCTAACACAGAGCCTTGTGGAACTCCATAGCTAACCTTTGTGTGCATTAAGTCACTTTGATTTTTTTTTCTCTTAATATTTCTCTTTCTGTCAATCTTGCCTCAAAATAATCAGAAATAGCTGGGTCTGCCACCTTTTTTATACCTTCCACAGAGCATGGTTGGACAATAATTGCTTATTTGTACCATGCACTAAACCTGTGTGGAACCATCCACCCATGGCATATTTCTCTACCCATTTATATTTGGTTTTCCTTTTTTTGGTGTCCCATTGTTGCTATCCTTTCCTAGATTACTACTCTTGTAGTGAATTGGTAACATCCTGTCCTTTAAATCAACTAATATCAAAAATAAAAAAGACTGAAAAGAAAAAAGACGGAACGCATCAGTCCAAAAAGTTATGAATTAACTTTAGACAGTTCATGGGAACTTCAGGCAGGTCAGAGGGACCTATAATCTAATGGCCCTCTGATGAATGCTGATGTTGTTTTACCAGTGCTGAAGGGAGCATCAAGCATTTCAAGAGAAAGGGAATGGATACCATGTGCCTAAATCCTAATTGTCTGGGACAACGTCTACTCAAAGACCACAAATGAACATTAAAGGCTTGGATTCCTCGCTTTAGAAAAGCTACATTAAGAGAGGGATAAAAGTAAATCCACAGTTCACATTCCACAAGTGCAGAGCAGGAGATGAATTCAGCGTGAGGCTTTTACTGCAGCACTGATTGTTTCAGCATGTATGTAGGTGACACAAGAATCTTTCAAACTGATGAAAAACTGACAAAAAATTCAGGAGTAAAGGTTCATGCATATCTTCTTTTTTATAGCAGTACTGTGTGAGAGGTATATATATATATATATATATATATATATATATATATATATAATTATGCTACCACAAAAATAATATTAATTCTAGCAATTACTGTTTTTGTATAGAATCCACAAACAAGCTTTGTGGATTTGTTTTCTTTGTGAATACTTGTTTGTGTAATTTGACTTTGCTTGACCCCACGTCCACCTCTAAACACTTAATGCTCTGTAATTAGCACAAACAAAGTAGCTTGTTTGAGGATACTATACATAAACACTAAATGTGAATAATTGTGCTTTACCTAACACCTTTTTGGTCACACTTTATAACATCACTCAGTTAAAGCAGCATAATACAGAGGAAGGTGTAATGCTACCGGAGTACGCCAGAAGAATTATTCACAATTTTTCCTTCAAGTGAGGACAAGAATATTTGCTTAATCCAACCAAAATTCAGAGAAATGCTTAAAGGCACTTGAAGGGCCCGTTATTGGCAATAAGCACAGGCTACTGCATATGATTCAAAAGAACAAAAATAAATTATAAATAACTCAAACCAATAGTCCAAGTTGTTCTTCTAAAATTTGAGGTGTGAGTAAGTAAGCCACAGTCAACTGGTAGAATTATGGTGAATCACATTAGACTGGGTAGTATTTTGTAAAAAAAAAAAAAAAAAAATTGTTTACATGTTTTGGTATAAATTATTCTGAGGGGGGCCTGGTGGCTCAGAGGTACAGCATTGGGCTGGGATGCCAACGGCTGCAGGCTTGAATCCCACGGCACCAGATGTGGCGCCACCCAGCCAAAAGGGCCACCCCGGTGCCGGTCCCGAGCCCTGACAAAATGGGAGGGTTGTGGCAGAAAGAGCATCCGATGTAAAAACTCATGGCAAATCAACATGTGGAACACATTCCGCTGTGAAGACCCCTGAAGGAGCAAGCCGAAAGCCATTGATCTTTTTGGAATAAATTATTGTGTCATTCATTGGAGCAGGTTTTTAGGGTTAAACTTTTTCTGTTCATTGTGGCCAAACAACTTAATGTTAGTCTAATTTGAGCAAAACATTTTACTCCAGAAGGCTTCTTTTTTTTGAATGTCCTCTTAGTAAGACAGTTTCAGTCTTCTACAGAACATGGGAAGTGGCTTGAGTTGAGAATGAGTTTTATTTAGAATCAGCAGTTGTTTAGAAATGGCTCCAAGAGACATTCCTGACGTGTAAATCTGCCATTCTTTTCCCCAGATCTGCACTGAGCTTCTTAAATTTTCAATTACACTAGATGTTGCTCAATCCACTGAGTGCTGTCAAACAAACCCTTTTAATGTTGGTACATTCAAAGCAATGTATTGTCAGTTTGAACTTATTATTTGAATGAATATTATGCTATATACTATGTGTGAAAGGATTATTCACCTGCTCTCCTCTGGGCCCTCTTATGCCAGGAGGTCCAGCCACACCCTAGAGAACAATACAAAATATTATTATATTCATGTACAGAACCTGGTTACAGCAACAGTCAACAGTCAATAAAAAACAACAACATAAAACCTACTTTTTGTCCCTTTTCACCATGGACACCACATTCACCCCGCTCTCCCTAGAAAACATAGCCAGTGATAAAATATGTAAGTCCACCTTATTTTAAAGATTTATATTGTCTTAAAAATATTTGCACACTGCCAAGATCCATTATGTACAAAGTCATCAAAATTCAGTAGAATAAAATGCATAATAATACACACTTTTTCCCCTTTGCGGCCAGGTCGACCCTATAAAAACAAAACGATAAGTTGTGTCAGACATCTGACTATCCATCAAGTATAATACTAAAAGAGAGCTCAACCAGCCAACATTAACACTGGACTGCTTGAGATACATTTAAATATTCACAGGTAGAAAAAGACTCATGGCAACAACAATAATTTACAGTTCCTCCAGAAAGTATTCACAGCGCTAAACTTTTTCCACATTTTGTAATGTTACAGCTTTATTCTAAAACAAATTAAAATCATTATTTTCCTCAAAATTCTACAAACAATACCGCATATTTACAACGTGAAAGATGTTTGTTTGAAATCTTTGCAAATTTATAAAAAAGTATTCACGGCCTTTACTTAATACTTTACTACTTTAATACTTTCATCAAGGATGTCTCTGTACATTGCTGCATTCATCTTTCCCTCGATCCTGACTAGTCTCCCAGTTCCTGCCACTGAAAAACATCCCCACAGCATGATGCCCTCACCACCATGCTTTACTGTAGAGATGGTATTGGCCAGGTGGTGAGCAGTGCCTGGTTTCCTCCAGACATGACACTAGGCTTTCAGGCCAAAGAGTTCAATCTTTGTTTCATCAGTCCAACGAAATTTGTTTCTTATGGTATGAGAGTCCTTCATACGGCCTGTCATGTGCCTTTTACTGAGGAGTTTTACTCCACAATGGCCCAAAGCACACAGGCAAGATAACAAAGTAGTGGCTAAGGGACAACTCTGAATTTCCTTGAGTAGCCCAGCCAGATCCCACACTTGAACCCAATTAAACATCTCTGGAGAGATCTTCAAACGGCTGTTCACCGACATTTCCCATCCAACCTGATGGAGCGGTACAGCAAATAAAAATGGGAGAAACCCCCCAAAAATTTGTGTGCCAAGCTCAGGAAAACTTGAGGCTGTAATTGGTGCTAAAGGTTGCTTCAACAAAGTATTAAGCAAAGGCAATGAATACTTACGTACATGTGATTTTTTTTTTTTTTTTGGGGGGGGGGGGGGTTATAATAAAGTTATAATAAATTTCCAAAGATTTCAAACAAACTTCTTTCATGTTCTCATTATGTGGTGATGTTTGTAGAATTTTGAGGAAAATCTTGAATTTAATTCATTCTGGAATAAGGCTTTAACATAACAAAATTTGGAAAAAGTTAAGTGCTGTGAATACTTTCTGGGGGCACTGTAAGCAAATGCCAAAAAACTTCAGTGAACTGAAGCAATGTTGTAAAGGAGAATGTGCCAAAATTACTCCACAACGATGTGTGAGACTGATAAAGTCACACAGGAAGGTGGGAATGTGGATCTGCAAGCTATTGAATAATTTAACTGCATCTTTTACTTGTTTTTGTCATGTATATTTTAACCCACTGCCTGCCCACATTTAGCTCATATTTACATGTACCTGTACCCACTACCTACTAGAAAGCATGACTTTTTTCTGTTGTAAAACACTCCAATAAAAGGTTCATTGTAATCAAAACTTTTTCTTAAATATTTGACGATTACCTCAAGGCCCTGCATTCCTGGACGTCCATTGATTCCAGATTCCCCCTACAATGACCAAGCCCAGACAAAAAGAGTTCATCGGACAACACTTCACAATTTTTTTTTTTAATCAGAGCTGGATTATGTACACAATAGAGACTTACACGAGAACCTTTTGGTCCCGGAGGTCCATCAGATCCTGGCTTCCCTGGTTTCCCCTAGATGAAAGTAAAGGGAGAGATTGGGCAAAATGAGAATGTAGGGGCCTGGTTTGGACTGTATATCCATGAGTTTATTTGCATAGCAAAAGTTGAGGTGCCTTCATAGCGTGACCTGTCTATAAACCCTCTGAAACATAGACCTCCAACTCAGTGTAACAGGTTCTCAAATAACTGCAACCTTTGTATTTGATCAGGTTTTTTCTTCCATCCTTGACCTTTGCCTCTTTGACATTGATGCCAGTGAAAACACATCTTTCAGCTGCCCCTCTTCACCTGCTACACTTGTATTGTGGGAAATATTTTCTGCAGTTTTACATTCTTTCCTTTTAGTGCTTTGGATGCATGCCAGATGAAACTGCTGGTAGAGGCTGCTGGCCTGGCTGCTGAGGCTAGGCGAAGTGCAAAGCTTGTGCAAAGTGCAAAGTGCAAAGCTCTGTGTCAAAGAGGAAGTTGTGAGAGAAATTTCCTACAAATGCAAAATGCCTGGTCATGGTGACCAAATGCATTCTTTGAACTCTGCTGTCACACCTCACCAGACCTTCTGTCTGGACTGTCTTTAGACCAGAGCTTCATCAGGAAGCTGTCCCAGCAAGGAACATAGGAGATGAGTAGTATCACATACATACAGGGGAATACGCAGTGGTCAGGAATCTAATTGTATGTATGTTCTGTAAGGTATATTTGCACTGAGTCAGTATTTTGTCCTTTTGTGGGAATTCAGCTGCTGAGCTAAGTGGTTAAAAGGCACCTATAACCTGTAAAGCTTGTCAATCTTATTGACCCACTCTGAATGAACTGCTCTGCTGTGTTTCGCCCTTTTGCTGATTAAACTCACCATAACCATCAATGTGAGCTGGCTTTGCCTCTTAAACGTGCCTTACTGTTTTTGCCACCACAAAAGTGAGTTTCAACCTGAAGCCAGCAGACACTATCAAAACAGGATGTTAAGGTTGTACAGATATTGTGTTTCTACATAAATCGATATTGTGAGTATTTTTATAAAAATATATATAATACATAATAATGAAACATGTCACCCAGTGCAATAGTGTGGCCAGGTGTTTGCTTCAAACAACAATACGGGTAGCTATTTTCGGTAGGATTGTGGAAAACTGGTTCTGGTCTGAATTTACCTCTGAGCCCCCCACTGAGTCGCAATGGGATGATATCCATAAACCACAAATGCTAAATGCTAAACAAATGCTATAATCTTTTTTATTTATCTCAGTATTGGTAAAGTTCAGACATTAAAGGGTCAATAATTTGACCCTCTTAGTAAGTAACATGGTGTCATTAAAAAAGTCCTGCCTGTAGTGGCTAGTAAAGTGGCTTTAGACCTTAATCTTGGTATCCAGTAAAATGTTTAGGATACACTTTCAATTTGAAGTGACCATTTGTTCTGACTGTAAAATTTCAAATAATAAGATAAACACATGCAGTAATAATTTGTAATAAGGGAGTGCTGGGTTAGGCTAAGTAAGGCTTTTCTTAACTGGGTAACATGTGGAATAACATTGTTCTGAGAATGGTGCAGATCCAGATCATATACACATTCTGATCATGATTAAATGAACCATATGTACACTCACTGAAGATCCGGGGTGACCCCTTTCCCCTTTCTCACACAGGCAAGTCTTTGGCTGTGGGCACTACAAAAAAATATAGGAACGAGAAACACAAAAGTACAAAATCAGACAACTAAAATAGAATTAGCATTGACAAAGAGATTCAATTACATAAATAAATGATAACAAGGATGATACTAATAATAAACATCATGTAACTTACCCCAGTTTTGACAATTGTGTTCTGAAAGAAAAAAACAAAAGAATTCTTCAGCAAACAAACAACTCCCTATTTACAAAAACACAATTTTAGTGTAATTATGTAATGCTCATAATTATCTCTAATACTGCAATGTATACTTTTATTTTACACTTGACACATACAGCTGCTGTGTGTTAGCATCCAGCCTAAACAAATAAGTTCTATACTGAGACTAAGCTAGGCTAGCTGTTAGGCTAACCAGATTAACCTGCTGCTGGCTGTATCCCTTTATTTAATTAACAGACCTTATTTGATTCTCTATGTATTTTTTTATTGTGTACTTCTTTAAAGTCCAGCAAACATTGTAAACAAACTTCACATGTTCATATGTTTTTTTGCCAGAATATCCTGCATTTATTGTGGCGAGACTTTGTGCAGTTGGTGCCTGCTAATCCAATACAGTGACCTGGTTGTAATGAACAGGACTCACCAGCTCCCTGAAGAGTCTGTCCTCCAGCTGGCTGTCACTAAGGCTGAAAACATGTTGCTGTGGGGCAGCACTGGCAATGGAGCGCAGCTTTGCACTCATGGCACCATCCTTGGCATCGCCAGACAGACTAATGGTGAACATCCTGATGTTGTGCTGTTTGGCCTCAGCAGCCGCTGTCACAGCACTGGGGCTGCGAGGGTGGTCTGCTCCATCTGTCAACAGCAGTGCTACCCTCAGGCTGCTGGAAGACGTCTCATGACTGAACAGCTGGGTGGCGTTGGTAATGGCATAGGCAGAGTAGGTACCATGGCCGATGAAGGTCATCGCGGCAACCCGGCCCTGGAATACATCGAGGTCCTGCCAGTCTCTGAAGTTGTGCTCCACTGAAACAGTGCTGCTGTACTGAAGAGCAGCCAGGCGCAGACGCAACCGCCAGCCTGCAGAGTGCAGCTGCATGAGCTTGGTGCTGAAACGCAGAATGAACTGTTTCTGCTCCTCAAACAGCAGAGCTTTGGCTTTCTCTGAACTGTCCACAATGAACATGACCTCCACCGGACAGATCAGGGCTGGACAGGAAGCACAACACAGTAGGACATATTAGGCAACATTGAAAACAGGTTTTTTAAACTAAATTTGATATGAACAGATATCATGAAAAGAGGATTATTCTTAACCCTCGGGTGACTCGAGCTATTTTTTAAAACTTCTGATTTTACCTAAACACAGCAACAAAGTTTACCAGTCATGTGGTATGCCAATCATGATCATCCAGCATGCTCAGGAATCCAAGAGGGCTAATGGATATGGTAAACCTCTGATGTTGCATCAAGTTCTACCATTGGGATCATTTGGTTTACAGGCCAAACCTTTTGATCAACAACAAGAACCTCCAACACTAACAATAAGAGTTTCTATAGAAAGGAAGCATATTGACCCTGACAAATGCACAAATCTGAATGAATAAATTAAATGCATGCAAAACATAAAAAATGTTATGTTTATGTTTCCTGCATGACACAAATGAGCAAATAAATCCATATTAAACTACTGTTTATGCTATGACTTTTTTATCTGTTTCCAGATGTCTCAATTAAACACCTATAGGAGAATAGAGTTTAAAAATTCTTGTATAATCAATGTCAAGGAGCCAAGTCAAGTCCTTTACCAGCACAATGTGGCCTAAAACTTTTCTGCGCACAATTCTTCACTGCACAGCACATAGCTATAAGAGTAAAACTGCTGCAAAAAGGACAAGGGCATGGTGTCAAACTCAGCACCAAATTACTTTCAGGCCTTCATACAGTTCAGTTTTTGTTGCTGCAGTATACAGTACAGTATAGTTACATACATAAGTAACAAAAACTTAGTAAAAAGAATAATGGACAATGTTCTAATTAAATACGGCTGTATAAAGTAGTAAATATTATCAGACTTTTTTCAGACTGTATCGGTAAATAACCTGTTTACACTCTGAGCATCTGATACATCGAAACCTTTCATGGTTTTTAAAACACTTACTCTTGGCCTCATTTATGATGATCTGGTTATTGTTTCTCTGTCCATTCCTCCTTCGGTTTTGGCATCTGATTGGGTTTGACAGGGTCAAAATAACAATAGAAACCTTTAGGAACCACTTCAGGGTCATTGTCCTGCTCAGCTGCTTGCCCTCTGAGAATGAGGAGAAGAGTTATACTTCTGTGAACTTTATTAATAAATAGTGTCAGTCAGTGAGATCTGCCATACATCATTGCTTCAATCTAGTCTAAGTCAATCCACAAAGGCTGCAATGATTTTACATCCGCACAAGAGGGAGACATGACAAGTTACAGAAGTAACAGCTGAACGTTTTCAGCATCCTGATGGTGGTAATAAACATACAGCTAGTGTCTGCTCTCTGTTTAGGGTGAGGTCAAATATTTACAATCACAGACACTGACATTAAAACTGTTACCTTTTCTGATAAGGACACACTTGTTGTCACTTGATGCTGTGATATTTGTTATTATATATCTAGCGTAGATTGTATGAATGCTTCTGATCCACCTACTGGTCCAAATATAACAAACTATGCTACTACTGCTCCTATTACTACATACATTATCACAACTACCTTCCAATTCTACATTTGAAGGTCCTACAAATGCTGCATGTACAGTAGTAGTAGCAATATAAAATGTTCTTTAAAAATTAATCATATTATAGCAATATTGTTGCTCTTCTGTTTATAGAATGATAACTATTCCTTTGCTGTCAATACATATTAAGTGACTGAGTAATTTATTTTAAATATTAATTCTTAGTTAATTTATTTTTGTATCAGTGTAATAAAGAACTTTGGGTGCTCAGGTGTTCAATTCAATGGTGACTGGTTACTCTACTTGATAACAATTATCACTGATTTTCCACAAAATGGGTTTTAGCTTAATTTAAAGTAATAATCTACGTAATGTGATACACTGTGCTATGACCGTGCAGCAATAAAATTACAGTCAATTGTCCTTCACAAACAAAATACAGTCAGCCTCACCAGTAGTCTAATTATGTTTCTCAGTAAGATCTACTGATCTGTGGTAGGAAACTAAAACTATCTGAAAACAAATTTAATTTAATTTGACTCTCACAGTCAGTTAGATTAATTTTCATAAATTCTGTAAATTGATCACATACCTGCGTAAAAAAATTCAAAGCTCCGGGTTAATCCATCAGTGAGACGAAGGGGTGCTGGCCTGAGGCACATAGAGCAGCAGGTCTTGGCTCCAACCAGCTTCAGCTCAGATGCTCACAGTTCACACATGACAAGACTGCAGCAATAACTCCCCCTGCTACTCCCTTCACAATAAAACTGTAGTGAAACAACAAAGAGATTTATGATGATTTTAGTACATGTTTGAAATTCAGAATTATACTTTATGTTTTATTTTACAATGGTATCCTTAGGAATATGTTTTGACACATTATTTGGGATTCTGCATACACTTTTTGAGGAATGAGTGATAATTTGCTTTTATTTTGAAATTAGCTTCAGCAAACTGACAGCTGCATTTAATGCCACAATTAATTGTTTAATTTACTCCAATTTTAGCTAAATGTTAATCAGCTACTTTAAGGTCTTATTGTTTCCTCATGGAGCAACTGTGGCGCAAGAAGGTAGAGAGCTCATAAACCAATAGTGCAGTTTTTGGTTTGATCCCCGGCTCCTCCAGTCACACATTGAGGTGTCCTTGAGTAAGACACTGAACCCCAACTTAGTTGCTGCTGGTGAGTGTTGGCCAGCTGCAAGCAGCTCCCCTCATTGGTATGTGTGTGATTCTGATTGTGAATGGGTGAATAAGAAGCAGTTTAAAGTGCTTTAAAGGCCAATAGGTAAGAAAAAAATGTGCACTTTGGTAGTAGCAGCTCCTGGCCTACCAATATGAAGCATTTAGGGTGAGGAAGACAGCACATAAAGGTGGAAATAGGACATTGTCTTAGGTTACTACTGGAATATATTCAATCGAGGGAGGGAAAATTTTCCCTCCTAAAAAATTTTTGGATGCCTAAACTTAATGTTTATGAGAAATCAGTTTCTAAGCAGCAACTTGGGAATGTTAAACAGCTGCAAGAAAATATACCTGGAGGATGTAGGTATGATAAACTTCTATTAGCTGCTCCAATAATTCATACCGACAGGTTCAGATAAGAGCTCATGCCCAGTTTCCAATGTAAATCATTGACATGTGTGACACCTGTTGCTGTTCTATGCAAATAGTTACCAGTCGTTCATTTAATATTAACCTGAAACTTTTTTTCTGGTCAAAAATACACAGTTGCCTGTGATGTAAGGCAGGTCATGTGTGTGGGAACTGTGATTGTACTGTGTACTGGGCACTACAAGATGCATATATTATTTTTAGGAAAGAAGTGTAAACAAAACATTTATTACATACTTTATAAGCATTTATATGCTTTCTATTTCTATATTTCATAATATATACTCGCCCCTGATATTGTAGACCCTGGCCTCTATTGATCTTGTACGTAGATCTTGCACCTCTGTGTTGTCTTTCAGTCCAGCCTTATATATATATATATATATATATATATATATATATATATATATATATATATATATATATATTCCTTTTAGCTTGGTTACCATTAACGCATCTTTACATTCTACTTGCTTGACTGTATTCATAATAAGTTGCAATCTTTGCAGTCTGTGTGGGGCTGGGAGGGTACCGTCTGCGGTGGGTTTACTGGAGATTTGACACTGAAAACACAAGCGTTGACAACATGGTGAGACAGCAAAACCCAAACACTGAATCTGTGTTTCTCTGCAGAAAACTGGGGAGACTGTGTTTAGAAAGCAGCCTGAGTGCCTGCTGGGTGTATGGGAAGAGCTGGTGTTCCACAGGCTGTGGAATACTGTCTGCAGACAGCTCAGTGTTAAAACAACCCAGCCAGACAGCAACAACATCAATAACAGACTGGGAGTTTGGAGGGTGCTTCCTGCAGCAGTTCAACATATTTTGGTAAGCCCAATGAGATTTTTACAACACAAGGCTACACAATGAGACACTTTCTGGATGTAAGCATGGCCATGTGAAATCTGCCAAAGAGGGGCAGGAAATGTGCCACAGCCTTGCAGTTCTCTCCTTTGAATTAATTAACCAAAAACCCAAAATGAAAAAAAGCTCAGTCATAAAAGGTATGTGTGAGATACAATTGTCTGTCAAGGTTATTGGAAGTTGAATCCACATCAGAGCAAGAACGTTCATTGAATATGTTGAAACAGTAACTTTGATCTGCGTTTCTCGACGTGATAGAGGCTATGGAATTTAGTTCGGTCCTCTGGAAATATCAAGTGGGCCAATATGAAAATTTACAGTAAACTTCTTCAGGACCCATATTTTATTGTTAGTAAGTTTATCCACCCTTCAACAATAATTGACTGAAATCAGTGTGGTCAACACAAATATTGGTTGGGACTGTACACATTTGTATAGAAGTGATGTATGAAGTGCATTTGACCACTGACAAATTCACTTACGTACATGTGTCTTAAAGATACAGTTTTGTCACATGTTTTTTAGTAGAAAAACATTTCAAAATTGATCTTTTTGCGCAGATGTGCTGTTTGAACTGATCCAAGAATTTAAACAATTTCTGTTTGGTTCAGAAATTTTTCACTATTTTCCTTTACTTATAGTAATTTGATAATAACAAGGGGAGCATACAGTAGGTGGAGGGGTTTGGCATCACAGTAAATTGATATGGAGATGCACCATCTTTAAGTGCATGGTGGAACAGTGACATATGTATTATGTGTCTATGCTAAGTACATTTGAAAAGCAATGCATTCACTTACTTCTGTGCATAGATGAATCCATTTGAGTTGTGTAACGCAAACTGTGCCTAAGGTGCAAATTTAAACCCACTTTGACTGAGCTGAACTCAGCATTGCCCTTTACAAAGAAAGCATTGTTTAATTGTAACTTCAAAGGGCCACATACCACAGTTTCTACTTGTATACCACACCGGAGAGACAGTTCAAGAGTCTGTGAATACTTACACAAGGTGCTTGCAGGTATGACGTCTTCTTGAACTTGCCATCCTTGGATTATTTGTTAATGCTCCCTGTGGCACTTCAGACTTTGGCAGCTCTGACAGCTTCAGACATTCGGCCCAAAAGCCAGCTTAGGGGCCCTTATAGGCATGTGATAGATATGCACAGGTTGTTATAGACATGTTGGCTCACATTGCATTATGAAGAACTGTTGCATTACAGTGTCCATCTTGGTATGTGGAGTATAACCTAAAAATCTTTGGAGGGATGACAAGAGTTTTACAAGATCTCAACTCAAACTAGCAGTTATAGCGGTCATTGCAGGGTTAAAAGGCCGAACAGGGTGACACCATAAACTTCCAGGCCCCGTTTACACAAGAAAAGAAATTGATATGTGAAGAATTCACATAAATTTATGAGAGGCCCCCTGAGTCATTAATCATACTAAGTCACACACAGCACCATAATCTCACATGTACACTACTATACACTTTTACATACATCCATATTTTCTCACACACATTCTGTAATAATCTTGTACACACAACTATACTCTTACCTGCACCATCATACTCACACTCAAATCTGAATTATTTGCACAAACAGCCCTACTTTCTTAAAAATGCTTTTATTCACATTTAAAGACATGACCATGCTCACTCATACACACCATAACACTCCTAAAGTGGCATATGCAAGATAGAATAGAGGTGTGACTGAGAAAAAGAGAGTTTAGCCTACATTAAAGCAACTGTTGTGCATGTCAGAGAAAGTGTAGCAATGTGTGTGAGGTAGAATTCTGATGTGAGATAGATTTGTTGAGCAAATTAATCAGTATAATATAATCTAGAGCCACACTAGAGAAAAGGGAGGATTTATATAAGTTTTTGTTTATAAAATGTAAGGTTTGTAACAGCAGCATGATAGTCAACATTTTTACATTTATTTACCATCTTTTTCAAGATAAGTTTTTGTTTGTGGAAGAAAGTGGTAGTAAGGACATTCATGATTTTTTCAACAATGCAATGCAATGTGTTCAGAACATTATATCGGAACCTGACACCATGTCAATATATCAATATCAATGGAAGTGAGACAAACAGCTGTGAATATTGAAAGAGTACCTCCAACGCTCAGAACTGGTCATCCTTGTCATCCACAGCACAACAGACTTCATGAGCAAATAACTAATTGTTTGTCTCTTGGAATGAGTTGGCAAGGATACCTGTGTGCTTTGGAATCAGCAGGACATGGGAATGTCTGATTACAACTTGACAAACAACAATAGTGAAATTCTCCAAACCGTCCGAAATGCAGGTGAAAGGTATGTGTTAGGAGGCCTTAGATCACACAACATCAGAATACAATGCTGGCGTTCGAAGCAATGCCTTCAACAGCTTGACCAACTGGGTCAAGCCTGGACAATGTTCTGGACAGGCCTTCTGACATCGCTGTGCGACTTGAAAAAGAATTTACAATGTTCAAACTCCCAATTAATTATCATAAGTATTTTTAATAGGTTATTAGAGCTAGTTGTGTTCTTTGAATGCACAGATTGTTAATGAATTAATGTACTCTATGGCTTTGCATAATCTTAATGTTGCAGCCTATAACAAAGCTTATACCCCGGAAATCACATTAAGGAAACAACTAAATAATTATTTAAACCCATTTACTGTCCACATCGTTTTTCTCCCCACAGGCAAATAGATTGGAACCATAAACTCCAGAGGCAGAGGATGGTCTTTCATGGATGTGCTGATGGCTTTAGTCAGACTATCGTAAACTTGCAGTGGCTCAATAATAACAGGGGATCAAGTGTATTGGAACTGTTTTGCACTGATGTAGAGAGCTTTGGATTTTCCCTTAAGGATACGCTGTGACCATAGAATGGATCCACAATCAGAGGATAGAACAGTTGTGAGCAGAGCTGAATCGAGTTGTATCATTCTCTTTACCTTCATGGAAAATAAGGGCATACTAGATTCCACAGATCTTCCACAGATCTCCATCTTTTTTGTCTCCACTACATTTACCTGCCAATGGTCCAAGGGGTGGCTGCAGAATTCCGAAATCAGTCAAACAACCATGGATTATCTACACAGGGAGGATAAACCCCTCTCCAACTGTGAAAGAAAGGGGTTGGTAACTTGGCAAATCATTATGTTTTTACAGGAAGTAAAATACATTTGATTTTAAAGAAGACCCCCTCCATAATTAGAGACTGCAAACAATATAGATGTTCCTGTAAATTACTTTAATGTCAATAAAACAGTTCTGAACAGGATTCAAGAGACAGTAGATCCACTGAGTGATGACAGTAATCATTGCATAGAATTATTTTTAGGTCTAGTGAATTTTCTTAATGAACGGTACCAAAGTTGTTGAGTATACAGTACAATGCAGCAAATGTTTTCACTGTTTTTATCTTTTATTATCCTTGTTTAATACACCTCATCAACTTTTAATCCTCTGAAAAGTATTTTGATTTGCATTATTTTAAAATCCCAGCTTTAACAAAATACAGTAAGATGAGTCAGGTCATATTGGAAACTTCTGCACACTTTTGGTTAATTAGCAAAAAATTGAACAATGGTAACACTGGGATTTTCTTTGCGCTACTGTGCATTTATGCTCAAAATACAAATTAAAAAAAAGAAAGATTTATAACCACTTAGTCAGAACTAGTAGAAAAGTTTCCTTTAGTCGATTAGGAAGAAATCTGTAATCACAAATGTTTTGAAATAGCCTAAGAACAGTAGTCGAGTATAATATATCTACTATTCAGTATGGCGTTAAAATGATAACTTTGTCATTAACTTTGTCACTATGTTAAAGAAACAGCTGATGAAAACTTAAAATTCGCAATACATATAATATGTCCTCTTTTTTATAAACCATCATCCAAGAATATAATGTGCATAGAATTATAGTTATCTATGTTAGAGAGAGTAGAATTGTGTGTAGCAGATTTTTATAGTGTATATAAGAAAGTGTTCTTGTGTCCGTTAGCGAAAATAGTAAACACAAGAATGTATGATAGTCCATAAATGAGGCTATACTAGTATATGTGTGAGATATATGGCTCACAGGGCCTTTCAAAGAAAGTCACATTGTAATGACTGATGATGACTTTCATTAACTAAACAGAAACAGGTGTCCTGCAACCTGTTGTATGATTGTCATGATGAAAAGCTTTTTAAAATGAAGACGCCTGTGGACCCACCAACAAGATCAAAGGATATTTCTACTTGACAGTTTCAGTAGTGTGGGTTTATAAAACCTTCTGTCTATGGAGCAAGTAACCCGCTCAAAGAATTTCACTTCAATTTTACTGTCCTATCAAGAGATGAAAAACAGATCTAAATGAAAAGTGAAAATTGGACTTTAATAGTTGCTACTGTTGACCCATGTCAGCTACAGGTGTCATTTAACAGCTAGAAATCAATAACGTTATGTGTTTTTAGCTTAGTGTGGTGCAAAGGCAAAAAACCCATTATTGTTTACACCTGAATAATGAATCAAATGATGTATGATGATGTGTTATACTGTGAAGTCTACAAAGAACAGTGCTTACAGTCACCTGGTGGCTGAAAACTACTTGAAATCACTAATGTTAATCTGTGTCTGCAGGCTGGTTACAGACATTATCATGGCATCTTTAACCAAAAGCAGTTTCTATTTGTGTACATTTGTATCATTATCTTATTGTCTCATACTTGTCTTATTACCCTCATTTTATGTGCTGTGTTATCAACTTCTTTATCTTTTTTAGATTTTTGGTCTTTGGGCATTATTATTATTAATTATGTTTTGACTGTTTTTATCTTTCATTATCCTTGCTTAATACACCTCATCAACTTTCAATCCTCTGAAAAATACTTTGATTTGCATTAATCTAAAATCCCAGCTTTAACAAAATACAGTAAGATGAGTCAGGTCATATTGGAAGCTTCTGTTTCTGTGTGTGTGCGTGGGGGCTGTTCTGGTTTTGACAGGAATGAACAGTGGTTGAAAATGAAGATGTTTCCATGACAAAGTGTGGAAGATGGAAGTGATAGTGTCTGTGCATTGAAGATGGAGCAGATGCTGCAACATTAACAGTAGTGTCTCAACTTGCTGGAACACAGCAGCTGTTTTCCTCCAGGCTACCGCTCTCCCATGCGTCAATACCCTGAATGTGGTGGAGATATAGTTAATTTTTTTACAGCAGTTGACATTATCACCCTGCATCCACGGTTTCTTTCAAGTTACTGGTCTTTACAGTGCATCCAGAAAGTAGTCACTTAACGTTTTCCACATTTTACAGCCTTATTCCAAAATGGGGTGGCTGTAGCTCAGTTGGTAAGTCATCCACGGACCACAGGGCCAGTGGTTTGACCTCTGGTCCTTGCTATATGTTGAAGTGTCTCTGGGCAAGACACTGAACCCCCAACAGCCCATTAGCATCCCAAGCTGTGCAGTGCCAGTCCAAGCCCGGTAAATATTGGCGAGGGTTGCATCAGGAAGGGCATCCGGCATAAAAACTGTGCCAAATCAATATGTGGACAATGATCCGCTGTGGGGACACTGAACTGATTTGTGACAAGATTCAGTATTATTAATCTGATGAGCCCATAAAAAATTCTTAAGAATAATCCATGAAAGTTTTTAATACTGTTCAACTGCCCCATTGTTTTCTTGTGGTATGAAGACATTGCATTTCATTGTAGTGATGGAAAATAGTGTTTAAAGGACGCCTTCACTGATACTGAAGTTACTTCTTTTGGTTCTTGTTTGTACATGTACATAAATGCCATTAAACGTCCCTTTGACTTCCGTATATCAAAATATCGCTCTTATTCTAGCTTCCAGATGACAAAACTTGGAGGAACCTCAGATTATGTCATCTAGTTGCTCATACTATGAAGGTTGGTCAAGCTGCTTTTCCAGAGCTCCTCCAGATGACATCATCCAAACTTCTAATTATAAAAAACTCTAAAATTATGAAATTATGAAAAAGTTTTTCAGTTAGAAGCAGAGAAATATTTTAATATATGGAAGTCAGAGGGGAGTTTGAAAGCATTAATGTATTGCATTTACATGTCCTAAACTAAAGCCATAGAAAGCAAGTTGTATTTTTGTCCCTCTTTGTGTGGAAAACCCTGAAGACTGCAGTCCACCAGTAGCACCATCTACCTCCTGTAAGGAAGAATGGGCAAACACTGCTAGGTTGGACCAAAACATCTAATTTGAAGAAAAGTTATTAAAGCAAATGCTGGTTCCACAAAGTATTAGCACAGGGCTGATTCGTTTTTTTAAACTATCAAAGCTGTTGTAACATGCACTGAGTAAATCAAGCAGGCTGTAAAACAATAAAAAATTAATATTTTGAAAGGAGGGGACTGTTTTCTATATCCACTGTATTTGGAGGAATAATGTAATATTAGTTGGGTTGAGCTATATAAATTGTTCTTATTGTATTTGTTCATTGGGGCAGCTCTATAGCTCAGTTGGTAAAGGCAGTCCACAGACCACAGGGTCAGTGGTTTGATCCCTGGTCACGGCTATATGTCAAAGTGTCTCTGGGCAAGACACTGAACCACTAACAGCCCATTCCCCTCCCCAAGCTGTGCAGTGCTGGTCTAAGCATGGTAGAAATTGGGGAGGTTTGCATCAGGAAGGGCATCCGGCGTAAGAAAAAATGTGTCAAATCAATATGCGGACCATGATCCACTGAACTCACAGGATAAGTTGAAAGGACAAAAAAATAATAATAAAAATTTGGATTTGTTCATTGCTAACAGGAGAAAGTTTGCCACGACACCTGGGGCTATATAACATAGGGGTTGAATAATTTTAATTGCAACTGTATAACTTATAACAAATCTGAATGTCTAACACTCATTCACAATAATAACAGGTGAAGGAACGAAGAACAAAGGTTGCTGTGTAACATAACTTAACTTTCCCCCTTGACTGTCAAATCCGAAGCTAGGAATTGGATGCCAATTTCAGCTGTTGTTTTTGAAGTAAAGTATTGTCTGATATATCTATGGATCTTTAAACTCTTTTCTGCAGTTAGAAATTGTCTTAGTAGACAAATCATTCTGCTGATTGAGGCACTGCTGGGATTTCCACCCAGGTTCGCCTGTTTATTAATAATGTGACTTAACCAACTGAGTCACAGTTTCTCAAGAGCGGTTTGCAGCAGACATCCAAAGACTATGGGTCTGAAGCAGTTCTGTAAGGAAGAATGGTCCAAAGGTTTACCTGAGCATTGTAGACTTCTAATCCACAGCTAGAGGAAGATCTCTTTTTGAGATCACCTTACATAAGATTTTGCTGCTTTCCTAAATGTACATCTTTGTGTTTTTGTCGTTTTTTCCCCATCTGGTGAGCTAAACAACTTTACTTCTAAGGAAAAATTGAGCAATGACACACTTCTGCAAGCCCGTGTTGTGAAGATCAGATTTGACAGTCCCTCAGCTGGCTGTTAGCCCACTGACTGAAATACCTGACACTAACTTCTCTTTCAGATTTTCTTCTCTCGACCTTATGGAAATGACCCCAAAAAAATAAATCTTGGACTCATCAGACTCAAGACCCCAAATGACCCCCCAAAAATAAATCTTGGACTCATCAGACTAAAGACAATTCTTTCAGTGGATGTAGTTTTCACATACCTTGTATCAAACTCAGGTTGCAATTTAATTTATCCTTTTTTCCCTCTCCCACAAAACTTTTGATATTCAGTCTGTCCCGTGTCAGCAGCAGTGCATTGAAACTCCTGTGTCTCCCCTATGCTGTCACTGTCTTTAGGACAGCCTGCTGTTCCTTCCATTTCTTGTTATTGTACTCCAAAAGATATTCAGTGTCTTGGAAATGGTCTCATATCCATCCCGAATTCTGCATGTTTAATAATTCCTTTCCGCAGTTAATTAAAATGTTTTTTCATTTTTTCATTACGGAGTTTTTGACCAAGATTCCAATAGACCACTAACTGGACCTTCCTGATACAGGAAGATATCTATTAAAATACACCAGTGATGATATAGGTGAGCTACTTTAAGGGGTTTGGATACTTGTGCAGTCACTTACTTTATTTTGTACATTATGTCATAGAGCATTTTCATTTAAATGAGAAAACACCTTTGTGTTAGTTTACTGTATTGAACCCTGAAGATTATCTTTATAAAGACAAACAAAAAGCTGAAACCATAAATGTTGTTAGTGCTAGGTTATTTAACTTTACATGACAGCAGCTTGCCAGGTCAAATTATTTGGACAAAGACCAACATTCTGACTTTGTTCCCTAAACATTTAATATTACTCTGATCAGGAGGTAAAAATCTATCTTCTACATGATGAATGGCATTAAGTTCTATGTTAACTCAGGAACTGTAGTTTAATTCAAGCAAACATTTTTTGAAGCCCTGTGGGTCTTCCAGCACAACTTCTCTAATAGTGCCCTCTGCTGCTCAGTGTATCTCATTGCAGGAAACATTTTCAATGTGTAGTACAGCTGTCCAACTTTTCACACTAATATTTGACATTCCAAAGACCAATTTCTATGGCATATTTAGTATGTACCGCTTACACAAGTCAATATAGAACAGGGCAGCTAATTTACACCACTGTATAACAGTGTGCTGGGAATGTTTTCAATTCAATAACAGCACTTTTAAAGAATCAGCATTTTAGCCCTACATTTAACCCTCATGTCACCTCCGCTATGGATCTTTGACATGGTCAAAAGCTAATATATAAAGTTTTCCCTAAAAAAGATGTTTAAAAATATATCATTTTTACAATATTGAACAGTTATTTCTCTAGACCCACTGTTTTATTTGCAGCACTGACATTAATCATTAATTTAAATTGTCACCTTTTTAAACACACTGAAAAGGCTGATTTCAGCAAAGAGACTTTAATGAACATTTAAGTAAAAAAGAAAATAGGGTGTTCAATTTTATGAACTTATTTGCTATAACAAACTTATGTAAATGTATTTTTACTCAAAAAGTAAGTACAGAATAAACCGCTTTAGTGAACAATATTATGATGTGAGGACTCATCCACTTGCCGCCACTTCAAAAGGGTAGTGCTGGGGAAAATCGTGGATGACCTTCAGAGCTTCATTATACAGCTCTAAATCTATGGGACAAACAAAACATACTGTGAATCAAACTGCTGCAAATGACTGTCACAGCTGCTTCTCTTGTGGCAATAATATAATTAACAATACCAAAAGGAATGCCCTTGTCTTCCCGTAGGATGTTGTATGTTGTGGCCATTACTGCTCCTTTGTTGGACACCATGCCGATCACCTCCACAACACCACTCAGCTCTTCTTCAAGCTAGAGAAGAAACAGTCCACCTTTCATCAATGCCTTACAAATTAAATCTTAAGCGTAACTGCAAATCATTTTAGTTTAGAAAATGCTGTCAGTGTTGAAATTAATAAATAAAAACAAAATCTCAGCAAGGCAGAAATATGAAAGTAGTATACAAAATACAGTAAATAACTTTAGATATTTACTGTTTACTGATATTATCTAAAGTTCTCTTAATATTTACATATATTGTATTTACATTCTAATGTACTGTTTGGCAGTTTAACCTCTATTATATTGTTTTTTGGGGGTTTTGGAGTTTCATTTTTTTCCAAAAAACAAAAAAACAGTACACTATAGAGAACTGAAAATGAAATCAAACTCCCACCCACCCCCTCTTTGCCTTATGCAAAACTGTCATTTAAAAGTATGTTGTATTTTAAATCTACATTCATTCTCTAACTTTTAGCACTTATTCATTTGTTACACAATGAGTAATACCTTCCCCACAACCACACAGTACAGCTTGGCCAGTGCCCATGCACGTTTTGGCTCAGGTTATGTGGACAAACATTTAAAGTTACCATATTATTAAGTATTAATTCCACTGAAGAAATGTGTTAGTACTAGTACTACAGTTTTACGCCTGTGACACACCAAACCGATGTCAAAGAACTAAATGATGAGAACCAACTGCTGTTTTGGCTCACTTCGCCTTTGTCTGGGTCAGCATCAGCAGTTTCACTTGCAAATAAACCTCTAAATTGTTGGGAAACTGTGTATCCAGACCTCTCTAAACTGTTGGGAGCCCAGAATCAAGATTGAACAAACAACATCTCAGATACTATCTCAGTTCCCTTAACTGTATTAATGTTTGAATACCTCTCTTTGGTATGAAACTGTGCTGAAGTTGTGATAAGGCTTCAGTTTAGTCGCATCAGCTGCAGGCAAGCACTCCACTTATCGCAAGTTGGCTACAACGTCATTTAACAACGAAGTACAGAAGCGTTAGAGCAAGACTCACAAAATGTAACGTTACTCACGGGTTCATTAAGTTCTACGGTTGCGATCTTTCCTTCTCCATCCGAGACTGTGAACGTCTTCCCTGATGGGTGAACCTGTAGAAAACACGTTCTTTGTTCGTCATTCACAGTGCACCTGGTAAAACATTTTAAGTCAAACAAGCTGTAAGCAGCACTAACCTTTTCAACCCGCCCAACGAAACAGACCGGTCTGCTAATGTGCTGCGACAACATAGCGCAGTTTATTCTTGTTTTGGGGACATCCAGTATGCCTGCCATTTTAACAGTTTGAGATTATGGCGTTATTAAAATCGGGGCTGCGCAGAATAACGCGGGAAATAGTTCGTCGTATCCTTTCTATCACTTGGTAGCCCAAGCGGGTGGCGCACCTAAAGTTACATGAAAACCGCACTGGGTTTTGGTTACGGCAAACCGAGTGATATCAATCGAACGCACCCAGGTTTTTTTACGACATATCCGCTGTGCTCCAATATTCTATTCCCCTGAAACATCTACAGATAGTTCCTTCACATGTTTCTTACAGCACTAGTTTGCGTTCATTGTTTCTACACGACCAGGGATGATATTTAGGTCATTGACGTCAGCATTATTCCAAAACACGGATGACATTATTCGGAGAAATTACTGACGGATGTAGTTATTTTTGTTGTCTTCAAACCCTTCAAACAGTCACCGGAGCCATACTGACCTCGAACTAACACAATGGATCGAATTCAGCGTTAGTTTACATACAGAACAATGGAGTGACTCTTTGATTGTCGTTTACGGAGCTCCACGACAAGACCGTCATTATTACTGTATAAAAGTGCAACGTTTCATTTCGTGCTGATTATTGGAAGGTGCCTGTAAATCACCAAAAAGTATTTTTGTTAGTGAACTGAAAAAAAGAGGTACGTAGGAGTCATAGTAATGAAAACATAATTTAAGTTTATTTTAAATGACTGCATTCACCTTTGCTGCAAATGCCATTTTAAAACAGTGTCCACTCTTCCAAGTGTTCTCTGTTAGCTGAAATGTAGCGCTACTTTCAAATATGAGAATAAAAGGTCTAATCATAAACTAACTTTTTTTTGGTTGACAGAAGGTAGTCATGTTGAGTTTCCTTGGACTGCGTAAAGACTCAAAGAAGTCATCGGAGAAGGAAGTAGATGGAGGATTTGTTATGATTGGTAAGAAACACGCGATAATATGAAAATGAAACCAACATTTTGGCAATTCGCATACAGTTGTAGGAACCATGTTTTAAAGTTGGTACGTTGGATAGTTTGGTATATAACAGATTAGCTATAATTAACCTAAAATATCTGTAGGCAAAACATTTTATATCTACCTACAACCAGGGAATAGCAAAATGACTTGTACCATCTATTCTCACAAGGTCACTTCAAAATCATTATGCAAACAATCTGATGAACAATCTGGTGAATTATTCATTAGTCTGAGGTTTAAACTCTGTACCTTGGAAAAGGTGAAAATGGCTTAATACACATAATAAGAAAGTACATTAAAACAGAACCTGGTATAACAGTACTGTTCTTCATTCACTGTGTTTTTAGTTCTTTGAGACATGAGCTTTCCAAATGTGATGTAACATGTGAAAGGAAACATGATTTCATGATGAGGACTATTTCCACACCAACAGTGCAAACTCCAGCCTATAAAGAATAAAAATCCCAGTGTCTTAAGTCAGTAGTTATTTATCAAAATATCCTTGTCCTGCTCATGTTAAAGTCATGCCAAAATCAACAACTGAGCACATGAATAAGGCAGCAGATAAAATTATTGTTAAATTTAGTTTGTCACAAGATCGTTACATAACACAGAATAAAAATGTGGAGACTAGGACTTTTATTTTGGTCGTTGTCTAGTAGTCTCTGTTATTTGATATAACCTTAGTTAAAACCAATATACTTTCCGCCACTTTTGTATATACTACATAAAACAATAAATATACAAATGCATTACCTTCAAATTAAATTAATTTAAGATAATATTCCAAAGCAGTGAGGTATTTATTTCTGTTAATCCTTATTGTGGCCATGATTGGAAGTACTGGTGGACCTGACACGGACACCTGACATGTTATTTTTAGCAGAAGAGCAAGTTTAAGAGCCAGGCTTTCACTTTGAGACTGAGGCAACCAACTGGGCCTACAGACGTTCACTTTAACACCCTGCTCACTGTTTAGTCATGTTTTCCTACCAAATATTGCCTTATGAACAGCAAGATTATGGTGAATTTAACATATAAAATGTTTCTAAAACAAGGCCTTCAAAAAGTCTGTCACTCACATTGACATAGTTCTCCCAATGTTCCTTCTTTTTCTACGTGAATTTGGCCATCCAAATTCACGGACAGAAACGACTCTTTTTAAAAAATTTGTATTGTTTAAATTAATGGTTTTTAATTGTTAGAAGCCTGGCCCTCAGACTAATCAGGCCTACCTAGAAGTAAACTGGACTTTGTTATGTGAGATAGTAGCCCAACCAGCAAGTTACAAAGTCAGTGACTTTCTAAATGGTAAATGGTCTGCACTTATATAGCTGCTATGCAGCTGGCCAATGTTCACTGGGAAACAACTAAGTTCGGATTCAGTGTCTTGTTCAAGGTCACTTGAACATGTGACCGGAGGAACCAAGGGTCAAATCAGCAACTTGGGGATTGGGTAACTAATTAATAGTAATATACATAAATTATGGGCTGAAGCTGTTTAGCTATGATCTGATGTTTTTTTATAGTTGTATTTCTAAACTGCTTATGTGGTAACGCATAGTGACAGAAACAGTTTAAATAACAGTTCTGTGATTTTAAGAATAAGACACTGATACAACCAGCTCTGACCCAGTTCTGAGTACAGTAACACCTAGAACTGGTATAGCTCTGTTTTACATCTCCCCCTTTCTGTGTATCTGGCAACATGATGGAAAGATAGGCAACACCAAGTTCAGTTAAAAAAACGTTTGGAGCGGTGCTTGTTATATTGTTTTATCGACTTTAACACAGCATCCAAGGATCCCATTTAAAGGGACATTTTACAATGGAGTAGCTTTATGATTAAAAATAGACCGTTAGTAGGGGGGATCCCTTTGAGGTGTGTGTGGTTCAGTGAATGTAGATCTCTGTAGATGGGCAAAACTAAAAATTGCTGCATTTGTGTACTACTAATATGTCAAATAAGTCTTTTAATTAAGGCTATGAATGCAGGGACTAACAGCCTATCTGTACCTGGTTTAATGAAGAGATTCCTGTGACACTTGTGACTTGCTTTCATGAAAAGAAAAAACAAGGGCAAAGTGGTATATTATGAGATGTGTAAAATAAGGTGATTGTAACGTGTAGCGCACCTTTCATTTAGAAATGTAGTGAAGTAAAAAGTATAGAAATTTGCTCTTTGATGTAGTGGAGTAAAAAGTAGCCATAATTATATCTACTAGATATAGATTACTTTAGATATATCTATCTAAAGATATATCTATCTACAATACAAATCTATCTACAATAACGAAGTACAAGTAATTCGTTACTTTCCACCGACTGATTGGGGAGAATGGTTGTGTTACCAAGCAGCTGAACGGTAGTATCTAATAAATTTGGCAGTGACAGTATGTGTTAATGTTATCAATAGAGGAATCTGTTGGAGTTGGAGCAATCTGGAGTGATGCACAAAGGTTGCTCATCTGCAGGCTGTTTAGAAATTGGGGCTGTAGCACTGCCTGTTTCTGAGTTATGGGTACTATGCATTTATGCTTACCTGTATTTCTAGTGTCAAGATGATTTTTAAAAATTAAAAGTCTCGAGTAAAAAAAGACCAAAAACCTGGAATTAGCAACATTTTGCTTATCCTACCTTTTGTTTTTTGAAAAAACTGTCTGGCTTGGTTAATCTGTACTCTACTTGATATGCAGTGCTAACTCTTCTGCCACCTTCCTGCTCAAAGCAGGGTGGTGGTTTACCAATCTAAACAAAGTGTTAATGAGTTTGGAAGTTTGGAAAATGTTGCATTTTCAGTAAACTTTCTGCTCTGTGCCTTATTTGTTCTGCAGGAGAGACGGTTGAGGAACAGACGAGGAAGATACAGACCATGAACATTGCACAGCGATTAACAAATGTCATAGTGCAGCCCTCAAAGGTGAGCTTGTTGATGAACAATATTGAAATCAATATTTTTATTATATGCTAGTGGATCTTGATAATTATCTCGATTCATCAATGCAAGTCATTAATCTTTACTTGAAAGATGCTGACAACCAGCTTTCTGAACTAGAGAAGTTACTGTTACTGTTGCTGCTCTAACATCTGCCACAATCCCCTCCCTGTACTGGTGCTGTTCTTTAATTCAATTAAAGTTTCTAGCATTTGTTGGTTCAGGATTCTGACACAACTTAAAAATCTGATCGATTCACATCTGATTTGTTGCTGAACCCTTCCGAAAACTCTTCTAAGGATCTTGGACTTCCACCTACACCTTTTGTATATAGGTTTGTGTGATGTGTCCACACTAATTGCATGAATACAAACATGTATTCACACAAAAATAAAATCAATATTATTATATGACAAATCATAGTGAAGACTTACTGACGGTTTTTGCAGTATATTACACTATGATATGGCTCAGGCTTACTGGAGACTCAGGGTTTTTACTTCATGATATGAAGTACATTTCGCCCCTAATTTCTACATTTTGTAGTTTTAAAAATGTTGGGTTTATCATCGCCTGTGTTTTGATGGAAAAAAGTCAAATGGAGGTGTGCCAGGTGAACTAAACCTCCCTAAATTATGCGAGAAAATAACAAAAAATGAGCTTTCTGGATTGTTTTTTATAGGGGTATGGCCAGGTGGACACCAAAGTGGCCATTTGGCTTTTCAAAATTGCACCAGATAACCAAACGTCTTTATTGATCCTTAGAACTGAAAAACACCATATTTTAGTACAAATTAACAAAACTAGATAAACTCATAATATTAGCTTATCAGGTAGCTTATCTATCTGTTCCTGTGTGCTAAACTCAATGTTGTGCATCTTGCCTGTGCACTGCAGTTGTGCGTGCCTGTTATTGTCAGTGAAATAAATTCATAGCCCTTTATTGTTCTCCATTAATATGCTTTCACCAGGTCACATAATACACAGACACAATATCACCTTTCACTGCTATGGTGATGACACGCAGCAATATATCATTTTAAATATAGTAACACCTCAGGTGTCATTGCCTGCTTATCAGACATAACATTTTATTTTGGCTTCTAAAATTAGCCAGAAAAGAATCTCTGAAACCAAGCAATAACATCAGACATTCATCATCATTCATCAGACAGGCATTATTTTTCACTCTAATTTATGCATTGAACAACAAATTACTAAGAATGGTCTGCACTTATATAGCACTATTCTACCTTTTGGCATTCACTGCTTCTTATTCACTCATTCCTACTCACAGTCACACACACACACACACACCGATTGGGGAGCTGCTATGTCGCTGGCCAAAACTCACCGGGAGCAACTAAGTTGGTGTTCAGTGTCTTGCTCAAGGACACCTCAACATGTGAAGCAACAACTGCGGGATTGGTGGACGACCGATCTACCTCCCGGCACCACAGTCTCCCCGACAAGTCCTGTTTTTTACCACTTACAAAAAAAAATTAAAATTAAGCTTCCGTCTTCCAGTCAGATCTTGAGAAAGTTATTCAAGTTTTTATTTTCTCTAATTTTGACTGTTTTAACTCAGTTTACTCATGGCTTACTATAAGACGTATCACATCTTTAATTAGTCCAAAATGCAACTAGACTACTGACGAACTCAAACTCATCGGACCATATTATTCCAATCCTTGCTTTACATTGGTTACCAGTCAGGTTTAGAATTGACCTTAAAATCATATTTACTGTTTTTTCCTGGAAAATTCTTTAGGCATTGAGACAGGACCATGATAGAGGTTTTTAAAATACATTTTATTTTGAAATTTCTATGTAAAGTTCAAGTAAAACCAGTTACTTCACAATAGAAAAAGTTAGAAAAACAATCTAGGAAAAATTAATAATAAATAAATGATTAGAAAAAGTAAAAGTTAAAATCCACATTATTAAATTAAACTATAATAATATTATGTTGGTGTAATCTCCATGTTGACCTCCTCAGGAATTTAAAACAAACTGCTCATTTTTAAAATGTGTTTGACTCTGCATTTAATTTTTCTTGGCGTTGAAAACAAAAAAAAAACCATCGCATTGAATGAAAATTCGCCTCAGCCCGGCCAATTTATCAATATTGCATTTCAACCATAGATGGCATACCTGCTTCACCAATGTGTGGGGTTACACCGGAGAAAAAGTTGTGACTTTGGTGACAATCAAATCCCATTTCATAAGCAGTTTATAATGCAACCACAAGGGTGCGTCTTGTAGCAGTGCCAAGTCTGGATAAATGCAGAGGGTTGAGTCAGGAAGGACATCGGACATAAAACAAGTGCCTATTCAAACATGCAAGTCATGATTTCCATACCGAATCCGACTTCGCTGCCGGATTGGTCGTGGCCCGGGTTAACAACCGCTGATGATTTTGACCAACAGGGCACCGGTGGAATTTGTGTTAGCGTTGGTCGAAGAAGGAGAGGAGGAAGGTGTGTTCATAGGCACAGAGAGAACAGGAAAGGCAAGACTGACTTTGAATGTTGGGACTATGACAGGGAAGGCTAGAGAGATGGTTGACATGATGCAGAGAAGGAAGGTGGATATACTGTGTGTCCAGGTGGAAAGGTAGCAGATGCATCCGAGCAGGGTTACAGTTTTACCATGGTGTGGATGGGAAGCGAAATGGAGAAGGAGTTATTCTGAAATAGGAGTTTTTAAGGAATGTCCTGGAGGTGTCAGATGGGGTGATGAGTCTGAAGCTGGAAATTGAAGGTTTAGAGGCAGGCTTACTCATGTCCGGTGGTCCAAAAATGATCCGCTCCAGAGATCGTTGTATGACGAACTCTGAAAATTTATTAAGTCTGTTCCAATTGAGCGAATAACAAATTCATTTTAAAGAAACGTTCTCTGAAATAACTCCACAAAACAAGTTTCACAAATCAATTCCACAGAAAAAGGTAAGAAACCGTGAACAGTAGTAGTAGTTGTAGTGCGTTCCTTTGCTTCCCAAACTGTAGTCTATTAATGTCATTCATGACATCATCAGTACACTTATACATAAACTTAATCTAACTAACCTTACAATACAAAACAAAACTGAGGACAAAAATGAGGACAAGGAGACTTAGTGGTGGAAGAAGGATGTTCAGGAGTGTTTACAGAGAAAGAGGTTAGCTAGGAAGAAGTGGGACACTAAGAGGACTGAAGAGAGCAGACAGGAGTACAGGGAGATGCAACGTAAGGTGAAGGTAGAGCTGGCAAAGGGCGAAACATACGAGGGATTGTATGCTAGTTTGATGTATGGAAGTGTCTAGGAGAGGTGGGAGTAGAGTTTCTGACTAGTTCTACAAGATCTTGGAGAGTGAGAGGATGCCCGTGGAATGGAGGAGAAGTGTACTGGGGCCCAATTTTAAGAGCTGTGCAGAGCTGTGCCAACTACAGAGGAATAAAGCTGATGAGCCACACAATGAAGTTGTGGGAAACAGTAGTGGAAGCTAGGCTGAGGGCAGAGGTGAGTATTTGTGAACAGCAATATGGTGTCATGCTTGGAAAGGGAACAGATGCAGTATTTGCTTTGAGGATGCTGATGGATGTTTGACATGGTGTCGAGAGAGGAGCTGTGGTATTGTATAAGGAAGTCTGCCATTTCAGAGAAGTATGTTAGAGTGGTGCAGGACATGTATGAGAGCTGTGACCCAGTGGTGAGATGTGCTGTAGGTGTGACACGGGAGCTCAAGGTAAGAAGGGTCTGCTTCAAGGATTGGCTCTGAGAAAAACCTCTGCAATCCTCTGCTTTTAACTAAATCCAGCCTGTCCTGCTGGGGGACACCCCCATAGTTTCCTGGAGTTTGGACTACCTCACTGACCGACCCCAGTCCGTCTGCAGAACTGTTTGTCTGACGCTGTGACCTGCAGAAAAGGTGCTCCCCAAGGGACAGTTCTATATCCCTTTCTCTTCACCCTGTATACCTCTGACTTCAGGTACAGCTCAGAGTCCTGCCACCTTCAGATGTTTTCTGATGACTATGCGGTTGTTGATTGGCATCATGACGGGATCTACATTTTTTCATTTTCCTTTTCTTGAATATCACAGAAGTGATAGCTAATATTTGTTCTTAGGATAGCCTTAGGATTGTGATTTACCCCAGAACTAAATTATTTATTTCTTATACTAAACAATTTCAGATCTAACAAGCAAAAGAAACCTAAAAAAATACAAAACACAAGTTTGAAATAATATATATGTATTCAGGACAAAGGATTACCCAATACCCAGATCACCAATTAAAAAAAAAAAAGAAAGATTGGTAATGCTCTCTTACATTAACCTTGCTTTTTTCTATAGATTAAAGTTGAATTGGTCCCCAGAGACCTTCTCTTAACCCTCTCACTACTCAGAACTGAATGGGTTTGCAGAGACAAGAGCTAAAACAAACCGTTCATACAGAATTGAAGAAGTATTGCACAAAGGAACAAAAGAAAAACAGTAGTTGCTGGCAGCTGGAATTGTAAATCATCCAAAATTATTTCAGAAGAGCACCACAATAAAAGAATACATCTGAAAGTATGCATAATTTCTATTTCAAGATAAAATAGTTTACTAACTTTAAGCAGTTAGCTGCCTGCCATGTTCAGTTTACTATGTTTACAGTGGGCTTTGTCTGTGCGGTCATGTTAGGTCATACAGGATATGTTTTGTTTGACATTCTAAGAAATATCTTTAATATTTTAATATACTCAGAAAAATGTTTAGCATTTATTATATAATTTGTTCCATCTTCATAGGGAGATAATATAATTTTAAAAAATGTGAAATGTAACCACAATCATATAGCTCTGTCTCCACTAGTGATTCCAATAATCATTCAGGGCACTTGAGTGGGTCATACATTGGCTACAGTTGGTGTAGGTTAGTTTTGTTCATGACAACTGGATAGGAAGAGCAACACTCTCTTTGTTTTGCTCTCATTTGGCATAGCAGGGTTATGTAAAATTGGATGGTGTAACACCCAATTCATAGTGTTAATGCAGGGGCTAAGTTGGTAAGACAGCTTTGACGGACCACAGTATTAGTGGACTCCTGGTCCTCCCTGGCTATGTTTAGAAATGTATTTGGGCAAGACAATAAACCCTAAATTGCTCCAGGTAGTTTAGGTGAACATCTTGCATGGCAGCCACCGCCATATGTGTGTGAATGGTTGAATAAGAAGCAACATTGCAACATTGAATTAAAGCTCAATATAATAGTTAACATCCAAAACTTGCATATTGTTTTCAATAGGCTACACTACTGTCTCTTTAAACATCCTAAGAAATGTTGAAACCCCAGTACCCTCCTTCTGCTACTTGTCGAGTAAAAATATAAAATTCCTTGTATGCATAAAATATCTGAACTGACTCTGTTTTAGTACTGTGCACCGACATTTATTCTGTCTCCTCTCTCTCACAGTTATCCTGTACAACTCCAGCTCAACCCAGTGACTTGAAACTTCCTGCAATTTTACCAAGCACACAGCCAATAGTCGAGCCCTCAGCAGTTGAAGCTGCTTTGACTCTTCCGGATCTACTTGGGGACATCCCCTTCACTTTGGCTCCTCATGTCCTGGCCATGCAGGCAGGATTCTCCTTCATGCCTGATGTGCTGCTATCCCAGGACATTAACCTGGCTCAGTTTCATTATGACTTCACTTTAGAAAACTCTGTGCTTCATAATGCCTAGTTTATTTGAATTTTAATATCAGGACGGTCACCTGCAGTTCACAATGTGGTGGGCCTGGCTTGGTCATGGGAGAAGATCCAGCTCTACAGCATATGTGATCCTGTAGGAAAGTAACATAAAACATAAAATAAGTTTTACATAAGGCAAAACATTTTAGTCCTGCAATTAACAGTTGCTTAACAGTTGTTAAGTTGCTCTTAATGTGAAGACAGGAAGTACAGAGTGTTGTGATATTGTCTTAGTCTTAACAAGGTAGATGTGGTTTATTAAAACTTAAGTTTCTATCAATTTTAATAACATTGAACTCTCTAGAGATTTGCTCAGGTTTGCTTTTCGTCATTTTAAAATTCACAATACGTTCAAATTTCTATAACTGTGTCTGGTACAATGTTAGTTTTTTGAAGTAAATACTCAATGCCCCACAGTAAGAAAGGGAAATAGCCAATGTAGCCAATGACTTCAAGTATTGCATTACTTACTTACTAAGATTGGGAAGGGCTGCATCAAAAAAAACAAAAAACATATATGCCTAATATATGTGCAGACCACACGATCTGCTATGGCGATCCCAAATGGAATAATCCTATAAAGAAGTAGATTTGCTAATTTCTGAATTTGATGGCAGCAACATGTTTGACTTTTTGTCACATTTAAAAAAAATAACCAAAGTTAAAGTAACAACTTGAATGTAAAGTAAATTAACATGTTAAAAGAGCAGGCGGAGGTGTATTGCTGGACTCTGTTATATTGACTGAACATGTGCAGATAATACTAGTTGACAAATATTTCCCCAGGCTTTGACAGTTCCAGCCGGTATGTCATTTCTTGTAAATCAGCTTTTATTTTAGAATATATGTTACAAACCTTAGTTACGATGTCTTTTGCCTTATTGCTGGTAAACATTAAAAATGAAAAACTTCTCATTAATCTGTAGTTGTTTCAAGTTCTGTTTTCTCAGATTGATGTATGTGTCCTGGTTAGAATAATGTTGTCAATAGATTGTATAAGGTTAGCTTATGTTTAGTTATGTTTTGTTCTTTTTATTTTTGTAAATATGAGCTTTAAAAAAATAACTATACATATTTTGCTGAGAAAATTAATTCTTTATAGTCATGAATTTACCACTGTATTAAAATTTGCTCTCAACAAACCTGCTGTGCCTTTAAAGTGTATTCCAAGTACCTTTCATATTGTATTTGAGAAACAAAACACCTATATTTCTTTCCTAAGTATGTTTTTGTTAAAGCATCCTGTAGTTCCTGAGTCAAAGATTGCTGCTGTGTTCTCCTGGTTGTTACTGTGGATGGAAATTTACTTTACAACTACAACTAAAGTGTTGTTTACTTTGCAGCTGTCTGTGTGTGTGAGAGAAACATATAGTCAGTGGTTTTGATCATTGTGTTTCTTTATTAGAACAATTAATTTGCAGAAATAATATAACCAAAGTCCTTCACATATACCAAGTAATACCTAACATTCAAATGTTATTTGTACTTCATATATCCAATGCACTTAATGTTACAATTCTCATACATGTACTCAATAATTGTACTAAAGGTAATATGCTGAGATAATTTAACACTTGTGAATCATGGACTAATTTACTAAATCACTCCAGATCAGTTTTCTTTTAACAGTTTGTTTAAAAGTAATAAATATATCCTAAAATATTTATGACTATTGCAGATAAACTGAATTTAGTAGAAGGTGCAGAATACTTTACCTAGGATTCCAACACAAAATGTTGGCTTTGAGTTAAATTATAAAGAAAATATGAGAGTTCTTGATTTGGACTTTGATGGTCTTAAAGTGATGCTCATCTTTGACTTGTGACTCAGCTGTTTTGACCAGACTTGGTTTAGGACTTCTTGTGCGATTCAGTAATCATTTAGACTTGACTTTGTTATTTATAGCTAAGCCATAAGACGTGTACTTTACTTGTATTTGTGTATGACCCAACAATATCTTTATTCCGCCTCAGGATTTTGACTTCCACTGTTGGGTCCAATAGTTTGCATCCCCTTATTTTTAAATGTCATAAAGAGTAAAAGACATTTTTGTCCATCAACATAGTGTTTATTGCAAATAGCTGGTACAAATGGTCTTTCATCAAAACATTTTTAAAATCCTGTTTTAATTAATTTATTAAGGGAGATGCAAACCTTTGCAGCAATATAACTCTTTTTATACACTATTTGACTATTTTTGTTGCAATGACCAAGAAACATTAGTACCAGCTGAATCTGCATCATTATTATGTCAGGTTTAGGGGTGTCAGGTTTAAGTTGGTAACTCCTTACATTGAAATTGCATAAATGGTTTAAATATTTTTCCAAATATGTGCTCCGATTTACATCCACCAATTTTATCAATTTTGTTCTTGGCTACAGTGAGTGTAACTTTCCCAACATTAAATCTCTGTAAATATAATTTTTGAAAGTCATAGAATGTTTACTCATGCGTTTAAATGAGAATAGGCCACGTTCTAAAGTCATATTGAATATACTTATATTGACTTAAGTTCAGCTGCTGCTCAGCATTTGTTAGATGATTATAGTTGTATTAAGACTAGTTAGGATAATTACTAAAACCCACAGAAACAAATGCTGTAAAACGTAGGCCTCTGAATGAAGTGATGTATAATTAACTAACCTCTAAATCTCTAAAACCTTAACTGGGCTTGAAATACTTGAGTAAATATAACTGTACGCTGCAGTTACCACCTGTGTGAACAACCTTATGACTTAACCAGAAGTGGTGATTCAGTGCTACCCACAGTAGTAGTTTCAGGTAAGTGAAGTCTGACAGTACAGGTGTGCTGTTTGTTACCTTGCGTTGCAGACACGTAACGTGAATAAAGTTTGGGAACTTTTGGAACCAACGTTTGAAAAATAGCGTACAGGAAGCCTATTTCCACTTAACTTTACTGCATAAACAACTTTCTCAGCTGAACAGCAGCGGTCTGAACACAGCGGCTCCCCTACAGCCTCCTGCTCCCATGTAGCAACAGCAGCACTACGGCCCGGTTGCAGCCTATCCGAGCCACGGTGCCGTACCAGCTTTTGCGTGGAAATCAGCACAGCCCAACCCGCCTCGCTTCCTCTTCCATAATAGCCGGGAGCAACGCAGGACTGACGACGTCCCGTTGCTCCAGTCCCGCCAACCCGGGTGGAAGCGGCTCGGACGGCAGGTTGGTCCCCAGGCTGAGACTCACCACCGCCGTACAGCTGGAGGTCCACGGAGCGCTTTGCCTATTTGCCTGTTTCTGAAGGTACTATCATCCTTTAAGAAAGGAACCTGTCTGCAATGCATTCATCATTGTTCAGATAGCTTGGTGCTATGCTAGGTGTCATGCCTCCCTGGTATCCTGCGACGGTCACACCAATCTAGCTTGAAAAAACTAGCAAATAAATAATTTGGGCGATAAATTAACAAGGCATCTGTGTTTTTAAAACGGAAAACCGTAACGTTTTTAGCTATTAATCATGGCTGTTTGATCGGCTTACCAAGAATCAACTGTACAACACTAACTTGAATAAAGTCACAACTTTAAATATTTCCCCCGTCACTGGCCGTCAGGCGCCACGTTGTGTTTTGGTGCGATAATACAGTGATACTGACGGTCAAAGTATCAGAAAATATTTAATTTTTAATCAACTGGACACACTTTTGTAAATGAAATGTATACCGAATTTTAAAGCAGACTATCGTTATTCATTCTAGGCTGTGATTTATTTAAAAAAAGCATATGTAACGGTACCTGTAAGCCAGAGTACCTAAAATTATAAAGTTTCCATAGCTAGTTCAATTTAGCGAACCGTTCTTTCTGTAGCTAGCATTGAACTACCCCTTTCGATGCTAGGCTAGTTGGCTAGCTTTCTAATTAGGTCATAATACACTAGGGATCTGATGTTTGAGGCTAAAATCACCGAGAAGGTACTTTTTAGTCAGCTCCCGCGACCAATGGTGCAATTATAGCATAATATCTGTAACGCTAATATTTTAGCGCAACACCATTTGATTTCTTAACGTCATAGTATATTCCAGTTTGTTCTAATGGAGATTCAGATGAAATAATTAAGCAAGATATTAAGCAATACAGTTGTTAAATGACATGAACGTCACCCTTGGTGTGATGGGCTAAATATCGGGATGTGGATGTGTGTGTCGTGATTATGATTTTTCCCTTCTGGCGTTAATAAACAGGGCTCACTGATGCACATAATGCGAGATGATTAGGGGATTTACAGAATCTATTGGGAAGCTTCCTATTAATTCGATATATTGAGGTTGTTTACCATCATGGAGACGGAAAAATTACGTCGTCCACTAGTCGTCTGTGTCTCCTATGGCAACATTGGGGCCTAGCAGTCTGTGAGACATAAACAGAGCCCTGTGAGCAAGCCAGCCACTGCAACTACATGCACACATCTAAAATTACTAGTTAGCAAACACTTAAATGCTTATATCTGTTGATAAAGAAGACGCTAATGTCATTGCCAATACCCAAAATTATTTATGGTGCTTAAGTAATGACACAAGCTGCATCAAACAGCTTGTACCATGGCTGCTACACTAACATTGTCAATACGTTTTTTTATGGAAAGCATGAATGTTATCTTTCGAGGATTAAGATTTTACAGTCTAACTGCACCTGATTTTCCGTCTTTCCACTCTCAACTGCCATTGCTGGTGGCAGGGGCTTGTCAAGGAAATCTAACATGTTGCATACACCAAGCCGGTTGTGAGCATGGTATTTTGAACCCTTTCCAACAGGAAATAAAGACACAGAAATGTCTTGCTTTCATTTCACAACCAATGCTAAACAATGACGTGGATATATGACTGAGATTGAAGGTCGCTAGTACCATTGCTGTCTTGCGTATTAAACGGATAAACTACCATAACTACCATTTTATCTTCATAAATACCATATTATCTTTGGGGGTAGGTAATGTTATAGAACCTTTGTAGTTTGACAACCACCACATCTATGTGCTTGATGAACATGCACATATTAAAATGCATGCTCACATACCTATAACATCTCTGACCTGACATTAAACTCCACCCACAACCGGCTAAGCTTAATGGCACATGTACAAATGAAGCAATGGCTTCCAGTCCTCAACCAAAACTCGTCCTACCACAACTTATTATTATGAGAAAACACCAGGTGATACACACAGACACAGGTGGGTTGAGAGGGCAGAGAATTGGAGGCATCCACACAGATAAGCAGAGTGAAATTTAAGTATCTACTGCAATTGTCCATAGAAAATAACTAACTAGTGTAGCAGTTAAGCCTGAGTGGCTGCTAGACAGGAAAAACGTAATTGATGCGCTTGTCAATTCATATGAGAAACGACAATGTCCAGTCACTTATCTTCTGCTTTATGGTTGAAAAAAATTATTGTTCACGATACACAGTAGGCATCATATTATTTCACAAATCTACATCAAATGTCCATTTAAAATGTTTTTATTTTTTTTAAGAAATCCAACAATTTTATCCATATAGATAACCATGTGGTGTGGTAAATGGAATGTGGAGGGTAGTAAAGCGAGCACTGCATTTAGGTTGCCTGCTTGTTTCACAAAATCTCAGCCAGTTAAACTTTTTGAATCACTGATATTGAACAAATCTTGCTTGTTGTGAAGATCTGGTCCTGTGTACCTTAATGAGTAAAAACTGGGGTCTTTGGTTGATGCGACGTTGTAAGATCCCTTCAACACTTACTTTAACAGTGGCTAGTGGGCTTAGTCTTGTGGCTTTTAGGGTGAAGAGAGTTGTTTTTCACAGTTTGGCACACAACTGGTGTTGGACCAACAAAAAAAAATCAGGTTTATGATTCTGTCCACATCTACATACTCACCATATATACTGTATTGTTGTTGCCCCTTTCCCTACTGTGATCTCAAAATTAACCTCTTCAGTTGTTGCAGTGGCTTATGTTTATGTTGAAAAGGAGACGTTCATGAGGAAGAAATGTTGTTGTTGGTCATGGATGATTAGGCCCAAGTCTGCCTCCTTGTGGCTACTTCAGAGATACAGAAACTGCACAAGTGAATCTGTGTAGGCTGATGTTGACCAAGATGCCATTGTCTTTGCCTAAGCATCGGTAAACAGCAAGTATAACACACCCTTAATTGCACACATATGCATGTTGACTGTTAAAAGGCACTACAGACCAGACAGTCAGTGAGAGTTGCTGTCAGTGACCAGGATGTTTTAGCTTGTTTAAATCATGAACTTTAAACTTTTTATGTTTAAAATTAAAGCCCCCAGAATGAATTCTTTGGACATTTTATATGTAACACAAGCTGAATTTTTTTTTATCTAGCAGCTGATGCTATTCAAAATGATCTCTGTGTTTCATCGTATTGTATTATGATGTACGAACTGAAAATCTGGTGTTGGAGTGTAGATGTCTCCCACTTGATAAATGTAATGTTTACATTACTTACCTGATGAAAAGCCCCTGTCATCATCCACAACTGTCTCCCTATCACTGGGGCCAGGGGGACCCACACTGCTGACTGATACGCCCTTGGCATTTGGTTACAAAAACTGTTGAACACAGTGCATCCCTCCGCTTTCAGTAGAATTCGGTGTGTTGACAGAAACTTTATCAGTTTCACATGCAGTTTTCAAATATTTGTTGCATGTCATGATATAGAATCTTTATGAAGTAAAATACAGCCACACTTTAACCTATTCAGACATTTTAACAGTGTTTAAGTTAGCTGCTGGCTAGCAGCAATCAGAGCAATTAATACTAATTAGCTTTAGTGTGTGACATGCAGTGACGCTCCTGTTCTCTGATGTTCATTTTAGGGCACGGTAGGGGAAAATATTCAATCAACAGCTCCAGCATACATCGGCTAGACTAACGAAGGAACTAACAGTAGTCCACAGTCCACAGCCAGATAGTTATACTACTTTTGGTCTAATAGATGGCACAAAGTCTCTCATTGTTTTATTGAAATTACTATATCATGTGTAAAAGAGCTTGCATGTCAGTCAGTATGACGAGTGAAGAGGTGAACATAGAAGTGAAGAACATTTCACTTCGTAACGAAAAGGTTTACTCTGCAAAAAGCTCAAATCTGTCATCCATTCACTCCATTTATGCAAGTAGAATGGTAGCAAAATAGTTTTTTAGTGTACAGGGATTTGTGCGTGCGTACTTAGACTTGTGTGTCGGTACTCGGATTTGTATTTCACTCTGTGTCTGTACACAAATCTGTAATTGTAAATAATATTTGCTTAGCTACTTGAGAAAGCTGACTGTAATCGGATTACTTAAGTGCATTTAACTGGAACATTAACATTTACCACCGAGTTCACTGCTGACCCAAGCAACTGGATGAATGGAGGGCAATATACAGTGCCATAAAGTTTTCACCTCTCCTTTTGAAGTTTTTGCTGCATATAGGAGTTGCCATGCTATCCCTTATTCTTCATAACTTTATTAACCGCTAGTGACTAAATTTATATGTATTTAAGTAGCCAGGTAACTCTGAAGAAATCAGCTTTCTCAACTAATTGGGAAACTGCGTTCACATGCGGTCAAGAAACCTGGTTATTGGAAAACCGTGTATACGCACCTTAGCAGAGTATTCTAATTTCCCCTCTACCTCTAAGTTATCTGCATGTTCCTGCCTGCAGCGTTTTGTTACGCACACGTGCTGTTGGAGAATGCGGATTACAAACCTGATTCTGTGTGTACATGGCAAATAAATCACCGGGCTCCAAAAGATATTTAACTTGACAAATTAAGGTTCCCTAATCGCCTACCACTGGTTTGTAAATCAGCTTTCCCCAAGAAACTTGGCTACTGAAGTTCACGCAAACATGCTGAATGTTAATGTAGCGGATCAGTGTATGTCTGCTCACAAAGGCAAGTGTGACGAGAGGAGCTGACATGCCTGCTGTTTCCATGTTACTGAAGTAACAGCATTACCTTTCTTTAGTTCACAGTGGTGACAATTGTGGGGTGAATGAGAGGAGAGAGACAAGAGGAGGTAAAGAGCTCAGTACATTTGGGGTGGGTCCCCCAGCAGTCTAAGGCTATAGCAGCACGACTATAACTAGCTTTATCCAAGTGGGAACTTTTAAACATGGACTTAACAGTATGTCTCCAGAACCTGAACTGGGAGTTGGTTCAGTTGGGCAAGGAGCTTGATGGCTAAAGGCTCTGCCTCCCATTCTACTTTTTGGAAATTCTGGGAACCACAAGTAGGCCTGGAACTATGAGGTCTTTTTTTTATATATGATGGTGCTTTACTGTTTAGAGCTTTATATGTAAGAAGCTGGGTTTTAAATTTTATTGTAGATTTAATGGGAAGCCAATGGAGAGAAGCTAGTGAAGGTGAAATATGATCTCTCTTGCTAATTCCAGTCAGCACTCTTGCTGCAGCATTTTGGATTAACTACAGGCTCTTTAGGGAGTTACTGGGGCATCATGAAAGTAGGGAATTACAGTAGTCCAACTTAGAAGTAACAAATGCATGTACTAGTTTTTCGGCATCACTTTGATACAGGATGCTCCTAATTTTGGCAATGTTCCGTAGGTGGAAGAAGGCTGTTCTAGAGATTTGTTTTATATGTGAGGTAAAGGACAAATCCTGGTTAAAAATAACTCTAAGTAGTACTGGAGGCCATACTTATGCCTTCTAGAGTAACAATATGGTTGGACAGCATATTTCTGAGATTTTTGGGCCAAACACTATGACTTCAGTTTTGTCTGACTTTAGAAGTAAGACCTTTTGGGAGATCCAGGCCTTTATGTCTTGTAGGCATGCTTGAAGCTTGATTGACGGACTTTTTTCATCTGGTTCCATAGATAGATATAGCTGGGTATCATCAACATAGCAGAGGAAATGTATGTAGTGTTTTCTAATAATGTTGCCTAAAGGAGAGAGAGAGAGAGAGAGAGAGAGAGAGAGTTTTGCAACTACTTTTTCAAGGATTTTAGAAATAAAGGGGACATTAGATATAAGTCTGTAATTGGCTAAAACACCTGGGTCAAGACAGGGTTTTTTTTTTTTTTTTTTTTGTAGGGTTTAATTACAGCTACCTCATAGGAAAATGGTACATAGTCTGTTTTTAAAGATCAATTGATGATAACGAATATGAACATATATATTAAGGGTAAAGCTTCCATTGTGCAGTCTAGTTGAAATAGGGTCTAGCAGACAGGTTTTTAGTTTAGATAAGGTAATAATTTAAGTTAGCTCAGCGAGATCTATGGGTAAAAAGCAAGGTGTAAGGTTTAGGAGGGATTGGGGCCTTAATTATGATTCTAACACTGTACATTAAGATCTATTTCTAGTATTTGGACCTTGTGAATTCTTTCTGTATTAGCTACAATTTTATTCATAAAGAAAGTCATGAAGTCCTTGCTGTTCAGAGGTAATGTAAAACTAGGCTCAACAGAACTATGCCTCTTAGTCAGCCTAGATACAGTGCTTGAAAGAAACCGGTCGTTGTTCTTGTTTTCCTCTATTAATGATGAATAATATGCTGTTCTGTCCTCATAAAGTCACTGGTAAATAATTGGCCAGAATCTGTGCATCGGAATTTCTCCAGTCAGGTGATGACAGTTTCGCACTGTAGCTCTCTTTGCATAGTGCTGTCATGTAAGCACACATCAAATGATCATTTGGCCCGTTTTAAGTTTGGGCTCTTAAAAATAATTTGTCAACACAATTAGAATACTGTTTTTTTTTTTTTCTTGTGCATGTGTTTTGTTTTGTTTATATATTTTTTTATTACTGTTAACCAGCAAAATGCTGACATATTGTAGAACTTTTAGTTGACACAAAGTGTTTTCAGACTTTTGCATTTATGCATTGTCAGAAAGTGCTGCATGCCAACTAGTTAATATTAATTTAAATAAATAGTTATTTAGTTTTAAACTAGCTTTGTGAAAAATGTGATTAAAATATAATTGTTCACAACTAAATAATGTCAGATAAAATGTACGCAAAGTAATCACAGTTTTAATGTATTCTTATTCAACAATCTGCAGCATGTGTTGAGTCAACAAACTGTAGCTCCAGTTTTCTCTATCTACCAAAATGGAAGAGAGAGAGAGATATTATTTCTTTGATACAACTCTTTAGTACATTTATTGAGCTATGTAACATAGCTGAAAGATCATGACCAAATGTAATTTAGCCCCTTGAGTGCACCTGTAATCCTTTGGATTTATAGCAAGTGCCTTAGCCCTCTACCTGGTTAAATAGGATTTTATGTTATTTAACATTTGCCAACAGGGCAATCATGTTGAACATCTGTAGGGAGGTAGTTAGGTTGGTAGATGCAATGTTTTTTTTTGCAATGTTTTTTTTCTGTTCCCCTCTCCTGATACTATATTCATATTTATCATTATATTATGTCTGAACTTAATGAGTCATTTTTTCAGTATTAATCTTCAACCACGCTAGTGCAGCCAAATTTTTTGCACAATCCTCCACATTTTAGAAAGCATTCCAAGCTCTGTATGCATTTCCTTTGAGTCAATTTTTAAATGTATGCCATATGCAAAAGAATAACAGCCTTGATAGTGGTGTTTTTTTTTAGTGGTTGTCCACCAATTCCACAGTTGTTGGTTCGATCCCCGACTCCTCCAGTCACATGTTGAAGTGTCCTTGAGCAAGACACAGAACCCTAACTCAGTTGCTCCCAGTGAGGGTTGGCCAGCTGCATAGCAGCTCCCCCATCGGTTTGTGTGATTGTGAGTGCGAATGGTTGAACAGTGCAGCAGTGCAAAGTGCTTTGAGTACCAGTAGGCAGAAAAGCCTTATATAAGTGCAGACCATTTACAAATTTTTTTGCACACATTGCTAAATCATTCTACATACAAGGTTTACTACTAAATTGCATCAGATGGAGGGTCGGTCTGCTGCGACTGAGATAATGGGATTATCCTGATATAAGGGGATTCATTAGTGTAAGGTTTGAAGAAATCTGTTGTGTAAGTACACGTCATTAATCTGATGTAGTTTCATTAGACTTTACTTACGAACTAATTTAAGAAAAAACCTGAGTCTTACCAATTTAAGCTGAGTAACAACAGAAGACAACAATGATGTTTACAACGCTACTAACTCAATACCTTGAACTGACACATTAACATGTGCTTACAATTCCAAACGGCTGTTCCACTTTGGTTGCAACACATTTAAAGGGAAAAAGCAGTAGCGTCAGATTTAATTAATAACATATTTCTCACAACACTGAACTGTCATTAAAGAATGTCTCATGTTTTTTTTGTGCAGTTGAAAGGACAAAGACAGAGCACCTTCAGGGGCCATACTGATATTGGGTTCTATCACTGAGCCCTACCTCATTGGCCTTAAAACCCCAATGTGCACTACCCATATTGTATGAAAAATAAATCCACACAGGTAAGCACAAATAAACTTCCTTTTCCTTCTTTGTGTCATGCTGACTTAACTAGAGATAAATTTATTTTGCATTCAGTTAGTACATGTTCAAGGTAGATGTATTCATTAAATGCAGCTTTGAACATGGTTTTTGATACAAATGTATGGTGCCTTCAAACTATTATGATGTGTTTTTATTAAATTATTAAGAGTTCTGTCTTCAGCAACTTTGGAGAGCTTGGTAACTCATTCCACCATCATGAGACCACTAAGATGAAGTGCTTTTCTTGGGAACTTTTGCTGTGTGGTGTAGGAACCAACAGATCATTGGCAAAGTGGTGATAGCAGGGGAGCACACTGTTGGAGACGCAGCAAGACTTATAAACTTGTCTCAGCCAAGATACCTCTAAGGTACAACCAGATAGTTAAGACCTGAACCAAACCAGAGCGGTATCAGAGACGCAGTTAGATGGTGCAGACAGGAGGATCTGGTTCACAGTCCAAAGAATGCAGATAGATTGAGTAGAATTAAGACAGAAGACTAAGCCACAGCTTTTGCAGCCTGCAGGGATTCCATGTCAGGAGTGCAGTATCTGTAGACTAAACAGACTTGTTTGCATCAAGGAGGCTGTTAAGAGAAATCAGAAATTTGATTTAAGATTGCCCATTCAAGGGTTTTGGCCACAAATTGAAGAAGAGAGTGAGAGGTCTGTATTTTTCCACAAGGGAGGGGTCGAGAGTAGGCTTCTTAAGCAATGGAGTAACTCGATGCGGTGGGGAAGGTGGCTGTTGTAACAGATGTCTTCAACATTTGTGTAATGGTTGGGATTAGTAGGGCTGCAGTTGCTTGTAGGGTAGTGAAGGGGATGAGATCCAAAGACCAGGTGGTAAAATGGTTTCAGAGCGGGAGCATCGATGTGTCGTCCTCAATTAGAGTGGAAAATGAGTGTGATGTGCTGTTTGAGGATGTTAGCAGCATGTCTCCATCTGCTGGGTAAAATTGTGAAATAATGGCTGCTACCTTTTTAGTGAAGAATGTTAAATATCATCAGGAATGATGAGAGGTGGAGAGGGAGAGAAATGTGATTTGAAAGTGGAAAACGGCTTCCTAGTGTCAATTCAAGTTGCTAACATCTTGGTAGTATTCAGTTTTTGCCTTGGTGACACTGTGAGAAATGTCTTAGACTTGTGGCACTTCCTCTCAGCAATTCTGATCGTAGTGTGTTTTTCACATCTCAGATCAGTGAGCCAAGGATAGGAGGTCTGGGATGGGCAGATTTGGAAGGCAGGGAGCAGAGGCTGTTTAGACATGTTGAGAGTGTAGCACAGAAGCTGTCAGTAGTTGTGTCTGTGTTAAGGGTGGTGAGGACCTTTTGGTGATGGGGGTAAGGCTCAAGAAACCAGAAAATAAATATTACAGCATAAGGGAGACTATGCAAAGTCTTGAAGTTTTTGTGGGACTTTTTGATGCACCTGTTCAGGTGCAGAGAAATAACATTTTACAACCAAAGCAGAGCATTTTATACTGTGCTTACTGGTTGTTGTAGAGAGAATAAACGTGTATTTGTGTGTTAACTCAACGTTTTGCATAGATTTTGAAAAAGCACCTGTTTCTATCACTCACAGTGTTACAGTTTGTAGTTTGCATGGGATCCCGACACTCTGGAGTCAGTTCTAGGGGAAATGTCTGTTTTGGTTTTGTTTTAAGTCTGTGTTTCCATAGATATACTATTCCCTTCACCATTATCTGAACTAACCTTAAGACACCAAACTGCCTCTGACTAATCCCAATCCTCGGGATCTAATGTTTGTATTTGCCCACATCTTCCTGGCCTGTGATCTTGTCATGCTGTTCATGCTTCCAGGTTGTGTAACATTTAACATCTGTACATTTTTAAAGCCAGGGGACCTCTTTGCTCATAGTCTGCAGTTTATTATTAACTCCTGATTTGTGTCACGTCAGGAGTTAATAAAGGCATTATTGAGGGAGATTGCATGTGTGCTGCTACTATTTTGAGAGTTGCTAGACCTGTTGTCTAATGTCTTGGTACCAAGTATCCACTCTTTCCTCCATTAATCCTCCCCTGTAACCGAAATCAGTAAAAATTATTCTGTGACAACTGGTGTAGGATGGAGAACGATTGTTAAGCAATTCCTCAGTTGTTGGTTTGATCCCCGGCTCCTTCGGTTACATGTCAAAGTAGCCTTAAGCAAGACACTGAACCCCAACTTTGTTGCTCCTGATGAGTGTTGGCCAGCTGTTGGCCAGCACCTCCATCGGTGTGTGAGTGTGATTGTGAGTGCGAATGGATGAATGAGAAGCAGTGTAAAGCGCTTTGAGTGCCAGTAGGTAGAAAAGCACTATATACATGCAGACCATTTACTATATTCAGATTGGAAGTTGTTGTTTTTTTTGTTTTTTTTTAGCTGCACATCTATATTTTTATTTCTACATGTGCTAAATAAGAATATTAATTATTAATCTTATGCATATTCTATATCCTGTACATCTGTTGTAAAATGTCACAACCAAAGTAGGCATCCAGTTTAAATAAACCAAGACATTCATCATTTTTCTGTGTTATTTCAGTTTCTGTTACATATTTTTGAAATTAACATTAGCATTCTTTGTTCTTCACGCTGTCAGCTGTCCCCCCCCTCATCAAAATACTCAAAATAAAGGAAGAAAAAAGACATTATGACAGAGGAAAACCCAAATGAGGGAACTTTTATTCAGTAAGTTGGCTATCAGGCGAACATTACAGTAAACATTAGATACTGAAGCTCAGCAGTAGTAAGAGGTGGTTTGTTGTCTTAAGCTTAGTTCAGATTATGTTGAAGAGAATTGTATATCTTTTGGAAAATGAATTTCCCGCAAAATCTACTCCAGACTGTTTGGATCCAAATCTACCTAAAAACTGTAACAAAGCAAGTGACTGATATGGGTGTTTTTTCAAACTTGACACAAAATGTTCAAAGATGAGTTAACATACAAATATGCCTTAACTCGCCCTACAACAAGCAGCAATGCTCTGTACTGTTTGTAACAACGTATGTCACATAAATTCTTTGAAGCTGAAAGTAGAGCAGGCCTGATTTAAAAAATAAAAAATAAAAAATACAGAAAAGGCTCCCAACAGTCTCTCTTATGCTGAAATATTTGACAATGTTTGTTTTTCATAAAATTTTTCATAAGATCCAGTGTCTTTATCTGAGTCTTCAGCTGTCTCTGCTTTACTACCATAATTCTACTTAAATCACACATAATAATCAGAAAACACACTGATCAGAGATTTTTATCTCTGACTGCATCTTCACACTAAACAAATAATTATCTTAATTGACTCTAATGCATATAAGCATAAACCTTTAAAACACTGGCCTAATATTTACTGTTTAGTAAACAGACTTGGCCACTGACTGAATATATCCAAATCTGAAAGACATGCCTGCTAAGAGCAGCTCAGCTAACATTAGCAGATTCGTTGATTGTTTTTTTTTTTTTTCACTGTAAATAGGGATATTATTATTAGTTATTGTTATTAGTCATTTGCAAATTTTTTTTTTTTTGCAATTTTTAGGAAGCTCTTATAAAATACTGTTCATTCAAATACTCACCCATTTGTATTCACAATCCCACACACAGGTGGGGTATCTGCTATGCAGCTGGCCAACACTCACTGAGAGAAACTAAGTTGGTGTTAAGTAAGTAAAATTATTTAAATATAGTTAAAGTAAATTTATAAAGCACGTTTCACAGCCCAGTCAGCTAAACACTTGTCTAAAGAAGAGTTTCTTCAGTTGCTTTTTAATAGAATCAGCAGAATCAACTATACACAGTCAGGGGCAGGGCATTCCATAGTCTAGGAGCCACAGACTGAAAAAAAGATCCCCCAAGTTTTAAAATGGGTTTGAGGGACCACAAGCAGATTTTGTCCTGATGACCTTAATGCTCTAGAGGAGATGCAGAATGTAGCATTGCCATGAAGGGCTCTATAAGTGATCACCAGAATTTTAAAATCAATTCTATATTTGATTGGTAAGGAGAATATTATACCGGTGTGATGTGGAATCTTCTACTGGTTCCTGACCATCTGTCCTGAATGTTGATCTAAGACATAGATTGATCAAATGCAACACCGAGGTTCCTGAGGCTTGACTCAACAGAGGAGCACAAAGAACAAAGATGTTGCCTGATCTGGGGCAACAATCAAAGTTTCTGTCTTTAATTTGGATTTAGTTGAAGGTAGTTACTGCCCAACCACTCCTGTAATACAAGACAAGCATTCCAACAAGCTAGACAACGAGTGAAACTCAGGGTCTCAAGAACAATATAACTGAATATCATCAGTATATAAGTGATAATACTCATGCTTAAAACACTGAATTATCTGAGCATGAGCTGTCATATGCAACTTAAAACCAGCAAGGGACCTAAAACTGATCCCTGTGGTAGTCCACATGAAAGAGGCATAGCATTGGACATGATCTGGTTTATTGCAACAGAAAAAGTACTATTAGTGAAATACAGACCCAGACAAAGCAATAACATTTTGGAGCAAAATTTTATGGTCATTTGTATCAAACACTGAGGTTAGATCTAGTAAAACCAACACTGTGTAATGGCCCGAGCCTTCCGCCATTAAAATGTCACTTGACACTCTGAAGAAGGGCTGTCTCTGTTGATTGCATTTTTCGGAAACCTCTGTGGAACTTGTCCAAGATTTTGATGATGATGCAGTTAAGTGAAAAGTTTTTGGGCTACCACTTTTTTTCTAAAATTTTGGAATTGGCATGTAGTTTATAGGGTCAGAAGGATCCAGGTTTGGCTTTTTAAGAATGGGGTTCACTACAGCTTGTGTAAAAAAAAAAAAAAAAAAAAAAATGAGGGGACCATTCCAGTAGAAAGTTTATATTTACCAAGCAAAGACCAAGCGAATCAGTAGCATTTAACAGTAAAGTAATTGGAACAATGTCAACAGGGCTAGAAAAAGGTTTCCTCTTTTTCAATATGTAGGTTGAAAGAGAAAAACAGGACCAAGAGTGGAGATGAGAACCTCTACTACAGGCGTGTGAGAAAGGACAAATACTGTATCTAATGTCCTGCACTCTAAAAAAGAAATGTAAAAATCTGTTAGTCAGCTGATGAGTATACACAGACACTTGTGGAGCTGATGATGAGACACTATTTTTAATGGTATCAAACAGGATATTTCTTATTTGCAGATATAAGATTTTGCAGCTGTCTAATTTCGTTTTGATCCATATTGCACATTTTCTGTTAATCCAATAAACCTCATTTCACTACTGAAATATTACTGTGTCCTTCAGTTATTTGATAGATCAAAATTATTGAAATTGCTGATCCAAACACCCAAATATTTATAAATGAAAATCATAGACATTGTCACTTTAAAACGTTTGCATACAACTGTTTGCGATCATCTCCTTAAGGCGTAATCTGTGTACTTCATGTATAGAGGTTGTGATGGACTGGGTGAGGGTGGAGTTCACCTGTGCTATGGGAACACTGGCAGAAAGAGGAGCGGGAGAAGAGAATGCATGTCGTCCGGCTCCTCTGGTGTTACTGATCCAAAATTAGTTGAAATCACTTCACAAGCTGTGTGTCTTAAATACACGCTGTGATTTGCCGTTGCAAAAGTACCACAGAGTAACAATTCCAGTACTTAAATGATAAAATTTCTTAAAAGCCTTATACTTAAAGTGCTAAAATGTTCAGGAGAAAATTAGCCAACTTTCAATTCAATTTTCAACTCAACTTTATTTATATAGCACTAATTCACAACAAAGTCATCTCAAGGCACTTTACAGAATAAAGATGTATAGAGAGAACCCAACAATTCCCCCTTGAGCAAGCCGTAGCCAACTGGAGAGGAAAAACTCCCTTTAACAGAAGAAACCTCCAGCAGAACCAGGCTCAGGGTGGGCAACCACCTGCCTTGACCGGTTGGGGTGAGTGTAATGTGGGGAGAGAAAAGAAAAGAGCAACAAAAGCAAAAACAAAACATCAGCCAGGTTGGTAGGACCAGTAGCTCCAAAGCTGTGGACACCTGCAGAATGTGACAGAGAGAGGGAGAAGGAGAAGGACAACTACAGGGGATTGTGGGGGGAGAGGAGAGGAGAGAGGGACAAGAGGAGGAAAGGAGCTCAGTTCATTGGGGGGTGGGTCCCCCAGCAGTCTAAGTCTATAGAAGCATGACTATAACTAACTATAAACTCTATCAAAGAGGAAGGTTTTAAGCCCAGACTTAAAAGTAGAGAGGGTGTCTGCTTCCTGAATCTGAATGGGAGCTGGTTCCACAGGAGAGGAGCTTGATAGCTAAAGGCTCTGCCTCCCATTCTACCTTTGGAAATTCTGGGAACCACAAGTAGGCCTGCATTCCGAGATCAAAGTGGTCTACTTGGATGATATGGCGCTATGAGGTCCTCTTTATATGATGGAGCCTGAGCGTTCAGAGCTTTTTATGTAAGAAACAGGGTTTTAAATTATATTTTAGATTTTGCAGGAACCCAATGGAGAGAAGCTAGTGAAGGTGAAATATGATCTCTCTTGCTAATTCCAGTCAGCACTTTAGCTGCACCATTTTCGATTAATTGCAGGCTCTTTAGGGAGTTACTGGGGCATCCTGAAAGTAGTGAATTACAGTAGTCCAACCTAGAAGTAACAAATGCATGGACTAGTTTTTCAGCATCACTTTGAGACAGGATGCTCCTAATTTTGGCAATGTTCCGTAGGTGGAAGAAGGCTGTTCTAGAGATTTGTTTTATATGTGAGGTAAAGGACAAATCCTGGTCAAATATAACTCCAAGTAGTACTGGAGGCCAGACTTATGCCTTCTAGAGTAACGATATGGTTGGGCAGCATATTTCTGAGATTTTTGGGCCCAAATACTATGACTTCAGTTTTGTCTGAGTTTAGAAGTAAAAAATTGTGGGACATCCAGGCCTTTATGTCTTGTAGGCATGCTTGATCTGCCTTTGTCTTCAAATCTCTAATATTTACTTGCATTTCCCCTATTTCTAGTGATGTAACTTTTAAGAACGTTAAAGCTTTTAAAGTTAGGTAGAATTTTTCTGGCTTTCATAGTTGCAGCACACAGTCTGTCAGTGTTTTTATTTTTTTTTATTTTTTTTTAATTTCTGGGAAGTTGTGGTTTTGAATGGCACTGTGAAAATGTGACCACAGATGACAGCACTTTCTAAGGAAAGCAAAGGTGCATTCTGAGTACCAGTATAATAACACAAATGATAGAGAAAGAGAGAGTGCCAGGCAATGTTCTAGTGTTTGACATTTCTCACATTGTAACACCTAACGCCTTTCTGTTTGCTTATATTACAGTATTTACATTGGAAAACATTTCTAGAATAAAATCTGAACGACTGAAAATGGCAAAGAAAGTTAGAACGAATATCCCGGACACAGATTATTTATCAAAGTCTCTGATCTTTGTGGAGGTGTGTGTAGTGTGGAATAAGCTGGTGTTGTTATTGCTCATAATTTAATCGAGGTAAACAAAGTGAGTGCGGGCACACTAACAGCACACTTTTTTAAAAAAAATTGTATTTTTATAATGTTATTTATTTAACACCGATTTACATTTTTTATGCATTTTTGAGTGTTTGATTTAACTTTTTGCACTGTTATGATACAAAATTGTTATTTGTATTTTAACAATTATATCTTTTTTGTATTTTTGCTGTAGAAATTTAGTTGGTAGTTTTATCAAAAAACAAAAACAAAACTTGCAGCAGACATTGCTGAAACAGATGTGATTCTCTAAAATGTATTTTCAATACTGGAATACGACTTTTCATAACCTTCTATGAATAAATCTCTAACTTGTTTCTTATTTTTGTATCTATGCATTAGGGCGGCACTATATATCATTTCAACATTGTCATTGTGCAATATTCACATTGCATGGCATGCATTATCACCCTAGGCAAATTAATGATGCTACATGTAATTATTTTTTAATCAAAAACATCATGGTTGACCAAAATCAGTTGGTGACATTACTTTCGACAATAAATTAGATGCACCTTAACCTCCTGCCACCCTGCCCACCTAGTGGGTGGGAGACCTTCTCTGGCAGCAACTTGCCAAAGATCGCAAACTGGAGCCAGGTGGCCTGCCCATAAGTGCACAACAGAAAACCAAAAATCACAAAGTTTACCACTTCTAATAATTTTGACAGGCAAGCCTTGCTGCCACAGGCAAGATGCCAACCAGGGCAGCTGCCCATTTTGGCCATGCCTGAATATGCATCTGAAGCAAAGGCAAATTAGCCTACAACCCAGGTGAGTTTTAAAGTGAGTGACATGTAATATGTGTTTAAAGAAATGAGATTTATCAAGGTCTTGAAACAATCTTGAGGTTCTTAAAGCCACTCACTCGATTTAGCTTACAAAGACTGTTAAAATATCAAAAGAATGTGAGCTGAACTTTCGAGCATGTTTTGCAAAGCATTTTGGCCCTGATTTCATAGAGCTGCAATCCGGGTGAAATTTGACACAGGGTAACAAACGTATTCAGTACTCTTTATTGAAATTATCACTGCAAAACCTGACCTGACCTCGTCCAGCACAACTGAGCCATACAGTGTGACCGAAGTAGATGCAGTTAATGGCCATGCATAAAGGCCAATCAAAACATGTGTGAGTTGAAACATCATTCATGATTCATAAATGTTGTGCAATACGTTCCCAGCTTCAGCAGGTAGGAGTGAACTGAGTGAATTGGCCAGCTGCTGCACATGCACTCAAACACGCTCGGACTGCGAAATGGTGACATCTAGGGCTGGCTCCTAAAAGTCAATGAGTCAAAACATCTGTCAGAGACTCATCAGTATACTAAGATTATTCAAGTTAAACAGGCTTTTTCCAGCATTTTATCCTGTTATCAGCCTGCAATGGACATAACTTTATTAGACAGAGCTATTAGTGTTGTTATTTATGTGGCACAAATTTAAAAATGTAAGCTATGCTTGCCTGTCTTACAATTCAAATTTTGCATCATATTCAGCTGTCTTTAACTCTTTGATTTTAATGTTTAAACATATGTTCTCATCATTTTGTTGCATTTGATTTTGTTAATGTGGTTAAACTCATCACTGAAGCCGCTATCCATGTCACAGGTCGAATGATATCACAGTGCATGCAAGTATTTGTGGGTGTGTGGTAGATTCACGTTTGTTGCATACAATCAGACACATCTACATAATTAACCTGTAGATTTGTTCACATTATTATTATTCAGCAACAGCTTTCCTCTACTGAACCTGATTTCTCCCTCTGTCCTCTGGGTATTCTCCAGGACTAGTGTGCATGTATCTGTGTGTCCTTGTGCCCAGTGCCACACTCAAAAAAGGTATTATGACAAAGTCTGACAAGTGAAATGCATAAACCAGCTAATAACAAGTATGCTACAGTAAACATTCAGTATGCATTCACAAGTGAATTTGAGGCCCTAGTTGGTGCGCAGTCAAGCAGTAACAGAAGAAATGTGGAGAATGGAAAAATGGTGTTTTGACAGGTTGCACAGGGATAACAGGTCACTTTGGACATGAACCGATACAGTAGAGCTTATTATTTTTAGGGTATTTAAAACTACTCAATGTCACAGTATGGAGCACTCGCAAAGAAATACTGGAGCGCTGAAACAGTCACAGCAATGGTTAAAAATTAATATGGTTTAAGTTTTTCATATATTTTGTATTTTTGCATATATAGGGGCACCTGTGGATCATGAGTTAGAGCAGTTCGTTCACCAACCAAAGTGGTTTAGCTTGTCCAGCCTACATGTCAAAATAACCTGAGCAAGACACTGAACCTCCTTGCTTTTGTGTTTTTCACTTGTAAGGTGCTTGGAAGAAAGTGATCTGCCACAAGACTAAATGCTCTTTATGCGAATGTATTTTCAAGGGCTGTCCGTTGATTTTCTGGTGAACTGGTGAACAGCAGCCATTGAACTATAAAGAACATGCAGAAATGAATGGCTGCCATTTCTTCTTCCCCTTTTCTCCTCCTGTCATATGTCAGGCTATTTGGGAAAGCTGGCCTGTGGAAATCTGTTTGTTTCACTGTAAAGTCTGTGTTCTCTACATTTTTTGAGAGAAATCATGGTAAATTTCTAGCTATCAGAGGCACACATTTTCTACATAGTGTTTTACACAGTGGTTAATCAAGTTGGAATGTCTCCTTAAGGATCAGTCAAAATGTGTTGTACTCCCTCTTGTGATATCACAGGTGTAGTATACTTGGGTTTATGGTATTGATGGTGTATGACAGTGGAGCACTCACATACTCTGAAGCTACAACCAGCAAGTCACTATCAGCCCCGTTCAGCTCCACCGTGCTTTTACTCAGCAGCAGCAGATAACACTATCTCACTCTTAACTACCTACTTCCTCTCTTTGCTTTGGGCATAACCTGCTGCAATTTATGGTCAGCCAAGCTCCAGCTGGCTCCTATCTGCCTTCTGCAGCAAAGGGAACAATAAAGGCTGAGTGGAAGACAGCTCAGCCCTCACTAATGTGCACACAGGAATGTTACTGAGTTACAGGGCTGCTTTTTTTTAAGGGGGGGGTTGTAACTTTATATAAATAACATCTACAAATACACAGCAAAGCTACAAGCAAGCTGGCTAATGGTTACATAGTAATTATTAAAAATCAATCAATAATGCTTTATTAAAGAGCTTTAGAGCATTTGTATTTATTGTAATTAAACAATTATGACTACCTGAAAAACTGGGCTGAGTAAGGCAGAGTATATGCCTCAGGCTGGGCAGAGAATAGTAAAGTTTATATAATTGTTATACTAGCACTAGCTAAAGTTGCATATTTTAGTTTTAAATACTACCAGATATCAACAAATTTTGAGCATTGTATCAAATACAAGTACCTGATCAATGTGTTTTCATAAAACTGACAATGGCAGCTGGATAAAGCCATTCAATGGATGTATTAGTACTAAAACACAGTCTGATCCATGTATTTAAACAGTGGCACATGTTTTTTGCTCTGTACGCCACCACAATATATTTGAAATGAAATAATCAAGATGTGCTTCATGTCTTGACATTCAACGTCAGTTTAAGAGTTTAAAAATACTGGCTGTCACTATAGGAGTGACAGCCATTTTTGTTCATAGCTAGAAATTTTATGCGGTTAATTTCAAACAGTGGCTGGATTGTATTTTTATTTACATTTACATTTAGTCATTTAGCTTTTATTCAAACCGACTTACAAGGCAAGCATAAATCTAAGTCAAGGAGAAAACATCAAAGCAAAGTCCTATCAGAAAAGTGTTCACAGTTCATGAGATGCAAGTGCGAGAAAGAGCAGAGAGGAAGTGTATTTATTATAGATTTATTTGCATGGAAGGTGTGGAAGAGTTGTGTTTTCAGCATTTTTTTTATTTTTTTATTTTTTAATATTGGAGTGAGCTTGCGGAGTTTGGTAGTTCATTCGAACATCGTGAGATCACTGAGCTGAAGAGTTTTGCTTGATATCTTCTGTACGGTGCTGGGACCACCAGACGTTCATTGACAGAGTGCAGCAGATGGGAGGGTTTGTAGATCTGAATGAGGGAGTTGAGGTTTACTGTATTATTAAAGCTCTTATGATGGAAGTATTCCTGCTTTCATTTATTACATCTTGCACTGCAATAAAATAATTAATATTGAGCTACAATAAGACTGTGTACTGTAGCTCTTCTCAGCTCCCTATAGTCTAATATCACAGCCTTGACTTTGTGTGCATTATACAGACTGGCTTCAGAAAACCTGAGAAGTGCATGGTCTGAGTGAAGACTAAGAGAGAAAAAAAACGTGCAGGAGTGTGTAACTGCTTCAAGGTTTACTGTACATGTTGTCTTCACCTTTAGACTCACCTGCTTCCTTTAAGGGATGTTCTGAAAAATTACAACGTCATGAAGTTGATTAGACTTGTCGGTCATGACAAAAAGTCTGACAACCACTGCCTTATTCACAATAGTGCACAGATTAAAGGATCAGTAGGGGCGACTGTGGTGAAGAGAGGTAGAGCGGTCGTCCACCAATCCTGCTGTTGTTGGTTTGATCCCAGTTGTTCCCAGCGAGCATTGGCCAGCTGCATAGCAGCTCCCCCATCGGTGCGTGAGTGTGTGAGTGATCGTGACTGCAAATGGGTAAGTAAGAAGCAGTGTAAAGTGCTTTGATTAACAACTGGTAAAAAACACAGTATAAGTGCAGACCATTTATCATTCTATACTACACCATTTCTATAGCGCTTTTCTAACTATTGGCACTCAAAGTGCTTTACACTGTTTCTCGAACCAACATCTGCAGGATTGGTGGACGACCACGCTACCTCTTGCGTCACAGTCCCCACTAGAATAATGTTGAAGTATGTACTGTATTGATTTACAGAATGTAATAGCTTTGTGGTTCACTAATTTATTTATATCTTGCCCGTTAATTTGTTCTCCCTCTCCCCAGTTTAATTCCTGCAGATTTCGAAGGTTTGACAGCAGCTCTAGCACAGTAAACAAAGAGGAAGCCCCAGTAAAGACAAGGATCAACAGTCCCCTCTTCAGTACAGCACCATCACCTACACCACCCTGACCAGCCCTACCAGCCACACCTCCACAGCCTACCACATTCAGCTTGTCACATTCAGGTAGTGCATTGCCTAAAACGATCAGTGTCCTAAAGTTTTGGACTGAAAGTAATATCAGTGTCATACACACCTTTTTGAAAACACTGAAACACTTTACCTACCCATGTGTCAGCATTAATTCACTGTTTTGTTTGTGTGCAGTCTTCCAACAAAGGGAGGGATTGCTGTTTCTATTGCAGTGTGATTGTGAAAGAATATAATAATAAGAATAAGTTGTCAAAGTGTATATACATACAGAATACAAAAAACTGAGTACAACCCTCTACAGTATCACAAAAATGTTAAAGGGTTAAACATTTTACAATTGTACAATGTTAAAAAGTAATGCATCTTTTCTAAGTCCAGGTTAGCTAGATTGCTTTGAAGGCACTAGGGATGATTTGATGTTCAAAATGTACCGGGGGTGACCTCCTTATGCACCTCCTTATATGTCTATACCAGCATAACTTAAGAAATGGTCCAGGGTAACTCGAGCCAGTTGTAAGCTTTTTGAAAAGGAAAGTTTCTAGGCTAGTCTTACAGGAGAAGAGCTTGATAAATTAAGGTTCTACTATTCTTCTTTTGGAAACTCCAGGGACCACATGTAGGCCTGTACTTTGAGAGTGAAGTGGTCTATTGGGATTTAACAGTAATAATGAAGTCTTTTAGATAAGATAGAGCTTGGGTTTTTGCGTCACGGGGAAAGTTTAAAAATTCGATTCTGGATTTTATGGGAACACACACATTTCTCATAATTTTCCTTCATTAACTTCTCTCTGTTGGCTCCCCATAAAATCTAGAATAGATTTTAATTTCCTTCTCCTTCCATGCAAAGACAAATGGTTAAGCTCAACAGTATCTTAAAGACTAGATAGTACCGTATCATCCTAAATAAAACACAAATTTGTCTGTCGAGGTCTTCTCACATGAATACAATTCCCAGCTCAGATCAGGAATGCACACACCCTCTATAATTTTAAAACTAGCCTTAAAACTTTCTTTTTTGACAAAGCTTAACGACATGAAAATGTCAGAGTGAGATGGTCTGTAGATTGCCTGGACTTTCTCCTGGGAGCTCTCTAGTATAAAGTTTGAGTAATCCCCAGACCGTCTCACTCTAATTTTTACTTTATCAAAAGATGGTGTATGTGAGAAAGTCCAGAGAAGAATAGGATTCTGGCACATATTTCAAAGAGGCTTATAGATATGCTGCTTTAGGCTAATGGGGCTCCTCCGATGCACTCAGCTCCTCTCCTCCCATTTATATGTCACCATTGCATCGCATTACCTTTGTTTCTTCTTTCTCCCATACTTGTGCTTGTTTCTCTCTGTCACCCTCCTCTATACCTTTCTGCAGAAATCCCCCAGTTTTGCAGCTGTATGCTTCCAATATAAGGTTGCGCTACCAACCTACCTGATGCTTTGTTTGCTTGTTGCTCTTCTTTTCTTCGCTTTCCCCACTTTCTAGACAGAACCGGGGCTCTGAACCTGGTTGTTCATTGTCCCAAATGTGTGTTCAATATTTAGAACTACAATGTGAAATAAGGAAGCCTGAGCTGTGCTCCCTCTACTGTGCTGTTCTGTACTTTTCTATGTTGGCACCTTTCCTGTTACTGCTAGCTGTCCTTCAGCTCTGTCTGAGCTCTGCAAACTGCTGTGTCATGAAAGACGTGCTATTTGAAACAAAACATGAGTGTGTCATCACTTTATTGTGTTTATTTTATTGTGTTTAATTTGATGGATATACATGGAATATTCATGTAATTCTGGTGTGTAAAGGAGGGTGTGGCAATTATTACCATTATAAATGCAGCTCCTGACACTACATGACATTTGGACACAAACCATGTCAAGAAGAAATGAAGCCACTCTGAAGCCACTTACTCAAATCTGTGTGTGTTGTCGTACTGCAGCCGTTTTCCATGTCGAAGTCGGCCCAGATGCCTCTGACCAACATCACAGTGCCAAAGCCCTCCATCTCCAGGGTGCCCAGCAGCATGGAGGGCATCAACCATGAGCTGGAAAAGGTCTTTATCAAAGACAATGGAGAGAAAGAGGAGCTTAAGGTAGGCCTGATTCCTCAACGACTGTGATGAAGACTATCAGTAAACCTGTGTTGGATTTTTATTTTAATTTTATTTTTCAGGGACAATACAACTAAATATTGTTACAACTAAGTAACAGATGCAGTGTAAATATGGCATATACACATACACACATATATGTATGGGATACATCCCCTATCCAACAGGACTCAGGCATGAACCACGCAGCAGTTTTAGGCTTCTCCATCTGTAGCAAAAACTGTCAATTTGCTGCCCATGCTCCTGGTTAGGCTTTGAAATAACAGATCACAAATACAATCTGTGAAAAAGGAAAAAAAAAAAAACCCACATTTACAGATATGCATGCACAACAATGTCAACAGCCCTAAAATGGCAACTTAACTATGTGCATATGCAACTCCACAAAGAAATATGTACACAAAGGTAAGTTCGTTCAGGAAAAAAAAAACTTTTACCAATGTGAATCTAGCAAACCAACCAAAACAGCTCGGTGATCACATTGCTGTTGTTGTTTCAGCCATTGTTTCAGATTTGTAGTGAAAACTGTGAGTTCTGATGGTGAATGTAAATCTAAATGTACCATACTCCATCCGTGCTTCTCAAATGTTTACTGAGCCAAAGTAGTTCTGCACCTTCTAACTTCACACTTCACACTTACTGACCCTTTGGCCTTCATTCGATTATTTACATATTTTTGTATAAACTGACAGACTACCTCAGGGGCAGGGCTGTTTTTATGAATTGAAAATGTTATTAAAACTTTATAAATTACTTTTGAAAAATATGACACTGATACAATTTCCTTTGCTTCTGGTTTGATAACTGGTTGAGATGCCTGGTCCCAGATGATGCAATTTGTTATTAAAATCATAGCATGCAAGCATATTTGAGCTGCTTGACTAGATATACATGGTCTTGTCATACGGTTTAAATTTGTCTTAATAGTCTTGGACATTTTTTTAACATCAAACTTGAGTTTGGAGTCCAAGTTGACACCTAGATATTTGAATTCATTCACTACCTAAATTTCCTTTTGATCATTATTGATTTTAGATTTATCCAGGGCATTTTTCTTTAAAGTCCAGTAAAAGTAAAGTGTTAATCCACTGATTAACAAATGGTTACTTCTGGTACATAAATGATTGTGTCATCATGCATAAATTTGAGAGCCAACCTAACAGTTCCAGGTAGATCATCATCATATATAAGCAGAAAAGCAAAGGGCCTAATATTCCACTTTGTAGTATGCCTAGTTTAAGTTATTGAAGTAGTGATTTCAAACAATTCCTTTTGCCACACTGCAGCCTACAATCCAGGTATGATTTAGAACAGCTTAGAGCCAATTAAGAAAGTAGTAGACTACTTTGGTCAAAATCCAAAATGCTTGAAATGTACAATTGAAATGAGTATAGAATTTTAGCAAAATTAGTTAGTTTTTTTTATCGGGCAACTGTGGCGCATGAATGTAAAGTGGTCGTCCACCTATCTCACACTTGTTGGTTTGATCCCCGGCTCCTCTGGTTCACATATCAAAGTGTCCTTGAGCAAGACACTGAAGCCCAACTTAGTTGATCACGGTGAGTGTTGGCCAGCTACATAGCAGCTCCCCCATCGGTGTATGACTGTGTTTGTGATTGTGTGTGAATGGGTGAATAAGAAGCAGTGTAAAGCACTTTGAGTGCCAATAGGTAGAAAAGTGTTATATAAGTGCAGAACATTTACCATATTTTATTTATAATAAATGGTGAATTGTCTGAACTTATATAGCGCTTTTCTACCTATTGATACTCAAAATGCTTTACATTTCTTCTCATTTACCCATTTGCACTCACAATCCCACACACTCACAAACTGATGGGGGAGCCAACCTGGCCAACCCTCACTGGGAGCAAGTTGGGGTTCAGTTTCTTGCTCAAGGACACTACAACATGTGACCGAAGGAGCCGGGGATCAAATCAACAACTGCAGGATTGGCCGCTCTATCTCCTGCGCCATAGTTACCCCAATTATTTAATCAATCAATCAGTAGGCCTCACAATAATGCAGCAAACATTCACATTATTAATATTTCTTTATCTCTGTTATATGGCACCAGATAAGTTATAAAAGATGATCACTCTGTTCAAACCAGTTAATCCTATTAATTAACCATTCACATATCAAATGTGGGCTCTTCTCCAGATCTCTGATCTCTGTAATCTTTGTCTTCTGTTGACAAAGGAATAAACAACATATCACTTGATATCTATAAATGAGTATTTATTGTTCTATAAACTATGGAGTACGAGGTAAGTTAAGGTCCAGCCTGAACTGAATGTTCAGATAACTTACTTGATACTTAAAAGGGTAATGGGCACCTAACTTCTTCAATGTTCCTACTCAAGGTGAATAGCAGGTCTGGGTTCTGTGTTTTCCTGAGGCCTTCTCGATAAGTTTGTGCTGTTGGACAAACTATTATTAATATTCTCAGCTTGTGCTGTTCCAACAATGGTTGTATTCTGATTCAATTCCAACTTCTGTTATTTTGCCAGCAAATTACAAGACATCTGTGTCCTTAAAGGTCTCGGTATGATAATGTTGGGTTTGGTGTGGACAATAATAGTTGATGTTTCATCTTTGCTCAAAATCAGGCCGTGTCCAAGTAGAATACAGAGAAACCATAAATAAGGACAAAATACCTTTTGTTTCTGTACTGCAGCTTAATTTTTGTCTTTGGTCATGGCTTTGTTGGTTATATCTTTCCATTTAAATAAGCTATAGTGCTTTATGTGGATGTATCATGTCTATCTGAAGAAGGGGCAAACCATTCTGGTTTGGAGCTAGAATTCCTTGATTATTCTTCAGTTGATGGTTGAATTCTTTCACACCAGAATAAGGTGGTTGAAAAAGCGAACCAATCCGACGACCACCAACAAAAGAAGACGGTGCAGTAAGTGAAACAAAAGAGCAGGGTTGGAGCCTAACAAACATCTTTGCTCTCAGCAGTCATCTCCCATCCATGGTTAGCTTTCAGTCCACCCTTGCATTCTACCAGTTCTCATTAGTATTCTGTTCTTTCCAATTGTTGTGTCTCCTCTTTGACTCTGCAGTCCCTGGAAGTACCTGATGGCCGGCGGGCACCTTTCCCTCCCCAGCAGCGCAGCAGCAGCACCCGCAGTGTGGACACCCAGACTCCATCGGCCCCTGGACGGTCCAGCAGCTGTTCAAGCCTGTCACCCTGCCCTTCACCAGCCTGCCAACCAGGATCACATGATGGCAGCCCCTACTCCACAGAGGATCTACTGTATGACCGAGATAAAGGTAAAGAACATCCTACATGTTGGGTTTAGTGTAATTACACTTCAGTTTTAAGGGAGAATAGAAACTATATACACTCTACATGGCCTGAACATGTATAAGTTGAACAGCATGCTATTTGAGTATGAACTTATCATAAGAAACAATTTGGCAAAGGCGATAGAGACTTTGTACAGTGCACTTTAAAGCTCTGGATCCTTGCACAGTTCTTGTCATGCTTTTAAACACAACCCACTTTGTCTGATAATGACATTAAACTGTTTTCACAGACAGTGGAAGCAGCTCACCATTACCCAAGTTTGCCTCTTCACCTAAACCCAACAACAGTTACATGTTCAAACGAGAGCCACCAGAGGGCTGTGAGAAGATTAAAGCTTTTGAGGAGATGAGGTATAGACAGTAATTTCTGTTAATTTTTTTCAATGCTGCCTTGGGAACGTGTAATCCTTACTGGTACTGCATATGTTTCCATCTAGCTCCAGGCAGTCCGCATCTGCATCAGTCCCCCTCTTCTCTTGCCCTGACAAGAACAAAGTCAACTTCATCCCAACAGGGTCAGCGTTCTGCCCCGTCAAACTCCCTGGCTCCCTGCACATTACCCCAGCCTCAGAACCCGAAGAGCAGGAAGACAACGCAGAGGCAAGCCCCAGCTCAGAGCCTCAGGGGGCAACATCATTCGATTGTGCCCCCACTCAGGTCTCTACGAGCACCAGTACAGACGACCCTCCAGAGGAGCCTGGATCTATCTCAGAGACTGCAGACCCCCAGACAGATAGCTCGGCCATTAGCTAGACCTGAGAAGAGCGGGCCTCTGGCTTCAGGATCAACGCTAGTGACCACCAACCATTACCACTAACTGTCCCAACCAACACCTCCTACTGCTTTGCCAGGGGAGTTTCCGTCTCTCTGTGCTGGCCTCTCCACCCCTTTCTATCTCTGCATGACATACAGTAGCAACAGTGTCCCAATTAAACACCACCACCAACAAAAATACTTGCCACCTTAATATTCTGTCCTGCATAGTGTCTGAACTGTTGTTGGCAGGGAAGGACCTGATGGTTGAATGTGATGATATGCAGGCACTGGAGGGAGAATGGAGCACTATAGATGGAGAAGGGGCATGCATTTAAAACTGGTAGTATATATCTGAATAAGTTATGTGTTGTGTTCTGTTTCAACAATCACAGTATGAATAAGCTCTGTAGACGTACACACACACACACACACACACACACACACACACACACACACACACACACACACACAGTGAAAGGAAAAAACATATATATATATATATATATATATATATATATATATATATATATATATATATATATATATATATATATATATATATATATATATATACACACACATACACACACATTGTGTGTCTGTATGTGTGTGGATATATAAAAACCCAAACTGTGTATTGCTGTGTTATGTACTAAACAGGTAAACAGCTGTACAATTGAGGATTATGTTTACACTATCCAGGTTAAATTGTTAAACCCTGTCTAAAAAATGCAAAGAAACAATTATTTGGGCAAAGATTTCAAAAAACTAAATGGCCACAAATTGGTTGCACAGTGTCTGCATCTGGCCTCGCTTCAGGTATTTCACAGAGTCTATACTCAGGTAATATGGAATGTATATCCATACAAATATCTGCAGCTTGACAAAGCAGGGCAGATTCACTGTCATTTATTCCTGGTTTTTCTCTTTCCCAGACAAATCATCTCATTGGGTTCCAAAGTCCAGTCTGAGACCCTACCTGTAATCTGAGCTGTAGATGGGAATAGAGTTGAAGTAGAATGCATCTCTCTAGGGATGCCTATGTTGACTTGTAGTGGGGTACTATACGGACCACACACACTGTGACTAATGGCATATTGTATGTGGCTGTGTATGTACTGATGGAACCATACTGGATAGAGACTTGGATTACGGTGGTTGTCTCTTATTTAAGTCTATTGACAACGTGTAATGGCTCTATTGAGCCGGCTGACAATGAATCGGAGGCAGCCGAGTCTGCAGTACTATCACAAAATCTGAAGCATTTGGTTCTTTACACGAGCAGATTGGAAGCCTAGTTGTACAAACATTTTTCTGCGGTTGAAACAATTTTTTTTGTTTGTTTTTCCTAACAATTGTTGGGCTAAACCTCAGTTTTTAAGGCCAAAGACACATTCTTATTGTGCAACCTAAACAAACTAAACTAAATAAACATTAGAGCCCTTCTGATACTGAATTTGTGAGGTCCAGTTTTCATAAGTTTTTAAAAAGGTGGTAGCACTTTACATTTTAGTAATAGTGTGGGGGGGGGGGCTTTCTGTAATAAGAATATAACAGGATGAATATGTTGAAGAACGTTAATAAAGTAATATTAAAGTAATAGCTTGGTATGACCAATAGATGTATCAAGGTAATAGGAGGCTAAAACCACATGTGGCAACCAAACACCAAGAGAAACAGTAATTACCTGAAAACACTCTTAGTAGTTTCTGTGTAATAATAGAATGAGACCTGTAAAATGCATAATTTCTTTTTTCTACTTAATTTCATGGTAACATCTGTGATAGTAAAATCAAACGCCATGACATCCATTGTTTATACCAAGCTGTTAAGCGCTTTAGTAATTGTGATTATGGGTATAGGTATTACCCCTGCTATTACTATGGTATAACTATTATATAATAAAGAGTTAATAGCTGTTATTTCCAAATTATTACCCCATGTTGGATTATTGAGTTGCAACCAAGATACTGTAAGTACAGTGTTTTCTATTTGAAAAGTCACTTCTTTCCTGGTCTGTCCAACAGTATTTCTTTCAGTACATTGATGAGATTTGGCAAAAGGCAGTGTACAGCCAGGACAGATCACCTGGATACTGATCACGATCACATGCACAAGTAGTTTAAAGTCAAAAGTTAACTGCATGCTTTGGATTGTGGAATAAATACCAGGACAAAACTCATGTGGGCAAACTGCACATTTCCCGCAGCCAACCATTGTGTCCCCATGCTGCCCAAAATGTCAGCCAACATTACCAAGATGGCAGATCCATTATTACTTTAAAATATAGTTTCCATAAAAATGAATTAACAAGTATTTAGTTGGAAGGTAACAGTTATAGAGGCCTAAAAACAATTAACCTGATAAGATACTGTTGCTGTTTTTCTTTAGTCTCTTAACTTTTCCTCAACAATGGCTGTAGTCCGACAGTACCACAAGCTAAGCATCCAGTTAGCTACTGCTCGTTCAGGATGCCTGTTTCTCAAACAATCTGAATCAATGAAAACTAACACAAATCTTGGTAACTGATTTCAATGCAATCCACTCAGCCTGGTTATAAAATATGTTGTGTTGATGCAAAGCTAATGCTGTACATAAGTCATGGTACTATAAGGCAGCTGCAGTTAGAAGGCAAGCAGGAAGCTAGGATTTCCAAAGGTATCTTAACATTGCTCAATGTCAAGACTATCTGGCATGGTAGTTTCCTCTACTTTGAGCTATTAAAAAAAGGGAACAAAAGTCAATTCAGTGATGAAATGAGGAAAGACAACACAATCAATCTGTTTGCTTACAAATGTAGAGGGCAGAACTTGTTGTGCTAATACTGTACAATTTTTATTCCAGACAGTTTCTCAAATTTTTACAAAAAATTCCTCCCACAGTCCTTAAACATGAGAGTTAGTTCATCTGGTTGGTATAACTAGTGGATGGCTGTACAAACTGTTAGTCATGGTATCGGAGGGCTCTAATAAAGAGATTTCTGGTAAAATATCAACTAAATGCTGTTCATGTCAGGATGCTGCTTGAGGAAAAGTGTGACACGAACTGGTAATATTGTTCAGAGCTATAGAATTATTCCCAACTCTGTAGTTCCTCTCTATAGAACGATATAATTCTCAGCCTTTTGTAACTAATTGTTTGGATTTTATCAGCCTTGTTTCCAGGTGCTTCTCACCTTTCTAGCAACCGAGGAAGCAGATTTGGTGGAACATAACAGCTTGCAGGAGACTGAATACTTACTTCCCTTATAATAACTGGTAAAGTTGCTCTGTGTATTTTGATTTTGTAAAAATTAGCCAATACATTTTCAGCTTTTTTTCTCTTCCTCCAAGTAACAAAACAACAACAAAAAAAAACTGTTAATGAAGCTTTAAATCCTAGATTTGATGTGTGATTTTGGTACTTTGGATAACTATAGCTACGGATACATCTGTCACAAATCCAACCATGGCAAGATAAATATTTGTACAACTTTTATCTCCAGCCTGCATTCAGTTATTATCCAACCTAAGACTGTTCTGTTCATTCAGATAATTGCTATTCCATTACATGCATTCCATGAGATTTTTAATATTCAAAATACACGTAAATATATTCAGAATGATTCATTCCTAAAATATATCTCCTTTTGATTTGATCCCAGTAGGAGATTATCTATAGTTCTGAGATGTTTGGTTGCAGATACAGTAGCACCGTCATCTGTTTGTTGCACAGATGAAAGGACCACACTGGCCTGCCTCCCTTTCACTGTCTGGCTCATATTACTGTGTGCTGTATGCACCCTGGTGCTACCACCAAGTAACATGAACTTCTGAACATCTCATGTATTCTGAGCAAAATTCCTTCCTCTGGGTTGTTAAATGAGCATCACTAAGTATAAGTGATTCACCACTTTTATTTGCAATAGTGAACATAATCCACATTTATTTTGATATCCAGTGTGCTTGTGGATTCCCTGCATTAATGCTCCATTCATATGTTGTATATATGTGGCTTTTAAAGAAGCTCAATGGAGTGTTGTGGTTTCTTAAGATATTTCAGCACCTTACCAAGAGCTATAGCTTTCCCAATGTCCCACATATACTCAGCATTGGTAAACTAGATGTGTGCAATAATAGGAACAAAAGTTGTTGTCCTCCCAGATGCTGTTCGTTCTTTGACTCACGCATCTCATCTTGCATTCCTTTGGTTATGAGCATGGGGGCTAGATCAGCAAGTGGTTTGTTGCTAAAGCCATCAATCAATACCAGCATTGAGAGTGACCAGAGCACATCACTGGCAGGTCAGAGTGTTCATCAGCTCACCACAATACTCCTTGTGTAACCTGCAGTGTCAAAGTTCATGCACAATGGCAATAAAAAAAAAATCTCGGTTGTTTTGTCCATTTTTTTTTTTTTAGTTTGGGTGCTTCACTCTAGATCTTATGGTAAATGGTCTGCACTTATAGTGCTTTTCGGCCTATTGTTATTCAAAGTGCTTACCACTGCTTCTCATTCACACATTCTTACTTACTATTACACACTCACACACCAATGGGGGAGCTGCTGTGCAGCTAGCCAACGCTCCCTGGGAGCAACTAAGGTTGGGTTCAGTGTCTTGCTCAAGGACACTTAGACATGATTTTAGAGGAGCCAGGGATTGAACCAACAACTGTGGGATTGGTGGATGACCACTCTATCTCCTACACCATAGTCTCCCCATAACAAGAGCAATAAGTGCATCATCCCTGGTTTTGACATCTGCCGTATACACACACTCAGTTTTAAAATCTTAAACACATATTGATGTTTTGATGGCAATAAACCATTATTTTCTTCTCTAACTGTTAAAAGGACACTTCACTCAAAGAAATGTCTTCGTCCATATGTAGTTTGTAGGAAGAGATTCCTAAAGCAATTCAGGAACTTAAATGAATGGAAAAATGTTTTTTTAAAGTCTTAGAGCCAAATGCTAATGTCAGTATGCAGACATTTCATAAAGGCCAAAATCAGCAACTGAAGTATGTCTAATTAAGTATTTCCATTTTTTTGCCACTACATTTCAGTGAAAAATATTTTGTTTTTACTACACTAAAATAGTTTGAAAGGCCTTGTTATTAGGCTTGTTATTTTTTCAGAATTGAAGTAATATACTTTGAAGTAATTGAAGTAATATACTTATATATATATAGGACTTTGATGCCCAATATACAGTAATTATTATAATCAAAACATTACAGTTAAAAGCTCCATGTTTATCAGCTGAAACAATAATGCATCAATAATTATTAACTAATATCATCTTATATATCTATATATAGATACAAAATATCATATTTACTGATGTAAAATGAGACCTATTGCATCCTATACCCAGCGAGAGCATCAAGTTCTCTATGACTGGCTGTAAGCTCAGGTCACTTACATGTATTTGGCACTGTGGGGGGAATCAAGCCCCTGTATCTCAAAATAGTGACAGACTTTCTCAATATTTTTGACTTAGTAACACATAATTATAAGTATAATTACATACTTTGAGTTACTAAGTCAAAAAAGGATGGTCTGCACTTATATAGTAATTTTCTACTTGTTAGTATTTATTTACAATGCTTTTCATTCACCCACCTCTCACACACTATGCAGCTGGCCAACACTCACCAGGAGCAACTAAGTTGGGGTTTGGTGTCTTGCTTAAGGACACTTTGACATGCGACTGGAGTAGCTGGGGATCAAACCAACAACTGCAGAATTGATGGACGACTGCTCTACCTCTTGTGCCACAGTCGCCCCAGCGTGCAACTGCTTTACTGCAAAATTAATCTTGTGAATAACAATCTAGGTTGAATAGCTAGTTACAGATTCATCACATTTCCTTCTTCAAGAAACCCTTTATATATAAAAATTCCTCACTCGCCCCTCCTTTATTTGGTGGCTGGTCTTATTCCATTCTACAAGCTTGAGGTTCATGTGCAATATTTTAGCTGTTCCTAGGACTGCACACTTCTGGACAAAGATCCAGATGTTCCTTGAATCCACTTGAGCCTCTCTCCCAGTTTGGGGGTTACAGCCCCCAGTGTTCGTAGTACCATAGTTACCAATTGTACCTTCACCTTCCACATTTTTCTAACTCCTTTTACAGCCCTTCATATTTCTCAAGCTGTTCCTTCTTCCTAATGTTGCTATCGCTTACAATTGCTACAACTACCACTACAGCCTTGTTCTTCTGCTTGTTAACAACTATGTCAGGTTGGTTGACCATTACCAGTTAGTCAGTCTGTATCTGGTTACCTCCTTTCCTTCCGCTTAGTGTACAATCTCAGGATGCTGGATTTGGGATGAAAGTTTCCTTGTCTTAATATCAGTGTCCTCTATCTCCTCTTTTGGCCAGCTTATTATGTTAGCAAGGTACCTGATGACCAGGAGGGCGTAGGTGTTAATGGCCTGGACTTTGTTTTTTCCATTCACCTGACTTCTCAGGACTTGCCTTACTCTTTGCAGGTACTTGGTAGTAGACACTTATCTAGTCCAAATTACATTCCAATGTCCTGGCTGTTTATTCTGGTAGTATGGATCAGTGAGTCAATGTCTTGTTCGCTCCTGGCATACAGCTTGATGTCATCCATGTAGAGGGGGTGGGTGATGGTCGCTCCTTTCCGTAGTCCATATCCGTAACCACACTTGGTGATGATCTGGCTGAAGGGGTTCAGGCAAATGCAGAACATTAGCGGGGACAGACCATCTCCTTGGTGTATGCCTCACTTAATGTTGACTTTTGCAATTGGCTTGAAGTTGGCCTCTAAATTGGTTTTTCACCTCCACATTAAGTTCTCTATGGAGGCTCTTGAGTCCTGTTAAACTTGTACAGTTCAAAGCATTCCAGGATAGATCTGTGAGCCATTGAGTCATAAGCTTACTTGTAGTCAGTCCAGGCAGTGCACAGGTTGGTGTGTCTGGTCTTGCAGTCACGAGTGATTGCTTTACATACCAGTAGCTGGTGCTTTGCTCCTCTGGTGTTACTACCTATTCCTTTCTGGGCTCTGCTCATGTATTCATCCATGTGCCTGCTCATCTTAACCGCTATGATACCTGACAGGAGCTTCAGTGTGGTGCAAAGGGAGGTTATTGGGTGGTACTTAGATTGGACTGCTCCCTTCTGGGGGTCCTTCAGGATCAGGACTGTGTGGACTATTCAGGGTGTGTCCCATCCACCAGTAGCTTGTTAATTTGTGCCACCAGGTCCTCATAAAGTGAGGTTAGCTTCTTTAACCAGTAGGCATGGGTCATGTCAGAGCCTGGTGCTGTCCAGCTCTTCACACTTGAGACCGTCTCTTGGATGTCTGCCACTGTGATGGTTACTGGATTTTGTTCAGGAAGGTTTCTGTGGTCTGTGTTCTGCTTTCAAGTCCACTAGCCACTAGGCATTGTTGTTATGTGATGCCTCCTTCTTCCATCTTCTTATTTTCCATTTTATATATATATATATATATATATATATATATATATATATATATATATATATATATATATATATATATATATATATATATATATATATATATATAAATATAAATATATATATATATATATATATATATATATATATATATATATAAATATAAATATAAAAAACCCAAATTGCTCCTCTGTGTTAGTGTTTTTGTGTGTCTCACTACTATCTTGATTCAGCCTCTGTGTAATTTGTCTCATCTGTCCCTCTGCAGTTACAGTACTATGACATTTTGTACGTCTTCTTGTGGCTTCAGTTTCACTAATGTCACTGCTCATTGTGAATGGCCAAAGGGGCTGAGCCACTGTGGACAGTATGGAAATCAGCTCATGTTTTCCCTTAGTATGAGATTAGTGCTTATGCACTTAAACCCTGACAAATTAGAAAAAAAAATTATTTTTTACTGATGGAATCTAATTGGATTGTTAAGCTAAATGCTTTGCCCTCATTCGACAAAGGAGTAGGTTCAGTTCTAAAGTAAGAAGTAGGAGCTTCAGTGGAATAACAAAAGGTCTTATATTTTTGTAGGACCATAAATGTTACTAATTTATTATTTGCGTACTAAACAATAACACCAATAACCAGGACAGCCTAATTAAGTTGGGATGCTGTTTAAAGAAAACAGAACACAATGATCTTTAAATCCTTTAAAAATACATATTTTAAGATGTATGCTCATTAAAATTTTGATGCTGGCAACACATTTTAAAAAAAGTTGGAACAGGGGTATGTCATGCTGAAATGAATAGGATCTTTCTTGGAAAAGATGGCAGGATATGATTCTCCAAATATGGTATATCTCATACCATTAATTAATAGAGCCTTCACAGATGCTGTGTACAGAAATGCCCCTCACAGCTTGACAGATTTGGTCATTTAACTGTGCACTGATAACTAGTCAGATTGCCCGTCTCTTATCTATGAAATGTCTTACCAATTAACATTTTCAGTCTTTTGTTGTCACTTTCTGGGTGACTGTAGTGCGGGAGGTATAGCAGTCGTCCACTAATTCCAGGGTTGCTGGTTTATTTCTGGCCCCTCAGGTCACAATGTCCTTGAGCAAGACACAGAACCCCAGCTTAGTTAATCACAGTGAGTGTTGGCCAGCTGCATAGCGGCTCAGTGTGTGTGTGTGTGTGTGCGTGTGTGATTGTGAGTGTGGCTGAATGAGTAAATGTGTAAATATTTACACATGTATTCAATTGAACTATCAGACGCAGGTTTGGGTTCAGTGTTTTGAACACTTTGACATAATTACATGAGCACTGCAGTATGTCACCAGAGTCATCACTGGGTGACAGTGTTTTTCATTAAGTGCCGACTGTAGGAGGTCAAGGTTTAGCTCACTTTATTCTACATTTTTTCATTTTACCCTCTCTCACATTTTCTAACATCCCTTTGTCTAAAATACATTTTTAAAACAATAATTAAAAAATCTAATGTGTATGTATATATATATATATATATATATATATATATATATATATATATATGAATCAGCTAATCATCGGATGTGTAGGAGTGTAATGACCCAGCAGATGGCAGTACATCACCACAGTAAAGCACAGTCCTTCCAATGAAGAAAAAGAAATCTTCACAGTATGAAGTGTAATGTGTAAAGTCATGAAATAACTGTCTTTTATTAAAACCTGTCTAAATTTCTATCAACCACAATAAATATGCTACAGCAATGTCATATTATGTTGAGACACAATATAATTTACATTTTGTTATAAATTTGGAACAAGAAATAGAAACATTTCTTTGCTTGACAGTAGAATTATTAGGAGGATTCTCTAAAATGCAGATTCTCTAACAAGGAAATCATTTTTGGCCCTGTTTCAACTACTAATCGGCTTTGTCACAAACTCGATTTTCTGTGCTAATCTCAACCTCCCAGCACATCCAAAGTGGGCACATAGAACAAAGGTAAGACTCTTTTAAAATCAAATTACAGAACATAAAGCCTCTTGTAATCCTCTGTTTTCTAGCATTCTTAGTCATGCTGCTGTTTTCCCATTCAAACACAGCTCCGTGCAAAATGCTAATCCCTATTTTCCGGGAAAAAGATAATGAAACACATCGAATTAGCGTCCACATGCTGAACCACACACGTGTGACATGTAGCTGTATGAAGAAATTCAGAGTTCACCATGCTGACAGACAGGTTAGTTTGCCCTTCACTCTGAATTCACACTCTCACCAATCAGGCCTTTAAATTAGCAGGCAGTTAGTGAAAGTTGTCCGCAATCAGAGCCCTCTCATCCAGGCAATCAGTCCTGCTGACATCAAGGCAGAGCTCGAAGATTAAACACACTTCCACACTGCTCATCTAACTGGATCTGAATAGGAGATTTTTGTTGTTGCTTGCTGGAGATATATTCACACCTTATGAAAACACAGATTGAAGGCAAAGATGTACAAGCTTTCAGAAAGGCAGTTATAGTTTCAGAGTTGAATATGTGAGCATGCAAAGCCACAGTTTGTCCAAACATGCAGAGGAAAGTGGGATGAGACTGTATAAACTTTAATCTCCCACACACAACAGATTTTAACGATAAGGTTTGTTTCTTATGTCTGTAAAACACTAGAGGATAAAACCAGGTGTGTTTATGTGTGTGTGTTTGTGTGTGTGTGTTTGTGTGTGTGTGTGTGTGTGTGTCTTCATATGCTGATCTGAGACAATAAAGGAGGCCTCCAACTTGGCTGTGAAACAGTGTAACATTCACATGTGGTCTGAAAGAAAGAGAAATGAATAAACAGCTTGCAGTTAATGAACATTCAGTTATAATGACTCTTCTGGCAAAGTTAAACAGGGCTACAAATTAATATACTATATTGATGTGCAATAATAGTACACACATTAACATGCAGAAACCACAACGTTTAGCAGTTATAAACTAAATTGTGTTTATTTTAGACTAAACATTTAGTACTACTTTTTGGGAATGTTCTTGTAATAATATTAAATACCAGACTTGAAAAATCTGATTATGTCTTACAGTATATTTTTGATACATATTTTTTATGCTGTTCTTACTGCGATTATTGATATATATATATATATACACATATATATTGTTGAAAAATACAATTTTTAGATTGAGTGTTGATCCTAATATGAAAGCTTACACCTAATAGCACAAGAGAGGGAGAAAAAGGCTTTAAAGGCTCATCTTGTGCCTCACATCTGTAGGTCGCTTTACCTCCAGAGCAGCTCACATATAGCAGCCGGGTGAGATCAGACAGGGTTTGAACATGGCTATATGTGAAAACTAAACCAAACAGACATGGACACACAGTAAAAATTGTTTCCTTCAATTCAAATGAGTTTATTCAATGTGTGCCTTGTGAACTGCGTCTAATGTGTCAAATCTGGGAAATGTTCGGTACAATGCTGAAGGAGGCTTTTGTGGCAGTGGAGGAGCCAGTGGCCAGCTCGTCATCTCTAGAGACGGCAGCCGGCAGAGTGGACAGACTGTCAGATTCAACTCTTTTGTGTGTCCATCTCATCTCACGGGTCCATTGTGAAGGCTGGACAGGCTGATCCCAGCTCATGAATCCAGCCATCCTCCCTGCCTTGTATGCATGTCAGCCTTCCCCTCCTCCCTGGGAGAGATTTCATTGTCTCCCCCCTCCCCCACAAATCAGACGCATTGAATGCTACACTGATCAAAGAAAAATAATCAACTGCCCTTTTGTTTTAGCAGCCGTTTCAACAGGAGAAAATAAACTTATGGTAATGAAGCCTTATCGTGTGCAGTTCAGACGGTGGGTGTGATGTGATTTCCCTTCCAGTGGTGTGCAGCCGTCCAGCCGTGGCTCCCCACTGCGAGCTGAAGCCTGCAGCCAGGCGACGGAGCTCCAGCACATACAAGTGTTACTGTTTCTTCCTCCACTGTTTTCAAGCCCTACACCTCATGTTGAATATTACAGTTGAATTGATGGGGGGAGAATAAAGCATATTACAGCCTTCAATTCCATATTAAGAGTTAGAGGATGATCCTTTTTATGCAGGTAAGATATCAGTTCTCTATTTGCTTTTCTACTTAGTGGTGAGACATTCGCTGCTAAAGGTTTTGATGAAGTCTGGCCCTCTCTAATCAATAAGAAAAGATACAAGTCACTGAAGGCAAATCAAATCTGGTCTTTATACCGACTCTGGTAAAATAAATAAATAAATAAATATAAAACATAAAAGTGATGGAAAGTGGCAACAATAGGAGCGGCACCAGCTGTAAGATCTAAATGTCAAATACTAAAATGATTCTGGAAAGAAAATCTTTAAAGAAGTCTTTAATGTTTCACTGTTTGAGTGAACAAACAGTGACACATCAGATGGATACGTTTTATTTGTTTAATGTTTTCAATATTCAAGCTCCAGTTTGGGGGTGTTCCCCATTTCCTCAGCTCACTCCTTTTATTTTTTAGTTGAAGATAAAAGCCTTTACACAGATAAACCACACTACAACAATTAATGTTAACAAATAAACACAAAATAACTAATTTTTAATTTCAAAAACGCATACACACTGTAATATTTACACTGTGTTTTTTTGCAAAACCTATGACGACCCCGAAGGACAAAGCACATACAAGGGTGAATATACAAACATAATGGGAAACGCACTCCAAGTCCAGAAATGCAACACCAAAACAAATACAAATAGGAAAACCACACAGAAAATAACTGCTTTAATTAGTATTCAGCTTTAGATCCAGACAAACTGGCAGCAACAAATATTATATTTCCACTCTGAGAAGTGTTATCTTTCAAATGCATTTCAAAGCAACAGCCAGTGCTTTATAACTACACATTATGTGGATAAAGTAACAACAACAAAAAAATAGCAACATCAATACCACTACTACTACTACTAATAAAGATAGTAGTAATAATAATAATTATTATTATTAAACTGTTCATACACTGATGACAAAATCTAAATGATTACTTTCTCATTTCGATAAATACCAAATCTTAAGATTTACATACCTAGTGTCTGATACATGTCCTCAAGTATTTGTCGTGTTGCTGTTTATTCGAATTGAGCTGATCATTCTGGGTTTTGGTGTTTGTTGTATTTCTGAATCCCATGTCCTGTTTCCCTCAATGTTTGTGCTTTGTCTTGGGCCCACCATTAAAGCCTGATATATCTTGTTCCACTGTGCCATTGAGCTGCCTTTGTTCAAAACTATTCACATCAAATGCCAAATTATGTAAACCTGTTAAACAGGGGTAATAAAAATGCAGGCTGAAGTCTGAATCCAAATCCTCTGCAACATCATGTTACTACAGATGGTCTGCACTCCGTGTGTGTGTGTGTGTGTGTGTGTGTGTGTGTGTGTGAGGGCCAGTGTAGGTTGCAGCCCTGAGTCACTCTTTGGAGTGGTGTGTTTGAGCAAAAGAGTGGGGTGGCGACCCTGAGAAAGGCCTCATTTAAATGAAGCTGCTACACAATGTGAGATTACACTCTGAGGTGTGTGTAGGACATGCTCCGCTCATATACCAAACCAGCTGGGAAGATAAAGATGAGAAAACGCAGGAAAATTACAGCACACTGTGCTATCACCTCTCCACAGAGCTGGAGGTGAGAGATAGAAGTGTACTAAAAATGCTGGGAAAAGAAGAATGACCTTTCTCAGTGTAATACACAGGCAGCGAGCTGAGCATCAGTGTCTGTCCTCAGCACCACACTCTGGTTAAATGGCTGTTTTCTTAATGCCAGCTCAGTGACTTTGGCAGTGAGGACACATATTATTAAAGATATCAGGTTTGGAGATGTACTTTTCCTTTATTTAACAAGAGAAGCTTGAATTATATATTTTTTGATTTTTGAAGCACAACAAGTGCATTAATCAGGTGTCTGTTTCACCAAATGCATTTTTAATACATTATTTAATAATGGCTGCTTATGGTAAATGGCCGCTTATATAGCACTTTTATCCAAAGTGCATATATCCATTCACACACACTCACAGGGATGGCGGTGGCCTCCATGCAAGGTGCGCGCCTGACGCATCGGGAGCAACTTGGGATTCAGTGTCTTGCCCAAGGACACTTTGACACATAGCCAGGAGGGATCAGGAATCGATCCACTGACCCCGTGGTCCATGGACAACTGAGCTACAACTGGCCATAATGTGCTCTGTTTTACCTTTGCAGGCCTCAAAGATGCATTAATCAGGATTTTTGAATTACAAATCTGACTGAAATTAGTTTTGGTGTTTCCAATGACAAACTGCAGAAGTGCACCAACTTTGTAGAACCACAAAGCTTGTCAGCCTCTTTCAGTCTACTATGTATGTTGTTTTAACAGTCAAGCCTGTCTTCTAAAAATGTATCTTTTATGCATTCGTAGCACTTTGTTCAGAGCAGGAAAAGGCTGTTGTCATTTTTCAAATTTCTGTTTTCAAAAAATCTCAATCTTTTGTTAACTAGCAGAACCACTCACTGGAGTCTTGCGTCAAACTCAGATCTTTGGGGTGATCTTTATGTGCATGGTACACACACCATACACCTGAAGCAGCTAATTTACTGCTGAGAAATCTAGCACTTTTAAAAATGCACTACATTAGAACGTAATCCAGTGATTTGTCCTGTAATACTTGATTATGTTTTCACTGTAGTTGTACAGGAACCTAAACCCAACCTCAAATAAACATCACCCTCTCAAACAATCCACAGAAGTGTTGGTAAAAGACATTGCCATGGCAGCAGGCTGTCACACATCCTGAGTGTATTCAATAAAAGGGGACCCAGAGAGAGAGAGAGCTTAGAGCAGTGGGCCCATTGGAGAACCTGGGACCGGACCAGAGATGGAACAAATAGGAGACCAGGAGGTCCGTCATAGGAGGACGTCTCGGGTTGAAGCGGTCAAAAGTGACCACCGGGCTTGACATGAGTTGAGGCGTTTAGCATTCTTTATGTAAGCGAGGTTGTTGTGATCAGTCCAGATAATGAATGGTTGTGGCGCCCCTTCTAAACAATGGCGCCACTACTCTAATGCCAGTTTAACTGCCAGAAGCTGGCGATCACCCACTATATAATTATTTCTCAGTTAACGAGAAAAGAAGGCTCAGGGCCACAGCTTCAGCACGCACTCGCTGCGCTGGCAGAGGGTCGTACCCACACCAACTTCTGAGGCATCCACCTCTACAACAAACTGACGAGAGGTGTGAGGCTGAGTCAGGATGGGTGGAGCGGTGAACAGCTTTTTCATGTGGGTGAAGGTGCTCTCGGCGTGCTGGGTCCAGTGAAATGGGGTGACAGGGGATGTTAGTTTGGTTAGAGGGGCAGCCATTGTGCTGTAGTTCTCAAAGAATCGCTGGTAGAAATTGGCGAAGCCCAGGAAACGTTGAAGTTGTTTTCTTGTCTCTGGTCTTGACCACTCTGTGACAGAGTCTTATCAGGGTCAGGTCTTACCTCCCGCTCTCCAATCAGAAACCCTAGGAAAGACACTGTCTTTACATGGAACTTGCACTTCTCTGCTTTGACAAAAAGTTTGTTTTCCAATAGCCTCTGTAACATCTGCTGGACATGCTGGTGTTCATGGAGATTCTTTGAGAATATTAATATATCTTCTAAATAGACAAAGACAAACCTGTTAATGAAGTCCCACAGAACGTTGTTGGTAAGAGACTGGAAGACCGCTGGAGCATTAGTCAGGCTGAAAGGCATTACCAGGAATTCGAACTGGCCTGGAGGGGTGTTGAAGGCTGTCTCCCACTCATCTCCCTCACGGATCCGGACCAGGTGGTAAGCATTGCGGAGATTTAGTTTGGTGAAGATGGATTCCCCTTGTAGAGACTCATACGCAGAATATAACAGAGGGAGAGGGTATTTGTTTTGTGATATCATTAAGCCCACGGTAATCAATGCATGTGCGGAGGGTCTTATCCTTCTTGCTGACGAAGAAGAAGCCAGCAGCGACTGGGGAGGAGGATGGACGAATAAGGTCAGCTCGCAGGGACTCACCTATGCATTTCTGCATGGCCTCCCTCTCGGTGTGAGAGAGGTTGTATTGGCAGCCAGTGGGTAATGACGCTACAGGCTGAAGATCTATGGCGCAGTCGTAGGGGAGCGGTGGGTGGGGGGGAAGGACTGTGCTCTCTATTTATTGAAGGCTGATGCGAGGTTGTGATAGGCAGGGGGTATGAGAGTCAAATCCAGTGTCGGGGAACTGTTTTCGCGAGATGGGTGGTGATTGGTAAACAGGGCTGAGAGGAGACAAGAATTATGACAAGAGTTTCCCCAGCCGATTATTTTGTGGGAGGACCAATCTATGTGAGGGTTGTGTCTTTTTAACCAGGAATAACCAAGGACCATGGGGTGTTCAGGAAAGTGCATAAGGAAAAAATATGTATTCTCTTTATGATTACCAGAAACTAACAGGTGCAGAGGGGCCGTCTTGTCTACTGACTACAGACTAAAGATCCATCGAGGGTTCTGACTCTTAAGGTCCGATATAGGGGAATAAGAGGGAGTGACTGTTTGGCTTGGAGGTGTCAAACAAGGTAAGCTCCAGAATCAATCAGGGCCTGTAGGTGGTGAGAGACTGACTGGTGCGAAAGAGTAGTGGTGACAAGCAGCTAGGTCTGAGAATTGTTGGGGGGTGTTGCTTCACTCATCAGGACCCCCAAGTTCACTGACGAGCTCCCCCTTTAGGCCGCAAGGGGCAATAAAGTCCGGTCGAGCCACAGTAGATGCACTCAACCGCCTGGAACCTGCGTTGTCACTCGCTATGGGACAGGCGTGCATGGGCCAGCTCCATAGGCTCCGCTGGTGGTTCAGGATTCACTGAACAGCTGAATCCAGGCGAGACGGAGGCTTTGGGATGAGAGGGAGTGCGCAGGTCCTGGAGGGTGGGTGCTTGTTGGAGGAGCTTGGAGTCCCGATGCAGGAGGAAGCGATAAGTTGCTGAAGAAGGGCAGGTGGAAGCCAGGTGACAAGGAGCTGTGGGGACGAGGAGCTGGAGAGGAAAAGTGGGTGAAGCAGGGCTACCGGAGGTTCTGTAGATGGGGAGAAATAGTGAGCGAAACAATGATATCTCAAAGAGTTCAGGTAAGATGGCTAGAGTTAGAGGGGATTATATTGTTTATAGTTTTATGTGGTGAAATTTATGGATTCATATGCTGCAAGTTCATATGCTATGAGCTATGAGCTATGAGCTATGATATGCTATGAGTATACTAGAGTACTCTGATACCGTGGGGGCTACTGAGAGGATTTTGCCACTGTGGTGTGCAGGAAACTGGTATATGAACAGCTGTCATCAAGGTGAGTGATTGCATGCAGGTGTGGCCATCAATGCAGTTCCAGGTGCGGTACAAACACAAAGACTCGCACACACATACACAAAAACAGAGTGGGGGGAAAGGAGGAGAGAGGAGGATGGAGGGAGTGGGTGCTGTGACACAGGCATCTCCTGTAATTAAGCCTCTTTGGCTCATCTTTTACAATAGCACCAAAATGCCATTTTTCTTCCTAAACTTAAAAAAAATGCTGGATTACAATAGTGCAAACAGTAGCTTGGTTGGATTTAGGCACAAAGGTGGTAAATCAACAAGTTTGGGTTTAGGAAAAATGTCAATTGTTAGGCTTTAAAGCACCGCCTCCTTCATGTTACACAACAAACATATCTATGTTATCTCACGTGTCATCAGGTGACATCACATATTTAATGTCACAAATTCTGCTAGATTAATAACAACAGTAAGTTTGGTCACACTCAACCTGATGTACAATCTCCTGTGGGAAAGTGCTTTGCTTTGTGTTTCTGACTCTGCATACTAAGTCACTGTAGCTGCTATGTTTCTGTTGGACGTTTTTTCTTTTAGTACAAATGACATAGAAAGCCATATTTTACACGAAGACAGTCTTTGTTAGAATACATGAACTGTTTGTTCGCCAGCAGAAGCAAGAATCTACATTATGTTTGTCACAATGCTCTAAATACTTTTTTACTGTTTTCATTTCACATTTTACACTGGACTTGAACATCACTTTCATCTGGTAGTCCTGTGTTTTCTCATCACTAGTATCTACGCCACCAACTTACTATAGCGCCAATTCACAACAACGCAGAGTAGGAGAAAGACAACTACCAGAGAAAACACACAGAGTTAATGTTATACAGTTGTGACAATTGTCTGGTGAGAGGAGAGGACAGAGGGACAAGAGGAGAAAAGGAGCTCAGTGCATTAGGGATGGGTCCCCCAGCAGTCTATAGCAGCTAGACTATGACTAACTATATACTTTATTAAAGAGGAAGGTTTTAAGCCTACACTTAAAAGTAGAGAGGGTGTCTGCTTCCCGAATCAGAACTGGGAGCTGGTTCCACAGGAGAGGAGCTTGATAGCTAAAGGCTCTACCTCCCATTTTACCTATGGAAATTCTGGGAACCACAAGTAGGCCTTCATTCTGAGATCGTAGTGGTCTACTGGGATGATATGGTGCTATGAGGTCTTCTATATATGATGGAGCTTGATGGTTTAGAGCTTTATATGTAAGAAGCAGGGTTTTAAATTCTATTCTAAATTTTATGGGAAGTCAATGGAGAGAAGCTACTGAAGGCGAAATATGATCTCTCTTGCTAATTCCAATCAGCACTGTTGCTTGCAGCAGTAATTGGCTAAAACACCTGTCACATGAGAGGGTTTTTTAAGTAGCTGTTTGTTTACAGTGACATTATGTTTCTAAAGATAAGTTGATGATATCTAATATGAACGTGTATATTAAGGATAAAGCTTCCGTGAGCAGTCTAGTTGGAATAGAGTCTAGCAGACAGGTTGCTAGTTTAGATGATATGAAAGGTGAAGTTAGCTCAGCGAGATCTATGGGTAAAAAGCAGTCAAACAGGTATTTGGGCCTTTCACATCCAAACATCTCTTGGATACATAATAGTTCTGAAGACTGAGAGCGTAGGGGCCTAGATGGAGTGATGAAGTGATTCAACAGCTCTGACAGATACAAATCTTATGGCCAATAGCATCATAAAATGAGGTCTAACCTGTACAGGAAACCTATGAAGTGATGTGAGAATGATCATGAACATGATCACACTTCCTAGTTCTGCTTAGAATGCTAGCTGGAGTGTTTGGGACTCTCTGACGTTGTATCTGGCAAGCCTGACAGCAGTACAATGCGGCAATAAAGCCAATATGTTCCAAATCAATGTCTCAGCATCAGCGAAGATCAAGAATTACAAGCAGGTTCTTAAGATCTAACTAATTAAGACAAAAACTGGCTCATAGTTTGTCATTCAATTAGAAAAAGTTGAAAAATCATCTTAATCTCCTAATGAGCTAATGGACTGAGATAATGGGCAATTACTGTGAGATCTAATATTTATTTAATATTATTGAATTAATGTTATTTTTTAGCCTTCAGTTTTCGTTACATGATGTCTAAATCCAAAATTTTCACTGGATTTAAAACAGACGTGGAGTCAGGTGGTACTGCACGCTACACAAAGTGAGCTTGGCTATTTTTTGGCTTATGGTCCACAAGCAGGTTAATTCAGTTTTGCCTTCATTTATGTTACAGTTCCATCTCACATGTCTTTGTTTCTGATGATTTTCAGAAATTCCTCCTTTTAATTAATTTCAAAGGCACTAAATCGTCTTGATACCCATAATCATGTAACTTTTTCTGCTACTTGATGCCAGCTGGGCGACATCTTGAAATAGGTATTATGTGTGAGCAGTAATTTAGAATGACATCTTTAGCACGTCGCACATGAAAACTTCATCACCAGAACTCCAGGCTATGTACAGCCAGAGGGACACAACCTCTGTCTGTACAGCCAAAGATTTTATTACATTAACCGCTCATCAGTCAATACAATAACACGCTGTGGCTGCACCTGGATCAGCTACCAAACAGCAGCTTAGTGGGAACTGTCAGAGTGCCACTAATTCACCAATGAATCAGAGCAATTGTGTGTTTTATGGAGGCTGAAATGGGTACTGTGGTTGGAGAGGAGCACGGAGAGGAGCAAACTGCTCATAAACAAGCCTTCAGTGACAGATCAGCTAATTCATGGAAATGTAGGAATGCCATTACCTCCACTTGTAAAACCAGCAGTGACCTTTGAATATGTGCAGAGCTGCAGATAGAGGCTCTGCCTCTGAAAGATTATTATAGATTCCTCAGCTTTTTTTTTTTTTCAAAAGCTGCTTTATCTGAGGTGCTGAAAAAATTCTGTGCTTCAGAGGGCATTTTCTGGTATCTTTCATTTTTACCACTGCACTCCACTCTCTCAACAGAGAGATGGTTAAGGGCAACAATGTTATAATCCAAGAGAACTATACAGCACATGTAAATGCTTCTGATATTCTTTTACGCATAAGCCAGAAGATGAAACAGACTTTGATTAATTAACTTGGATTCTGTTTATAGGGTCACAGCAGAGACGTGCTATTATGAATAAATCCAGCACGCAACTCTGTAACTTTGATGCCAGTAGTTTAACAAGGTTGAAGTAACAGATACACAGGATGGTCCTGTAGGCATTAATACACACAGTCTCCAAAGGATTATCATTGTTTGAACAAGCCTCCTTTTAGTCCATAATTAATGAAAACATATTACTCATTCTTTACATTATGGTTCCTGTGTTTTCCAGCTAAATTCTTAGTTTCCATGATACTGCAAGCTACTATATATTTTTGTTTCTTTAAAGGAAACTTAAGCTAGAAGGGATGGATACTTGACAACTGTTGCAAATCTCCTTCAGTTTCCCTTTGGTGCCAAATGGATGTTGGCCTGTTATGGAAATAAAAATAAAAGTCATTTAAAAATGTGGTTTCTATTACAAATTGTATGAAACATTTTCTGTAAATTTACTGTAAAATACAAATTGATAAGATAATATCTGGAGTGGATATGTTTGGTAAAAGTTCCAAAATTAAAAAATGAATAATGTAGGTTTTAAAGGTGTTTCCCTGGTGGCAAACAACTTCACTCGCATCACATGCCTATAGGTGATAGGGGAGGGAGGACAACGGAACATTTATCAGTTTCCAGGATATGAAATTCACATCAAAGAATGATGCCTATATTCCATGACAAATCAGCATGAAGTGGTGGACATGTCTGAAGATGTCTGTACTATTGTGAATATAACTGCTGCAATGATGTTAAATGTCCACAAAAAGCATCCAACCGTCAGTGATGGTCTTTTTGCTCAGTAACATCTCAACTGCAGAACAACAGCATCTGATTAGACAATTTTAAAAAAGCATGAAAAAAGGATTGTGGGGCGTTTTTCCGCTCTTTTCAGCTGGACATATTTAGGGTGCTGTGGCAAAAAAATCTGAGGCACACATCTTACCTTTACACTACTTACATTTATTTGTTAACTATACTATAGTTACTTTTCAGAATCAGATTAATTAGCATGGAGAAGACAGGAGACTGGAGGGGTCTATGTAAATGGAGAGAAATATCAGGTATGTGTAATTTACCTTATGAATTAATGTTACTTAACAGCTATTGTGTCGGTGTCTGACTTCCCTGTAAGTCCAAGCTCAAACCCACAACACCACATAGAAACAGTATGAAGCAGACTGGTGAACTGCCTTGTGAATAATGTTAAACTAGTTAAAATGAAAATAGCCATGAGTCAACAACTGACACATGAGCAAGTGTTAAGAGGTTTGAGGCTCATGTAGACCTCCCCACATCTCCTCAGGATCCAATCAGGAGGTCTATTTTTAGAGGTTGTGAGCACAGCACAGTTTGGGCAGCAGATGGTATTTGAGAGGGAGCAGGGTGCAATTTACAGTAAACAGATTTTTTATTCTTGGCAGGTCATAGAGTGAGCTACAACGGTATGGCCATTTAATAAGAGTGCTCAAACAAACTCTGGCAAGACAGGACTTAAGTGAGATAGACTAACCTCAACATAACTCTGAAAAAAGCCCTGAAGCCACCGACTTGTTTACTCTGGCAAAATGTGTACTTTAAGTCTTTGACGACTCTCTAGTTCTGCCATGGCCTGTAGGTTTTTGCCTTGCCCTGGGCTGCTGCTGTGTGCTGTATCTCCCTTCAGATCCTGCTACGTGGTAATTGTACCAATACATCTAGGTGTACCCAGCGAGTCCATCCAGAATGAATTCATCAGCTGACTCCATTCCTTTCTCTCGGATTTTTTTATATATTTACTTTGTCAATTTTATTGTAATTTGTTTAAATCCCAGCTGAGTGTATTTCTATTGTTTGTTATTGTCTAAGGACACTGAGGTGGGTTGAAAACCTCCACAGCCTTTATTTTGTATTTAGGAGCAAAGCTACAAGCAATGCAGACCTCGCAATAATGTTCTGGAAACACAGACCGGATATATAATGACCACATATTTATTCATTTAGATTGCAAGAAATCCATGCACAGGGACACTCAACATGTGGACGGGAGGAGCAGGGGATGATTAGTGCACAACCCATTTAACCATCTCAGTCACAGCCACCAGTGTCAAATTCTTTCCAACTGTTATTTAAACTACTTGTCCTGGTATGGCTTGTAAAAGGTGCTGAAGCTGATCCTACCAGTCGGGGAGTGGCAGGGTACATCACACTACAGGCTGCCAGAGCTACCTGCTTGAACTTGAAACCAAAATGACTATCCCATATGTGGATAAAGTGTTTGTCCAACAGGAATCTCCACTTGCAGCAACATATAATGCGAGCGGTGTATTATTCGCTATCATCTTATCCACTCCATCAGGTGTTTTACTGGCTGAGGTGCTTCGGAGCTAGAGTACTGTATATGGGCTGATAATTTTCAGAACGGGAGACAATTCTTGGTTAAGGCTCACTGGTGGATGATGTCTATATGAATTACACCTTCCATAAAACTGTAATAGGAAGGACAATCAGCAGCTTGTATCTATGCAGCCTTGCAGGGTATTTACCCTTTTATGTGGGTGTAAATTTGACAAGTGCCAAGGACAATCCTCTTACCAGATATTCTTTTTTTGTATAAGCTCATAGGCCACATATAGTAGAAACACTCCTGAAAAACAAAGGGCCACTTACTCTAGTGCTTCAGAAAAGAGAAAGAACTACAAGCAAGCAAAAGTATGTGAAAACCATTTATTGTTAAGGTTGCAAAATCTCATGTATTACTTCAATAAAACAAAATTATTAGGTTTTATTTTGGAATTTAATTAAAAATATATTAGCTTTAACAAAACGTTTATCATGATACTGTATTTTCAATCTTTCTACTTACCTCACAATACTGTACTCAGTTATATTAACATCATATTTGCATGCTATACTGCCTTAAGTTGTGAATACTGCTGGACTTTGTAAATGGCTTGTTGGGATGAATAAAGTATCTATCTATCTACCTCTATCAATCTAATGATATGTAAATATCATGTAATAAATCTATGTAAATATTTTTGAATCTTTTTAAACTACTAATATTGTGAAAAAATATAAGTAAAATTGTAAAAGCTTTTAGTTGTGATATGTTGATAAAGAGGAACAGGAGCCGCATTATGGGCTGTAATAAGTGACTGTCAGAACGCTTGCAACTTGGCAAGTGTTTTGAGAGTTGATATTAACAGCATATGGTACTGTATACACTGATCGGCCACAATGTTAGCACTGCTGGTCCTAATACTGTCATGGAGGACAATTGTCAACATGGTCTAAGCAGTTTGCGGCTACACAGCCCCACACACAGCAAAATCTGATACACTGTGTGCAGAGGTGGTACAACTACTCAAAGTAAAAGTATTTGCCTAAAAAAGTTTCCACTTCAACTACCTTTTAAAATCTTTTATTCAATTAAAAGTACTAAGTGTGTACATTTTACTTAAGGGTACAAAATGAAACATTCTCCACTAAGAAAGCAATATACTTTCCAAAATACTGATTATGGCAATTATGACAAAACATGTACAGTAATTAAAAAATAAAATGGTAAATGGTGTGCACTTATATATAAAATAAGGGTCAAAGGTCATTGTTAGTCCATAATGATCCTAATGATTTTATTAGGTAGTATTATATGGTGGCGGATCAGTGTTATACCATAGTCACAGTTGTCTCTCCATCTTCAGTTTAAAGTTTATTTAAATCAATTCAACTTTATTTACATTGTGCCAATTCACAACAAAGTCATCTCAAGGCACTTCTAGCATGTCTAGCTTTGACTGACCCAGCGCACCTGGAGAAACATATTCTGTACTCACACTGTCACAGACACAGAAAACTGGAGCAGATCGACTAATGTGCGGTACATATTGGACTGGTGAGGTTTTAAAAAGAAATGTTGTGTATGCTATATTTACCTGAGCCTATAAAGACATGTCCATTATCAGCTTAATAAATAAGGACTGTGACCCCACAATACTGCCTGAACTGTCAGTGTTAAGTTTGCAAATCATCTTCCTGGTTAAATCATCTGCTCTATATTTATGTGTCAAAAATCAATGCCACCAAAATGTCGTTATTTGTTCCCAATATGTTGTGTGGTAGAGATTACTTTGTTTTGTGGTAGAGGGAGTTGAACAGTAATTCAACAATATGCATCATTAGTAACCAAAGTACTAAGTTAAAAAGACGACTTCTTTGAGTCAGTAGTCTGCAGTGACTAAGTGATGTCAGAGAACATTAAAAATTTGGAAAAAGGACTAAGCAAAAAGATTGAAGTTATCTTTGAGTTTTCCAATGTTGCCAATGCCCAGACGAAGTACCTCGCAGCTCCAAATACCTCAAAAAGACTATCCTAACAGATCACTTCGAACTGTTAGAATGCAGACCACCTCCCACAGGCAACGAACTTCATTGCACCATCTGCAGCGCAGTTGGGGCATGATGCAAGGACCTCACCAGACCAGACATGCCACCACCACCGTGCCTCCAGAGAGGAATCCACATGCAGCTCCGTGGCGCACCTCTCCACCACAGTGTGTAAGTCTTGCTATGTCACTATGTCACTGTCAGTGACATAGCAAAGAAAATTCCAATGATTCTTTCATCATTTACTTTATCATATGTCAATACATTAGAGGGTAGCCACCTTAACTTTAGTTAATTATCTTGTATCTTCTTGATAATTCTGCAGCCTCACTGCATATGAAACCAGATACTGTTGATCCTCTAAAAAAAGAAAGAAGTGAATCAGAGGAGACAACCTCCATGGTACAATTCACAAATGCGCAAGGGGCTACGAAAGTTAGAAAGGAGTTGGCATTCCACACATTTAGAAGTATTCTGTTTAGCCTGGAAAAACGGTTTACTAATGTATAAAAAAAGCCCTCTGTAATGCCAGAACAGCATATTAATAGTCACAAAAATGTCCATTTATTTCTAAAATTCTCGAACAAATAGTTACAAAGCAATTATGTGCTCACCTGTACAGGAATAACCTGTCTGTAGATTTCCAGTCAGGATTTAGAGTTCATCATAGTACAGACACAGCACTGGTGAAAGTCACCAATGACCTTCTCTTGGCTTCAGATAATGCACTTGTGTCTATAATCATCCTACAAGACCTTAGTGATACGACTGACCACAACATTTTATTACATATTATTACAAGACTGGAACATGGATTTGGGATTAAAGGAACTGCACTGCATTGGATTAAATCTTATCTGTCAGATAGATTCCAATTTGTTCATGTTAATTATAAATCTTCTATATGCAAAAAAGTTAGTTATGGACTTCCACAAGGCTTTGCTTTAGGACTAATACGTTTAACTCTGTATATGTCACCTCAAGGCAACATTATTAGGTAACATTCCATAACCTTCCACTAATATGCAGAGGATACTCAGCTATATTTATCTGTGAAACCAGAAGATACTAACCAATTAGTCAAACTTCAAGTATGCCTAAAAGACATAAAGGCCTGGATGTCCTATAATTTCCTACTTTTAAATTCAGACAAAATTGGAAATATTGTATTTGGGCCTAAAAATATGAGAAATAAGCTGTCTAACAATATAGTTACTTTAGATGGCATGAATTTATCCTCAAGTACTGCTGTGAGGAAGCTTGGAGGTATCTTTATCTTTAGCTATCAAGCTCCTCTTCTGTGGAACCAGCACCCAGTTCTGATTCGGGAAGCAGAAGTTTAGGCTTAAAACCTTCCTCTTTGATAAAGCTTATACTTAGTTATAGTTGTGCTGCTATAGGCTTAGACTGCTGGGGGACCCACCCCCGGAATCACTGAGCTCCTTTCCTCCTCTTGACCCTCTCTTCTCTCCTCTTACCCCGCAATTGTCACCACGGTATGACATTAACTCTGTGTGTTTTCTCCCATAGTTGTCTTTCTCCTTCTCTGTCTCCCTCTCTCTGTGCCTTTCTTTTCCAGTGTGCAGCTACTGGTCCTACCAACCTGCCCGATGTTTTGTTGTTGCTTTTGTTGCTCTTTTCTTTTCTCTCTCCACTTTCCACTCACCCCAACCGGTCAATGCAGATGGCTGCCCACCCTGAGCCTGGTTCTGCTGGAGGTTTCTTCCGTTAAAGGGAGTTTTCCTCTACACTGTTGCCTAGGACTTTCTCAAGGGGGAATTGTTGGCTTTTCTATATATCTTTATAGTAAAGTGGCTTGAGATGATTTTTGTGAATTGGCCTAATATAAATAAAGTGGAATTGAGTTGAATTAAAAAATCCATAGGCATTCCCATTTTAGGAAAGTAAAATGAAATGTTCAGATTGGAAGATATGATGCCTAATTTTACAACACAAATGGTCAAACTCTTACGGATTCTATGTCATCAAATAAATCCACACAATAAAATCACAGGTATTAAAAATGCCAATGAAAAGTTTTCAACATCGTTAATGCAGTGCATTATAAAATTAAACCAACATGCTCCTCCTTCAGCCATTAAAATGAAATGTATGTGAGGGAAAAAAAATCAACTAAATAAGTGTATCAGTGCTCCTATGTAGAAAGCCTATGCTTATTATACTTCTGATTGCTGCTTGTTGGATCTGTCATAACAGCTATGCGTACAGGAACAGATGGAATTATGGGTTGTTGGTGTGATGAGAACAGAGGTGGGTGAACATTTATAGATCTTATCCAATGTGTAGTAGACACATACATGTAAACAAGGAGCTTTTAAAAACTTTTCAAATGCTTGACACTTACATTTGGGACAATTTACATAAGATGTTGGTGCTATGACCATATTTCTATGTGTATACACATCAAACATACATCTTTTATACACGTACAATAATAAGGTGTTTATGAGAGACAGCATGTACTGAAAGGGCTACATGAACTGGCCTTAAATCTGTCACAATGATTTTGAGTTCAGAGATGCAAACACAGTAGTTCGGGGTTCAGGAGTATTAATACAAATCCATATTATAAAGACAGATGAGATATATATGCAACATCACAACCTTTTCTAGAAAATGTACATTTCTATGTAAATAAACTCCAAATGTGTTTTTGTAGGGAACAAAATTGGAATTTGATTAATTCTTTCTATGAAAAAAGGAATAAGTTGAAAATTTATATTGATGACAGGACTGCATATAAACATACCATCACATTTTAAGGGCAAGTCTAGACCCAAATGCTGCAGCAGGACAACTTCAAGTGTGACAACATGAAACTGAAAATCACAGCTAAACAAGGTGGAAAACACCAAACAGTAGTAAGCCATTTGAGCATTTATTACAAGGCCCTGATATCAAACTTAAATTTCCTACTTGTTAGGAAATTAAAGTTTACTAGTCAGTTTACTAGTTTTGTATATTTGAAGGGGAGAGCCAATAGGATGCCTCAATCCACACCTCTTGCCCACCTCAACATTAGCATTTTTTGCAAATAGCGCCACTAGTCAATCTTTGACTAGTTCGACTAGTATACACTTAAGGTTACAAGTGGCTTTAACTAGTAGTTGTTTTGTTTAATATGGTCTAAATATTTAGGCATATGTCCACCAGAAAGTCCTGATAAGGCCTCGGTCACTTTCCCAACTATATAGCAATGTAATGTCAGCAAAAACAAGGCATTAAGCCTGGTAAAAACAGTGAATTGCTCATTTTAGCAATATATATCAAAATTATTTATTGAATTCTCTTGGGAAGGCAAAGTAAGTCTGGGTGAATACTGACATGGACCACATACCAATATTAATATATCTTGACATCTGCGTCTTTAGGTGTGGAGAGTTGATCATGCTGCAAAATCCACTTTTACATCACCCTGCTGCTATACAAAAGCACTAAAGCAAAAGCCCTTACAGCACAGAGTCATGTGATTTAGTTTTTTTTAATTTCATGTACTGAACTTTGTATAAAGTTCACAGTTAATTTTGAAAAAATAATTAAAAAGATAATTTGCTTTTTCTGCAGCACTGAATGTTGATAGTTACTGAGACTGAGGAACCTTCAAAAAGACATTAGAAAATGCAGGACACATACAGCATATGACTATGGTTCTGCAGTGTTACACACTACATAACATGCTGACACACACACGCACACACACACACACATACACACATGCATGCACACACACATAAGCTTAAGCAATATAGCAGCAGAGTCTGTCATAAAAGCAAAGCTGAAAAAGGTCACCCAGACATCTTCACCACACAGAGGAGATGTTATCTCAAGAATTATCCACAGCAATTAAAACTGAGAAACAGGGAATAAGAACATACTCAAATATTCTGGTAAATGTCACCATGAAAACAAATCTTACTTTGGTGTTGATGTAAGTCCCAGGCTTCGTGCTCCCCTGCCACAAAGAAAATGTAGCTGGAGTGAACTTTGGATGTCTAAGCACACACACACATCTTACTGGATGTAGCAGCATGAGAAGCTGCAGTTTTTTTTACGATCCTTTAATGAGTAAAAACATTTTTCACAGAATGCTAATCAGAAATATTTGTGGGTTTTTTTGACAATAGTCTCATAATTGACTTTCTATTGTCTGTAACGACTTATCCTGGTTAGGGTCATGTGGGGCTGGAGCCTAGCTGTAATGGGGTGAGATGCAAGGTCCAACCTGGACAGTTTTTCTCAGGGCCAACACAGAGAGACTTACACAGACAGATAACCATTTACATTCACATTCACACCTATGGGTAATTTAGAGTCACCAATTGACTTAACGTGTCTTTGGACTATGGGAGGAAACCGGAGTACCCAGAGGACACCCACACAAGCACGGGGAGAACATGCAAACTCCATACAGAAGGGCTGTGTTGTCCACTCAGCCACTGCACCTAGTTTACTTTCAATCCAACACATTTGAAAGTCCGTATCTGCAGTTCTCAGTGATTGCCTAATGTCAGCTGGTCCTTGTCCTTGCTGGTCTTGTCCAAAACAAGAGATTCAAACACTGGCTAGATTGCCATGTAATGTGCTGTGGATATTACTGAAAAGCACAGGACCATTCCTGGTGGCTGTGGTGATCCTTCTTCTTGCACCATTATCAGGGCAAATAAATTTCATCCAAAATATATCAAAATCTATTTTTCCAGGCTGCCATGGACTTTAGTGAAACATTTCTACATCCCAGAGGATCCAGAAACAAATGGGCCCATGACCCTTTCTCAACTATGAGCCTCATATTTTTGATAGGATAGCAACATTTAAATTATGCTTCTGTGTAATAAACACTGCAGTTGCTGCAGCTAAACACTGAACACATTGCTTGCAGAAAACTAAATGTGTCACTTTAACCATGACTGTATTGCCCTTGATGCATAGCAACTTTAAGTCGGAATTATGTTAATGTCTCAAACAACTAAAAGCAAATCAATACTTCATTAATCATTACTGTGGTGTGTAAAATGATCACTGTAGTGTCATTTTTGCCTTTTTTAAGTTTTCATACAGTCTTGAGTTTATCATGTTGGCCTGCAAACAACTAAACTCAAATTAAGGGGCACAACATCTCTTTTCAGATATTAGTGAAAAAAAAATTAAATGAAATGTTTTGCTTGTGAAGGCACTGATCAATGGTCAAAGTAATTTGATAAAAAGCTATTATTATTATAAGTTGTCTTGAGTGGGACATGAATACTTCCAATAGTTGTTGACGTATAATATCCAATACCTTAATTAAAGATGTTTTATTTGAAGGCATTCTTGTCTTAGTTATTCATCACTTGGAAACACAAATGTCAGTGTCATTGCAATACTGTACATGTTTGATAATTCATATGAGGACCGGTGAAGTTTTACTCACATTTATCCAATACCTGTGGATAAATTTAACTTACTATAAAATAAATGTCAAACTGATGGGGGCACTACATGTCTGAGGATACCAGCCATTATGAGTCATGATGTGGGGTTTACAAATATACATTTATGTGGATGCGTCCAGTAGTTAGGACCTTTAAAGTAATTAGAGAAGTTAAACGTGAGCTTTTCACTTAGAAATATCAAATAGATATCAACATTGTGATGCACTGATAGTGCCTTACATACAGTAAACCTAAACTTCCTGCTTTCAAGATGTGTGTTGGGGAACACTGAAAAGCTCATTTAAAAAAAAAAAATCTAAATAGAAACTAAAGTAGGAAAAATGCCTTAAATACAGCAGAAAGATCCTCATCTGTAGATTAGGAGAAATAAACTCATCACATGATAAAGGCATCAAAGTGTAAACACAAGAAAACACAAGGAAATTATTTCATTAATATTACTAGATATAACAGGATTTACATAGATGACAGTGATACTGCCCGACTGAGAGCAGACATTAAAACAAAGCAGCACTACCCAAATTGAACGATAAAAGACTTGTAAACGTGCAGTTTAAATACAGAATCTGTGAAACAGCTGTGCTTGATACAGTTAGAAGTGTTTGCACTACATTTGCAGCCCCAGCATCATCAAGCACACCCTCACACATGTTCTGTGATGGTGCAGACGTAATGTGGACAACATGAACACATATGACCATTGTTTCCTTTGTTGCTGTGAGAGCTGGTTGTTAAGCACCGCTCTTGCTCGCTGTATTATTCTCATCATCAGGAGCTGTTTAGTATGCTGCGGGCATAAATGGAAGATTGGCGGGGCACTGGGTGGCAGAGCAGGCCACTCTATCATTAATGTGCCCATCGCTGTTATCATACGCCTAATGACATCGCTCTCAGATGGCATGCTGGGAGCTCGACCGCAGGGAGCCTGGCTCAAACGTCTGCAGGCACCAATGCCTCCCATCATCAATTCTACATGTCTCTTCACCAAAATCTGAGGCCTCCACATAATGTCTTTCACGGTTCAGCAGTCTTACAGGGCTTTCCCTCCTGCCTGGCCCTGAAATGGGCAAATTAATAGTTCCTTTGAAACAAATTGGAATTACACCCCTCGATGCCTTAATGTCAGAATGCGAGAGAGTTGACGTCCCAGGTCTGACCGCTGATGGAATATGAAGATCTGAGAAACACTGGAGGGGAGGACAACGTGAGGGGGTGTAAAGATATTCAGAACCCCTCCATACACAAATGTTACTCGTTCCCTGCTCAGCATGAACCTGTACAGTAGTGTATAGCCCATGTCAGTGGAAAGCTGGAAGTGTTTAAACCTCAGAATAAAAAGGGGAAACCCTTCAGCCTGTGAGACTGAGTAATCTCAGGACAAATTAAGACAGTACATTAAGTCTGCATGGCTTTTGCTCTCATTAGTAGCTCTCATTTATATCGCAACAAAGCAGTTAAAAATATAGCAAAGTTTCACTCTTTTGTTTAGGCATTTTGACAGGCCGTTAGTCAACTGGGATGACTCGTTTTAGTTAATAAGCATTTTGGAAGCATAAAGCATTTTAGGCTGTATTTCCTGTCCTGTTGCAATTCCTGTAGGGTGGCTGTAGCTCAGTTGGTAAGGCATTCATCCATGGATCAAAGGGTCAGTGGTTTGACTCCCAATCCCTCCCGGGTATATGTCCAAGTGTCATTGGGCCAGATGTTAAAACCCCACTTGCTCCTGGTGGGTCAAGTGAGCGCCTTGCATGGGAGCCACCATTATCGGTGTGTGAGTGTTTGTGTGTGATTGAATAAATTATAAGCAACATTGTATAGGCAGAGCATTTTCCATTTCCATTTGATATTTACCTGTAGCCGTTGCTACACAAGCTTAATGCTGAGAGTGGATGTTACTGTTTGATTAGTCATGTCTTTTTCATTTACATGTGGATGTGGTGCAGGAGGTAGAGCAGTCATCCAGCCAACCCCAGGGGTGTTGTTGGTTTGATCCTCAGCTCCCCCATGGGTGTGTGTGTGATTGTGAGTGTGAGTGTGAATGAGAAGCAGTGTAAAGTGTTTTGGGTACCAATACGTAGAAAATAGCAATATTAGTGCAGAGCGTTTATCTAAAATATATTCAAAATATATTTTTCATCCAAACACAATGTATAGAAACCTATCATTTATAGAAATTTATAGAAACCTTAATGAATCTTACTCAAATGGTGTTGTTTGTTTGGAGATCAGATTCCCAAGGCCATGGCTGTCAGCACTCTTTTCATTTGAAACATAGGAACATCTTTCGAATCAAACCTACAGGGACAAGATTAATGTGTAGGGGCGACTGTTGTGCAGGAAGGTAGAGCAGTCATCAACCAATCCCACAGTTGTTGGTTTGATCACTGGTGCCTCCGGTCACATGTTGAAGTGTCCTTGCATAAGACACTGAACCCAAAGTTGCTCCCAGTGAGTGTTGGCCAGCTGCATAGCAGCTACCCCATCGGTGTGTGTGAGATTGTTGTGATGACTTTGCTATATAAATAAAGTTGACTTGAATTGTGAGTGCAAATGGATGAATAGTGTAAAGAACTTTTCAATTCAATTCAATTCAACTTTATTTATATAGCGCCAATTCACAACAAAGTCATCTCAGGGCACTTTACAGAATAAAGTCAAGATTATAAAGATATATAAAGAGAACCCAACAATTCCCCCTGGAGCAAGCCATAGGCAACAGTGGAGAGGAAAAACTCCCTTTAACGGAAGAAACCTCCAGCAGAACCAGGCTCAGGGTGGACGGCCATCTACCTCGACCGGTTGGGGTGAGTGGAAAGGGGAGAGAGAAAAGAACAGAGCAACAAAAGCAACAACAAAACATCGGGCAGATTGGTAGGATCAGTAGCTTCACGCTGGAAGACACACAGCTTCAAAGCCGGGGGACACCTGCAGAAAGGGACAGAGAGAGGGGGACAGAGGAGGACAAAGACAACTACGGGAGAGAACACACAGAGTTAATGACATAGTTAATGACATTTGAGTGCCAATAGGTAGAAAATGCAGACAGTTTACCATTTACTGGACCTTGATTGTTGTAAGCCTGTATAAGACATGAACTCTATAGAATGTCAGGAGGATCAGGTCGTGACACTGTCAGTTTCCATTTCACACTTGTAGACAACATTGGCCTTGTAATCCGTTCGTATACCATAGAATCTCGCGCTGTTCCGTGTATTTCTTTGATGATTTTCAGGTCTGCTCTTACTGACAGAAGTTCACGAATTTCACTTGACATTGTTGTGTTCGTCTGAATGAATGAATTTGCCCAGTTTTGCAGCAGTCACAGTAAATGGACGTCATCAACCTTTAAAATGAACCGGATGATCTTCAGGCTTCTGTTTTTTGGCCTGTAGAAGAAGTGTGCTTGAGAGCTCCTCTTCTCTCAGCTGTTGGCTCCCACACTTGTATGGAGACAAAATAAAAAATCCTGCAGCTTGTCTTGACTTTCTAAATAGTACTAGACCACATGAATCAAATTGATAAAAAATCAATTTGCAAGATTTTTGATTCTCAGAAAAATCTATTTAGCGTATCATAGCTGCTTCTTTTCTAGCGATTCTCTGGAAAAAAAATCCTTTTTGAGCCTGTGTGTGTCATGTGATCAAATGAGTGCATTACCACCGCTGGCCACTGCGGCTAAATAGTTTCACAGCCCAGCACTGATCCTATGGCTTTGGTCTGTCAAGGCACAAAAGGACTTGGTTAGGTTTACTGAGAGGACGTGGTTTAAGATCTTCACTGAGAAGATGGTCCACAAGTCAAATGGTTTGTATGTAAAGTCACCAACTAAAGTTGTAGAGGAAGGCTTTTGCTCGTGTCCAGAGGTCCAAAAATCATCCATTCCATAAATCGCTGTAAGACAAAACTGAACATAAGACAGAACAAAAAATAGATTTTTTTCCGTCCCACGTTAAAATTGAGCGAACAACAAAGTAATTTCACAGAAAACATTTCTTAAATAATTCCACAGAACATGATAAGAAACCATGTACCTCATGTACCTCAACTTTCCATTACTACCTTGTTCCGCTCCCCCACTACCTTGTACTTCGTTCTTTTGCTTAAGTAACTGTAAACAAACTTTGTTTCCTTAACAACTGGTTAGGCAAACTTCTAAGGCAAATACTTTAAAGACAACCATGTGATGTCATTGATGACATCACAGCATACTTAGACATACACTTCTTAATCTAAATAACCTTTTTCAGACACAATGACCTTAAAAACAAACAAAACAGAACAAACAAAGAGAAAACTCCTGTTGGCTCATACAACAGTAGTATGAACTGTGGGGCAGAAGTATATTGTAGCATCAAAGGGACATTAGCAAGTGAAGTGCCAAAATATAAAACTGCCACCAAGGGACCAATCTCCCTATGGCTTGACTGAGCATTGTTTATTACTTTAAGCCTTTCTGTTAAAGCTAAGCCAGTGTCAGTCTTTATAAAAGTTATTCCTAAAATGCCTACTGTACCTAATTTACCACATTAAAAAGCTTTCTGTACATTGTATACAAAATATATATTTAAAATAGTTACTACAGGCCAATTTGTCTCTAGATTCAGACAACTCCCTTACTGAGTGAATCCAAACATTTCCTTTGCATTGAGTGTCAGTAATAGTGAAGCAATATTTTGTCCAGTTAAGATTTATTGGCACTTGAAGGGACAATTCCAGATTTACTGTGAGAGTCTGACAGAGCTCTGGCCTAACAGTAGTGTCTGTTTACACTGACTGACCTGTTAGCACTCTAATAACACTGAGAGGTCAAATGTTTAGCAAGTATTATATTTAGCAAAGGACATATAGAATTTGACTTGAGCTAATTGGATGATCAAAAATTTGCTGCCTATCAATGGGTTCAAATATTCTTCAGTTGCTAAACTTTGCTGACAAGTGAGAGATGATTTCCCGTGAGCTTAGAGATACGGTCTGGACCAAGGATTACAAGCAGGTCAAACAACCATCTGGTTAAGAGACAGAAAAAAGAAAAACCCAAGACCCCCAAACTAATTCTACTTTACAAATTATGTACATAGAACCTCTGAGTAGACTCATTTCCTAAACATGGAAGATTTTATTACAAATCCAAAGGCAAAATACATTGGTATGTAGCACTTAAAGATACTGAAATTTAAAGATAAAAACTTTAAACATACAAACAAAACTTAATACTTCATATAAGTGTAAACAGGTGAGAAAATATGTAGGTTATATTTTAATGAGGGAAGTAGAAGATATGCAGAAAATATCAAACTTCTTCAGTCAAATGTCAAGTGAAATGCATTTGAATGTGATAGAGAGCACATGACTGCTCCTGTCAGACTGCTGGGAGCTCACTTCACAGGGGAAGAATTGGGACTTCCTGTGGCTCAAAGAGAAAAGCTCAGCCCCACTTGTAAACGGGACACTGGGGACACTGAGAATCACACTATGATGATCGTCAGTTTGTGAAAACAGACTGCATGGAAAGTGTCATCAGTACATCAGAAGGCTGGGTGTTAACAGTCACACACACATTTTTATGCTGTAGAAGCACAGTGGTGTGTGTGCCCCTGTGGCTCAATGCTCTACTGTCCTGTTTCATAAAGATGTCCAAAATTTGCCAGTCTCTCCAGGCCTGTCAGTAAAAAGAATAAAGTCTACTCTGGGATTTAAAGTTTTCACCACTGAATTAGTGTTTTCTAAAAGACCTCTGCCGGCTGTCTATAAACTTTGGAAGGCTAGTAGAAAGTTTAATGTGCTAAAGACTAAAGGTTTAGTCCTAGTGGTGTGTTTGTGTCCTCGGGCAGGTTCAGTTTGGAATCTCCAGCTCTGCTGTTTCCTCTTTAACAGAGTCATCTTCTTCTGGCTTCTCCTCCTCCTCCTAAAAGAAGAAGACACATCACACTGTCATTAAACACTGGTGATTGCAAAGATGCATAGACACAATAAATGTAAGCAGCACATATAGTAAAGTAGTGTCTCTGACACTTAAAGTGGCTCAAGCAGTGGAAACCTAAATTACTTCCCATACTCTTGTGGGCCAAGAAAAGACAGCCAGAAGACTCCTTTGTTTAGAATCTTTAAAACACTGAATTAGAAGATCAAGAAAATCCCCACCCAAATTATTAACTTTTATTGGAATAAACACTTTGGACTCTGAGCTTAAAAAGTTCTTGAATTACTTTTTAAGAAGGACCTTGCAGCAGCAGAGTAACCTGATTTCTCCTCCACCTTGGAATTATTTGGAAAGCCTGGCTCACAGATTTTAACCGTATAATCACAGAAAACACTGCTTTCTGACTTTTATTTTGTGTGTGTTTGTGTGTATTTGTGTCTCATCAGGGTGACAGTGCAGAGGGAGAACAATAAAAAAAAGGAGACACTCACACATTTGATTCACAACACGAAAATCCACAGTGATTTAGATGAAGCACTTTGTGTTAGTAAAATTTTCTGTGAGACTTAGCAGAGCTTAAAAATGGGGTGGCATCTCCCTGTTCAAAATTGTAGCTATTAGAGAACGAATTCACCAGATCCTCCCCCCAAAAATTACAGATAGATCTTCATGTACAGCAGTGCTAGAGTCATCGATAAGGCCCCAATCCCTGTTAGACTGCTTTTTACCCATAGATCTCTCTGAGCTAACTTCAATTATTACCTCATCTAAACCAACAACCTGTCTGCTAGACCCTATTCCAACTAAGCTGCTCAAGGAAGCTTTACCCTTAATAGATACATTCATATTAGATATCATAAATCTATCTTTAGAAACAGGCTATGTACCACAGGCCTATAAGGTAGCTGTAATTAAACCATTACTTAAAAAACCCTGTCTTGACCCAGGTGTTTTAGCCAATTACAGACCAATATCTAATCTCCCCTTTATTTCTAAAATAATTGAAAAAGTAGTCGCAAAACAATTATGTGATCACCTTCATAGGAATAATTTGTATGAAGACTTTCAGTCAGGATTTAGAGTTCATCATAGTACAGAAACAGCACTGGTAAAAGTCACCAACCATCTTCTCATGGCCTCAGATACTGGACTCATCTCTATACTTGTTCTGTTAGATCTTAGTGCTGCATTTGATACCATTGATCATAACATTTTATTGCAGAGACTGGAACATGAAATTGGAATTACAGGAACTGCACTAGGTTGGTTTAAATCTTATCTATCTGATAGATTTCAATTTGTTCATGTTAATGATGAATCCTCCATGCACACAAAGGTTAGCTATGGAGTTCCACAAGGCTCTGTGTTAGGACCAATACTTTTTACTTTATATATGTCTCCTTTAGGCAACATTATTAGAAAACACTCCATACATTTCCACTGTTATGCTGATGATACCCAGCTATATTTATCTATGGAACCAGATGAAAATAATCAGTTAATAAAGCTTCAAGCATGCCTACAAGACATAAAGGCCTGGATGTCCCACAATTTTTTACTTTTAAACTCAGACAAAACTGAAGTCATAGTATTTGGGCCCAAAAATCTCAGAGATATGATGTCCAACCATATTGTTACACTAGATGGCATAAGTCTGGCCTCCAGTACTACTGCAAGGAACCTTGGAGTTATGTTTGATCAGGATCTGTCCTTTAACTCACATATAAAACAAATCTCTAGAACAGCCTTCTTCCACCTACGGAACATTGCCAAAATTAGGAGCATCCTGTCTCAAAGTGATGCCGAAAAACTGGTCCATGCATTTGTTACCTCTAGGTTGGACTACTGTAATTCCCTACTTTCAGGATGCCCCAGTAACTCCCTAAAGAGCCTGCAATTAATCCAAAATGCTGCAGCAAGAGTGCTGACTGGAACTAGCAAGAGAGATCATATTTCACCTTCACTAGCTTCTCTCCATTGGCTTCCAATTAAATGTAGAATAGAATTTAAAACCCTGCTTCTTACATATAAAGCTCTGAATGGTCAGGCTCCATCATATATAGAAGACCTCATAGCACCATATCATCCCAGTAGACCACTCCGCTCTCAGAATGCAGGCCTACTTGTGGTTCCCAGAATTTCCAAAAGTAGAATGGGAGGTAGAGCCTTTAGCTATCAAGCTCCTCTCTTGTGGAACCAGCTCCCAGTTCACATTCGGGAAACAGACACCCTCTCTACTTTTAAGTCTAGGCTTAAAACCTTCCTTTTTAATAAAGCATATAGTTAGTTATAGTTATGCTGCCATAGGCTTAGACTGCTGGGGGACCCACCCCCCAATGCACTGAGCTCCTTTCCTCCTCTTGACCTCTCTCCTCTCCTCTCATCCCGCAATTCTCACCACTGTATGTCATTAACTCTGTGTGTTCTCTCCCGTAGTTGTCTTTGTCCTCCTCTGTCCCCTTCTCTCTGTCCCTTTCTGCAGGTGTCCCCCGGCTTTGAAGCTGTGTGTCTTCCAGCGTGAAGCTACTGGTCCTACCAATCTGCCCGATGTTTTGTTGATGCTTTTTGTTGCTCTGTTCTTTTCTCTCTCCCCTTTCCACTCACCCCAACCGGTCGAGGCAGATGGCCGTCCACCCTGAGCCTGGTTCTGCTGGAGGTTTCTTCCGTTAAAGGGAGTTTTTCCTCTCCACTGTTGCCTATGGCTTGCTCCAGGGGGAATTGTTGGGTTCTCTTTATATATCTTTATAATCTTGACTTTATTCTGTAAAGTGCCCTGAGATGACTTTGTTGTGAATTGGCGCTATATAAATAAAGTTGAATTGAAAATTGAATTGAATTGAATGATCTCTGCTTTTATTCATTCTTTCACAGAGCTGCATCCTGGTTACTTAAGTCCATGTAAAGCAGTCCTGGCAGTGCTCAGACTAAGCAAAACTTGATTTGCTAATGAGAATCATATTTTTAAGACAATATGCAAATGTTTTTAATGAAACTACTTTTCTTGGAGTTAGGATCTAGTTTAAAGACACCTTTAAACTACATAAATGTAAGCATCAGCTCAGCTGGACGCATCAAAATTCAAAGACTAAACAAAGGAGCAGAGAATGATGGTTTGACTGCACAGCTATAAATACACTGTTTAATGGAAAGCCATACATTTTCATTTAATACGTTTCTAACGGAAGCCCTTCCAGTAAGCCCCACATTCCCTCTTAGCTGCTGTAACTTCTTTTTTACGGGAGTTTGTAACTTTAGCAGTTTCTTGGTTTTCCTGAAACATGAAATTGTATGTACATTTTAACACAAATGGGCTGTATTGAAAATAAAATTAAACATTCTATAAATGATTACATTTTTTAGTCCACAAAAGTCCATCTGGAAAGTTATGTTGTTTATCAATTTCTAAAATTTATGACATAAAAAGTAACTTTACAATAATATGTGCTTTAAATATTGTTTTATTTTCCATATCTGGAGAGGCTGCAGTTGCAACTATTTGCTAAAAACCTAAACAAAAAAAGCTATTTGTGGTATTTTCCAAGGTTGCCTAAACTTGCATAGAGCTGTATACATTTACAGTGAATTAGTCTTAATTTAAAAAAGGTCCACAGTGTTTGATTACATTTAATCAAATTGAGGCTGATGATTTTCAATATATAATAACTGAAAATGTAATGCTCTCCTTTTATTAATGGACCAAACAGGTTTTAACCATTCTTCCGGTCTTTGAAATTACTTAGACAGACTTAACAGCACTAAGTAAAACACAGGGAGTAGGGAAGCTCAGCCAGGAGCTGTTTGATTTAGTAAAGCAGACACAGTGAAAGTGTCAGAGGTGAGAGCTGCAGTGGTGATTAAACAATTCTGACTGATACAATTATCGTCCCTCCAGAGGTTAATAAACACATCTTCACACCAGAATGTGTGAGTACCAGGTTAGATCTGGTGCTTTAATCTTCATTTATATTCATGTGTCAAATCTAAGCCTTAAAAATGCTGCGTACTCACAGAAACTACACAAACTTCTATACTGTAACCTGACGTGCACGTCCCCAGAAATGTAGCTACATGTTATGGCAATGTACTCACAATACCATAGGTTACTTGCATAGACTCTGTATAGATGCAACCCCTCATGAATCCACACTCTGCAGCTGGCTGAGAGTAGACATTAGTCAAACTACATTTCATTCCCAAGTTTTAACTACTTCTATTATACAATTATGATTGATGCTCTTTAAGGACAGGGGCCTACTGGCTTAGTGGAACAGCATTGGGTTGGAATGCAGAAGGTTGTGGGTTTGAATCCCACCCAACCAGGTGTGGCACCACCCAGCCACCATGAGCCACCCTGGTGCCAGTCCTGAGCGAAAAAAAAAACAAAAAACGAGAGGGCTGAGGCTTGAACGGAACGGTAAAAATTAATGCTAAATCAACGTGCGGAAAATGTTTCACTGTGATGATCACAAAAGGGACAAGTCGAAAAGCATTGATCTTGTTCCTGTTTAAGGAACAAATGACTATACATCATTTTTAAAACAAAGATTTATAGAATTATAATAAGTGAAACTTTTGTTGCAAAGATTTTTAAAGTTGTAATAAAATTACAACTAGAAAACTATCTTTAATGCAAATGTTTAATAAGTGTACAACAACATCAGCAGCTTTGGTGATGTGGTTTTAGAACTGTTTCTGTAGATGTGGTTTCTTAATAACAACGAACATTTTTAACCAAACATACAGATTCTTTGCAGATACGCTTGTTGTGCTTTGCTGTCTTAGTTTTGTGTCCTAGTCTGATAATGTTTGCTCAGCAGCAATACAGGATCAAGTCAAGAGATCCCCAAAGTTATTACAAAATCACGAATGCCCATATTTCGTTTCATGTTGAAATATTTTCTACTGGCTTAGTTATCCAGTTACATTTCTATTCAGAAGCCCAATGAAGCTTTGTTATTCAAGCCCTTCATCAGTCTGTTAAAGTGATGGTTTTCTGCCATTCTGACACTGATCACTTTTGTGTTCACAGTCCTCACGCCTTCTTTCAGAATTGTCCATGACTGCGATGGAGAGAGACACAGTATGTGTGCAATATCTGCCATAAAAGCAAAATTATATTAGTTTCTGTTTTAGTTTTAGTCATTTAAGTTAAGGATAAAGGTTCATGGCTGATCATGGAGATTCAATATTTTAACACTAAACGTGATTAACAATACATTGGTTTCAGAGTGGCAAAGCCTCTTGTTACAAAGACTGAAAAAACACAGTGATTGAATACTGAAACAGTTTGCTTCAGGGCAGGTATCAACATTATACAACATTTTAAACTCAATTCTTATTTCTATGTCACATACTCTGAAGCACTATAGTAAGAAACAGACAGATATGTGGTCCAAGCTAAACTGAAAACACTTTTTTTCTGATTAATGATTTTGCCTCAGTTTTACTATTAGTTTTTTTTTTGTTGTTGTTGTACCATATGCCAATAAGGTGCCTATCTATTAATACGGCTGTGTGCAGTGCAAATTTACTATGTGTTACAAATGACAACCTACTGCTATCAAAAAATGACCATTGAGACATGAATCTGACATGTTCAGATCCCACTTTGTAAGAAATCCGGTCTATTGCAGCCTTAAGCCTGAAAGTGGATCCCTGCTCTACATACAGCACCATCAGATCTGTAACACCTTATAGAGTAACACTCCAGGCACATTTTGTAGAGTGATGATGAACAATGATACCAGAGTGTTGCTATGAGTCATCACAGAGTTATAAAGTTTCTGATGCCTTATATACTGTGTGCTTTCTGCTGCATGAAGATGGGACAAATGTATAGTTTGTTGCACATAGATATATGCAGCCTATAATCTGCTGTTATCAAATGATATTTTTAGCATTTATACATGTTGTGTATTCAAACAGCCACAATTCAATCGGTAAATGGATCTCTGATGTGAACCACTATTTGATAATTGTGTTGTAAATTACTGAGTATTGTGTAGGGCTATTTGCAGCACTTGTTAAGGCATGAGAAGAAGCAGTGAATTAAGGTTAGTGTTAATGTGAAGGACGGAGCATGCATCATCTCTTTGCTAACAGGAACCTTGTCAGAGCTTCTGGAGCAATCCTGATATGCTGTCTCCCCTGGAGAAATATTAGGTACTTTTTCCTGAACTCTGGATCTTTCTAATGCTAGTCCATAGAGCTCATATAAATCTAGCTGTGGGGTGACACCTCATGAACTCCACCACCGTATGCACAGTGACATCCACCAAATCTCCCTGACAAACCTGCCAATTTTCCAATTACCTGTGGCACCATTCGTTATTGGCAGACCAGTCAGCTCTTAAATGGGAAAGGAGGGAAGGAGGGGCCACCACATGCTAAATATCTCGTAAAGCCAGATATGCACCTCCATCTCCACTCATTTAGCATGTGTCCCTGAGGAAAGTGGTGACACCAGTCATCCTCTCAGGGCCTCTCCGGGCCTTCACAGGATTTCTCATGCGCTCTTCAAAGACCCCCCCCTCCCAACTGCAACCCCTCAGCTACCTGTCACTCTATCTCTGCCTGAGGGGAAGCAAACAGGTGAAAGTGCCCCATAGCGCCTCCTGTGTGACTGCAGAGCCTCCTTCTCCAGCCTGGATAAAACGGCAGCAGAGAAAAACATGGCCCAATATTAATTTGAATTAATGTTTCTTTGAATTTCAGTTAAATGCTATGCTGGAAGTGATACTACACTCGAAGAGTGCCTTCACCTAGAGCTTGCTACCCATTTATCTGCTCTTACAATTAAGTTTGTGCAGAGAGTCTACAGAAATAGCCTCTGAACTGTCAAGACAGATGCAGAAGATGTGCTGTTAATCATATTTTAAATGCACCTATCACCTGAGAGGTATCTAGTGAGTTGTTTGGGGAGGGGTGTAATTGCTACAGAGCATGCACCTGACAGTTATGCCCTAATTGTTTCAGCTCCTTGGATGTATGTGTCATTGAATTCTTGAGCTGCACTGAAATATATTCTGAAATACTTTTGATATAATTTTGGCATCTGATTTTGATTTAGTTATATTTTTTTAAATAAAATAAAGTACTCAATAATTTTGAAAATATATTTTATATTAATACATTTGTCTAGAATCTGTGAGACTTCAGAATACATTTCTCTGTAATGTTTGAAGCTTTATATTTCTGTTATATTTACATAGTATTTTTGAGCTGTCATCATCGTGTTATATACAGTTATCATGACTGCCAGTATTAATCTTATCTATCACAACATTAATGAAAAATACAGTTTATTTGTTCACACAGCCTCTGTAAAACACTGAATTAGAAGATCAAGAATATCCCCACACAAATTATTAACTTTTATTGGAATAAACACTAAAAAGTTCTTGGTCTCACATTTGGATTAAATGGTCTGCACTTATATAGCACTTTTCTACCTATTGGCAACGCAAAGCGCTTCGTGACCGGAGGAGCTGGGGATTGAACCAACAGCTGCGAGATTGGTGGACGACCGCTCTACCTTCCTGAACCACAGTCGCTCCAGATTAAAACAATGGATTTAACTTGAAGGGGCAAGCTACATTGTTTGGTTGAGATGTATAAATTTATTAATAATAATCATAATACATTTTATTTCTACAGTGCTTTTAAAGAACCTCAAAGATACTTTTTAGAGATAAATTATTAATATGGTTTTAACACACAAACCAGTACATGCACATTTAAGTCACATCGGATTAAATAAAAGCAAGAATATGATAAGGAACAAAATTATTATTATTTCTTTGTCCGTTTGGCTAACCCAATGAGTTCAGGGTCACCACAGCTGATCATTGTCTGCATGTTGATTTGGCACAATTTTTACCCCAGATGCCCTTCTTTGCACAACCCTCCCCAGTCCTCCCCAATGTCTACCGGGCTTGGTACCAGCACTTCGCTGCTTGGGATGGGAAAGGGCCATTGGGGGTTCAGTGTCTTGGCCAGAGACACTTTGACATATAGCTGGGACCTGGGATTGAACCACTGATTCTGTAGTCCGTGGACGACTGCCTTACATGAGCTACAGTCGCCCCCTGATGATAAGGAACAAAATACAGTACGTAAAAGAAACAAAAAAACCCATGAAAAATTAAAAGCAGTTTCAAATATATGAGTTTCGAGTGTTTTGTTAAAGCTGTGGAGGGGGGCAGAATGTTCATGGGGACAGAGTTCCAGAGGGTGGAGCCAACAATGGAGAAATCTTTGTCAGCCTAGGTTTGATACGTAGTCCTATGGTAGATAGAAAGTAGGTCAGCATCAGCACATCAAAGTGAAAGAGTTCGAAAAGGTAAGGAGGAGACATATTGCGGAGGGCTTTGTATGTGATGAGGAGGGTCTTGAATTGGATGTGTTGAGCATAGGAAGCCAGTGAAGGCCATGAGTGGTGTGCTTGAATCAATTGAAACTCAACAGAGTGAAAAGATATGGGGCAAACTTTTGGACATAGTGGAATTTACTGGGAAGATTTGAAGGCAAGACAGTGAGGATGCTGTTGCACTTAATGAGCCATGGATAAGTGTTTCTGCAGCTAAAAAAGACAGAGAAGGTACAAGATGAACAATATTTAGTAAATGTAAAAAAGCAGATTTGAAGATTTGCAAATTGTGATTTGTGGACATTATGCATTTAGTGGTTATGCAAAGTCATCATCAGCATAGCAGAAGAGGCTAAGACCTTGTTGTGGGGGACGAATTAGAGGGGGTCCATAAACCAAACCTTAAGGATGGCTCGTTTGAGAGGTGCAGTCGATGAATTACAGCCGTTGATACATATGTGTTGAAGTCAGTCCAAGCGATATGATGTGAATGAGGAGAGGGCAAATGTCCATGATGTTCAGTGGGGATTCCAGGCAAGAAAATTAGTGATGAAGTGGTGGATGTTATCAAATGCAAAGATGAGTTTGAGGTTGGGGTATCAGGGGATACTGAGGTGTCCAGCATCAGGAGAAAGCAGGAGGCTATTTGTAACTGTTTCAGTACAGTGGTTTTTGGTTTGAGATGGATCTGAAATTGACGGATGTTTCAGGGTTTAGCACAAGATTTTTGAGGATAGGGGTTAAAAAGGCAAGTCTGAGGGCAGAGGGGACTCGGCCAGAACAGAGAGAGATGTCCAGGGGGCTAATGGTAATCTTTATTATAGTTAAAATGTGAGAAAGTTCAGCAAATATAGTGTAAACTATTCTAGCTAAATGCTAAATTATCTTTCATGTTAATTTTCATATTTTTAAATGTGGCCATGCTGCTGTATTTTGTCTGAGCTCTTTTTTGCCTTGTTAAGTCTAATTCTGGATTAGTTTCGTTCACAGATAAGTCACAATTTACTAAAATTAAGAAGCCTATTTTAACAGTAGTCAATCCCTCCAGAAATTTCTGAAATAATTTAGAAATTTAAGAGACATTTTTTTCAGAAATCATAAGGCAGTACAATCACTGGAGGGAAGTAAATGTCCAATTGTAGTAGTATGGTGAGTACGGTCCTTCAACACCCGTCTTTTGTACTTTTTTCCCAGCCCAGATCAACATGAGGCTTAAAAATCAGACGACTCACTCTATTACTCTCCTGTCTGGTTTCCTAGGTTACTCTACTACTACTATTACTCCTACTCTGACTCATTACTTCCACCTCATAAATTAATTTTCTGCTCTGGGAAAAATGCTCATGAGTTTTTATGTATTTATTTTTTATTTTCCTGGCAACTCTTCTATTCTCAAAGCCATAGCTCTCATAGCTGTTGTAAAAATATATATATATATTATTTAGAGTATTCGAAATTTTGAATTGGTAAGAATAAAAATTGCATCTGTTGCAGGTGTACAAGACGGGATATTCAAGTGCAACAAAGAACATTTGGGTAGTCAAAATGAGTTATAATGTTGAGTGTTTGTATTGTTGTGAGAAGGACCACTGGCCGTTCTTACATTTGACTGAATGTTCAGAATACCAGTCTGCCTATGCTAAGACTTAAAGCCATGTGCTGCATCTTCTCATTCTGTCACTGTTGACTACAGAGGCTGAGATATGCAAAGCTGTGCATTACTGGCCTGCTAGAGACATTTGCTTTGTGCCGAGTGATGGTCCCCCCTCCCCCAACTGGACAGCAGGAGCTGATGGGCTCTGGTATGGTGGGATATCTCCATCAATTCCCTCTGGGGAGACGAGAGAGGAGAGAGGAGGGAGGATTTGTTCCCCCACTCACTTTCCGTAGGCTGGCAGGCCCTTTGGCAATAACATATACATATATGTTAATGAAATGCCACATTTTTCATTCAAGTGGAGGTCGACATTTTAAAGGGCAGGAGTAGAGTGTCTTCTCTGTCATGTGATGTAGAGAAACAGGAGAGCTCAGGTTGAGCCCTAGGTGGCAACAAAGACCAATCCAGCTTTAATGCTGTTTAGCGTTGCAGCCCTGCTTGCTTCTCACACTAGTAATTGAAACACACACACATACACAGAAAGATATCTGTCAATCACACACACATCTAATCAACCTTAAACATTTGGGTTAAATTCCACTTTAAAGGACTCTTACTGTACAGGACAAAGCTTTAAGAAGCTCTGTCTTTCTTTATCAGGCACATAAGGTCCTCAAAAGATCCAGGGCAGGAGTAGCTGTTAGTTTTACTTAAATAAGTGGTTTCTTCGCACAAGAATTAATACTTAGTCGTAACATACGCTTGTATTACACAAGCACCTGCTTTTGCAAAACATAACCAGCTAAAGTTTACAAATTCCACATTTCACTTATATTAGCTTCGTTAGCTTAGCGGTTATCCATTAGCAATGGCTTCTCTGTCTCCCTCTGTTTCTCCTTCTCTCACTTGCTCGGTGTGTCTCATGTTCAGTTTTTCCTCTGCCTCCTTTAGTGATAATGGTATATGTAATAAGTGTAAGGTTTTTGCAGCTTTGGAGGCGAGGCTCACGGAATTGGAAGCACGGCTCCGCACCATGGAAAACAACTCAGCTAGTCAGGCCCCGGTAGCTGGTGCGGGCCGACCTAGCGTAGCCCCTGCTAGCTGTCCCCCGGCAGTTCCCGAGCAGCCGGGAAGCCAGTCCGGCTGGGTGACGGTTCGTAAGAGATCTAATGCTAAACAGACGCCCGAGGTTCACCACCAGTCGGTTCACGTTTCTAACCGATTTTCCCCACTCAGCGACACACCCGCTGAGAAATCAACTCTGGTAATTGGCAGCTCCATAGTCAGAAACGTGAAGTTAGAGACTCCAGCGGCCGTAGTCAAATGTCTTCCTGGGGCCAGAGCGGGCGACGTTGAATCATATTTGAAACTCCTGGCTAAGGATAAACGTAAATACAGTAATATTATTATTCACGTGGGAGTTAATGACGCCCGATTACGCAAATCGGAGGTCACTAAAATGAACGTTGAATCGGTGTGTAACTTTGCCAAAACAATGTCGGACTCCGTAATTTTCTCTGGCCCCCTGCCAAATCTGACCAGTGACGACATGTACACCCGCATGTCGTCATTCAACCGCTGGCTGTCTAGGTGGTGTCCAGCAAACGATGTGGGCTACATAGACAATTGGAAACGTTTTTGGGGAAAACCTAGGCTGATTAGGAGAGATGGCATCCATCCTACTTTAGATGGTGCAGCTTTCTTATCCAGAAATATGGCTGGTTTTATTAAACAACCAAAAGTATGACAATCCAGAGTTGAGCCTAGGATGCAGAGATCCAGTCCTTCACGCCTCTCTGCAGTGTCCTTACAACCGTCACCCCCCCACAACTCCCACATACCTATAGAGACTGTGTCTGTTCCCCGACCTAAATTACATAAAGTAAATATGACAACAAGAGGAGTTAATCATAATAACCTAATAAAAGTTAAGACTACTCCTCTTACAGAACAAAACCCCAAAACTATTAAATGTGGATTATTAAATATCAGATCTCTCTCTTCTAAATCTCTGTTAGTAAATGACTTAATAAGTGATCATCAATTCGATTTATTTTGTCTCACTGAAACTTGGTTGCAGCAGGAAGAATATGTCAGTTTAAATGAGTCAACCCCCCCAAGTCATATTAATTATCATGTTCCTAGAAGCACAGGCCGAAGTGGAGGTGTTGCAGCAATCTTCCATTGTAGCTTATCAATAAACCTTAGACCTAAACATAGTTATAACTCATTTGAGAGCCTTACTCTTAGCCTTTCACACCCAAACTGGAAAACTCAAAAACCACTATTATTTGTTATCGTGTACCGTCCTCCAGTCCCTTATTCAGAGTTTTTGATTGAATTTTCTGATTTTCTATCTGATTTAGTGCTTAGTACAGATAAAGTCATTATAGTGGGTGACTTTAACATTCATGTAGATGCTGACACTAACTGCCTGAGCACTGCGTTTAATTCATTATTAGATTCAATTGGTTTTTCCCAAAATGTAAATAAACCCACTCACTGTTTTAGTCACACGTTAGACCTTGTCCTTACCTATGGAATTGAAGCGGATAATTTAAACATATTTCCTCACAACTCTCTTCTGTCTGACCATTTTCTAATAACATTTGAATTTACAATGACAGACTATATAGCAGTTAGGGAAAAATTCCACTATAGCAGATGCTTAAGTGAAAAAGCTGTCAACAAATTTAAAGAAATTATTTCTTCATCATTTGCTTCACCATATGTTAATACAATGGAAAGTAGTCTCCTTAATGTTACTCCTGCACAAGTAGATTATCTTGTTGACAATTCTGCAGCCTCACTACGTACAATACTCGATAGTGTTGCCCCTCTAAAAAAGAAGGCAGTAAACCAGCAGAGGCGATCTCCATGGTATAGTTCACAAACACGCAACTTAAAACAGGAAACACGAAAGTTAGAAAGGAAGTGGCGTTCCAGAAAGTTAGAAGAATCTCATTTAGCCTGGAAAAATAGTTTAAAAATGTACAAAAAAGCTCTCAGTGATGCCAGAACAGCATATTATTCATCATTAATAGAAGAAAACAAGAACAACCCCCGGTTTCTGTTCAGCACTGTAGCCAGGCTGACTAAGAGCCATAGTTCTGTTGAGCCTACTATTCCCTTAACTTTGAGCAGCAATGACTTCATGAACTTCTATATGAATAAAATTGTAGCTATTAGAGAACGAATTCACCAGATCCTCCCCCCAAAAATTACAGATAGATCTTCATGTACAGCAGTGCTAGAGTCATCGATAAGGCCCCAATCCCTGTTAGACTGCTTTTTACCCATAGATCTCTCTGAGCTAACTTCAATTATTACCTCATCTAAACCAACAACCTGTCTGCTAGACCCTATTCCAACTAAGCTGCTCAAGGAAGTTTTACCCTTAATAGATACATTCATATTAGATATCATAAATCTATCTTTAGAAACAGGCTATGTACCACAGGCCTATAAGGTAGCTGTAATTAAACCATTACTTAAAAAACCCTGTCTTGACCCAGGTGTTTTAGCCAATTACAGACCAATATCTAATCTCCCCTTTATTTCTAAAATAATTGAAAAAGTAGTCGCAAAACAATTATGTGATCACCTTCATAGGAATAATTTGTATGAAGACTTTCAGTCAGGATTTAGAGTTCATCATAGTACAGAAACAGCACTGGTAAAAGTCACCAACCATCTTCTCATGGCCTCAGATACTGGACTCATCTCTATACTTGTTCTGTTAGATCTTAGTGCTGCATTTGATACCATTGATCATAACATTTTATTGCAGAGACTGGAACATGAAATTGGAATTACAGGAACTGCACTAGGTTGGTTTAAATCTTATCTATCTGATAGATTTCAATTTGTTCATGTTAATGATGAATCCTCCATGCACACAAAGGTTAGCTATGGTGTTCCACAAGGCTCTGTGTTAGGACCAATACTTTTTACTTTATATATGTCTCCTTTAGGCAACATTATTAGAAAACACTCCATACATTTCCACTGTTATGCTGATGATACCCAGCTATATTTATCTATGGAACCAGATGAAAATAATCAGTTAATAAAGCTTCAAGCATGCCTACAAGACATAAAGGCCTGGATGTCCCACAATTTTTTACTTTTAAACTCAGACAAAACTGAAGTCATAGTATTTGGGCCCAAAAATCTCAGAGATATGATGTCCAACCATATTGTTACACTAGATGGCATAAGTCTGGCCTCCAGTGCTACTGCAAGGAACCTTGGAGTTATTTTTGATCAGGATCTATCCTTTAACTCACATATAACACAAATCTCTAGAACAGCCTTCTTCCACCTACGGAACATTGCCAAAATTAGGAGCATCCTGTCTCAAAGTGATGCCGAAAAACTGGTCCATGCATTTGTTACCTCTAGGTTGGACTACTGTAATTCCCTACTTTCAGGATGCCCCAGTAACTCCCTAAAGAGCCTGCAATTAATCCAAAATGCTGCAGCAAGAGTGCTGACTGGAACTAGCAAGAGAGATCATATTTCATCTTCATTAGCTTCTCTCCATTGGCTTCCCATTAAATGTAGAATAGAATTTAAACCCTGCTTCTTACATATAAAGCTCTGAATGGTCAGGCTCCATCATATATAGAAGACCTCATAGCACCATATCATCCCAGTAGACCACTTCGCTCTCAGAATGCAGGCCTACTTGTGGTTCCCAGAATTTCCAAAAGTAGAATGGGAGGTAGAGCCTTTAGCTATCAAGCTCCTCTCTTGTGGAACCAGCTCCCAGTTCAGATTCGGGAAGCAGACACCCTCTCTACTTTTAAGTCTAGGCTTAAAACCTTCCTTTTTAATAAAGCATATAGTTAGTTATAGTTATGCTGCCATAGGCTTAGACTGCTGGGGGACCCACCCCCCAATGCACTGAGCTCCTTTCCTCCTCTTGACCATCTCTCCTCTCCTCTCATCCCGCAATTGTCACCACTGTATGTCATTAACTCTGTGTTCTCTCCCGTAGTTGTCTTTGTCCTCCTCTGTCCCCCTCTCTCTGTCCCTTTCTGCAGGTGTCCCCCAGCTTTGAAGCTGTGTGTCTTCCAGCGTGAAGCTACTGATCCTACCAATCTGCCTGATGTTTTGTTGTTGCTTTTGTTGCTCTGTTCTTTTCTCTCTCCCCTTTCCACTCACCCCAACCGGTCGAGGCAGATGGCCGTCCACCCTGAGCCTGGTTCTGCTGGAGGTTTCTTCCGTTAAAGGGAGTTTTTCCTCTCCACTGTTGCCTATGGCTTGCTCCAGGGGGAATTCTTGGGTTCTCTTTATATATCTTTATAATCTTGACTTTATTCTGTAAAGTGCCCTGAGATGACTTTGTTGTGAATTGGCGCTATATAAATAAAGTTGAATTGAATTGAATTGAATATGTTAATGAAATGCCACATTTTTCATTCAAGTGGAGGTCGACATTTTAAAGGGCAGGAGTAGAGTGTCTTCTCTGTCATGTGATGTAGAGAAACAGGAGAGCTCAGGCTGAGCCCTAGGTGGCAACAAAGACCAATCCAGCTTTAATGCTGTTTAGCGTTGCAGCCCTGCTTGCTTCTCACACTAGTAATTGAAACACACACACATACACAGAAAGATATCTGTCAATCACACACACATCTAATCAACCTTAAACATTTGGATTAAATTCCACTTTAAAGGACTCTTACTGTGCAGGACAAAGCTTTAAGAAGCTCTGTCTTTCTTTATCAGACACATAAGGTCCTCAAAAGAATTAGCAGGTAATTAGCATGACTGATTTTCTCATCATCTTTTCTGCTTTCACAGTATTTGTTTATGCGTGTCATACACACACTGATGGGGGAGCTGGGCAAGGATCACTGGTAGCAACTAAGTTGGGGTTCAGTGTCTTGCTCAAGGACACTTCAACACATGACCGGAGGAGCCGGGGATTGAACCAACAACTGCGAGATTGGTGGATAACTGCTCTACCTTCCTGCACCAACAATAAGGATAAGTCAACAACAATAAAGATAAGAGAAACTGTGAAGCAGTGCTTAACTGATCCCAATTTTAATTAAATATCAATTTAAATGCTATTGTTATTTTAGAAATGAATTCATTACAATTATTTTACTTAAAAAGGTGTAATAGTGAAGTGTTATACTTATATGCATTGTTGGATATTTGAATAGTTTTTTATTTTCTTTTGTGTATTTCCTTCAATTTATGTAAAGTTATTAGGATCTGATACAGTACTATATCTTGCTGTACAGTAATGAGTTGTACGGTAACATACTGCATGTATGTGGCCTCTTCACTGAAAATGAATGTCACCCATTTTCCTTCTAAAGCATTAAGACAATAATAAAATGTCTAAAGACATTCAGTGGGTAGAAACACATTGTGGAGTGTGTGTGTAGGTATGTGTGTTTCAGTGCTTCTATTTGTGCACATCTTGTTGCCATTCAAGAGATGACACAATTGCAGTGGGTCATAAACAGCAGCTTCATTAGCCTGTTCAGGCAGTGTGTGTTACTCGCTACATTTAACCACCTCTGCCCCCAGCGCTTCTCCTATACTTCTGCTCCTCAGCACCCACAAACCAGTCACCAGAGAGCACAATTAAATTTCATGACTGCACATATTTGCAATTTCCATTTCATTTATTACAAAGGGCATTCTTTAATGTCCAAATTTTTTCCAAGAAACGTACTTCCATTTTAGTGAGGCATGACTGATATGGAGGTGAACTTACCAGTACCTAATTTAATCAGAGGTAAAATACACAAGCAGGTTTTCCCCTTTATCACCTTGTCAGATAACTACAGGTGCTTCCAACCTGGGGATATATAGTCAGAAACGAATTTACTTTATCCCTGTTTCATATTTAAATGCGTTTAGAACAAAGCAAAGAATCAACAAATAGGTGCCAATCTTTAGGCATCTTGAAGAAATGAATTGTGTACTGGCCTTAATTTTGGACAAAGCTGAGAACACACAAGATATCAATGAGAAAATGGCAAAGTGACAACAAAAAGAGGATATTTCTGACCAAGTAGGAAATGTGTTTTTACTGTATATTGTATAATGACAATGACAATGATGAGCTTCTGTGTAATCCATTCACTGTTCTCTGTGTCTGTAACCCTCACTTAATCTGGCACATTGTAATTTGACACATAATATCCATGAAGATACATGTATAAGCTTAAGCCAGCCACAGCTGGAGATCATACAGAAGCTAGGGTGGTATTTTTTTAATTAGGATTTTAATAATCATCACATTAAAGCTTTAATACTAAATAATACAATTGATTAAAGACTTTATTATCATCTATCAGTTACAATAAAATGCTTTCTCTGCATTTACCCTATCGCCCTGGGGGAGCAGTAGGCTGCCACAGGAAGCTGCCAGGGAGGTAATGCTGTGTGTCTTGCTCAAGGACACACCTGGTGCGTCAGCTGGGATTTGATCCCAGAGACGTCCACATCCTTGTCTGATGCGCTACCCATTTAGTCACCAGCCAGTTAAAACTAATGTCAGGCCACTAAATATAATGTTTACATTTACCATTAGTTACCTTTAACCTTTAGGTGACTGCTAATGGTGACTCAACATTGTCAGTTTATTTTAAATGTGTTTACTGCAGCCTTCGGTATATGTGCAACACATTAATCAGCTGGTAGATTCTTCTAAAACAGAGGTATAGAGTGGATGCACAGTTCAAGCCCACAAACAGTTATGTCTATATATATGTGATTAGTGTGTGATTTAAACAGATGAGATAAAACATTTAAATAGTATGTTTCAGATTTCTGAAACTTTGGAAGGTGTTTATACTGCTACAGAACGTATCCCAACCGTGATAGTGGCTGTGATCTTAGTGGAACCTTTTTTTTCCAACACCAAAAAATAAATAAATAACTTCTTTTCACATATAAATCGTTAAACTTAAATTAAGACTGTGGTGCAGCTGGTTTTGCATCTGTTGAGCTCCACAGGGGGCACAGGTAGAAATGTGTTGAGATAGTATTTTAGCAAAACTGAATTCTTTAATTGAGCATTTAAGATCCTTCACATTGCAATACCTAAATATATATTTACGCCATTTTGTGTAATAAACAATTATTATAAAATAAATTATTAATAACATCAATCATTGGTCATTTTGTTTGTAACCAATCTGCCAATCAGCCTAACAATGACACAGGACATTGTGGTCAGCTGTTGTAGGGCTTTTCTGGGTGTGTAAGACCACATACTGCTCTGTGACATTCAACTGCCCTGTACTGACTCATCCTGTTCTGCACTGGGGTTCTCTGCTGCAGCTAATAAACACAGTGAAGTAATCATTATTCTACTTTATGATTTGCCAAAAATATTTTAGCTGCAAAATGCTCCTAACATACTGTACACAGCAATACACACCACTACAGGAAATTTAAATTATGAGCACACACAAATAGTTTTAGCAAATAAAAATCTCTTTTGTGCCCAATAAATGTATTAGAATGTTTGCATTTATCAGTAAAAGTACATATTAGTTAACGTTTTTTACACCTAAAACTATTTACATTTCAAGTAAAATGCTTGAAAATAAATGGTAAAATAAAACAATAATAAAATCTACTTTCATATAGTAAAGGGAATAAATGTAATGTTACTTGACCCTTGATATATACAGTATATTCTAGAATTCTGGGGATAGCACATGTAAGAATCCTGAAACTCCCAGGCCTCTGCTAGAGGGCCCGTGATTGAAGAAGATGCACATATCCACAGCTGTAAGAATGTAAATTATACATAAAATATCTTTGACATCTTAACTTAAAAAATCTTTATCTCCACAGACGTCCTTCTTACACGAATGCTTCTTGGCATTTGCAAAGGACATAACTGTGTTATTGTTAGGGACCTCATTCAAATATATTAGAGTTTAAATAAAATCACAAAAATTTCAAGTCACAAATTTTCAGCTTTTCCAAGATCAAATAATCTGCATTCACATACTTTTGAAAAGTTCATTTTAAGACAAAGTGATGAAAAATGATCCAAGTATAGGTTCTTTTAATGGGGCAGCAGAATGAAGGAGTTGTTCAGCACCCAACAATGAAATACATACAGTACAGCAGCAATAAGAGCCAAACTGGTAGCAGTGGAAAGGAGACATTAGCAGGTTGTAGTCAATGAAGCCTTTCTGTTATAAACAGTCTTTCTGTGCATCCCCATTAGTGTGATTTATAGCACTGATGAGACTGTCCTGCACAGCAGCATTTTGTTAAATGTATGTGTCTGTACAGTACGAACTGGGATCAACACATAATTGTATGAACATGGCAATCCAAGCTATTCCAAATACATATTTATACATTTGCTCTTATTTAAAACAAGTGCCTCTGTAAGACAAAAATTTTAAGAAATTGGTATTTAATATTAATTCATATTTTGTATTACAGAAACAATGAAACAAACAATAAAATAAGTAATGTGGTTTGTTTCTTGTAGCTTATAAGGTAAAGAGCTGAATTAGCACAATGCTACACAGGGGCTAACTACTTTTTACTTCAGTTGTCCATGAAAATGATCAATGGCTTTTGGCTTGTCCCTTCAGGGGTCACCACATGCATTAGCTGATAATGATAGAGTTAAAAGCTGAGCCAAGATCAACTTTTTTTGCTGGACAATCCTGTGATTTTGCCATTTTGGATTTGCACTTGGATTTATTAGGCCCCAAAATCAATAAAGCGGTGACTAAACATTTTAGATGTTTCGCAATGCAAGACATTTTGGGAACAATAGCTGAATTGTTCCTTTCAGCTATCTTTGCTGTTTGCATTTACTGGTTTACAAAAAAAGAACAAAAGAAAATTTAACCACTTAGAATACCAGTATCAGTACCAATATCATTAAATAAACTGAGAAGGGGTGTGCATACAGGGCCCCCCCGTGCAGGGATCAAATAGACAGGTGCAAACAAGTCCTTAACAACAATAAGCCTCTCACAAACAAAACCAGAGGGCTCACTTTCTGGGAGCATAAAGGGAATCTGAACAGGTAAGGAAATAACAGACATTTAGGTTACCAGGGGAACAGATCAAAGAAATCAGAACTAACGACGTGAGTAAGCTGTAGGGATAAACCATGAAAACAGGAAGTGGAGCTAAAAGGCTACAAAATAAAAATCCAGGTCAGGAAGTAAAGTTAATGAAACAAAAAGAAACAAACTGGAGTCCATGATACACATGTTCTGTATTTCTGCCACCAACTTATGAGATTTAGGTAGAATGTTTCATTAATGTCTGTGAATAAAAATTTTCCACAAACAAAAAAATTGCTTTTACATGACACTTTTATGGTCACAAATTATTTTAATTATCAAATCTCATGAATGCACAGTGCCCGTCATGAGTCTGAAATTAGCAACTTACAACAAGTCTGTGCAACTAAGTTTGGTCCCTCTGACATGGAACATGGCATTAACAAACCACACAAAGAAAAGTCAGAGAAATATGTTTTTGTATGAGGCCCATGAAGGTGTACTGTATGGAATTCCCTAACATTCATTAAAGCCAAACATATATCCAATGTACAATTATATTCAACTCTGGTGGGATCACAAAAGGAAATTGTAAATGTTCTGCACTTATATAGCGCTTCTCTACCTATTGGCACTCAAAGTGCTTTACACTGCTTCTTATTCACCCATTCACACTCACAATCACACACACACTCATACACCGATGGGGGAGGTGCTATGCAGCTGGCCAACTCTCACCGGGAGCAACTAAGTTGGGGTTCAGTGTCTTGCTCAGAGACACCTCAACACAGTCGAATGGTAAACTTAAGTTTATTATGTATATTTACAGAAAGAAAGTGTTGTTTCTACATCCAGAATATCATTAGAAAAAAACCTTCTGCCCACACAGCAGGAGTCATAGACTTGTAACCATGTTATCTTAACAAAGATTGGCAGTATAGCTACTCAGTTTCTGGTAAACTGCTTAAGGCCATAAAATAGTAAGGGTGGCCTCATGTAAGCTCTTGCTAAGAGGGTTATTAGAATGGAGCCAGATCCAGAGAAATAGACTGCCCAGGCCCCTGGGGAAGAGGACAGCAATCACACACTCCTGTTTACTGCACAAATTGGCCCCTGCGAGGGGCATGGATGTCTTTAGCGCCCTAGTTATAGTGATTGAGGTGACTCCTAGCCATTGATTTTCCCTTCGTCTTCAGTGTCCCGCCTGGCCACCCTTGACCATGTCTCGTGCTCCCCGCAGGCTAGTTTAGCTGCCCCTGCTTGCCTTTAAATCACATTAAACTGTAGTTAAACTTTGGCCATGTCTAAAAGACAACCATCATTGATGAGGTTATCATACTTTAAGCACCTAATACGCTTGAGTAAGAGCTTTAAGCGTTGGGCTTATTGATCACACACTGCTCACAGCAGTAAGACTCAACTTGAAAACAAAAAAGGGAATGTACATAGCCACAAATTCAAATTACGCTGAAAGATATATCAGTCTATAAAGGTACTATTGAGACTGATTCAACATATCAGACTACACAGGTAAAAGCTTCGTTGAGAAAATAAAAACAGACTAAAGGTTAGATTTTTCCACTAAGATACACACCTACAGGATAAGGAGTTGATAAACATGCATTTCCTGTGCCTCATTCTAAATACTAGGCCTTGTGATGAGTAATGATGCCTAATTTCTATTCAATTTACTCTATTTAGTAAAGTCAGCCAAGTGTGACATTTCATTAACTTAATTAGGCTAACTTAATTAAAGCCTTTCACAGGTCAAGTGATGACAATTCTGATTGATGGCACAGCATGTAATAGTAATCTTTCTCTGAACTGAGAATGACATAAAGTATGGCTCCTACAAACCAAATCAAATGTTACAAACATTTGCTCTTATAGAGATATACTACACTTAAACGATAACTGGCATACTGTGCCTAAACAGAGTTGAATACTCAGTGATCAGAACTTCAAATACAAACTATTTGCTGAGTAGGAGTGGGCCTATGGCACTGAAAGAAGTGAAGAAAATGAAACTTTTACAAACTGTAATTTCAACAGTTGCAATACTTTTGATGACAACAAGTCTGAGTGCAGCTAAAGTAGTGCATCCCACACAAGTTCACAGCTGAGTGCTTTAAACGCTGCCTGAGCAACTTTAAGAGCTTTTGGCATTTCAAACCTTTTATCCAAATCTTCTGGTCTGATTCACCATGGAGCCCCAGTGTGCCAGGCAGTGCTGCAAGGGTGTAAATAAAGCCTTAAACAAGCCCCCCTTGGCACAGTAACAGGCTTGAAATAAAGGCCATCCATATATTACGGCAAGAATGTCACTTTATTACGGAAATCAATTCAGTGAGGGCCGGGGGCGACAGCGGGAGGAATGTGGCCTTGGTCAGAGTGAGGTTTATCTAAGCTGAGCAGGCTGAGAGAAACACAGCATCTATAATGAACTCAAGCCTGTCTAATAAAGCTTTTTACTGCCCTTTTGTACAACAGAAACACGTGCAGCAGCAGCAAATGTTCAGCTCCTGCATTTTCACACCACACTGTAAATCAGCAACTCCTCTGTAATTACTACTGCTCTACGAATACCTCAACAATACAAGCAAATTAAAGAGACAAAGCATCATCAAAAACATATTTTGTTATGAGTTGGGTCCTCGCTGACATAATCCTATTTACTGTGACCTTTTACAGGAGGCAATAGGAGAAATACCACAGTGACAAAAAGACAAAAACTATAGCAAGAATATTACCTTTGTTGTGTATTTGTACTTGATCTGGTCACAGAGCCAGCCAAATATACCAGGACTCTGGATTGCAATTAAGGCGTTTTGTAAATCTTTGACCAATAATTCAACATGTGATGACAGAATTTCGTAAAAAGTGTCTGGGATATGCCAGAAATGTTGTGATCATTAATGCATTGGTTCGAACCTGTGAATTTTACAGCTTAAACATTCCATAACTTACACAGATCTTATGTTGTGCTCAGTGACTCATGGTTGTGTCAGCAAGAGAAACCATCCACCTATCAGGTATTCGTAGGTGGATTTAGGAATGGGGATGTTATCTTTTTAGGTTACTTAGCTAGCTATCTTGGTGCATCAAAATGTTGGACAAACGTCCACAAAAAAAAAAAGGAAAAGTGGATCATCACTGCAGCGCAAATGTTTGTCTTAATTAACTTACATAACACTTACTAAACTGTACAATAAGTGAATTGTTCCTTGCTGACTGCTCAGATCTAACCCAACACATGAGAATATGCATTTACCAACCAAGTTACAACTTTACACCAGCTGTGGGTTTTAATGTTGTGGTGAATAGGGGGCAACATAACATAAAAAAAAAAAAAAAAACTGTGCTGATCACGATAGACAGCTGTCAGATCACACAAAGCATCACAGTTTTTTGTGTTTGAGGCTGCAATGCCACAGACATGTCAGAGTGCTCATGATTATCCCTGTCACCAAAACAATAAATCACCAGCTGGTGTTTATAATGCCCGATGCTATGACTGAGACCTTAATATAAAGTATGCCTTTCATACTACTTATACTTCAAGCAAACCTTTGGAATCTTTCGTGCAAAACAGGCACATGCTGTCTTTCAAACAAGCTTGAAGATATTCTGTGCTGCTTCCTGCCTACCTTTTCTTCAGATATACATCTTGCTCTCAGATAAGAGCAGTGGCTGTAGGGAGCTCTGACAAATCACTTCCTGTAACAGTCTTTGTAGCAGACTGTCAGGCTGAGGGGTCGACCGCCCACTATCTCTGCCAGCAGCTGAATTTCACTTGCAACGATCAGGTAATATTCTGCACTTAATGCTGGCATTTAAGAAACATACTCCCCCCACAGGTAAAAATGGTGCATGATTTGGCATTTGAAAGCAGATAATAAAACTTTCCTTAAATACAGCTCTCATCTCCGAGTGCTTTTTAGATGCCCTTAGTGGAGTCAATTATCTCCCCACACTCTGAGCACCTTGCGCTTAAAAGGTGTGTACACCATACTTTCTCAAAAATGTCACATTCTTAACTGCCTCTCTAAATGTAGACCTTGGAGTATTAGAAATAACATGTCTGCACTGGCTTCCTTTATCCATTTGTTGCTTAAACTTGCCTCTTCAATGTTCTTTATGAACTCCAAACGAATAATAAAAATCCTTTAGAATAAGAAAGCATTCACCTCTCATGTATATCTATGAAATACTTTCCAAAGAAAAACATAAACAAATTGGCTTAACCAGTACTTCAAACAGCCTTAGAGATGCTAAATGTGTGGGATCTTTGCTTGCCAAAGGAATAGGGAAAAAAAAAAAAATAAAGAACGAATTCATTTGACATGTCAAGACAGCAGATGCTATTCTCATCAGTCAAATGTTGCTCTGCTCTGGGGGAGAGAAAGCGAAAGTGTGAAGGTTTTCTCTTTTCATATAAACAAGTGGGAAGAGCTTGGGCGCAATTTCATAGGGACAAGATACTCCAGAGGGAATGAGTTACAATGTGGCCGTATAGATGATAGTGATTTTGGCTTTTTACGCCATAAACATGGATTTGAAATGAAACAATTAATGTATGTTTAAAATATTGACTGTCAGCTTTCCTTTAAGGAGTTTGGTAGAAATTATTGTATAAACTATGGGAATTACAGCCATTATTTTTGGCAGCTCATAAATGTTTAAACACACAAACAAAATTATGCATTTGTTTTGTTTTTTAATATGATATATGTCCTCTAAAAGTGGGTATGGTGTTTTCAATGCCATTGTATAGATTTGGGAGCTAATTATTTCATTGACTAATTACGTCAACAGCTGCCTGAGTTAGCCACTGGAGCTAATGGCAGAGAAAAAACACATACTTCCAAAAGTACCGATGATTTTCGATGATTTGAATAAAATCATCTGTTTGTGTGTGTGTGTGTGTGTGTGTGTGTGTGTGAAAAATGACATTTTGTAAAATTACTTCTTTTGCACTTACTTCCCACCACAATAGATATTAAAAAACATTGATATTTACGTCTGATAGAGGACCATGCCACCTGAACACATGCTTATATTGAGCTATTTGTCTGAATGTTATTCAGTGATCTCAATAACATGAGGCCAAATATGGCAAAGAGCCCAGATACAGTATGACCTTCTGTTTCTGAATCTGTTTCTTAACATATCACTAGATATGTGTTTTCTGGTTGTCTACTCTACTAAACATCAAAGACAAATAGAGAGCACTCAAAGTGAACATGCACACTAGTTCAAATGTAAAACTTATTTGGTTCTATTATGTTTTTATATGACAACTGATTAACATTTGAAGGGGAGTTTAACTTAATTGCTTTCTTCAAAACTGAATGCTTTGTTCCTGTGATTCAGGATATAGTTAGTTATAGTCATGCTTCTATAGGCTTAGACTGCTGGGGGAACCACCCCCCCAATGCACTGAGCTCCTTTCCTCGTCTTGATCCTCTCTCCTCTCCTCTAACCCCACGATTGTCACCACTGTATGACATTAACTTTATGTGTTTTCTTCTGTATTTGTCCTTCTCCTTCTCTGTCCCTTTCTGCAGGTGTCCCCAGCTTTGGAGCTGTGTGTTTTCCAGCTACTGGTCCTACCAACCTGCCCGATGTTTTGTTGTTGCTTTTTGTTCCTCTTTTCTTTTCTCTCTTCACTTTCCACTCACCCCAACCGATCAAGGCAGATGGCTGCCCACCCTGAGCCTGGGTCTGCTGGAAGTTTCTTCCATTAGAGGGAGTTTTTCCTCTCCACTGTTGCCTAGAGCTTGTTTAAGTGGGAATTGTTGGGTTTACTTTATTCTGAAAAGTGCTCTGATATAACTTTGTTGTGAATTGGCGCTATATAAATAAAGTTGAATTGAATTCAATATTTTATTCACAAAACAACATAAACTACATATCAGATGTTGAAAATTAGACATCTGCTGACATCAGCTGATTTTGAATTTGATGGCAGCAACACATCTCAAAAAAGTTGGAACAAGGTGATGTTTATCATTGTGTAGCATCCCCTCTTCTTTTAACAACTGTCTGTAAATGTTTTGGGTGTAAGGAGACCAGTTGCTGGAGTCTTAGGAGAGGAATGTTATCCCATTCTTAGCTGATGCAAGATTCTAGCTGCTCAACAGTCCTACGCCTTTGTTGCCGGATTTTTTGTTTTATAATGCACCAAATGTTTTCTATTGGTGAAAGGTCTGGACTGCAGGCAGGCCACTTCAGCACCTTGACTCTTCTGCTGTGAAGCAATGCTGTTGTGATGGATTAAGTGTGTGGTTTAGGATTGTCTTACTGAAATATGCAAGGTCACTGAAAGAGATGTTGTCTGGATGGGAGCATCGTTGATTTAAATCCTCTATATACGTTTCAGCATTGATGGAGCCTTTCCAGATGTGTAAGCTGCCCACACCATAGGCACTAATGCAGCCCCATTCCATCAGCGATGGAGGCTTCTGAACTGTCCACTGGTAACAAGCAGGATGGTCCGTCTCCTCTTTAGTTCACAGGGCACTGTCTCCATGGTTTCCAGAAAGAATTTCAATTTTTGATTTTCCCTCTGACCATTTTAAATGAGCTTTGGCCCAGAGAACATGGCTTCTGGATCATGTGCACATATGGCTTCTTTTTTGCATGATACAGCTCTATCTTACATTTGTGGATTGCACGGTGAACTGTGTTCATAGGCAGTGACTTCTGGAAGTGTTTCTGAGCCCATGCAGTGATGTCCAGTAGAGAATTCTGCCTGTTTTTAATGTAGTGCCGAAGATCACACACGTCCAGTTTTGACCTTACTGTATTTACTCTAGATGGCGTGCTCTTCAAAGTCTTCACAATTTTGTAATGAGGAACATTTGTCTGAAATTGTTCCACAATTTCTAGACAGAGTTTGTCACTGATTGGGGAACCTCTGCCCATTTTTACATTCAAGAGACTCCGCCTCTATGAAATGCTCATGGTACTGACCTGTTGCTAATTAACCTAATTAGTTGTCAAATGCTCCTCCATTTGCTTTTGATTTGCGGCAATTACTTTTCCAGCCTTCTGTTGCACCTGTTCTGACTTTTTTGAGATGTCTTGGTGCCATTAAATTCAAAATGAGCTAATATTTTCCAACAGTAAAATGTCTCACTTTCAACAGCTGATATGTTGTTTATGTTTTATGGTGAATATAATATGGGTTGATAAGATTTGCAAATCATTGCATTCTGTTTTTATTTAAGTTTTACATATGGCCCCAACTTCTTTGGAATCGGGGTTATATTTCTTGACAAGAGTCCACTTTGGGCCTCACACAAAATCATAACCATTTTACCTGTTTTCATAATCAGAAAGATGCACTTTGAAGTGTGATTAGATTAATAAATTTTTAACATAAACACATGGTGTTTTAGGAGAATTCTTGAGGCCTGGAAAGTATGTTATGAGCCACTTAGTGTAATTTCAATGCACCTCAATGCTCACGTTCACAGTTGTCTTTGTGCACAATCAAAAAGCTTAGTAAAAAGTCAAAAAACATGTGCATCCCTGTGTGTATTATTCAGCACAAGATACTGTACACAGCCCTTAGACCCACTGGACACAACACTGCACTGAAAAAACAGACAATACATTTAAAATGATGCCTAGATTGCATTTACGTTAGTGATATGCAAGGTGAATCACTTCCTGTGTGGACACAATGTTAGAATAACAGGAGACTCTCTTGTTCTTTAATTTCTGCACACACTCTGTAAGGCTGGAGTCACAGAACCCCAGGGTCAGGTGACAACATGCAGCCAAACGATGGGTACGAATGGGTAAATGAGAAGCAATATTTTACAGCACTTTGGAAAAAGCTGCTATATAAGCAGAACATTTATAAAAACACCAAGGTAGAGAGAGCTATTTTTCTTTATTTTTAATTGCAATTGTAACAAAATAATTACACCACAATTCTGATAGGAAGAGATGTCGAAACAGGTGGGGACTAAAATTATTTTCTTTTACATTCTGGGACTTAACATAAACACTAAGCACATACTCACCTTGGAGGAAGATGTGTCACACTCCTGGCAGATCCAACCATATCCTGTCTGCTTGGGAGATTTCTTCAATGGTGGGTCTAGACACCCAAAGTGATAGCAGAGCTGGCACTCGTCACACCTGAGGTACAGACAGGAAGGACGCATGTTATGTGTCGCATGCTATAAATATGTCAAAAGCCAACATCTTCCAACATTGATGCCAGTTCCTGTGTGATGGTGGATGGCGACGAAGCAGCTAGTTGTTAGTCATGAGACGTTGTTAATGCATTCCAATGTCCCACCAATCAGTTCACTGCCTTGACCTGATACAGCGACTGACTGTCCAATGGTTTGGGGCAGCAACCAGATAGTACAGGTCTTAGTGTTGGTTATTTTGTGTCGAGTCTCGTGAGGCTGCACTCCGAAAGAAACAATAATGGCCAGACCTCACCCCTGAAAGAAAATTCAGTTTAAAAGATAACAGATAACAGTTTGTTTTGAAATTAGAGGACTGTTAATTCATAAACCCCCAATTTTGTTGGCTCATAAATATCGGCACAGTTGGCTGGTCAGCTGTTTAATGATTAAATCAAAGAGCTCATGAATTAAAGTTTTGTTTTTCCTTTATTTGTTTTGCTTTGTGTATTTAGTTTACAATCCAAATTATACATTGATCTGAAAACACAGTTTTAGAAAACCAAACTCATCTTTCCAATTTTCTTTTGTTTAATAAAGTGTGATATCAACCATCTCTCTGACACTTATACAGTTGTTATTATGGTATTGCATTTCTCTTACTGTCTTCAAGTCTGTCTTCCGGTCAATATTTTGCCAGTAATGGAGATGAAGACAAGGTTCAGGTTGACCTCCCTGGCTGTTATCACTGTTATCAGATTTTCACTGAAGAATGTGAATCTCCTTCATTGATCTGGACATAATTGGGTGTAATTGTGCAGTGTGTTTGTGTGTGTGTGTTTCTCAGGCAGAGGAAGATTGTTGAAGGGCAGCCAGCCTCATAAATGATTAAAAGAAAAGTCTGCTAGAGTCACAGGTCAAACTCTTCTTTTTCAGATAAACAAATGCTTTAAATGCATTTTATTCTGTGTCAACAGAATTTAGCCAACATCCTGTTAAAGTCTGTTTTTTGAAATATGTCTCCAACTGCCTTGTTTTGTCAAATGAACAATAATGAAGAGCTGTAAATGACTTATCATTTATTTACATGGATAACAGTTATCTGTCAGTCAACTAATCATTCAAGTCCTTTGTTGTTTCAGCACAATCTAAGTGTGTTGCTACAATAATAATGTATTGTAGAGTTTTTTGGTAGCTTAAATCATCACTATGGGCGACTGTGGTCGTCCACCAATCCCGCAGTTGTTGGTTCGCTCAGTTCCTCTGGTCACATGTCAAAATGACCTTGAGCAAGACACTGAACACCAAATTAGTTACTCCTGGTAACCTCCTTCGATCCCCGGCTTCCCGGGTCACATGTGGTTGTGTGTTCGAATGGGTGAATAAAAAGCAGTGCATAGTCCTTTGAGTGCCAATAGGTAGAAAAGCGCTATATAAGTGCAGACGATCACACAACTTGATCTGATTAATAAAACTATGATGCTAAAATTTAAATTCCTAGTGGCATAATATCAGTGGAAATTTAAATGTATTTTAGTCAAATGTTTCTGTATTACATACAACCCCCTACCCAAAAGTAAATGCTTTCATGTTAGCATCAATGCGTACAATTTTCCATTTGCACTCACAATCACACACCGATGGGGGAGATGCTATGCAGCTGGCTAACATTCACCGGGAGTGGTTCAGTGTCTTGCTCAAGGACACATCAACATATGACCCAAGGAGCCGGGGATCAAACAACTCTGGGATTGATTGACATCAAGTCTAACTCCCAGACCATTTTTAATCATGAGTAATTGCAGACTGTCTATAGTTAATTGTGATTCATTACAAAATAAGCACACATTTTGTCTACTCAGAATTTAGTGTAAAGTTTTATGATTTAACACTCATATTGGATGGGACACTTGGTACTGATGCTACTGACTTGGTTAAGCTAACGAACTAACAACTGAGTGAAAATTCATTTATAATTTTTAACAAACAGCAAATTTGCATATAATATCTCCCTTATTATTCAATCTACATAAAATAAAAATGTGCTTATATTAATGACCAAACAAGGTTTAAAATGATGCTTTTTATCGTCTGGATCTGGTACAGCTGGAGTTAAGTTGTGTGGCAAATAAGGTTAGCAGAACATACAGACAGCTATTTTAGTTTTAGCATATCCATCACAACTAGAGATTAGACAAAGTCGCTGTATTTAACTCAAACATAAACACCACAGGCAGAGCTGACACTACTGTTTTGCATTTACGTATGTTTGGTAACGCTTGCATTTATCTGTTTTAATGAACTACTGTTATTGTCTTTTTATTCATGGATATGTATATGTAACAATAGAGTATAGATTTGTCCACCTGAGTGTGAAACTGCATCAGAAACACTACGACTTGACATCTGTTAATTACTCTCAGTGTACTTTTAAGACTATGTCAGCATTCCTACTTTAATACTCTTGCACTGTAGAGTTCTGCACAGGTGAGGCAACAACATATAATGAGTTGAGAAAAAGTAAAAAAAAGTAGTTGCATTAAAAGGAAATGACACATTATTGTCACATCAACAGCTACTATAGCATAAAGACCTAATAAAACCATCAGGTGGTTATTATGTTATGGCTGTTCAGTGCATGCCCAAAACTTACATTAGTAGTGGAACATTTTATTTCTATGCTTTTGAGTTTTAATTGTTTAATGCAAGAATATGCACTTATAACTTTGATCATGTCTCTTATTACAGCACTAAACAATATAAAAAAAAAACTTTTAAAATCAGCAATACTAGTAGAAGTGTACCCCCCTTGAGTATTGATGTGGTTTCATATAAAAAATATAATCAAAGCAAAAACTCCAAAAGGAGTTTCAGACAATTTGAGGTAACCTGTTAGATGTTGTGCAAACAGCTAATTTATTGACCTAGAGGTTACCGGATGTAAAAAATGCGAATTTATTTTTCCCCTTCTATGTCTGTGATAATGCCAATAGATCCATATATCAATTTATATATAATGTGGGCTCATCAGGGACAGTGTTTTTATATGAATTTGTCAAAGGGAATAATATCTTGCCTGTGTTCCTTTTAGGATGAATTCATGTGTCTTTGGGAAATAGTGTGATATAAACGTTGTTTTGAGAAAAAAAATGAAAGTATCTGCACGGAACATACCACTCAAAACCAAATACCAAAAAAGAGGATATTTTTTCTTCTGTAATTTGGGTGAAAAAACCCTGGAAAAGATAATACACATTGCTGCTCCTGATATACAGACTTAAGAAACTGTGTAGAGGCGAAGAACACAAAAGAGCAGCTTAAGTCATCATTTTTTAAATGGGGACACTTACTGTAGGCTAAATTAGTTTTACCTGTAACCATAAACTTGGTGGAAAGCATTACTGTAGTGCTGTTGCTATAGTTACCTGCTCTAACCATACATATACATATACACACACACATTTATATATATATATATATATATATATGTGTGTGTGTGTGTGTGTGTGTGTATGTATATACATACATTTATATATAGATTCAAGGTTTGAACTGAAAATACCTGAACACGCATAAGAGAGTAAACTGTATATACCTCACACAAATGTGGATGTACAATTGCACCTAAATTGTTTAAGAAAGTTAAATTTAAAATTACAGATATTCTAATTTTAAAGAAGCCAAATGTACCTCTTCTTAACACACATGGGACGCACTGATCCCCCTTCTCCTCTCTGGAGTCAATAAGGTGAACAGGATTTATTGAGAAATGAGTGAATGATGATTGGGCCTCAACAATGAATCTGATTCATCTTGTAGGGATTGTTTGGCCTTTTTTATGCTGTGGTTTTAGCACGAATATCAGGAAATCACATTGAAAATCACTTTGTCTTAGAAGCTGTCTGTTCATGATTTATAGCAGGCTGGGTTTGGAGATCTGTTGGTAGTCTTTAACAGTGAAGCCAACTTGGAAAGCATTGGATATGTTTGCTGAAAGAAATTAGGCAGTTTAATAGTATCCGACCTGATGTGCAATTGATGGATTGCAACAGTGTTGTTTTTGACTGAAGAAAAACATAAAGAGAAACTGATGTTCTGCACTAATAAAAAATACATATGTCAATAGCTTGTTGATGGTAGTTCTGCATTCTTTATTTGGATGAAATCAGTATCAGAGCAGGTAATGAGACTGAGCAATCCTCCATACACATTGACTTTGTCATGTCAACGTTTAAGAATTAACAACTAAAATATATGTATGTTCATTTATGCGTGTTTAGGTATTTTTTAATTTTAAGGACTTCTGATCTAATATTACTTTTCAACTTTCCCTTACTCGACCCTGTTCTTTTCAGCATTTGTAAAAAAGGAAAAACTTTCAGGAATGTGCAGCACCTTTGCGCATGATACACACTGCAAAAAAGTTTGAACTAGATCCAACTTTTTATTGAAATAAAGCTGAATCGGTTTGACAGATCCCCCTGTAGTGCTGGTCCCAGTTACATTAAATATTTTTCATCATTCATATTAATAAGAAAGGCTTCATTTCTTCACACTGTCAACCTCTGGACAGAGCCTCACAATTGGTGTTCTAATGGAAGTAATATGTATAAGAATGTTATAGACAACTGTAGGATCCAGTGTATTCACTCAGTCATAAGATTCATTTTCAAAATTATCAATGATTCTGTGCAGTTAGGTGAAAACTCATGAAAAGTTAGTAGGTATGTATTCAGGTTTATTGGTCTGATTTGTGGGGGCAAAACTGAAGTGAGCCACCTTATAAATATATAAAAATCTCTCATTGCACAAAAACCCTGTTCATGCTGCTTTCCATAGCAGGCATCCTGATCCAAGACCTCACTAATTAACTTAGTGGCTACCTGAACACTAATAAGGTTGGAGTTATGGAATGCCGCTCTCTGTCACTGGACTAAATATCTATGAAATAGTTGTAATAATACACCTGTAGTGTTTAAACGTTTAGCATGACAGATTTACTAAAATCATAGTTGAAGTTTAATTGGCATAAACAGCTCTTATGAGTTGTAGGGGCATAAGCTAACAGCTGCTGCACATTATCGCAAATATGCCAAAGCAGGTGGATCTCTCTCACTCACATTTACACACACATGCATGCACGCACACACGCACACACACACACAAATCCTGGATAGGCTGAGCATGCATATCTGCCTGGTAACAAGCAGAATTTAAAATACCCCCTGGCCACCTAGTGAACAGAAGACAAATGACCAATGTGTGTGCTGCACTAATGAGCACACTTCTATTGTTGAACAAACTGCCAATTGATTTTACATGAATCTCCAACTAAGGCAAACTGGAAAGAAAAAGCTCTTCTGTTCCACTGCTGGAACCTCTTGAAGACCTTCCAAACTCACCGGAGGGCTCTTTTCATTTAGCAAGACTGTGACAACAGCACATGTGCTTCCCTAATGAACCCTTTGTAATGTGTATCATGGGAAGATCTTTGAATTAAACCACTGCCCACTGATGCAGACGCAGGGTTTTCTGTGCATATGAGATAATGTGGTGTTTAATCTTCATTTATCTATAAATAGTGGACTACACTCCATCTTCGGTTTTGGGAAAATGCTTCTTTATGTTTTGGATGCTTCCCCACATTTATCAATCAAACAATTACTACTCTGTGACAGTTTAAACTTTACATTTGTAAAAGGAGCGGACTGAAATCAACTGTTTTTTTATCAGAGCACAAAGGAAAATATAGAGTATTCAATTTGGTAAACTTGAACATGCTAATTTGCATTTGCATGAGTTAAGTATAACTAAATATTCTTTTTTTCAAACCCGTCAAACCTATAGTGAAAGGATCAACATCAATTCATCTTCATATTTTCTGTACACTGACACATACAGGACACATTCGCTTTTGAGCAACCACAAATTAGTTACATTTTTTAGTGACAATGTTAAGATATTGATCTTTCAGGATGCTAGCATGCGAGGCAGCCTCTCAGCCTTTTCACATTTTGAGATACCTAAAATTTGAATAAAGATTATTAGGATATAAAATTCTAACTACAAAAGCTGTAAATCCTGTCATTGCAGTAGGATATTATGGGCTTTAGGGGGGCAGCACTGTCCCTGGATTGTCTGAACACCTCTCACAGAACCTCTTTCTGATGAAACACAGAGGACCTACGCTTTGTAGTGTTCGGCATAAACTAAACAATGCTTCTTTAATGCAAACACCATGTCCAATAGGAGATATTCCAGTTACAGTCCAGTTACAGGAAGAGAGGACATGTCCACTGTAACTATCATCCTAAGTTTAAGGTTCAGTGAAGAATTGAACCAGCTGTTTGATTAGCTTGCTGAATCTGTCACACAACATTCAACTTATAAGGTGCTCAGCATAGTGTCAGAAAAAAAGTCATCAAAGTCATGTCCCTGTTTTGTGCCATAAGTGGATTTAGGAGGCCTTAGGTCAATGGGTAGAGCAGCAGGAAAGGATGCAGAATTCAGCAAGATCAAAACCTAGCGTGTCCCTGAGCGGGACAGTCACTGGACACTGCTCCCCGCAAGGGGATGAGTTAAATGCAGAAAAAGAATTTCATTGTGACATAGATGAGCTCAATGACAATAAAGGTTGTTTTTCTAATTTTGTTACACCTTTTCTTTGCCACCACATATCTCCTCTGGGTTACATCTCCACCATATTCTTTACAGGGACATCTCATTTGCAGTGGTGTGTGTCACCAGTCGCTAGCATAGAAGCGCAAAGCAATCGACCAATCAGTAAACTCTGCTAGTAGTGCTCATTGTATTTATATTGTCATAGTTTCATTTAAATTATTTAAGTATTTATATAAAATTCAACCTGTAAAGTGGTATGTGGGAGTGACTGTGTTAAAGATGGTGGTAATTCCAAGCCCTAGTTGGCAACAGAATACACAATGATGGAAATATCATTAGCATCTATCCCTTAGCGTTCAAGACCCATTTTAAGTGACTTCAGAAGAAATGTAAAAGGATCACTAAGGTCTATAAGATAAACTGACCAATAAAATGTTCCACAGAATGTGTCAAAAGCCATTCAGCAGATTTTGAGCTATTTCCCAAGACAAATGAACACCAGCAGGACCACCAAGTCAGGGATTACCCAAAGTCATTTGGCATTCTTCTCTGGCGACTGCGAATGCCTGTGCATAATCTTATTGCAATCCATCTCCTGACTGTTGAGATATTACACTATAGATCAAAGGGGTGGACCGAGCAAGATTATCTTTTCTAGAGTGCAGTGTGGCTCTAGTGTGCGTAAAAATTAGGATTTCAAGAGAGTTTTTTTTTTAGGTGATTTTCGTTTATAATAAAAAAATAAAATAAAATATATATATTTCTTGGCCCAACATTCAATAATGTGGTGGGTGTTTCTTGTTTGTACCACATAAATTAATTTAATGCTCAAATTTGGACTAAATTTAGAAAGCAATTTTTAAGTAACTGCCAAGACTATGGTGCAAGATTGTAGAGCGGTCGTCCACCAATCCCACAGTTGTTGGTCCAACCCCCGGCTCCTCCGGTCACATGTGGTAGTGTGTTCGAATGTGTGAATGAGAAGCAGTGTAAAGTACTTTGAGTGCCAGTAAGTAGAACAGCACTATATAAGTGCAGGGCGTTTACTATTACAACCAGAATCTCATCAAACGTTCAAAATCCCAGTGGACTGGTGATCTTAAACACACATTGCCCATGTCAGAGGTTTAGTTAGCATCAAGACTGTTATCTACCCACATAGTAAGGAAATGTTCAACTTTAAAAAAAATAATTTTTCCATACCATACAGGATATTGAATTTGTTCTCTAGTGTACATACATATTGTTCTTCATCTTTGTTCTTAACTGTCCGTGTCACCTAATACCACAAGCTACCTCTATCTTCCACACCTCGCCCTTACACACCCAGCCACAGCAAGGTCCTTGATGTTATCAAAGGTATTCTGCTCTGCTTTAATCATTGGGAAAATTGAGCTGCGCCTCCTCCCGCCCCTTTGTACTTTAGAAGGAGACAAATTCCAATCACTCATAGAAGAGCATATTGATTGATGTAATCTTATTGGAGGTAAGGTGGTAGAGGGGACATGATTGATTGCTTTTGTCTGCTACATGTGTAGCTCTCAGTTGGCAATTCGTGTCCACTTTCATCTACTGTTTAATCTCTGTGTAAAGTTCTTAGATCCCCTCCCTCTCCCATAAGCGTCACCCCGGCCCCTATCCTGCCGGAGTGGGGTTGATGGACCACAAATCTAAACTGGGTTCGTTTGATCTGATTCACCTGTTCAAAATCACTGTCTTTTGACTCATTGCTTGAAGAACCCCAAAACCTCGATTAATTCACACAACCTGCAGAAATATTCGCTGACATAAATACTCAAGTAAATCATACTGATGAGGGCAAAGATGGCAATATATTAGATTGAAGCAGTTGCATAGAATTTAAAATTGTGTGCCTACATGTGTTCACTTTAGACCTGACAATGTAATAAAATAATTCAAACTAAGTGAACCATGCCGAAGTTATGAAACCAACAAATCTTGCTTGATTACTTTTACAAGTAGATTTTACAAGTACAAGTTGGAACTGACTTTTTTTCACAAATCTTGGGCGAAAATATTAAAATTACATCAATATTTTAACTTTAGGGTTATAGGGGTATGTCCCCAGCATGCTATAGTGGTCATCATGGCTTTATTTTGGTTTCGTTTGGCTTAAGTCAGAAAACACAGACTCCAGTTCACCAACAGACAAGCAGGGGAATCATCACAACATGGTGCATGAAAACAAAAATTCACAGTGTCATCAACTTCACATTCTCTATAGTAAAACCCTTATATATGAAAAACAGAATAACTATTTTGTTGACACATTGAACAAAAAGAGAGGACACGCTCACTTTTTGTATAAAGTATATGTATATAGTATAAAACAGTGGTCAACCAATTGATTGGTTGGCTGATTAATCAAGACGATCCTTGACATTTTCAATTAATCAGTGTCAGCAGATGTCTATTCTCATGCATTATTATTTGAGTGGATCAGTGCAAGTAAATCAACCATATGCATTTTATTGGCACTTGAAGTGAGCAGTGAGTGAGATTAGCAGACCTGAAAATATAGTTGTGTTAAGGGTGCAGTCTTTCCTCTCTGTCCACACTCTGTGACAGAGGGCAGAGCTGAGCTGTTCACATACACAGAGAAAGAAAGACAGAGGGAGCCTAGGTGAGGTGACTTCACTAACTTTAGTTTACAACTGTATGTTGCCATAAATGCAATAGAAGCAAGTAAATAGTTTATTAATGCACATGTTGAACAAGTAAAACCCTCACAATAATGGTAATATCAGTTCTGTCCGCCATCTTCCATTCACAATTGGGTTAATCACACCGAGCTTGATGGCTTCATTTCTAACATGCAAAGTGAAAGCTGACTGGATGTAGGATATTGTACAGTAACCATTTAGCCCACCTTACAAATAATTTTACAGCTAAGCAAGTTCTGGATGTTCTGGAAGTTCAGCAGACTGGGAGTGTGGGCTGCCCAGGCTATACAAGCTTTGTGGTGCCACCCCACCCACTCAGAACCTCTCAGTGTGATGTTTGCATATTCTCCCCATGCTAGCATGTCTCCAGGTACTCTACTTACATCACACAGTCCAAAGTAGGTTAAATAATTCCTGCCCTACCTACCAGGAGTGTGCCTGAGCGAGACACTCAGCTCTTCTGGTTCTAGTTCCTGTCATCTACGTACCAGTTATGCTGTAAAAATGGACTGGTGTTTACTGGACTCACCAGAAGTTGTGGTCCTCTGTTGTCTGCACACACCTTCGCTGAAGCATTTATGTTGCTAAACTTTTATATGAATGAGTCATCAACAGTCCACTGCTGCCTCATTGTAAATTGATACAAAAACATAACCAACATGTCTGTGGGTGGAGCCACAGGACTTATTCATGAACTGAATGGACTACGTGGAACCTGATCAGTTCTATATACATTTCTATCTTCCTTTCTGCCTCTTTCTATCTCTGTGAATATCTTTGACAATCTATTTTTATAGTGACTGGCCCAATTTGATGCCCCTGTAAGGCACTTTGCGCCTTATAGGCAGTGTAGGACTGGCCTGATGTAAAGAGGGTGTGGAGTAGATTTGAAGTTCTGTCAGTGATTCAGTATTTGTTATTCTTTCCACAACTGATCCCGTCACCTTTTGCACTGTAAGAGCAACCACAATAACATTAACATATTCCTAAGTCTGTCTTAAACCAGGTGTCTTACTCTGATTAAGCAATTCTCATGTCTTGCTGTCCATGACAGCAGGCCTTTTCAATACAACCACAAACACTGTGTGTTATATGTCAGCAACATGTCTGTTGACAGACACTAGAGATAGGAGTTCAACTTCAGAACCCGTCTGTTATTTAAACACGCATTGTGTTTGAAGGCAATGTTATTTTTTTCTTTGTTTCTTTGTTTATCCTACTGAATGGAGTACAAGCTTAAACAAAACCAGGAAAAAGTTAAACACAAGATCCGGGTTCTGGGAACATTTTACTGATGTAATCAGCATGAAGCATATTTGTAATTTAAATTTTTTTAAACTTTAACTACAACAAGTATCCTGATAATCTTAAATGTAAACCAAACTAAAGTCACATTCTTTACTAAAGAAATTTGTGTTCTTATAGAAACATAATTTCTGCAAGTGTTTTTGCTACTGAATGGAGTACAAGCTTAAACAAAACCAGGAAAAAGTTAAGCACAAGATCCGGGTTCTGGGAACATTTGACTGATGTATTCAGCATTAACATATTTCTAATTAAAATTTTTTAAAACTTTAACTACAACAAGTATCCTGATAATTTTAAATGTAAACCAAACTAAAGTCACATGCTTTACTAAAGAAATTTGTGGTCTTATAGAAACATAATTTCTGCAAGTGTTTTTGCTACCTGGTCAGGTGGGATTTGATCCCGTGGCCTTCTACATCCCAACCTGATTCTCTACCAATTGAGAACCAATTTCCAATTTCTTTTTAAACCTTATTAAGAGAAGGTCTTTCTTCTGTAATAAGTTGGAATTCATTTTAAAATATTCAGATAGTAATACACAACACTGTTTCATTTTTTGAGCAGAATAATTTTGCTTGCTTGAGTCCAAATTAAACACTATATATTGATGCATCCTTCCCCACTATTTTGTACCCAAAGTCTGGGGTTCATGTATTGATAGTAGGTTTGTGGCTTAAAAAACTTCCTTTCCCTCCAGCAGCCCTAGTGTCAGATCCCAAGTGGCTGAAAAAGGCATTGAATTTATCACAAGTGGCTAATGCAATTACCTTGGGAGTGTGGCCATGTGACAGAAATCAATATGACACAAAGCACTCAGCCATTGACTCTTATCCATGACAAAGTGTGCTGGTCTCTTTCAATAGAAAGGAGTGGATTATTGGACTTTGTTAGCTCCTTAGTTTTTGATTTAGTGTTGGGTGACTGCAACATTATAAAAGAACCATTGTTTTACAAGAGGTGGAAGTAATGAATGGACTGCTGAAGTTGCACCTATGGAAAAATGGAGAAGGGAAAGACAGTGACTGCTTTTATTAACTCATCTGGACACAACTCATTCAGATTCAAGATTGAGGAAAAGGGAGGGAAGGGGAACGATGTGTTCAACTCTCACTTGGTGCCTTGCCTGACAATCCACCTGTTTTCCAAAAGGGGGCTCCAGTTAACTGGGTAAAACACTGCAGAACAGTTGATTTTAGCAGCATGTCTGTCCCCTCACCTCTGTGGAGGCAAACACAAGCTTTGACCTGGCCAGAAATTCAGTTTACTCTCAGGTACTTTGCTACAGAGACACATCTTAGCACACTGCACTTCATAATCATTTTGGGAGTTACTGCTGCTGTTGAACTGTACTGCATTATCCAGAGATGTATCTCTATCGCTGTGTTGTATTGTCTAGCGCCCTTGAGGGTAGACTAAATAATCAAAACACATTAAGAACACTCCTGTTCTGTGTATTTAACTACATATGGAATGAGAGGCAGAAAGCAGAAAAAAGTGAATATGACAGAAGGGAGGGAAAAGCAGGAAGAGCGTGTACCTCCAGAACTATTTGAGCTCACAGTGTGGTAAAATAAGTGGGATAAAAAGACAGGGGAAGAAGCTGGGGAGTAATAGATTTTAGATGCTTGGCCACACTTCCCACATAGCCACAACCCCAGCTCTTGTGTTTTCTGTTTTAATAGGGGGAAAAGAGTGAAGTCAGCAAAAACAAAATGCCGCCATTAAATCATCTCTGCGGATCCTGTGTCAGAGCAGTAATGGGAAATGCACTCATCATCGGAAAGGTTACTGCTTTCCAGAACCTCCTTGCTAGCATTTCTCTTTTTATGCCTTACCCCCTCCTCTTTCTGCACCTCTTGGCCTAAGTCTCATCCCCTAACTGGAAACCAGCTGTATCTGAGTGGATCTTTGGTTTGCCAGCTGCTGCTCGGTCCCCAAAGACTTTGTGGTCAAGGATGAGGGATTAGGGCAGCTACAGTTTTCCACAGCCAGTCGCTTCAATCTCGCAGAGGTGTCAGTATGTTGAAAACCAAAACGTCTTTCTTTTTGTATTCTCCCACAATTGTTTGAAGAATAAAGGTTGGCCATCCATCTGCACACAATATGTCTAGCGTGTTAACCGTATTTGCTGTTGCTCTTTACATGACAAGGAATTACTACTCTGGCTCTTAAAACCTGAATTTCCAAAAATTTAAACTTAAACTGAAACGTATTATTAGGTGGAAAAGAATATTAGTAAAATAGGCAAGGACAGTAATGGAACTGCTGTGACGAAATTAGTCATAATCTTTGGTAAATTAAGAGAAATGAAAAAAAAAAAAAACAAGGATATAAAGATTTTAAGCTGACTAAAACATTATTTTTAAGTTTTAGTATCTGCTAAAGGGATTACTATGACTCTACTAAGGGTGCCCAAATTTCACCACATGCCACTCTTCTTACACACAATTGTGTAGTTATTCTATAACTACATGCTCTAAATCTAATTTTCAAAAATATTGTTATTCTTAAATCAATTCAAATTGAATCTATTGTAAATTCTGAAGTGTTTGTGCAGTGTGGCATAAAAATGACAAATGGAAATACTGATAATCATAGCTTTCCATATACTCACTTTTTTAATGTATCCTGACAAAACCTTATGAGTGACTGCAGCATGACACTCCAGCAGATCGATTCAGAGAATCCCCACACCCCCACTTCTCTGGTGATAAATCACAGATGACAGAGGGCATTACACGCACAAATGGACCACTGCTGCTGCACCTTTACAACAATTAATTAGCTGACTGACACTCATTTATCACTGCGGCAATAAGGTGAAAAAGTCAAGAGTTTATTAAAGCTCTGCTTAATTTTCAAGAGCTTTAGGCCAGAGTTTGAGACTTCACACACACAACAGCAGCAACATTCACATTCTTACTTCACACAGTATCACAGTACACAAATTGTAAGGAATATTCCCTTAAAAGCTTGTCTGTAAACAAATGTTGGACAATTAAAGGAAATACAGTAGTCACTTAAAGACTACATCACACAAGCTTATGATATATAATCAGGTATTTAGGCACAAAAAGAAAAAAACATGTTTGGCCTTTTCAGTGAATGATGTACACATTATCAAACTACATAGCTACCTGGTATTCCAATTCTACAAGACCACATCACTTATTTTCAGCTTTAAATTATTGTACAGATCTGAGTAAATAGATACAACCATGCACTGTAAAACTGACACACAGTGTTTGAGACTGAGTATGAGTGATCAAGAACTGGTCAGGAGTCAGCAAGTCATTCTGCACGCAAGATGCAAGAAGATCTTATCTCTAAGGAAGAACCCATTGCATTGTATTTGTGGACATGCTCCAGAGATGCCAAAAGCAGTGAATTATGTGGATTTGACTGTTCCCAAAAGCATGCATAAAGGGCACTGAATAAGAAACAGAGTGACATATAAGGGCAGAATATGACACTTCTTCACTTTTGAGCCTTGGCAGAGCAGCAAGCAGCTATTGTTTTGACAGCACTGACTATGGGCCACCAGGGACATGGAGACAGAGATGGGTTCTTTCTGAAGATGTGTCAGTTCAACTGTCACTTCAAGACATATGGAGACAGAGGAAGACATAAATGCTTAAAAACATTTGGATTTAATTACTAAGTGCTATCACCACTAACTACACTAGCTTGATTCAACTACAGATGCTTCACGGTAGTAGTATTTTGACCTACTGCTAGACAATTTTACCAGAAAGTGTTGGCTTTTCAATTTACAATACTGACTTTTCTTAATACTGCTGGTCCTCCACTAATTAAAAATACAAAATCACACTCACATCTGAGACAGACTGGGTTCAAGTGCCTGCAATTATTCACACTAGATTTTTCAGAGTGATGACTTCAATCAATAGCTCTGATTGGTACTGATGACAAGTCATGGAGGGAGGTCAAAAGTACAGAGCACCAGCCTAGACACTACAAATGACAAGAAAAAAAAGATTATGTAGATTTCAAATATACATAATCTTTTTTTTTTTTTTTTTTTTTTTTTTACAAGGGATGCAGGTGAGCACCTAAAGGCACAGAGAGGATTTATTCAGGCATCCAGAGTCAGAAGAAGCCTAAATCAGTTGGTTCCGAGGGTTTAATGGGTTGAGCACTTTTATAGCTCCTTGAACTTTTTTTCTGTCCTTCCACACTGTAAGCAACATGATCAACAAGCAAATAGTTTTTCACCCATTTCCTATACAGTGCAGCAGCCAAAGAAGGTATGTGAGCTTTCTAGATGCATGTCAGCTTTGGAGCTAAATGTGAATGCAGTCTTAAAGATTCCATGAAATGGCCACAGGGGCTTCCTAAGAAAATGGGACTAGATGAAAACCAGTCCCTCTTCAGCAGTGAAATATATGCAGCTGGGTTGATGCCTACCTTATCAGATTATACTATCAGCAAACTGACTTCATTCCATAGTTAAAACCAATACTTTATGCTTGACATTGATTCCCAACACCCCATTTTAAAACAAATACATAGGAAATAGTGATACCATTGGTAACTTAACAGTAAAATAACCGTTGCATCTATCAGGTTTACTGGCCAAACTGTTTTAGCACATAAACTGTGTAAATAGTTAACACTTCTTTCTTGGTCACAAATCTGTAGATGCTGACCTTTGCATAGATGCAAGTGGAGCTACAAATATCTAAAACACACACACACTCACACACAAAAAAACATCTACTAAGTTACTCATAGTGTGTTTAAGAATCCAACATTAACCAAAGATTAGTTCCATTTATGTTTTTGGACAGTTGTTGGTCCAGTTTGGATCAGAGGTGGTTGTAGAGCGGTGTGATGGTCTCGTTCTTCGGCCTGATTCGAGTGCCTTTTCTTCAAATGCCTCAATTTGCCTCTCTCTGTCTCTAAGCCAACGGTCATCTGTCCCAAGTTTTTATGGAAGGTTGAGGTGGCTGCCCCGGTTCTCACAACCTGTGCAATGCAAAGATAGAAAGAGTCAGGGCAGCACACCTCACACCCCAACCACCAACCCTCACAACTTCAACGCTGCTTCAAGACCAAGACAAGTAATACACAAATACTTTGGTATTCAAGAGTTCAGCTTTTTCTACGATATACTGCTATGACACTGGTCTTGCTCTGGATATAGTATCTTAAAAAAAAAAACAAAAAAAAAACAGAAGCTGTCACTTTATAAAATAAAATTAAATTTATCTTAAGTATTAATGTTTTTGTGCATGTCTGCATTTACCTTTTCCTTCATTTTTCTGTATAGAATTGCAAAATAAAATAAAAAATTAGTAAATAAAACAGATTTTTATGCCACTCAAAATCAAGGTTATAAAGCACTTTCATATGTGTTTCTTATATAACAGCAGTATTTGAAAATAACTACGAAAAAATATATAGTTAATGTATGTAATGTATGTAATTAATGTAATGTGGCAATGTAATGTACAGTTAATGTCAATGGCCAGGTAAACTGACTAAGGTTAAGTAAATCAGATCATACTCAAGTGCTGAGTAGTTTATGACGTAACTCTGATGTTGCAATAGATTAGTGCTGGAAAATGTACATTTTGAGAAATATATGAAGACTGGCATGCAATGAATAACAAGAAGTAAACAAGAAATGCTTGTTTTTAATAAACTGGGTATATTTAAAACTTTATACATTATACTTAAGCAAACAGCAAAATGGAAAAAGGTGCGCAAAAATATATAACACTCAAAATGGTTAGATTTGTTCAGCTAAAAATTAGCCAGTGACAGATTCAGGGAGACAATATTCACAAAGGGAATTCTGTTCACTCAAAGGTATGAAGAGAATGGAGAAATGTTTTATGTAGGAGATTCATCATGACAATGTGCTGAAAAGGTGCCTGCTCTAATCCAGATTTTTTTTTCTTCAGCAAAATTCCAATGTCAAGCAAGAATCCTGTTTATTAGATGCCTGACACCTGAAACCCCAAGAAAAAGAGCAGAATAAATTGTGCTATTCATTATGCCTTAATGAACTGTGCAAATGTATGTGGCAGGTCAATATAGGGGGCCTATGGAGAAGATACCCTCAGCCACCTCATTCTGCAGAGCCCAGGCGGCCAAAGCGTAATGAAGACTGAACTTTAATCATCAGGAGGATATCGCTGCCTCAAGAGACACACACACACACACACACACACACAGCATTTCTAATAACCTCAAACCTGTGTGTTCCATAAGACACACACACACACGCAAACACAGTAGTTCCCTCACCTCACTAGGTTTTCGTTATCACCTGGTCCTTTGCAGGTTGTACACTCAGTCCTTGTGTCATCAGCTTTGGGCTTTTTCTGCATAGCAGACTGTCGTTGTCGGCGTTCCCGTAGCAGTGGTTCCTATGGAAACAAGGCTGATTAGACTCTGTGGTGCTTATGATGTAAAAAGGAATTAAACGTTAACCTGGAAAAAGAAGGACAGTACACTGGAGCAGTATTTCTAAATAAAATTCATCAAGGTGCCTATTGAAATTAAATGTAAACATTTAAAGTGAATGATTCATAGGCAATTTTTCTGGACTTAACATGACCATGTAGATAAAGATTTGTATGTTATTTTAGTACTAATGGATTTAATTTGCTAGTAATCAGTTTATGCATCCATTGTCTGGGCTCTCCTTGGCAACATTCATGTAACCCTATGTAAGTGCAGGAATATACAATCACAGGATGAATCTGTCAGATTCATATCGTGGTTGTTGCACATCACGTTCTGTGGACATACTGCAAAATGTCTTTCATATTAGCTATGGGAATTTGAATACAATTAATTGATTTCAAAGGGTCACACATTACACATTTTAATACTTAAACTGAGACAGAAACTATGTTACAAAAGTCCACTGCACTAGTAAATGGAACCATGATATTCAACTCACATTCAAGTCAGCAGTATGGGAACATTTTGGTCATCCTGGAATGTAAGGGGTTAGTAAGTGTGTCTTTGTGACTATGTTTTATATTATTCTCTAGAAAATAATGTTGGAGTTGAGAGTGTAGCTGTTTCGGGGAGCCTTGCTTGGTGACTTAAGTATACTATTGATGCATTGATGTGTGTTCGTGGCAGTTTGAATTTTTACATCCATATTGCTTTTTATTGATTCCTGCTTTGGTCTTGATCTTTACTTGGCTCTAATTGCTTAAAGCCTTGGTCTCTAAATATACTTTGTTCTTAGTAAGGACTTTGTCTCTCCAAAACTGTCAGGGCTGTATGCTTTGAGAGGGGAACCTTAGTCTCAGGTCAAACACACACATTAGGCTTTCCTACATTCATCTCCATATTCCAAGCTGGGTGTCATAGCGTTGTTGAAATCACTCCATTCCAACAGTTGAAGCGAACTAAATTCAGTATTTATTTATTCAATTAGGTTGTCATGATCCTTGTCCTGGACTTTTGTTTATGGTGTGATCCCCTTCATTTTCTAAGGTCTGATTATAGTCTCATACATGGACATCCCTACTGCCATTCTGCCTCTCCTACACACACTCACTCTCATTAAGCTTCAGCCTGCTCCTTGGTTCTCACCTGAGTACCACATACCTGTTCTTAGCTGTATATAACAACACTGCCTGCAGTCACCAATGAGTCACTCATTAGTATTTAACCTCTGGATTTTTTTTCAAGGACTTTCCCTGTTCTCTACATTTTACCAATGTTTATTTAGGCTATTAACACTTATTTCAAATGATGTCCTAATTTTTAAGCAAGTATATGGGGGCATATAAGCAAGTATATGGTGGCATATGCCATATGCAAGGAATGCAAAAAAAAAGTGATATACTGCAGCAACACTACATACCTGCACCTCTACCTTACATGACCTCCAGTCAGCAACAGGTAGCCAGCAGGCAACTTCACAGTAAACACTGACAGATGCTTTCCACAGCAGTTACCCCCAAAATCACAACAGGCTCAGAAGATTACTCAAGCACTCTCATGCTTTTTATGTAAAGACTTCGAAAAATTCCAAAAACTGCTCCACGAGTGTGACCCACGCTACACAATACCCACACGCAGTTTAATCACAGAAAATGCTGATGTGAAGCAAAAAGTCACGGAGGCCATAGCATCTGCAAACAGAGTGGACATCACATGCGATGCCTGGACTACACGTGGACCTCAGTCCTATATCACTGTAACCTGCCACTGTATTTCTGCGGATTGGGAAATTCTTTCACATGTTCTGCAAACAAGAGCCAAGGTGGAATAACGTGTATTATATGCTGGGAGTCCTTGTGCCCTTGATGATCTGTTTGGAGAGACCTTTTGGCAACCAAAGCATCAGCCTCCATCCCAGAATGCCTGAGGATGAATACAGAAACTACAAGGAGAAAGTACCACTGACTCTTAGTGGAGATCAACTCAGTTAATGTAAAGAGAATAAATCTCTTTTCCCATTACTCTCCATTTTAGCTAAAAGCATTCTCTGCATCATAGTAACAACTGTAGCTGCAGAAAGAGTGTTTTCTACTGCTGATATAGTTACAGCCTAAGGGACTGCTCTCAAACCTGGCATGTTGATCAGCTTCTTGTTTTTACACAAAAATTTGAAAACAGAACACCGCTATCGTATTGTGATACGCATCATGATATGCATCATATTATGATACGCATTGTGTCGTGGGGTATGTGTTGTCATATGTAACGTATTGTGAAGTTATTGGCAATACCCGGCCCTAGGCCAGCTGCATAGGTACAACAGCTCTATATAAGTGCAGATAATTTACACAATTTTTGACTACACATTTTAGTAGGGTGTCAGGCTGATGTATTTTAAATAGTTATTGGACAAAAATGAATGTTTATGGCAGAGATGAGCAAGCTAATTCAGACTGTAGGCTGACAAGTGACCAAAAGTCAGTGAAGTAGGAAAGCTATCCTTTAAACAGTTTTTTCCTCAGTGTCTAGACTGTGTTCAGCTGAGCTCTTTTTGTTTGCTCCTTTCGTTATGTAGCTCCATGTTAGCAGTCGAGCTTGTCTTTTAGAGTTGCTACTAAATTAACTGTCCTGTGCTTCTGTGTTTAAATTTAACAGGCCACCTGCAGAATATTATCCACTTCACTTGTTATTTTTTGTCCCTGCCTTCATTATCGTTACTGGAAAGTTCAGACTTTACTGCAGCATGTTAGTGACCTTGCTAGTACTGAGATTAGGCTTGAGCTAAGCTTGATTTATATACTTGTGCACTGAATTTACACAGAAGCTAAGCTAAGCAAGGCAGGAAAGAGAACAAACCTAGGAGAAAATGGTACATTTGACCTCGGAACCGATTGAGGCAGAAGAAACTCTTTAGTTACTGACAACTACATTTTTATTTTTGTGTCTTTCTGTACTGAAATGAATTGGAAATAATAATACACACTGTAATAGAACAGGCTGAAGAAAATTCTATGAAGAGATGGAAACTCTTTACACATGACTGTCACTGCACTACTGCTCACACTGTTTTTATTCTTTATAATGTTTATTTGGTGATATTTTAAATTATCTATTTATGACCAGTTTTCTCTTTTTTAGGCATCTCAAGCGCTGCTAATCCCATGTTATTTTGTTATTTTGGACTTGGACCTTCGATCTTTTAACTTCAAGTTTCATTTCCAAAACAACTGAAATAAACATAAAAAAACCCATCTTAGTTAGTCCATGGTCTAGCAAGATCTGATTTGTCTATGGACAGTCCTGTTAAACTGGTAGGGCTTTTTTGTTATCTGTCCACCAACAATATGGGAGGATGAACAGATAAAAAGAGGCCGAAAGAAGGCAGTTCTAAACCCATAGGCAATCCTGCATGGTGGTCCAAACCCTGATGGAAAAAGATTTGTTACCCTTCAGTTGCAAAGCTCCAGCAACTAGTGTGTCACCTTCCTCTGCTGTTGCTCTACTGCCCAACCACTTCCATCTGGCAGTAAGGGTCAAGCAATTGCATTTAAGGTTCAAAGCCTCTTTTTTATAAACAGACCAGGCCATTATTGGAAAGACATTTATTGAAAGCCCAGCAGCATATGCTAAGGTTGTAGGAGAGACTGTTATGATTTTTTTTTGCCTCAGCAATGAGAGAGGCTTCCAATGTGGACTCAAATTCACCTCTGCAAAGCCTCACATACTAAATGTGTGTGAATACTACTACATACATGGCTCTCTTATGATGCTTAATGCCTTCATGTAGGTGCCTCTTTGTGTTCAAGAAATAGCTGCTGCTACCAACAATCTCATGTGCTGTTAGAGGGAAATCAATACATTCTTCTTGACATTCAATTTTTAAAGCCACTTGAGGTCTCAGAACTCAGAATATAACCACCCAATGTTTCATTTTATAAATATATACTTGTACTGAGAAACTTAGATTAAATGCTCCTCTCTTCTTAACTTTTTAAACTTGTTTTCACAATCCCTACCATCCCTACCGCTTGACACAAGAAATTACTTTTGATTCACTGAACGTAATTTTTCCTCCACAACTCTACCTCTTGATTTTAAAATGTCCTAATCTGTTTTTTTACTACAGCTGATACTCTCATTCACGCTGCGCAACTTATTGTACTGAATATGCTGTTGATTTTTATGTTGTGCAAAAGTGTGGTTTCCTTCCTGGCACCTTACCACAGGCTTGTTATTCATTTGCCATTGTCCATGACAAAGTACCAGTTTCCTCATTTCCTCCCTCTTATGTGGGTATTATCACCTGCTAAGTTCACATTGGTGGTTTGGATTTTGTTTCTCTAGAAAATAACATAACTGATAAAGCAGCCGAACTGTTTTCTCTTTTCTATTTTTTCTTTCGGCTTATTCCGTAAGTTCAGGGTTGCCACAGCTGATCATCATAATTTCTCTTTTCCCCGCTCCTGGTTCAATTACGTTAAAAAAAAAACTTTTCTTATACAATGACAATTATGATTTGGCATACACACACTGATGCTGAAAGACAGCTGTACTGATCTTAACGTCTCTCGTCTGACATCACTGGATTGTGGTCTCACCCAAGGACAAGCTCTGAATTTGTTTTCCAATTTGTAATTACTTGTTTTGAAATGACTGCTACCCATAATTTATCTAGGTTAGAGGAGGGATAGTTAAAAATAATATACCCATTTCACAGTGAAAATGATCAGTTGTTTTGTGTATTAATGATTTGCTGGTAAAAGTATATCCCTTGCCATCCAAAATCTTGTGGTCAGATCACAAATATAAACTTGATTTTGAAGCACGGCTTACCAACACATGCTAACATACAAGATGCTTCTGGCTAAACAATGCTACTGGCCTTCCAGATTTTGGTGTGCAGACCGATAAACAAACAAATACTGCAACCCACCACTTAATATGTACTGCCTTAATTTCCTGTCCCACCCCTGAGCTAAGGCTAAGGATGATTTGTGTGCAAACTTTAACATGCAATAACACATATAGAGGTACAAAAAAATCACCTAATGAGGTGGGAAACCTAACCTTGTCTGCTTTGTACTCTTTTTTTTTTAAACTTCCCATTTTCTACTGTGTACTGTGTACCACTGTGTATAGTAGAAATGACAATAAAAGCCACTTGACTTGACTTGATTTTGTTAGATTTTGTCAAAACAATGTCTATGTAACAAGAAACATATTAAAATGCATTCATTTCACTAGTTAAAACACATTTAGTGTGACCAGGGGAAGCTTACAGTATGACATTTAGATAAGGACTTTTTTACATTAGGGTCAACTCAGGTTTAGGCAGGTTGGTTATAAATTATGTAGGATTAAAGGTAAATTTCTTCTACAAAATCTGCAGTAACTACTGAGTCTATATTAAAAATGTTGGTTGTATAGATAAAATTGATAGATGAAAAACATTAATATATAAAAGGCACATTTTTGCAAGATATTTATAAATATTTAATTAGATAAGTTACAGAAATATGTAATTCTAAAGTAAAGGGGTCTAAAAAGCAAACATCAGTAAAAAACTGATTTGGGAGTGCCAATGACAAACCTCAATTCTATCCTCTCTGTCTTCACAGATGGGAACTCTCTTCCTCTTCTGTCCTCTGGTTCTCTGTAAAACAGAAATGTTTCACTTTTAAGTAGGGGTCAACATAATTGCGCTTAATACTTTATACTAACATGCACGCACACAGACACACACACACACACAACTAATAACAAAAGTGCTCCTTTTGTGTTCACTAACCTCCCTACTTCAACACTTGAAGGCAGCCTGACTTGCAGCACGACTTATCAACCACTTAGTCACTAGTCATGCGATAGCACCAACTATGATTACTGAACATGCCAGAACACCAAATGCATTCTTTCTGTGCAAGTAAAACAGCACTGGATGGACGCCTAGCTACTCTACCATGTACAGTACACACAGGTCTAACGTGTGCTTTCTCCTTGCAAGGGACTGAACAAAGTATGAAGGGAAATAAATCAAACATCTCCTTATTGTTGTTAGCAAGTGAGTGCTGGAGCTGCTGGGAGGGTTTAAACGGAGAAGAAAAATCTACAACATATTTAAACAGATTGTGAAAACAATTCCATCTGTCGCCCTTGGCTCGCCACCACTTGCCAGATGGAGCACTTATCATTAAAAATGCAAACTGCAAGAATGCTGCCAATTGGCTCCTTCAGACCATTTCTCCTGTGACTGCTGCACTAAACAAAAGACCTGACATTATTTAATAATTTCTACTTTAAAGTGGTGTAGTTTAAAGTAATCTATAAGGCCATGGAGCAAAGAGCAGTTAAGTAGCTGATATAGCTGAAAGCAGCTCGGCCACACAGCACATCTTAGCTTAGGCACTGCTCAGGTGAGGAAATTCAAACTGCAGGCAATTTATTAGTACCAGGCAAAATCAATCTTTTAATTAGGTACATCAGTGCATCTTTAACAAGCATGAATCATTTCACACGGGATTAGAGAAATTAACAGTGCAGTGAAAGTAGGAAGTAGGAGGAAGTAATTGTAACTTGATATATTTACTTAATTCTGCTAATTTCTAACTGATTAATAGCATATGTCCATATGGGAGATTTAATGTTGCACTGTGATGGGTTGCAGCAGCAGTAAATCATGCGCCATTAGGAGGAGATTTATGCCACCTTAGTTACTCACTTTCAACCCTAATTTGCTCAACATTAGAAAATGAAATGAAATTAAATCAATACAGAGTCCTTAATATGAGGCATTTAATGAATAAATAGAAATAATTATAAATGTTGGACATCAAAATCAAAGCCAAGACAAAATATCATCAATTCCATCATTCTCCACCTTATCTAAAAGTGGAATGCGTTTTTTGCTGTCATGTGTTTTTTTCCCCCATTTTAAATCTTTAATGTTGTACTGTTCTGTGGCCACCTGCTGCAACAAGTGGGTGGGTTTGTCAGAAAGTTACCATGAAAGTCTATCAACCTTTTCTCTACCTTTATTTACAGCACAGTCATGGCAAGTGTAAGGATGATATAAATCTTTATTTTTAGACGTATGACACTAAGAAAACACATCTGAAATTTCATAGGATTTTTCATCGGTTAGAATTTTTCCTACAAAATATTGTTGGCCCATAACATTCAGCAATAGGTTATATGAATGGACATGACAGAGTGTCAGTAAATTCTTGCCCACAGAGAAGACATGGTATGGACAGTTTGGCAGGAGAACAGCAGCAACAGCTCGAGTGCTCCATTTGTGTCTACAAAGGTGTTCAGGTATAGGATGGAGTAGTAAATGACCTGCATTACGTAAGATGCAGGAAAATAGATTGAAACTTAAAAATGTATATTTGATCACGTTATTCAACCCTTACATGGCTCGAGTATAAAGCTGTATTGATTAAATAAAAATGCTTCCATTTCATCAGAGACACAACACAAAGGAATGGAGAAAATGGCTGAAACAGTTTCAGGAAAGCCATGCAGTAAAATCTACGGACATTTGATCATTATCACATGCAATATGGTTATATGATTTTTAAGTGGATGCTTATCAATCATAGATATGGACCCTATGGCCAGTGACACTGCTATTATAAGCAAGCATGTGTTTTGCTGTATGCAATATATGCAGAGGGATTGAGTTTTAAGGAAACAACAAGAAATAATTTTCTCTCAAAATTGCAAACATCAATTCTTGGGGAGAAAAAAAGGCTATGATTCTTCTTCTGTACTGAAGAACAAGAAGCCCAGACTGAGATGGTCACTTTCTTTAGTGAGCCGGTGTAAAATCAAACAGAGAGCTATGGTGCATTAATTTTACAGCTGCGACATTACATACATACTAAATAAAACTCAGCTCACTGGTAGGCCTGACAGAATAACAACCACGAGACCCTGCCTTATTAAACTAGCCTTTTGCCATGTTAGACTAAATATGTTCGACTGTGCATGTGTATGTGTTTACACAGGCATATGTTTGTCCGCAAACACACACTCCTGATATGCAAACGTCCTGACACGCAAAACCCAGCCTTGGAGGGCAACAGGGGGTCGATTAGCCAGTTCTGATAAATTGAAACATGGCTTTAGAGAAGTGCCAGCACATGGCTACCCTGGTAAAAGCATTAAAAAATGCAAAGCAGGGCCCTTTTAGTGCCTGCCATTGCTCGCATTGCATTTGAAGATAAATACTGCACTGAAGTGCCTCGACCGAGTGGCTGTGACTCCGAGAAAAATCAGAAAGCTTCTTAATCCCCAAGAGCTCCAGCAGGGTCGTCGACATGTCTGGACCTGCATTTTCAAAACCTGAACAGAAAAACACATTAAGCTAGACTGCCACTGTGCTACAACACTCAGTTATTTCCTCTATAAGACAGATAGAGTACAGACTGCAAATAAGTGGCAGAGACAATCCCCCTTTGTAGATTTCTCTATTTGTAGCAGAGACCACAGTAAGGAGCAGTGTCAGTGGCATTGGCTTTGCTGTGAGCATCAACAGTCACAAGAGGAAAGTTTCACCAACTCCCAGGTGACTGTCACTGGGTCACATATTGACATTGTAAAAACAAAAAAGAAAAAATATAGAAGTGAAAGACAACCCACACCCATTACTCACTACCAAACTGTTATCTGATATCAATCTGAACATCTTGGTGAGGCAGCTCAGTATCGCGGAATCAGAGCATGGCTGGTATAGATAAGTAGGATCCAGTGACCGGGGAGGGCTCTGCTCTCACATACAGCTGACAACAATGTTTTACTACAATATCAAACAGTCCAAATTATGAGTAAAATAAATCGTTCGGGAAGAGCATGACTTATGGCATTAACACAATCTTAGCCTTTGCCAATTTCAAAACAGTCAACAACTGTTTTCAGCATAAGAACATAAGGAACAGAAACTCTTAAAAAAAAGTATTTTGTAAAGATTCATATGACCTGGATACATGTTATAATAATATAATATATAATAATATAATTACAATATATAAATATTTGTATAATAGAGCGCAGGGGACAAACTGTCACACTGAGCCACGACAACCTTAAATTGAGCATGAGACCAGAGTTACAGTTGTACAAAAAATTATTCAACTTTCTTTGCAAATTAGGTGCTTCAAATTTACAAACTCTCAGCTATTTACAATAATCACATCAAACAAGAAAATTTTAAATAGCTCAACAAACCTAACATTACAAATGGTTCTTCCAACTTCAACATAAAATGCTAATTTTAATAACAACTACAGCATAAAAAATGTGCAACAACAACAATGGTCAGTTTAAACCTGGTGCAAATGTGATGCATAACAAGACAGCACCGTCTGGCTGTGTTCCTGAGAAATCTTAGGCTATTAACTATTGGCAATGGCCTCCAGTTCACTTAAACGCATGGGTTTGTGATCTTCAACCACCTTCTTCAAATCCCACCAGAGATTTTCTATCAGGTACAAGTCTGGTGACAAAACAGAGTGTTCCAGAACTTCTTCTTTCACCAAGCCTTGGTGGAAAGTCCAATGACGCCTAAAAGTTTCAGCTTCCTCATAGTATAGTGTTTTCTCATAGGATGTCCGGATACTTGAAAAATCGTAATTCCTTTTCACATGCGGAACCAAGGCAGCTGCAGTGCATCACCAAGCCACCACCATGCTTCACTGTAGGTGTCTCTTTCAAAGTGCAGTCATGGTCAAAAATATCGGCATCTTTACAATTGCAACCCGTCTCTCAGAAGATTGTTCCAATTGCAAATGTTTTGGTGTTCAAAAAAATGATTATTGTTTTTGTTTGCACTGGAACAACACAAAAAAAGAGAGAAAAAAGTAAAACTTAAATAAAAACAATTCACACAGAACTCAAAAATGGACTGGACAAAATTATTGGCACCTTGTCAAAATTGTAAGAAATAATTGCTTTTCAAGCATGTGATGCTCCTGTAATTAGTATTTAGACACACCTGTGGCAAGTAACAGGTGTGAGCAATATAGTAATCACACTTGCATCCAGTTATAAAGGAGAACAGTTGACTCAACCTTTGTGTTGTGTGTCACACTGAGCATGGAGTAAAGAAAGAAGTGTAAAGAGGTGTCTGTGGATTTGAGAGAACAAATTACGGAAAAACACGGACAATCTCAGAGCTACGGGTCCATCTGCAGAGATCTAAATGTTCCTGTGTCCAAATGTGCAATATCATCAAGAGGTTTACAGCCCATGGCACTGTAGCTAACATCCCTGGACGTGGACGGAAGAGCAAAATTAATGATAAAATGACAAAGGATTGTTCGAATGTTGGATAAAGAACCCGATTAACTTCCAAACAAATTCAAGCTGATCTGCAGACACAGGGTACAACAGTGTCAGGTCGCACTATCCGTTGCCATCTAAATGTAAAGGGAAGCTATGGTAGGAGACCCACGAGGACACCACTGCTGACACAAACGCATAAAAAAGCAAGACTGGAGTTTGCCAAAACTTATATGACAAAACCACAATCCTTCTGGGAGAACGTACTGTGGACAGATGATACAAAAGTAAATCTTTTTGGACATCATGGCACTGTTTACAGAAAAAAAAAGAGGTCTTCAAATAAAAGAACACAGTCCCTACAGTTAAACATTGTGGAAGTTCACAGATGTTTTGATGTTGCTTTGCTGCTTCTGGCACTGGATGCCTCGACTTTCTGTGTGGAATTGTATCAAATTTGACAATTCTTCCCTGTTTTATTGTGATTTTCCAATGCAATCAAAAAAATAAAAAATAAATGTGAGTACCAAAACATTTGCAACTGCAACAATTTTTTGAGAGAAGGGTAGCATTTTTGACAGAATCACAAGGGTGCCGATATTTTTGGCCATGACTGTATGCTTCATTTACCATTGATTCATACAGATGTCGGCATTCAAAGTGACATTGTTTATCACTACGATATGATGCTCTCTGCGCCAGCAGGCATGCAATTGCTTGCGGCCCCAGGGCAGTAGGGGCCCCCCAAGGGCTGACAAAAGTTATTGTATGTACAGCACTAACTAAAGTTTGCAATGACGCTACCAGTGCCAGACTCTCACTTCGTTGAAAGTAGCGCACGGTTCAGTGTAAACAAACAGGTCTAATGAAACAAGGAAAACCAGCTGGTGAAAATGAAGAGGAGTTAATCCTTCTGGGAGTGAAAAATGAGGAACAAGAGAAAAAGCAAGACGAGAAGTAAGTTATTGTGCTATGTGCGCTTTGGTGTGGTGTGTATCTTATTGTATTTACCATATCTCAAGTATAATGGTTTTATGGTGCATGCATTTTTGCCTAGCGCACCAACAGGCTCTAGGATCACCACTGACATTATGTTCATGGTCGATAAGGTAGCACTGCATCAGGGATGCAATGTTTTTTGTCTTAAATTTCCAACCTGCAGTTCTCCTTTTACTCACCAGACATTGTAAAGTTTCTTCCACGTTTTCGGTCCACAGTACAGAATTATGTGGTGCATTAATAGCTTCTTGGTGAACTTTAGGTTTAAATCTGATTCATCACACAGCTGCTGTCATAATCCTGTGTTCATGTTGAGGGACATAAGAAATCCCATGGATCATGTCTGTCTCTTGTTTGTCATGATAAGATAACATTACTTTTTCATAAATGTTTAGTCACCCTGTCCCTTAAAAAGTTCCCAAGCAACTAAAGGGTACATTTGATGTTTGAGTTATAGACGACTGCAACTTGTTTTTGAATAATTCAATACATTTCACTACAGACATGTAGACAGGTGTATCACAGTAGTGTAGGGGCAAGCCTGCAGAGTGCAGTGCTTTAATACCAGAAATTTAATCGTGACTCCGGTGGTGTTCCATGAGGCACTGAAGTGTTTCGCTGCTAAGCCATAACCATCAATTGTTCAGCTTAAGTATTTAGTAGTTTCATTATTTATTTGATTAGTTATCCTCTCCTTTTCTAGCTGAGACAACAGGCCTACAGTTAATTAGTGTCTTGTTTGACAAACTACACAGATGCTCACAGGTGGAAATTGTGACATTGTGTGTAAATATTGTTAAATGTTATGTAAAATTCTTGGACTCATTGATTTTGAAGTTTTTAAAGTTAGTTTTTATTAATCATCCTGGCATGTTTTGTGCATCTAATTACTGTGCATGGTTTTGGTGTGCAATGACACATTTTTATAATACAAATTAATTATGCAGTTATTTTCCCTATAGCCTAATATTAGAATCCACTTAAAAAAGGTCTCACTTATGTCTCTAAAACTGCAGGCCTGACCTAAACGTGCTTTAAGTTTGAGTTGAGCTGTTTATCCAAACCAAGTCTATAATTTTGACCCAATGATTTGTTTTACAAAGTTTTTATATTTTGTCACAGAGAAAGTCCCCAATTAGATTTCGGAAAAATGGTCACTTATCCAGATTTATAAATTTGATCCAGTTCTCACAATGCAGATCTCCCCACTCTGTTAGAGAACGAACGTCCGATGTCCACCCTCAGTCCTAAGAGGGTCAAACATACTTATTTCGGCAGTTTTATCCAACATCAAACTCACATTCATACCATTTCAAATAATAATTTGAAAGTAACTGTATTTAGAAGACAAAAGCTTGTGTCACAGAAGAAAATGCTGCAATTCACTATAATACCTCACCCCCTACCACTGCTGTCAATGAACTTAGCATTCTCACACTATTTATAATTTGCACTGATTGGATGCACAACCCATCTCTGTATCTGCTGAATCATTTAATCATTATAAACTGGGCGATTGTGTGTAGGATGTATATATCACCTATTAGTAAACCAATCACCATTTTGCAAGAGCACAAAGAGTGGTAACATGAAAAAGACAATCACCATGAAGTGATGCCTGCTTGTTCTTTTTCTGCCCACATCTAACTAAAAGTGAAACTAACGCACAGTAAGAGCCTGTATTGTGTATTGTGTACAGCTGGAATCAGTTGAGAGTGGGTATGTGCCGATGCCAATACCAAGCATGATCCTGCCTTTGTGTATTTCTCCAATACTGCATCCAATACTACTATAGCCTCCACAAGAGGTGGTCTGTAGTTTAGAGCTATTTAAACTGACAAGGACAGAAGTAAAGCTGAATACAAACTCTGCTTGCTAAGCTGGTTACTAACAATCATACCCATGTTCGTCAAGAATTTTTTTTTTATGTTTATTTGCTACTGATATTGGCAACGAGGGCTATGTATAGCAACTAGAATATTACCTGTCTTGTGTAGTTTAGTGTACAACTGAGCGGCACCCTTTGTCACCCTTTTAGTGCACATTGGCATTGCATAGCATTGTTTCTTTGATTGACCAACCGACTTATTCACAAAAGATGGCGTAATGTGAACTATCTTTAGTATATTAAAAGACAGTTTACACTAGTGTAGTCTCTAAAAACAGGGATACAGACATGCAGTTGTTACACCTCCTTTATCATTTAAGATGGGATAAAAACAGTTTTTATGTGTTTGATGGGTCAGAAATTACTATAACTGTGATTCCACCCAGTCTCAATAAAGTCAAGACTATAAAGATGTAGTCTTTATAGTCTTTATAAACTTTGAATGCCCTGTAGGCCTGAAAAGGTCCTGTCTTGTTTTCATTTCTCCTCAGAACAGATTTTATGATTTTAAGCATATTGGAGGCTATTTTTCTTGTGCTTTTGGGTCAGTAGTTGTGTACATCTTGGAGTTCTGGCATCGAAACCTTCAGTATTAAGGTGCTGTGCAAACTGACTATTGTCACCAAATTTTGCTGTAGGTCTTTTTCACTGTAACTCTCACTTAAGGGTTTTTTTATACTCAATAGGATGAAAGCTATTTGGTCTATGCCACTAAAGAAAGTTTGATACCCAGCCCTAACTTCCTGTAGTCAATACCAAATCAGTTAAAAATCACATAAATTCCATATGTTTTCCAGTGTGTAAATACACACCGTGCCTCTCACTTGATGTTTCTTGGGCTCTGGTGACATCTCCTGTGGGATGAATTTGATTGGTCCTTTAATTTGTCTCCTGGACCTCTTAGTCCCATCAGGTAGCGTCTCCATGGCAATATCAGCTTCATCACTGCTGGCCTGGTCACACTCAGAGCATTGCCTGAAAAGAAGGAAAAGAGCTCATTTCACAGGTCCAAAGACATATGTGTTAGGTTAACTGGTGATGTTTAATGTTAATTGACAGGCATGAGTTGAGACTAATGCCTAAACAAAACAGCTAATTTTATCAATGCTAGATACATTTCAGTTTGACATTGCAAGCCAAAACTGAAGCATATTGACAGATATTGAATGGACTGGACAGAAAAAATGTTCTTTATAGCGTGATTTGTCTTAACTGTTACCTCACTATGCTGAAATAATCCCACTGATAACATTATACCAGAGAGGTTAATTTGCAAACAGTACTTTTGTTCAAATTTACAAAACTATTTTACCACATGCCACACATTGACAGACATCTGTTTTAAAGATTTAAAGATGTGCTAGAAATATCACTTTGAGATTATGGCTCAAATTGATATGATAGCATTACGCAGATCTTACATATTTGTTGGCTACACAGTCATGATATGAATGTCCTATTCCACAACACTCCAAAGATGCTCTATTGCATTGGGACTGACTGTGGAGGCCATTTGAGTACAGTCATGTTCAAGAAACTTGTTCAGGATTATTTTAGCTTTGTGACATGGTGCATTATACAGCTACAAGTAGTTATCAGAAGATGGGTACACTGTGGTTATAAAGGAACATGGTCAATACACAGGGAAGCAGTGGCATTTAAACGTTGCTCAACTTTGTACTAAGGGGCTCAAAGTGTGCCAAGAAAATATCCCCCACAACATTATACCACCATCACCAGTCTGAAATGTTGATGCAAGGCAGGATGGATCCATAATATTAATATTTTATGCATTAATTTCTAACCATACCATCCAGGTGTTGCAGCAGAAATCAAGACTCATCAGACCAGGCAAAGCTTTTCCAATCTTTTATTGTCCAAGCTCTTGCTAATTGCAGCCTCAGTTTCCTGTTCTTCGCTGACAGGAGGTGCATCCAGTGTCGTCTTTTACTGCTGCAGCCCACCTGCTTTAATATTCGAGGTGTTACGCATTCAGACATGCTTTTCTGCATATCTCAATTGTAACAAGTGGTTATTTAAGCTCCAACCAGTCAGGCCATTCTCCCCTGACCGCTTGCCAAAACAAGGCATTTTTCCCCAGAAAACTGCAGCTCACTGGATATTTTCTGTCTTTTAGACCATTCTCTGTGAATCCTAAAGCTGGTTGTACGAGAAAATCCCAGTATCAGCAGTTTCTGAAATACTCCTACCAGCCCATCTGGCACAGCCATGCAATGTTCAAAGGTGCTTAAATCACATCTTCCCAATTGTAAAGCTTGCTTTGAACTTTAGCAGACCATCTTGGCCAAGTCTACATCTCTAACTGCAGTAAGTTGTCATCATGTGATTTGTTGATTTTTTTTGTAAACGAGCCCTTCAGGTGTAAATAATAAAGTGGCTGGTGAGGGAGTATTTTCAAGATTTTTTCAAAGTTTTGAACACATCTGCTATTTAAAAGGTATATACACAGATCAGCCACAACATTAATACCACCTGGTGGTTTTAATATACTAACAACATACTGATTTTTTAAATAAAAAAAATTATGAACTAATAAATGCTGAGGTATCATTAAGGGTTCACCACATGTCAGCACACAAAATGGTTAAAATCAGCTCCACCTTTACCATCGATGATCTTTGCCCTTTATTTTTCATTAATCTATCTACAATTTGCCATAATTACCATTATCATTCTTTAAAACACAGTTTTTAGGGAGTCCTTTCACTTTTGTATTGTAAAGTAGATCTTCTGAAAAATCTTTGTGGTGTGTTCAAGTGTGCTTTTTTTTGTTCAGTTGCCGTATGTCACAGTAAGTTCTTTGATATTGGCTTTGTGTATCTACACTAAAATGGGGCAACTTAACCTCACAACTACTAAACTTGGAGTGGAGATGGAGGTCAAACTATGATTTTGTACAAATGATAGATCATCCATAAGTCACAGATCATATATTAGTTAGTATTTCAACCACAAGATGACAGGGGAAAAAAATCCTCTCAGCATCAGAAAAAGTTTAACCCTAACGTTATCAGCGGCCCTTGGCAATCCACAAACCTATCAGATAATAGTGATATCAATGTAGGACCTTTCAGTTTCAGCTTCTGCCTTGTTTGTTTTATTTTTTCATGTTAGAGCAAGGCCACTAAGCTGTGTGGCTGTTTGTGTAAACTACTTCCGAGCACTTTTACCCTCAAATGGTTTACATTTTGACTCAATGAAGCAAAAGATGTACATGCTCATTCTTTTATATTTGAGAATTTTAATAATTCCTATATCCACAGACATATTGTGCTTTACAAACACATCTCTAAATTTAACACGACATGCACAACATTTCTCCATTTCAATCCCCCTTGATTTAAAATTATCTTTTTGGCAAATATGACTTCTGTGTTGTGCTGTTCGTTAAGGGGATTTCTCTGCTGAGTTTTAGTCACCTTAAGAATAAAAAGTACTGGCCCTAAAAATGATATCCACATAAGAACAGGAAACATCACAAATATTTGGGAAGCTAATCCCAGTCAAAATAAAGTGTGATGTACATCCTTATACCTTAAGATTGGTTCTACTTATTCTACAATTGTGGATCCTGATATGGGCATGTTCCACGTATGCTCACTACAAACCATTGTATCCCTGGACAGTAGCAATAGTGAGAAGAAGCACTACTCTCTGTGTGTTTCAGTTTATTGAACAAGATGAAACAACGATTGAAAAAACATTATAAATACACACGAGGATGCAGAGAGTATTAATTGGTCCTTACAGCACCATACCATGAGAATGTGTATCATTGTCAAGTAGGCAATACCGTAATGTGAACAGGTAAACTATAAATATATACTGGTAGATATTGTTGATTTTTAAAGATGCTGAAGTTATCAATAAGAATGGGAAAAGTTGAAGTGCTGTCAAGAGTTTGCCTCTTGCGGAAAAAGCATATGAGAGTTAATTAACGATGAGAAATTTTTAATCTCTGAATGCTTGCCTAAAGGAGACCTTCAATTTAGAAGAGGAAAAAACTTGTAGAAAATACTAAGAGAATATCTTAGAATGGAAAAGCAGTTGCACCCTACTTCCATGAGTGATAACGAGCTACAGTAGTTAAGAAGAGAGCCTGAGATTTCCACCATCTCAGCATCTGTGATTTGATATTCTGCCTGGCCTCGAATGGCCTTAAATGTCAGGACTAATGTGATTAAACAAACTCTGGATTTTAATGTGCTACTGCAAGACTGAAAGAATATAAAAAGCAATACTGTTAATATTCACTAAATTAAGATGTTTTAAAATCATAAATTCAGCTACTTTATCTTTAGTTTAATTTCAGTATTTATGTGTGATACAGATCATACCAACATAGCCCCACTGTATTCCAGACGCTATCCTACCCTCATCTTTTAATTACTCAGCACAAAGGTCTTTTACCTGTGGGCACCTGTGTAAAAGGATGACTCTCTCTGTTTCCACAGCATACAATAGTTATTTTGAAGAAATCAGTGAATTGTTCGAAAAAAATATTTTTTCTTTTTTTACCAGGTCCAATATGCACCATAATTAACTTACAAAAGCATTAAATATTCTTGCTTATTTCTGTACTAATGACAATCACTGTTTGCAGGGTACTGACTTCCAGCAGAAAAGCTTAGCCAGCTTGGTATGAGCTCATCTTTCTGCAAATGGACATTGAACTAGACCACAGTCTGTTAGGTTAGACAACCCCTTATCTTCTGTTTTACCACCACATTATCAGGAGCATCATCACCAACTATCTTAGTGTTGTAATGCAACTTTCAGCAGGAGGTTAAAAGTGAGCAATCATCAGCACCTTTTTGCCTACCACTGAACATATTCATCAATCACAAGGTGAAGGGGGCTTTATCCTATTCATGGACTTTATTACTTCCATCTGGAAAGTATTAAAGCAGCCCGAGTTCTCACACCAGCAGCCAGAGGAAAAGCTTCTTTCTGAGGCTGTGACCCTGCTTAACAATATGTGGGGTGACTGTGGCTCAGGAAGGTAGAGTGGTCGTCCACCAATCTCGCAGTTGTTGGTTCGATCCCCAGCTCTTCCGGTCACATGTCTAAGTGTCCTTGAGCAAGACACAACTTAGTTGTTCTTGGTGAGCGTTGGCCAGCTCCCCCATCGGTGAGTGAGTGTGTGTGTGTGATTGTGAGTGTGAATGAGTGAATAAGAAGCAGTGTGAACCCAATAGGTAGAAAAGCGCTATATAAGTGCAGACTGTTACTTTAATCAGAGTGTAATTTGCACTGCTTTTAACACTGACTGAACCCCTCATGCTGTTTTTGTTATTTACTACATAATTATTTTTTAATTCTACTGTTTATTTACAGTCATTTTGGAGGCTCTCCCTCATTAGCAGGAATACCCTGATCACAAATTACACACTTACACACATTTACAAGTGGAAACAGCATGTAATAACCACCATCTAAATTGTTGAACACTGAGCACCTCTACTGGAGCAGTTGGGATAAAGGTTCTTGCTCTAGGTCACCACAGAGGCATTGATGTGGCTATGCAAGTGCTGCTTTTTCACTTGTCCCAACCAGATTCAATCTTTCACAGATTTGCCTCTCTAACCATTAGGTCATCACTGACCCATAAGTCGCTCTCCTCAACAGGGATCTGAACCCTGAGCTAATGTGCAACAGAAGGAGAAACAGTACTTTTCCCAGTACTTCTAGCTCCCTATGCATCAATCTATGTGAATAGAAGCTAAATAAACAGATGCTAAATGCCTATCTCATGATAGGTGACCACCCAGCTGACTAAGAAAGCACAACAGCGGTTGTACTTCCTTAGGAGACTGTTTGGCATGTCGCCTAATATCCTCAGCAACATCTATACCTGGACTGTTGAGAGCATCTTGACCAGTTGCATCACGATGTGGTATGGCTGCACTACTGTGATGGACCACAAAGGTGAAGATTGCTGAAAAGATCACTGCCCACTCTGCAGGCTATCTACCACACTCCACATGACAGCTGCATCAAGGACCCCACCCACCTCCAACATAAACTGTTCACACTCCTACCCTCAGACCGAAGGTACAGGAGTGTGAAATGCAGGACCTCCAAATTAAGGAACTCCTTCTCCTCAGCTATTAGATTCCTAAACAGTTAGCCAGAGGACACATGCTGGCCTCATCCATCCCACAGAACAGCTGGACTGAATGCTCTATCTCAATTTGCACATTTGACTCATTGCTTCATTTCAATTCGCACATCTGTTAATGTTACTGCTGCTATTATTATAATTATCATATGGTTTCTTTTTTTAATCAACTTGCACACTTGTAACTGTTGTTTTTTCTGCCACTAATTTACCGTTAACATGTGATCCCATTTCATTTGCAAGTCTTACAATTTGCACTGTAGTTAGAAGATTCATGTCTGTTGCCATTACTGCACACTTACTTTGGACATACTGTTGTACATAGTCCATATTTCTATTTCTGTTACTAATAGTATTATCTAGTTTATACTTAACGGCTTGGATTTGGCATTCACTGTGGATAGCAAAGGAAGAATTTCATTGTACAGGGAAACACGTTTTCCTCACTGTGTACATGAATGCTTTGATTGACTGATTGAATAACAACAAATATTTATCCATAGGTACTGTGGAGGTACACCATTCTTACTAATAAGTAAAAACGGTGAGTAAGTTCGGTGAGTAAGTACAGTAAGTTCGCTGTACTTACCCTGTAAGATTCTAATAGCATGCATAAAAGCATAATCTAATGTAGCAAATCGAAACGTGAAAATTGTAGCTTTACGCACCTCCTTCTCCGCCAAATTAAAAACATTGACAAGCAAGACAAAAGAAAAAGTATGCAGGTAACAACAATAGCAGACACAGATATCACAAGATGGCACCCACACTGCAGCCATTAATACAGCATTACTAATTTCACATTCTTTATTAAATATTAGTTTTTGCCTGGTTTATGCCTGTTTTACAACTGTTTACAGAGTTGATTCAAGACAATAGAGAGGTATTAAGACTTATACTGGAAAATTCTTAGCTACAAACAACTTTCACTTTCACGACATATATACTAGCACTGCACACTGGCATACTAGCGTCAATACTCTATTTGTCTTTTGGTAACAGATACTTAATTTTCCACTGCAGATATAGTACTACCTCAGTGGATCAAGTTGATATAGTGATGCCACATGAAACCGCTGTGACCTTAACTTCAATGGAACACACACAGGAACACTGGATAGTAAGGATATTAAGAATATTAAGGATTCTTGATTTTTGGTATGTGGTTATTGTCAAAGCAAGTAGGTAGCCAATTTAGTTTTAAAATAGGCTGAAGGCTAGATAAAATACTACTGATAATAATCAGGAGATATCAGGAAATAAGATAATGAGATGAAACTCAGCACACACAATCACCAATCAGTGCCATAATTGTATGGAACCTCCGCAAAAGTAATAAAATAACAAGTAATATCCATACATTTTGCCCAATGGAAAATCAAAAAAGGTGACAGTTGACTTTTCCCATCCCCGCATTTTTTTTCTCTTACCAGTAGCTGTTCTTGGTCTTCTTAGGCATGCGTGTTAGTGGAGGTTCCAGGCAACCCAGATGGTAGTAGAGCTTGCAGGTGTCACATAACACCAGCAGATGCTGGTCCTGATTCTTCTTACAAATGCCACAGCTGGAGGAAGAATACAGTCTTTTTTATTAACAGCATTAGTAATAATATTAATTATGAATGTTTCTGGTATAGAGATTATAAATGATGATAATTCAAACACTTGACCCCAAATGGTCTCAAAACAATAAAAATCGTGCAGAAAAGGGCACTGTCACCTGTAGAGGATTGCCGGCAGGCTGGATGACTTCCCTGGGGTTCCTCCCTCTTTCTTGCTGGGTTTCCTCTCTTTTGGGGCTTTCAGAACAGCTGGAGTATTTAGCTTCTACCATAACAAAAAAGAAATACTTTTTTCATGTAACAACCAACTCCTTCAATGTAGTTCTCCAGAAACAGTGGCACTGGTAGTGTGGCCAGCATCATCTACAGGGTATTACAAAGTTTTCATGGAAAATACATTTCTTTAAAAGAAACTATTGTGTTGAGTAATCAGGATGCTGTCTGTAAACATTTCTGTTGAAAGTTTTAGAATGCATTTTCTCAATGTTCTGAGTGAAAGCAACGTAATGTAATTAACCTCTATTGACTTCATTGACACAGCACGGTAGTTTTCTCATAAAAGTTAATTTCTTTATGTGGAGACTGGGTAAACTATCACTGCCAAGTGACATATAGGATCCACCAATATTACATCGCGACTGTGGTGCAGGAAGGTTGAGCAGTCGTCCACCAATCTCACTGTTGTTGGTTCGATCCCCGGCTCCTCTGGTCACATGTCTAAGTGTCCTTGAGCAAGAAACTGAACCCCAACTTAGTTGCTCCCTGCGAGCGTTGGCCAGCTGCTCCCCCATAGTTGTATGAGTGTGTGTGTGATTGTGAGTGCGAATGGGTGAATAAGAAGCAAAATGTTATACACCGTGTGCTAAAACTCAATACTCAGGTAAAAATATTGGCCTAAAAAGTTCTTCACTACAGGTACCACTTCAAATCAATTACACAAGTAAAAAATTGTACTCAAGTAAAAGATCTGAAGACAATGTTGATCATGGTAATTATGGCAAAACATGTACATTAATTTTAAAAAGGATTTAACCATATATATGTCCGTATTTGTTTTATAATAAAAAGGTGCATAATAAACACATAGAAAACCAGCATGCATCTTTATTCCACTACTTCCCACTACATCTTACAACTAAGCATGATCAATGACTGGTCTACCATTTGTCAAGCCAGCTACACACGACATATTGCAGTCATTCACAAACTGGGAGACGCATTGATTTAGAGCTCTGGAACATGGGTCCTTCGGCTCCCAATAAAACAGATTCCGGAAATTTAGCAGATGACCTCAAAACTGCGGATCTCCATGATCTTCATGTCCTCCATGTCCTCTGAACGCACAGAAATTGAGTGGATTTTCACACGTAAGGATGTTTCTTACTCGGGGATCTTCCTCTGTGTGTTACATCTCATTTGGCATGTCTAAAACACCACAATTTCAGAGAATCAATTCTCCTAATTTTGTCCAGAGTTCATATATATGAACTCCAGACACAACATACTTTATACCCAGTTAACCAGAACTTATGAACCCTTCCAAATGAGAGGTGAAACATGTTCTGTTACCACTGAACAACTCTTCTTTGATGATCTGTCAAAGAAAAAACTGTAACCCTACAGCTCCAAATATCTAGTTTAAAAGTTGACTTTAAAGTCCAAATGTCAGTGAAACCAGCTCTGAATAAGTCATTGCTCCACAGATCAGACAGATAATCATCTTGCACAAATTGGTGTTCCACTAATTGTGACATAGATAACAATGCATGTAACCATGGTATCTATATGCAACACAGATAACATTTGTTGGCACAGAAAGCCTAGACATTTATTTTATATAACTAGATAAATGTTAAGTATGGGTATTATTTTGTTAGCGTTGAATAACCTAGTCAATTGCTTGATTATTAGTGATTTTATCACCATCATATAGAATTAACATGAGAGTGTAGATTAAACAAATCATTTTTCATTGTGAAGCTTCTTTTTGCTTCTAAAGCTTAACATTTTCATGCAATAATGTAAATGACATGATGCTGGTAGAACCATGGAAAAATAACTTTATCCCATCTAATGAGCACTAAACTTTGCTGTCCCACTCTGGCTACCACCATACTTGGTTTCAAATATTTGTTGAGTCTGCGAACATAAACTACAGACAAATATAATTTTAAATTTTGTCCGTGATCTACGACTAAAACTAAATCAAAAATAAGGTTGCAAAAAAAGCTTGCTTTAGAATAGCTTGGGAGAAATGAATCAGAACCAGCTGACATTCTTTTTAAAAGGTAAAAATCAATCACAGCTCAGGAAATATTTTGCTTGTCAAGCAGTGTAAGGAAAAGTTGCTGAAATAACAAATCCGTTGACAATGTTGTCTCAAACTGAATACTGTACATCCATGGGTACCACACTGGATAGAAAAGTGAAATTGTAGGCTGGTGTTGCTAAGGTCAGAGTTAATCTTAGTTTTTCTATGCAACCAACAAGATAACAGGTGACCCTCGAAAATCCTTTGTGTTACCTGAGATTGAACACTGTTAGCCAAAGTAAAGCTGGAAAAGTTCCCTAACAGCATAGTTGTGAGGGTGCTGGTCCTCACAACTCTTCTGTTAGGGAACATGTTGTATGTGTCAGGTCAAAAGCAACAGCAGATATTCAGTTTATTCTCTGTGCATTTCAGGTACGCTGCTGCCATGGGGGTTAATTAGAAAACTTATCTTGTAGGGACCAAGTCTGACACTAAACAGACAAGGTTTTCCCTGAGGAAGCTCTAATCTAAGCACTTTTACTTTGCCTGCAGTGCAAAGGTAGCATCCCCAGTAGGGGCTGCTGATCTCTTCAACCTGGACTCTGGTCCTACATATGACCAAAGTTGTAGTGTTTATGTTGCTGATATGGAGAAGTTTCAACATTTTGTGACATGCTTTGTCAGACAGATGAAGTTAAAATGTGAAGACAGATAAAGATTATAGTAAATTGTAGTGAATAGAAACAGTCACAACACAAACCTTAGGCTGGCTTCTTGCAACACATTTGTTTCCTCACAGAACAAAATTTACATTTCTGTGCTGGAGCAAACTGCTGTGGCTAAGAGTATTGGCATCATATTCAACAAAGTACAATAATAATTATCAAGAGGTGGCACATAACATCACTCTTGAACTGTACGAATGCAATAGACTCCTTCATAGCCATCTCTGCAAGATTAACTTATGTGCTTCAGCAAAACAAATCCTCAGATTGGGTCCCAAAGCCTCTTGAATCTGAAACTCTCTTATCTAATATGATACGAAAATTTCTCTTGCCTCCTGAGGACACCTGTCTGGCAGTGGTACACAAGCCTTACATTTTTCTTTTATCTCTGACTTCTCTCAATTTCAAGGCTGCTTTGACTCCTATTATTTTGGTACTTTGGAAGATATTCATCACAGTTTTTTTTATATTTCTATATGAGCTAGTCAATAATAAAAATAAGACAAATTCATTAAAACTGAAAACAGCTGTTAATGTAACCACAAGCCAGTGTCTTCTTGTGCTAATCCCAAGTCTGGATAAATGCAAAGGGTTGTGTCAGGAAGGTCATCCGACGAAAAACACATGCCAAATTAAACATGCGAATCGTGACTTCCACACCAAATCGGACATCTATACTGGATCGATCAGGGCCCGGGTTAACAACAACCGCCAGAGAGTTAGTTGGCATGATGCAGAGAAAGAAGGTGGATATACTGTGTGTCCAGGAGACCAGGTGGAAAGGTAGCAAAGCTTGAAGCTTAGGAGCAGGGTTCAAATTGTTTTACCATAGGTCAGATAGGAAGAGAAATGGAGTAAGAGTTCGTTCCTGAAAGAGGAGTTTGTGAGGAACGTTCTGGAGGTGAAAAGAGTGTCAGACAGGTTGATGAGTCTGAAGCTGGAAATTGAAGGTGTGATGTTCAATGATGTTAGTGGTTATGCCCCACAGGTAGGATGTGAGTTAGAAGACAATGAGAAATTCTGGAGTGAGTTAGATGCAGAGCATCCCCAGAGGTGAGAGAGTTGTGATTGGTGCAGATTTCAATGGACATGTTGGTGAAGGGAACAGAGGTGATGAGAATGTGATGGGCAGGTTTGGTCTTCAGGACAGGAATGCAGAAGGACAGATGGTGGTAGACTTTGCAAAGTAGTGAACACTTTCTTCCAGAAGAGGCAGGAACATAGGGTGAAATATAAGAGTGGAGGAAGAGGCACTCAGGTGGACTACATTTTATGCTGATGTAGTCTGAAAGAGATCAGTGACTGTAAAGTATTGGTAGGGGAGAGTGTAGCCAGACAACACAGGATGGTCATGTGTAAAATGACTCTGGTGGTGAGGAAAATGACGAGGACTAACGCAGAGCAGATGACAAAGTGGTGGAAGTTAAGAAAGGAAGAATGTTGTGTACTTTTCAGGGAAGAGCTGAGACAGACTATTGGGGGTCAGGAGATGCTTCCAGACGACTGGCTCACTACAGCTAATGTGATCAGGGAGACAGGTAGGAGGGTACTCGGTGTGTCATCTGGAAAGATGAAAGTAGACAAGGAGACTTGGTGGTGGAACGAGGAAGTTCAGAAAAGTATACAGAGTAAGAGGTTAGCTAAGAAGAAGTGGGACACAGTAGGACTGAAAGAGAGTAGACAGGAGTACAGGGAGATACAGCGTAAGGTGAAGGTAGAGGTGGCAAAGGCCAAACAAAGAGCATATGACAACTTGTATGCTAAGTTGGACACTAAAGACGGAGAGATGGATTTGTACAGGTTGGCCAAAGAGATAGAGATGGGAAGGATGTGCAGCAGGTTAGTGTGATTAAAGATTGGAAGATGGAAGAAGTACTTTGAAGAGTTGATGAATGAAGAAAATGAAAGGGAAACATCAGCAAAGATTAGAAAGAGTGAAGTGAGGAGGACGTATGGAAGGTATGGAAGTTTCTGACTAGTTTGTTTAACAAGATCTTGGAGAGTGAGAGGATGCCCGAAGACTGGAGGAGAAGTGTACTGGTGCCCATTTTTAAGAACAAGGGAGATGTGCAGAGCTGTGGCAACTACAGAGGAATAAAGTTGATGAGCCACACAATGAAGTTGTGGGAAAGATTAGTGGAAGCTAGGCTAAGGGGAGGAGAGCATTTGTGAGCAGGAATTTGGTTTCATGCCTGGAAAGAGTACAAAAGATGCAGTATTTGCTTTGAGGATGCTAATGGAGAAGTACAGAGAAGGTCAAAAGGAGTTGGATTGTGTCCCTGTAGATTTAGAGAAAGTGTATGACAGGGTGTTGAAGGGGACCTGTGGTATTGTATGGGGAAGTCTGGAGTGGCACAGAAGTATATTAGAGTGGTGCAGGACATGTATGAGAGCTGTAAGACTGTGGTGAGGTGTGCTGTAGGTTTGACAGAGCGGAGTTCAATGTGGAGGTGGGTCTGCACCAAGAATCGGCTCTGAGACCCTTCTTGTTTGCTCTGGTGATGGACAGGCTGACAGATGAGGTTAGAAAGGAAACCCCATGGACTATGATGTTTACAGATGACTGGGAGCAGATAGAGGAAAATCTAGAGAGGTGGAGGTCTGCTCTGGAAAACAGGGGAATGAAGCTTAGCTGCAGTAAGACAGAATAGATGTGTGTGAATGAGAGGGAACCAAGTCGAACCGTGAGGTTACAGGGAGCAGAGGCGAAGAAGGTGCAGGACTTCAATTACTTAGGGTCAACGGTTCAGAGCAATGGAGAGTGTGGAAAAGAGGTGAAGAGGCGGGTGTAGGCAGGTTGGAACAGGTGGAGAAAAGTGTTGGGTGTGTTTTGTGATAAAAGAGTTCAGGAAGAAAGAAAGGAAAGGTGTTCAAGACCGTGGTGAGACCAGAGTTGTTGTTCGGCTTAGAGACAGTGGCACTGAAGAAAAGACAGGTGACAGAGCTGGAGGTAGCAGAGCTTAAGATGTTGAGGTTCTCTTTGGGAGTGACGAGGATGGACAGGATCAGGAATGAGGACATCAGAGGGGCAGCTCATGTTAGATGTTTCAGAGATAAAGTCAGAGGCCAGATTGAGGTGCTTTGGACATGTTCAGACTGTGAATATATCGCTAGAATGATGCTGAGGGTGGAGCTGCCAGGCAGTAGGTGTAGAGAAAGACCAAAGAGGAGATCTATGGATGTAGTGAAAAAGGACATGAAGTTAGTTGGTGTGAGAGAAGAGGATGCAGAGGACAGGGTTAGATGGAGGCACATCATTCACTGTGGCGACCCCCGAAAGGAAAAGAAGAACACTGAAAACAGCTGTTTAGCTGCACCCAAAGTGAAGTCCTTTTTCAAAATATCCAATACTGTGCTTTGTTATTTCTGCTGTTAGGAAAAGATTATTTTAATCAGGACATTAAATGGGAGTGGATTTCAGCAGTGGGTAGCACAGCTACTCCCACTAGCCACTTTTGTAAGTTGAATTATGTCTCAGAATTACATCTGAGATAACTGCAATGTGACACTATGACACCACAACTCTCATAAGTACTACCTGGACATAGTGTTTCCTCAGCAGTCCACTGTGAAGCCTATTGCCTTGCGATTCCACGCAGATGCTGAAAATACAAGACACAATCTTTACCTTAAACATGGGATGTTTTTTTCTCTTCTTCGTGGAACAGGATTGTGACTGGATCATCTCCCATTGTTTATGGGGTTTACATTAAAGAAACACTGTGTAGTGTCTGCCTCGGTTAAAAGCTGCGGGTCTACAGACGAAGTGCATTCAGGGAAACTATAAAGTGTAATGTCATGTGTCACCTTGCTCTTTGTTAAGGTGTTTGGGCTGTTCAGACATTAACCGCTCTTCCAATAATATCGTACTGCACCAATTGTAGGATGAGCGGTTGTGATCAGGTAAAGGGGGTCTTTTTTGGGGTTGGAATTTATTATCCTATTAATCTCTATCCAATTTTCAAACGTATCTGTGCCCAGTTAAAATGCTGAGTGGGTTGTACACTCGAAAAGTATTACCCACACTGGCTGATGAGCAAAAATGTTGATGTCATGCCCCGACTGTATGTTCCACGATTCTTCAGATTCACTATTATTTAATCTGCCGACTCAACTCAAATAATGGACTAATCAAATGCAACAAAATACAGCAAACAACTAGACCCTGGTCCACACATGACTTAGGTCCAATTTACTAAAACAGGCTTTAATGCAAGTACTGCAGTATCTCTATCATTCCTGTAACTCAAGACCAAGCAAATTTTGGTAGTATGCAGGAGGTAGTCTCAACCAAACAGTCAACTGTTTAAGCCACATCCAGAGATGGTCCTTCCTTCAATACTGAGTTGCATCAGATGCATGGACTCTTGCTTATGTGCTTACAGGTCTATCTGGCAATTTTTTTTTTGTCAACAGACACTAAAATGCACTGTAAGACATATGCCTGTTATAGTGTATGCTACCTTGAGCTTCAGGAACAAAACCATTGCCTGTGTACTTGAAGAGTGATGAGAGTTCCAAGTAGAGACATCAATAATTTCACAAAATGCAAAGGCAGGATGACAATTTTTAGATGAAAATAAGATAGCTAGATGACTCAAAAGGATGCATCACTGTGACTATTATTGCTAGTTAAACCGTGTATGTTCATAATTAGGGGATTTATGGTGGTCATTGCAGATATACTGCCACTCTCCTTTGCAGTCCTGTCGCTTTGCTGCTTCTCTATTATATTAACATCACTGAAACAAATGTACAATAATGCTCTTTCTTGATATAGCTGGTAAAACCATGCATAATAATAGTACAGTATATTCACAGCAATTGAAATAATATCAATTTTCATTAAATATTTTTTTATAAAGGCCAGAATTAGAAGCATATTCAGCAGCATGTCTTTAAAATTAAGACACAAGCAACTAGAAGGAAAACAAAATTATTGTTGCAAACTTGCAATTAAGATTAGCTGTCAGAAAAATTTGTTTTAACCTGTAACACCCCCAAACTAGTCAGTAAAATCTTGGAGGAACTAAACAATATTAAGGATGAAAAAAAAAAAAGAAATCTTATATTTGGCACTGTTTAGGTAAATCAATCATTTGCAGCAATTTTGTTATACATACAGCAGTGTCTCAAATCTCCAGCAATACAATGCTGACTCATTGTCATAATGGAGCATCTGAACTAAAGAAGCAGAGACAAAACTGTCCATCATGGATAGACAGTACATGCCAGTTTATGATAATAACCTAAGCATTAAGATCAGAACAGCTGAAAATGACAGGAAAGGGGGAGATGGTTTGTAAAGAGTCAGTGAGGAAGGAGATACCTGTCCAAGAATGCCACCCAGCAGAGTCCACATGGTCTGGCCTTCACTCCGCAACTTCCCATTCACATTTAGCAGGTCCTCCAGTGACTCACAGAGCTGTAGCAGGAGAAATAAGACATCGTCAGAGATGTGTGCCAACTTTGAAGCTTATATGTTAAATGTATATTTCTATTTACTGTGTAATGCTCTGGCATGTTTTATTAACTTTTATTAAGTTATCTATTTGCAAAGGTTTCTTCTTTTGTATCCTAATATCTCAAAATTATTCAAATAGGTTAGATTTTATATTACGTCACTAATATAATTCCTTTAAAAAAATAAAAGTGCACTGCAAGAAAATGTGGTTCTAGTGGCCAAAACATTATATCCACCTCTTATTATGACTCCATTACCCACTTTTAACTCAATAATAAACACATAGTAGAATTAACACCTTTCTGACAGCTTCAACCTAAAAACTGAGAAATTCTAACCTTGTTAAAGTAGAATTCATGGCACAGACACTGTATTGGATTGCATTAAATTGCAAAGGTGGTCATAGTGTTGTGTGCAAAGTCATTTGAATATGCACAATTGCAATTCCAATGCAGCAGGTGTCAGTGTGAGTGTTAAATGTTGACACTTCATTTGATGACAAGAAGTTAAGCCTCGTGTCATGAGAAAACCTTGTACTAGGCTCTAACACTACATATCAGTCACAGCCAGGATTGTAATGACATTCCTTCACTGGCATTTTCTCCAAGGCTACAGGAACATAAGAGCAGCTCAAGTGGTGTAATTAGCAACATACACTCCATTAATAACATTTAACATGCAGGGCACAAAACTGAACGCAACATTAACTCTCGTGAGTTTCACTCCAATATATTGGAGTGACACTTCCAATATATTCCCTTCTTCATGTTGACAAATGGGAGTGACAGTATCTTCACAGAGGTCACATCTGAGGAAGAGTGAGGAAGATACTGGCACAGGATTTGGTTTTTATCATGGACCAGAGTAAGGCTATATTTTATGTTAAGAAACAAGGTAAACTCAACCATCCGTAACATCTGATACTAAAACAAATTACATTACATTATAATTACAAAACATTAAAAGAAATGAAGACAGAAGGCAAGACTGTCCACTACTTAAATCATAAATGTAGTTTTATCTTAAAAACATTTGGCCAGTTGTTCAGTTTTTTAGACTTATCATCATCATTGAGGTGGTAACATCAGTGTGCTAACATGCTCACTGAAAATGTTAACATACTGATACTTGTATATAGTGTGTCAGCATGCTAACGTTTCTTGGGTAGCATAAAGACAAAGTATAGCAACAATTTGTTCAAATTTTCACTTTGTGTCATATTCTCATTTTGTAAATTTTCATTCTAACAAGTTAAATTAAAAGTAAAACATTATACCATGTAAACATCAAAACAAATTTTTGTAATGAGAATATAAGTACTGTGATTTCAGCATTTAGTTCAAAGCATTCACGACTAAGGCCTGTGACACAAGAAGATAGCTTAAATGACCTCACAGCACCAATAGCTAACTGTTAGGTCAGCTAATGTTGAGTTTTGTCTGGGCCAATAACTTGAACCCCCTGAAAAAATACATTCAGCAGCCAAATAGGATGAATGATCGGCACTTGCCTGAGATAAACAGCAACTAGAAGACCTGGACCTACGGATCTACAAACAATTTTTTTTCTATAACAGAAAAAAAGCTAAAATTTTCAGCTCACTCAGACAGTTAATGACCAATTCTAATTGGGGACATGCCTGACAATAAGTTACAATTGTACTGGGATTAATAATAGACAGGTATGTCTTCATACACTTATTTGCTAAGCTGAACATCCAATAAGAGTAACCTGTCTCACCAACAGGTCTAATACAGATTCAACATGCTTAAATGGCTGAAAATGGAGGCCAACAGAGGTCCAGCAACGCCAGCAGAGTGGGACACATCTTAAAAACTAGGACAACAGACACTCACAGTCGACACTGACACTGTGCATTGGCATCACAGCAGGGCTGGGTAATCTAGACAAATACTTATCTCTCTGTATTTTTACGCAGAATGGTGACAAACAATACATACATATATCAGCAACAATTAATAATGTTATGGAGGACAAGGGTCACCATGGCCACAGTCTGTGGCAACACAGTCCCATATGTAGTAAAATGTGAAACACTGTATGCAGAGGTGGTTGAAGTAAACAAACTCAGTACGCAAGTAAAATTGCAAGTATTGCCCTAAAAATGTCAACAATATCAAAACTTTAAACTAGTCAAAGTATTAAGCAGATTTTTTTTACCTACAGTACCAGGTCATTTTAATTGGCTGGTAAGTAAAAGCAACTTGTCAGATGTCACTAACACTTTTCTTAAACTGAATGCGATCCAGCTTTCATTTTGGCACCTGAATTTTGTTTCATTTTTGTCCTCAACTAAAATGTATAGCCTACTTTTCGTCAAATTCTTGTTATTTTAATTTTTCCAATAATAATCAGTGACCATTCATTCCTTTTTATTTTATTTTATATTTGTGTGAAATAGTTTAGATGAAAAGAATAATGGAGAGGCAACAGCTTTACCAAATTTGCTGTATAGTTTAACCATGGTTACAGGTGTTCTTATCTATTATCTCTTCTTAAATGTTTGCATTTACGTACATAGAATTTGTTAGAATTTAAATAAATAATATTAAATGTCTTTTATAAAAATAAGTAACTGAAAGTTATTGTTGACCATAAGTAATATATAACTTTTTTATTGCTTGATTCATGAATGACACACCTGTACCCGGTGTTTTCATTTTAAAGGAAAACTCTATTAATGTAGCTTGTTTTATGTTTGATTGTGACTGTTTAAATGTATCATAATATTAACACAATTGATTACCAACACAGTTCATCAGAATTTTCATGTAAGCAAGTTGTTACTCGGTTAAAGCTTGCATTGTTAAATGAACCAGGCCAAGGCTGGGAAACATGCACTTACCAGCGGGATCGGATTCTGGTGCTCACCTTGTTGTACTCCACGTGGAGTTTTTCTTGCTCACTCTCCAGCTTATCTTTTAAGTTCTTCTGTTCAGAGATGTTGTCCTGGATCTGGATCATTCGCATGTTTCGCTCTGAATATCAATGGGATAAAAATCAATAGCATGATCACAATCTATAAACAGGAAAATACACATGAGAGAGTGCACTGATGGCAGATAGCCCCTCTGCTGCAGACTAATGGATAATGCTCTCAAGGTTATTGCCACAGCATCTCCTCCATATCTAACATGATTATTTATTTGGGAAAAAATAAAAAGTAAGTTACTCACAGTAACTTAAAATACATACATTTTGCTTCCTTCAATTTATAGCCATAATTTAGTCATCATTCCTGTGCTTTGGGTCTACTAAATTTAAGGACTACAAGTTTCGTATAGACAACCATAAAAATGGCAGGCAATAACATGTAAATACATAAGCATCACAATTTTGGCTCAGTGATTTGTGATTAGTATAACTTCATTAGTTTTACAAGTGGACAATGACATAAATACACATCCAGGTTGGGAACGGATAATTCACTAATGAGGACAGTCAAAGACTGCTGTATTAGATGAACTGGTCTCCACAATGAACCAACCTAAACCCAGCTGAGATGGTTTAAGATTAGTTGGACCACAGTTAAGGAAAAGCAGTCAACAAGTTCCTAATGTGTGGAAACTCCTTCAATACTAGATAAAGTGATTAATAAGCTGCTAGATAAATTGCAGAGAAGCTGCTATCCCAGCAAAAGCTAGATCTCTAAATGTTTAAATAATAATAATTTTCTTTGCTTACTACATAATGTGCTTTATAGTCGGTCATGTCCTAAATATCAAACTACATTGTAGAAATAAAATTTAAATATAGAATTATTGAATGGACAAGCCAAAAGCTGTTGAGCTATAATCATCAAGTGAGAAAGTGTGTCCAAATGTTTGAGTGGTACGGTACATAGATGTCTATAAACACTGCTTATAAAGGATGATTTAAATATTTTAAATTAGTTCATAAACAGTTCAGTGTTTCCCCAATAATAACACAGGCATGGCAGGTAGACTCTGGTAAGAAAAACAAAAAAAAACGTATTGTATGAAAACATGAAAGTGCGATGATGAGACCCTATTAAAGTTATTTCGTTTCTATTAACGCTAACATGAGCATAGTACCACCTAAAAAGATTAAACTAGGGGAAAACACAGCTAAATAAATTAATTCTGGGGACGAATAAAGAGTTTAGAGTTACAAAGACAAGATGTGAAAGGGAAAGAAGAGCAGAGGGGCTCCAGAGTTCAAATAAATATCTGTGGCACTGCAGCTTATGTGTCAAACCCAAGCTGCAGGTGAACCAGCAGATAGAAGCACACATATTGAACTGGGACCCAGAAGAGTTACTAAGTTTTAAAGCATTCACTAAACAAAAACAAGGTGAAAATGGACCTTGAGAACAGGATGCACTTAGGATAGCGAGCACTTAGGATATTATAGGAGAATATCAATAAATGGGCATTTTGTTGGAGACTTTTTACAAAGTGATGCTATGGTAAACAAAAGAAAAAATAAGTACAGCAATGAGTCACGCACACTGTGTTCATTGTGAAAAAAAGAACAGTTTGTTTCAATGTGCTAAGGAGTTGAAATTGCAGTGTACACCAACTCAAGAGCTTCAGAGTTTTATTTTAAACATATTTCATTTTTGGGATATTTATCTTTTTATATTTTTTATAAATTTTTCCTTTTATTGTTTTAACTTCATTTATTGTGAAGTAATTGGTTTTACTTGACCTTTACATAGTAATTAACAGCTAATGTCTGTTGTAGGAGAAATAAATAACCGAATATTTTAGCGCATACAAACAAAGCCTTTATCATCCTCTTGCCACGGTGCTTGAACGTCTTTCTAGTTAGTGGTTAGTGCTGCTGTTTAAAGTCCCCGTTTGAGGAGGCTGGCATCCCCAGTTCTAGGCTGGATAGCAGGGACTTGCATGTTCTCCCTGTATTTGCAAAGGTTTTCTTTGGGATCTTCGATTTCTAAAGATACACAGTTCAGTTAATTGGGGTCACTAAAATCTGCAAGTTGGTTTGACCATGAATGGTTGTCAACCCTGTGCTAGACTGGTAACCTTTGCAGGCTGTACCCAGTATCTTTGTCTTCATTAAACAGGTATGAAAATCAAAACTACTTACATAAATACAGTTTGATTTTTAGGTAGTCAAAATGGCTTTTTTATAACTGCATAGGTTCACTACTACTAAATGTCCTCTACACTGTGCCTTCAGTTCAGCTATTAATTTCCACAGATTTTTAATATTTTCACCAATCTACACAAATCAATTTCTATACTAAAACCTTGTCTACTAGTTATCTTTATGTGCTCCAATTACCTTCTTGTTAAATTACAGACATCGAAGGCATTGAATACAATTTTCATTCATGGCAAGCAGTAAGTTTGGAAAGACTCCTGTTATTATTTCCAAGATGGAGGCATCTCTAACCACATTACACAAGAATAATTGTTCTTAAAAAACAAAAACGACTGAAAAATGTGCAAATAGGTTTTAGCTTACATTAACAATATCTGTAGACTTTGGGGATTATTTTTGTCATCCTAAAAAAAAAACATGAATTTACTCCTTGGGGTCTTTCAGGAATCTGTAAATTGACTTGAATATGAGCTTCCTCACCCAGGTAGTAATTGACAAAGTCTGCTGTGAGGGCAGGCTGCTTGTGTTTCCTGCGTCCATCCATGCTGGCATTGGCATCAGATGTGTCCACAGGGAAAATGTCAGTGCTGATGCCCATCAGCTCAGCCTTCCTCATCAGCTTGCGGATGGCTGAGGCACTAGAAGTGAGAGGTCGTGGCAGCTTCTCCCGGGGCACCCAAGCCTGCGGCCGGGTGTTCCTGGAAAGTTCGGCTTTTGCCCGATACTGCTGTAAGCGGGTTGTGATTCGGGCCTGTAGGTGGCACAAATACTTTAGACATACTTTCAATTCATAGTGTTAAAAAAACTTGATTAAAAATTGATATATTGTCACTTCGAAGCTAGAAGTAAAATATGATGCACAACAATGTTTCTTGAAGAACAGTTCTCAATCCCAGTGGATGCAACATATCCTGTATATTCCTAGAGATAATGTTTACATCTAGACATAACTAATAATCCAACAATCTAACAATAAAATAGTTTTTGATAAACTTTTCCATGAATATTTTTGGAAGAAGTTTTGAGATGTCTTTGAGAATGTTGAGCTATACTGCAATATATTGGTGATTTTATTATTAATTATCTAAACCCATTTACAACACAACTGTTTAGAGGTCTGGCTGGTGCATTTGGTAAGAATGAACATTACCTGGGCTTCAGGAGTAAGCTGTTTCTCTCTTTCTTGCAGAGAGACCTTACAATAGGACTGCAAGGCCAAATAATTCTTCCGTTTCCACTTCCTGTCAAAGCGGTCTGCATGTTGTTTGCAGTATGCAAAAAATGGATCTGCAATATCCTAAGACAGGAAAAAGTATAAACATGATAGTAAAACAATACAGAAAACCAGGACATAAGGTTGTGAAAGATGTATAAGAATAACATCTTACAATTCACATGTATGACTTATTTGGAAAAAAAAAATGAATTTCACCTTAAGGTGAAAGGTTTGCATGGCTGGGTTTCTACACTGATTTTTTTTTTATGATAAACAGTGATTGACTTTGGTGTATTTGGGCACCATTAAAGTTAATTTGCTTGCAGAAGTGGAGGAATCACACAAACTCTATACTCAACTAAAAGGGCAAGTACCTGCCTAAAATGTAATTCTATACAAGTAGATCTTACACAGTCTTACACAAATTATTTAATCTAGTAAATGTAAATGTAACATTTGATACAAATCACAAGTGTAGTAAAGTCCTTTCTCTGCTGTACTTTTTACCTTTAAAACATTTGTTGAACATATGAGAGTAATTAAGAAGAAACAAGTCAATCTCTAAAAGCCCTAAAGCAACTTGGTGTAGAACTAAACCAGAAGCCGGTAAAAGTGGAGCTCATTTTAACCCCCTTATGTGCTGGCAAGTGCTTTTTAGGTAACAATTGTACAGAATCTATTACTTCATTGTTCTTGATAAGAATCTGCAAAAACGGAGTAGCAAAAACTGTCAAATAAATAATGTACAATACCCGTAGTTCAAGTAAAAGTAATACAAAATAAAAAATATTTCAGTAAAGTACCTCAAAAGTGTGCATTACTTGTGTTAATGCATTTGCCTGTATTGCCTCTGCTTTTCGCTGTGCCCAAATTAATTTTTCAACATTAACACACAAATGTTTCGGGTAAACTTGAATATTTGATTTTTTAGATATTCATTCATTGGGTAGGTATGCAGTTTTCAACTTATATTTGTGTATTGGTTTTATTTGTTGCCAGTGAACAGTAACATTCTCTTTCCTTCTAGTGCACACATATAACGTATACACACGTACAAACACACGCGCACACACACACGCACACGCACACACACACATACACACTTGGCTCCCACTTTACTGTGAGGTAAGATGCTGCTTCCTGACAATTTGTTTCTTGTTCTGTGTGTAGTAGACAAATGACTGTGGGGTGAGGAAAATGTAGGCTGGTAGACACAACAATAACTCTTTACAACACAAACAGCCTTCAGTTTTAGTCACACATAGCACAAACTGATTAAAAAATTAGAAGTATTGCTATGTGTTATGTGTTATATCTCTCCTTTCATTCAGCCACTCTACTTCACTGCAGCCTTTTGTCATGCATGTTGCCTTGATATCCCCTGTGTGTCTTTGTTAAAGTGTCTAAGTAAAACAAAAGGACTAATTTGGGCTTTGAGTAATGTCAGTAACAAATGCATTGTTTGTTACACATAATGTTGTTCTAGGTTGATCCGCTACCTCCTCTGCAGCAGCCTCAGATAGAAGTCCTTCCCGTTGTGCACAGGTGACATGGAAGTAGGATCGACACATTCCTGCATCACAGCTAATGCATACACCAGTCCTTGCAAAGCGGGCATCTTCACAGAAGCTGCATTCCTACATCCAACACAATACAACAAGGAGAATTCAAGTTATAGGTGCAACATTAAGACAAAGGACAGTCACTTCTGCAAATATTTGCTTGTATTGTTTCTAATAAAGTAGTGGCAGAAGGCATAGATCCACTCCAAAGCAATGCATTTTCTTACTTCTATATAAAGACAGGTTTTTTTTGGTCACGTATTAAGTACAACAAATGTGTGTGGTCCAATCTCAGGAAGAACCACAATACAAAAATAATACACATCATACAGTAACATACAGGAGCCACTTTATTGGGTACACCTGTTAAATATTTTATTCACATGCATATCTAATCAGCCAATCGTATGACAGCAACTCAAAGCATTTTAGTATTTAGACATGCTCAAGACAATCTGCTGAAGTTCAAACTAAGGATCAGAACCCGGAAGAAAGGTCATTTAAGTGACACAGAATGTGGCATGGTTGTTGGTGTCAAGCAAGTTGGGCTGAGTATTTCAGCAATTGCTCTCTACTGGAGTTGTCACACGGGAATTGTGGTAACCTGACCTATATATCTGCCTACAGCAATGAAACCACCAAGTAGTGTTAATGATGTTTTGGACAGGGGTCAACATGGGAAAAATGTAATGTTGCAAAGTGCCAGAACACCGGGTTGTGAAATTTAATGGTTTTCCTTCTTGTCATTTTACTGCTGCTGTTTTTGTTCTCTAAATTCTCTAGATTAACAACAATCTTATTATTATTCTTTAGTCCTTAGTTTGTCATAATTTTCATACATACTTATAAAAGGTGAAATAAGTTAACAAAACAATGAGCTCTTCTTTTATAACATAGTTACTCTTGTGTGTAGCCCACATATGGTTTTTATTGCTACAAATGAAAAGGTCAATTTGGAAATAAAAGAACTAACTTTATTGTTGATTAATATATTTTAAATGAAATTCTTAGGATGTGAACGTGTCAAATCATTGAGTCAATAGTCAATCAAATAAAAGAAGCAAGCTAATAGTTTCCTCTAATCTATTCATAAACCTTAATGTTGCAAAAGTTGCGTTTTACCACAGAGGATATCGGCCAAGCTCCCATGCTAAGACTAAATAAAGGATGGTTACCCAAACTAAGACTGACAATACACAAAGGTTTCATTGGTAGTCAGAGAGAAATTTAGAAATTACATTAAGGTTTGGTCATGCAGGTTAAGATAAACCTGCATGACCAAATTTTTAAAAAGACTTTTTTGAACAATAAAACACACTGCTCAGAGAAGCACTATGTAAGTGCAGACCATTTACCATTTGCTACATAAATCCATGTTTTTTTCTTAGATATTCTAGCTTTCTCTTCTACTTTAAAGTGCTACTAAACACTAGAATGATGAGCTTATAGTGGTTATGTTCATTCTTTACATTTACCATTCTGGTTAAGTCTATATACTAGAATAAATTAACAGCACAAATCTAGCTGTGTTGAGCTCAGTCATGTTCAGGCATAAAATTTAATGTGCTTGTCAGGCCCAGGTTGGGTTCAGCCACCCGACACTTAGTAACACACCCACTGAGAAACAGATTCTGGTAACTGGCAGCTTCTGGTCAGAAACGTCGTAGTCGAGCAGCCATAGGCAAACGTATTCGTGGGGCCAAAGCAGGCTACAGAGAATCCCATTCGAGATTCCCTGCTAAGGATAAATGTAAATACAGTAAGATTAATATTCACAAGCTACACATATGATGGCAACATGTGGACATGCTGCGGCTTCTCTCTGTCCTGGCAGAAAGGTGTATCCATGTTTTATGTATTGTCATTCACTTTGTTTTTGTGCATTCCAGTCATAAAGATGACTTTGACTTTATGAAGCAAAATTACACAAATTGAAGATCACTAAAACTAATGTTGAATCTGTGCATAACTCCAACACAATGTCAGACTCAGAGCAGGGTTTTTCTGAACCCCTCCCAAAACTGATGATCTATAGACACATGTCACTGGCTATCACAAAACCCACCACCATACTTCCCACCTCCTCCCTTTCTGACTGCTTGTTGGAACTTAAAGATTGGTTATCACATTATTTTCTTAAGCTAAATAGCAAAAACTGAATTTCTTCTTCTAGTAACTAAATCCATACTCTCCAAAAACCAATAGTTTCTCTGTATACATTGAGTGCTCCTTCATCCCACCGTCCCCTCAGGTTAAGAGTCTGGGTGTCATCCTGGATTTTACCCTCTCATTCTCTGCCCATATCAGTAATATAACAGTCTGCCTAGTTCCATCTTCATAATATCAACCGTCTCCAACCATCAATCAGTCCCGCACAGTACAGCCACTCTCATCCATATTTTAGTATGTCCCGTTTAAATAACTGTAATTCTATCTTGTATGGTTTGCCCCAAAAATCCTTCCATAAAGTTCACCTGGTTCACAATTCAGCTGCTCATGTCGTCACGAAAACCCCGTTCACATTTCACCACATCCTCAGACAACTTTGGTCCATTTCCCCATTAACTATAAGATTTTACTCCTCTCATTCAAAGCCCTGCATAACCTTGCAATGGAAATGTTTGTGGGGAAAACCTAGTCTAACTAGGAGAGAAGGCATCCATCCTACTTTAGTTGGTGCAGCTCTCTTATGATTAAGTTTATTAGATAACCCAAAGCATGACAATCACCCCTAAAACCCCCAAATCCCCACTGAGATACATGTGTCATTGGGCATGAGTTTTTCCATAGCCAGTACTTTGTTATCTTGGCTGTGTGCTAAGGGTTATTGTCCTGTTGAAAGATGAACCAGTCTGAGGTCCAGAGCAATGTGGAACAGGTTTTCATCAAGGATGTCACTGTACATTGCTCGATCCTGATTAGTCTCAGTTCCTGCCGCTGAAAAACATCCCCACAGCATAACACTGCCACCACCATGCTTTGGATGGTATTGGCCAGGTGGTGAGTGGTGCCTGGTTTCCTCCAGACATGACATTTGGCATTCAGGCCAAAGAGTTAAATCTTTGTTTCATCAGACCAGAGAATTTTGTTTCTTATTGTCTGAGTCCTTCAGGCGGGCTGTCATGTGTCTTTTGCTGAGGAGTGGCTTCACTCAGAATTCAATCAGTGCAATATAAGGACTGCACTTCCCAAATATCCCAGCATGCCAGACACTGCCCTCCATAGTTCCCTCTCCCACGTGGAAGATAAGGACAACTACATCAGGATGCTGTTTAGCAACTATAGCTCCTCATTCAACACAGTCATTCCCCATGAACTTACATTTGGGTCACATCCCACACTCTGAGACACCTTCTGAGACTTCCTAACTAGCAGGGTGCAGTCTGTCAGGATTGGAAAAAGGACCTCAACAATCACCATTACAAGATTGGCAGCCCCATCCTCTACACACTGTTCACTCATGACTCCCATCAGGACAACAACATCCTGAAGTTTGACGGATTCTGGCGGGTATGAAGCAGCTAACAGGAGGGAGGTGCCCAGTCTGATGACATAGTGTAAGTGTCACCAACCTCACCCTCTCCTCAAGGAGAGGACAGTTTTAAGAAGAAGAGGAGAACTCATCAGCCACTGTTTCTCAGAGAGCTTAAAGCTGAGAGAGTGAGTAGGTTCAAATACCAGGGGGTCCACATTGGTGAGGACCTCACCCTGGACGCCCAGCTGATTAAAAAAGCACAACAACGGCTGAACTTCCTGAGGAGACTAAGGAAGTGTGGCATCTTGACCAGCTGCAACACCGTGTGGTACGGCTGCACTACAGTGATGGAGCGCAAACGTCTGCAGAGAGTGGCGAAGACTGGTGAAGACCAGGACTCCACTTCCCTCTCTTGCCAATTCAATCATCATTATCTAGTTTATACTTTATTTAACTGCTTGTAGTTGGCATTCACTGTGGATGGCAAAAGAGGAATTTCATTGTATGGGGAAATTTTCCTAACTGTGTACATGACAATAAATGCTTTAAATTGATTGACTAATTTTTAACAGGATGTTCCACAGGATTTTCTATCTGATTTAGTGCTTAAATAAAGATAAAATCATTATAGTAGATGACTAACGGTCATGTACTGTAGGTGTTGAGAGTAACTGCCTCAACACTGCATTTAATTCATTATTAGATCCAAATTATTACAGTATGTAAATAAACCCATTAATTGTTTCCATCACACCCTAGACCTAGACACCCTTGTCCTGACATACAGCATTAAAACTGAAAATGTAAAAGGATTTCCCCATAATTTTCCCTTGTTTGACCATTTAAAAGTTAAGATAATGTTAAAATAATAATTCATACAGCATTCAGAATGAAATTCCATTTCCGTAAGTGTGTTTGCAAAAATGCTGTTATCAAATTTATGGAAAAGATTAATTTATCATTTATTTCAAAACCCAGTGTCAATACAATGGAGACCAGCCATCTTAACTTTACTCCAATACAAGTGGATTATCTTGTTGATAATGCTGAAGCCTCACTGAATACAATACTTTATACTGTTGTTCCTCTAAAAAAGAAGAAGGCAGGGAATCATGAGGAGACAAGGTCTATGGTACAATTTACAAACCCACAGCTTAAAGCGGGCATCACAAAAACATCTCACCCTTACCTCTGTCAGAAACCCTCTCTCAGAAGATTGTTCCAATTGCAAATGTTTTGATATTCCAAAAATGTTTATTTAAAAGCAGAGAAGAAAAGTAAAACTTCATAGAAACTAAAAAATGGACTAGATAAAATTATTGGCACCTTGTCAAAATTGTAAGAAATAATTGATTTTCAAGCATGTGATGCTCCTGTAATTAGTATTTAGACACACCTGTGGCAAGTAACAGGTGTACTACTCCTGTAGTTCTGTAAGGCAACACTGCGACGTCACTTCCGTAGTTTCGAAATGGCGGTCTGTTCAAACTGTGTACATGTTTTCACGCAGTTCCAAGAAACCATCAAACTTTTGGAAAACGAACTAAGCACTGTTGCTTCCGCTGGAAACGTGATGCCAACCCGCGGCCTTCTGGCCCTGTCGGATGACCAGCGGCCTATCCCGACACGGGCCTGCTCCTTGCCACTGACACAGGAGGCCTGGATCCCGGCTAAAAGGAGACATCGGACGACACCTGCTGCAGCTAATCTTGTCAACCAATCCATTGGACCACCTTCCCCGGTCCAGATGGAGAACCTTTCCACTGTTCTTAAAGAGCTGGAAAGTCCGACTTCCCCGGCGGCGGTTCCCTGTGACTCCCTGCCCCGTGAGATACCACACGGCTCCACCTCCCGCGGGCAGCGCGGTCGGGGCCTGCTGCCGGGGCCTCGCCAGAACAGACGTGCCACCGCCACCAACACCATGCCTCCAGAGAGAAATCCACATGCTCCTCCTCGGCGCACCTCTCCACCGCACCATCCTCCCGGTCCGACCATGCTAATTATTGGCGACTCCATCGTTAGAGAAGTCCGCTTAAAATCAGCTAAAACGTTTTGCTTTCCTAGAGCCACAGTCACTGACATAGCGGAGAAAATTCCAAACCTGATTGAAAGACATCCTACAGCAACAATGTAATACACGTTGGCACAAATGACACCAAACGCCAACAGTCTGAGTTGCTGAAACGTGACTTTGTGTCATTTTTCAACTCACTGGAGAGTTTCCACGACAGACAGTTCTTCATTTCTGGCCACGCTGGGTCGCGGTGTTGGCTGGTTCTCCAGACTCCTCAGCCTGCACACATGGCTTCAACCACAAGTCTCCGCACACGGACTCTTTTACATAGACAATTTCAATCTTTTCTGGGATCGTCCTCAGTACTTCAAGCAATATGGACTGCACCCAAACTTTCTGGGATCACGGATGTTGACTGAGAACATTGTCCACAGCATTTCAGTCTTCGGAGACTGACTCACCATTGAAAACACCTGTGGCTCTGATGTGCTCACCTCTCCTGCATCCTCCGCTCCAACACCCGACAACATCCACAAGTATAAACAGTTCGAGATATTTATAGAATCTGACGTTACCAACAGACAAAATGCAGCTCTTATGGATTCTAGTTTTTCACCCAGGGAATATTATTATTTTGTTGAATGTTATGATCTTAACCACACTGCTCTTTGCCCCATAGAGACTATGTCTGCTCCACGACCACCTAAACTTTTTAAACCAAAAATGAACACAAGGGGAGGTAATCATAAAAATCTAATACAAGTTAAGACTACTGCTCATACTGAACCAAAACCCAAAACTTTCAAATGTGGATTATTAAATATCAGATCTCTCTCTTAGTAAATGACTTGATAAATGATCATCAAATTGATTTATTTTGTCTCACTGAAACCTGGTTGCAGCAGGAAGAATATGTCAGTTTAAATGAGTCAACCCCCCAATTCATATTAATTATCATGTTCCTAGATGCACAGGCCGAGGTGGAGGAGTAGCAGCAATATTTCACTCTAGCTTATCAATAATTCCTAGACCTAAACATAGTTATAACTCATTTGAGAGCCTTACTCTTAGCCTTTCACACGCAAACTGGAAAACTCAAAAACCACTATTATTTGTTATCGTGTACAGTCCTCCAGTCCCTTATTCAGAGTTTTTGATAGAATTTTCTGATTTTCTATCGGATTTAGTGCTTAGTACAGATAAAGTCATTATAGTGGGTGACTTTAACATTCATGTAGATGCTGACAGTAACTGCCTGAGCATTACATTTAATTCATTACTAGATTCAATTTGTTATTCCCAAAATGTAAATAAACCCACTCACTGTTTTAGTCACACCTTGGACCTTGTATGGCATTGAAACTGATAATTTAATAGAATTTAGTCATAATTCTCTTCTGTCTGACCATTTTCTAATAAAATTTGAATTTACAATAACGGACTATACAGCAGTTAGGAAAAAATTCCACTACAGCAGAAAATGCTGTGAATACATTTAAAGAAATTATTTCTTCATCTTTTTCACCACCATGTGTCAATACTATGGTGAGTAGCCATCTTACTCCTGTACAAATTGATTACTTAGTTGACGATTCTGCAGCCTCACTGCGTATGATACTAGATACAGTTGCCCCTCTGAAAAAGAAGGCAGTGGATCAGAGGAGCCGACCTCCATGGTACAATTCACAAATGCACAGCTTAAAGCAGGCGTCACGAAAGTTAGAGAGGAAGTGGCGTTCCACTAATTTAGAAGAATCCCGGTTAGCCTGGAAAAACAGTTTAAAAATGTACAAAAAAGCTCTCCGGGATGCCAGAACAGCATATTATTCCGCACTAATAGAGGAAAACAAGAACAACCCCCAGTTTCTGTTCAGCACTGTAGCCAGGCTGACTAAGAGCCATAGTTCTGTTGAGCCTAGTATACCCTTAACTTTGAGCAGCAATGACTTGCTTTACTGATAAAATTGTAGTCATTAGGGAAAAGAATCACCAGATACTCCCTACAAATATTACAGATAGATCTTCATGTACAACAGCTCTAGAATCCTCAATAAGGCCCCAATCCATCTTAGACTGTATTTCACCCAACTATCGCCTCCTCAAAACTAACAACATGTCTTTTAGACCCTGTCCCAACCAAATTGCTTAAAGATGTTCTACCTTTAATAGACACGTTCATATTAGATTTGATTAACCTATCTTTAGAAACTGGCTATGTACCAAAGTCCTATAAAGCTGCTGTAATCAAACCATTACTTAAAAGACCTTGTCTTGATCCAGGTGATTTAGCCAACTATAGACCAATATCAAATCTCCCGTTTATTTCTAAAATCCTTGAAAAAGTAGTTGCAAAACAATTATGTGATCACCTTTACAGTCAGGATTTAGAGCTCATCACAGTACAGAAACAGCACTGGTAAAAGTCTCCAATGATCTTCTCCTGGCTTCAGATAATGGACTTGTGTCTGTACTCGTCTTACTAGACCTTAGTGCCGCATTTGACACCATTGACCACAACATTTTATTACAGAGACTAGAACATGGATTTGGGATTAAAGGAACCACATTACATTGGTTTAAATCTTATCTGTCAGACAGATTCCAACTTGTTCATGTTAATGATGACGCTTCTTTATGCACCAAAGTTAGCTATGGAGTTCCACAGGGCTCTGTGTTAGGACCAATACTTTTTAATCTGTATATGTCACCTTTAGGCAAAATTATTAGGAAACATTCCATAAACTTCCACTGCTATGCAGATGATACCCAGCTCTATTTATCTGTGAAACCAGAAGATACTAACCAATTAGTCAAACTTGAAGCATGTCTAAAAGCCATAAAGACCTGGATGTCCTACAATTTCCTACTTCTAAATTCAGACAAAACTGATCCTCTTTGGGCCTAAAAACATGAGAAATATGCTGTCTAACAATATAGTTACTTTAGATGACATAACTTTGGCCTCCAGTACTGCGTTGAGGAACCTTGGAGTTATTTTTTAACAGGATTTGGCGTTTACTTCACATATAAGACAAATCTCTAGAACAGCCTTCTTCCACATACGGAACATTGCTAAAATTAGAAGCATCCTGTCTCAAAGTGATGCCGAAAAACTGGTCCATGCATTTGTTACTTCTAGGTTGGACTACTGTAATTCCCTACTTCTGGGGTGTCCTAATAACACCCTAAAAAGCCTTCAATTAATCCAAAATGCTGCAGCAAGAGTGCTGACAGGATTAGGAAAGAGAGATCATATTTCACCTTCACCAGTGGCGTCCCATAAAATCTAGAAAAGAGTTCAAAACCCTCCTCCTTACATACAAAGCACTTAATGGTCAAAGTCCATCATATTTAAAAGATCTCATAGTTCTGTATCGCCCGATTAGACCACTTCGATCCCAAAATACAGGCCTACTTGTGGTTCCCGGAGTTTGCAAAAGTAGAATGGGAGGCAGAGCCTTTAGCTATCAAGCTCCTCTCCTGTGGAACCAGCTTCCAATCCAAATTCGGGGAGCAGACACCCTCTCTACTTTTAAGACTAGGCTTAAAACGTTCCTTTTTTATAAACCTTATAGTTAAAACAGCTCACTCAACCTGAACTAGCTTTTCTCTATACATTTACTTGTCACCACTGTATGCCATTAATTCTGTGTCCTACAACCTGTACAATGCTTTGTTGTTGATTTTTTGTTGTTTTGTTGTTGCTTTTCTTGTTGTTTTGTTGTTGCTTTTTGTTGTTGTTTTGTTGTTGCTTTTCATTGCTCTTTTCTTTTCTTTCTCCACTTTCCACTCACCCCAACCGGTCAAGGCAGATGGTCGCCCACCCTGAGCCTGGTTCTGCTGGAGGTTTCTCCCATTAAAGGGAGTTTTTCCTCTCCACTGTTGCCTAGGGCTTGCTCAAGGGGGATTTGTTGGGTTCCTTCTACATACTTGTGTAGTCTGGACTTTATTCTGTAAAGTGCCTTGAGATGACTTTGTTGTAAATTGGCGCTATATAAATAAAGTTGAATAGAAAAAAAAAATGAATTGAGCAATATAGTAATCACACTTGCAACCAGTTATAAAGGAGAAAAGTTGACTCAACCTTTGTGTTGTGTGTCACACTGAGCATGGGGAAAAGAAATAAGTGTCTGTGGATTTGTGGAAAAACATGAACAATCTCAGAGCTGCGGATCCATCTCCAGAGATCTTAATGTTCCTGTGTGCAATATCATCAAGAGGTTTACAGCCCATGACCCTGTAACTAACCTCCCTAGACGTGGACGGAAGAGCAAAATTTAAAAATGAACTTCCAAACAAATTCAAGCAGATCTGCAGACATAGGATAGAACGGTGTCAGCTCGCAATATCTGTCAACATCTAAATGAAAAGGGACGCTATGGTAGAAGACCCAAGAGGACACCACTGCTGACAAAGGCATAAAAAAAGCAAGACTGTTTGCCAAAACTTATATGACAAAACCACAATCCTTCTGGGAGAACGTACTGTGGACAGATGAGACAGAAGTAGATCTTTTTGGTAAAGGCCATCATGGCGCTGTTTACAGAAAAAAAAGAGGCCTTCAAAGAAAAGAACACAGTCCCTACAGTCAAACATTGTGGAGGTTCAAAGATGTTATGGGGTTGCTTTGCTGATTCTGGCACTGGATGCCTTGACTTTGTGAACAGTATCATGAAATCTTATAATTACAAAGTAATTTTGGGGCGCAATGTAGTGGCTTCTCAGAAAGCTGCGTCTCCACCAGAGGTCATGGGTCTTCCAGCAGGACAATGACCCAAAAGCGCTCAGAAATGGTTACAAACAAAGCGCTGGAGAGTTCTGAAATGACCAGCAATGAGTCCAGATCTGAATTACCTAGAACACCTATGAAGAGATCTCAAAACAGCATTTGGGAGAAGGCATCGTTCAAATCTGAATGACCTGGAGCAGTTTGGAAAAGAAAAGTGATCCAAAATTCCAGTAGAGAGGTGTAAAAAACTCATTAATGGTTACAGGATTGATTTCAGTTATTTCCAAAGTGGGTGCTACCAAATATTAAGTTGAGGGTGCCAATAACTTTCTAGTACATTTTGGGGGGTTCTGTGTGGAATTGTATGAGATTTGACTTTCTTCTCTGTTTTCTTTTTTTTTGTGTGTTGATCCGGTGCAAACAAAAACAATAACCACATGAATATGAAAACATTTGCGATAGGAGCATTTTGTTTTTGTGAGAAGAATTGCAAGGGTGCCCATCTTGTTTGTACGACTGTATCATTACTAAAAGAGCATAAGATTAACCCCAGATTTCTTTTCAGCACTGTAGCCAGGCTGACAAACTGTTTACCTGTTGAGCCTAGTATTTCCTTGACTCTCAGCAGCAATAACTTTTTTCACAAATAAAATTGTAACTATTAGAGTACACAATCATTGGCTCCTCCCCACAACTATCACAGAGTACAGACCCGAATCCCACTTGGACCACTTCTTCCCTATAAATCTTATTGCGCCAACTTCAACAATTGCCTCATCTAAACAATCAACTTGAATATTAGACTTTATGCTGACTAGACTTATAGACTAGACGTATACCCTTAATGGGTATAACATTTTTAAGAATGTAATATAACATATTTATATATAACATATTACATTTCATCAATCTATATTATTTAACAGGCTTTTATAACTGCTGTAATCAAACTCCTACTTAAAGAACCTTGTCTTGACCAGGTTTCTTAGACAATTACAGACAGACATCCAATCCCCTTTATTTCTTAAATCCTTGAAAAGGTAGTTGCAAAGGAATCTTATGACCACCTGAGCATGAATAACTTGGTTGAAGATTTCCATTCAGGATTTAGAGTACTTCCTGGTACAGTTCAGACATAATTAAGGTTACTGTATTTAGGGCAAAAAATAACAATATATTTACTTCAGATGACATGCACTGGAATCCTAATATTCTACTGACTTTGTCCAGAAAAACGTGAAAAGTCGCAAAAGTCCAAGTCAAATGCCAATCAAACTTTATCCTTTGAGCCCACTACTGCAATGATTTCTCCTGACATTGTTCAAAGTATGAGAAAACACCTCATAGTATCATATTATCCCTACAAATCACTTTGATCTCAGAATGCAGGCCTACTTGTGATTCCCAGAGGTTCCAAAAGAAGAATGGGAGGCAGAGTCTTTAGCTAGCAAGCTCCTCTCCACACATTCTGTACTTTTAAGAGTCGGCTTAAAACTTTTGTTTTTGATAAAGCTTATAGTTACAGCTGGCATTGCATTTATTTGAAAATGTTCATGCTTTTTTGATTTCAAATATGTGGTCAAGAACCGTCTAACTACCAAAACTGTATTTTTTTTTTTTACCGTCTTTACATTTAAATTAATAAACATCTCCAGGTCAAGTTATGTCTGAAGAATAAACCAAAAAGGAATTTGAGTAAAAAAAAATCTAAAAAAAATCAACTGACAAAAATTAAATGTTTGCAGCCATTTTTTTTTTCATTTTGGTTTTGGAATTTTTAAAAAATGAAAGAATGACTCATTAATTCAAATACTTACTAGTAGTACAATACTAGTTTTGGAAATAACTATTGAAAAAACATTGTTCACTGGACTGCATTCAGTGGGAATTGTGGGAACTTGTGTACACATTCTTGTACCTTTTTCAAATATCTCAAATGTATTTGACACAGATGTACTGTATTCAAATTGTAGAACCTTTAAGTGAAAAATAAACAAAATAAAACACAAGGAAACAGGATGGAAGTGGATGTAAAGGGTGTGAATCATTTTGTAAAACTATGCTTTGACTTTGTATTTCTGGGTTTCGTTTTTTAGATTTATGGGTAAAAATTGATTTTTATATCAAATACAGTTTAAGACCAAAAACAATGACAGAAATTGAAGACATATAAATGAAAATCATTTGAATGTTTGCATGCATACTTGAGATTTAGCCTGTAGTGGTTTTTCCTGTATATGGAAAGGCAACATAAAGGCAACAAACTTTGGACAGTGTTAGTTAAATTGTAAAATTTAGAATAAAAATATGTTATATGAACTGAAAATTCAACTTTTCATTTAGATGTCATAACATAACAAATGTTTTTTTTTGTATGTTAGCACTACAGCTCATGCATGATACCATAAAGCCTTTAACTTACATTTTAATTGTTATTTAACTGACACTTCAAAGAATCCATACATTAAGCTCTAACTACAAATGAACACAATACCCCATGAGCAATAATTAATAAGAGATTTAAGAAAGAAAATATTTAGCAATTGTTTTTCCCCCCATTAAAAGTCTTTTTGGGGTAAGATTTTACTCTGATTCTCCATTGGATTGCATATGTTTGAGATAAATTTGTGATTTGTGGGTGACACTGGGCTATATACAGTAAATAGATTGATTTATCACTTGATTTAGTTGATGAAAATACAATCAACACTATAATATAGAATCAAAATACACCAATTAGATATATCATCCAAAACTGGATGTTTAACATACCAAATATTGCATCAAACCAAAAATGAAAATTTAACAGAGTACTTGCCTTGGCCCCGTATTTTGAGTAATTCATTTCTGTGAGTGTCACCGGTCGTAGTTTATCAATGTCTCCAAATGCTACTCCAGGAACGTAAAGTGCACAAACCACATGTACCCATCTGAAAACAAAGAAAAAACAATTATATTATTAAAAAAAGCACAAAATATAGCACAAGTATGAAAATCATGACCTAAAAATGTTTCAACATTAAAAATTGTTTTCACAGATTGTTTTATCAATTTCTGCATGCTAATTTCAAAGGCATCAAGTTGATTAAAATCAATCAATATGGTTAATTTCTGCATTTTGTGTTGTGAATTACAGCAGACAAAGGAAAAACTTAATATCCTGGAACTGGCTGAAGTGAGTTTCTTAAAGACTTCAAAAAGAAATGGATTCATAGATTTATGTAGCCCCAGACTCCAGCAACAGTTTGGTGTGACACTATTTCAAATGTGGACTTTAGGGAAGAGAATCCAAAGTCCAATATAAAGATATCCATCTCTAGCAAGCAACGGCTTCACAGTTTAATTTGCTGTGTTTTTCATGCTCTAGTGAAGTAGTAAATTCGGGTGCAGCCTGGCTGCGAAGCACTATCAGCGATAACGTGGCTGAAGTCTCCACGCTTCACATAACACACTCTTTTCTCTCACTCCTTTTCTTTCTCTATCTTTTCTCCTTCCTCCATCCTCCTCTCTCAATCCTCTCCAAGCTCTCTCTCACCTACTTAAACCAAATTTCTTTTTCTACACAGTACTGAATATAAGTACAATTTAGGCAGCTTTTCACTGCCTTCAGGATTTCAACCAGCTAAGATTATTAGGCAATATTTGTTTCTGAACACGTTGTCCTCACTACCTATCGTAAATTGTAACTGAACACCAGGTCACCATGGTATTGTATCCCACCTTCCAGCATCAGTCTCTTTAAAGATGCCATCCTGGTTGGGGCAGAGCTCACAGCTGGGTGTCACTCCATTCTTACAGGCATCACAGAACCAAGGCTCTGTTGAGTTCTCTGAGGCTGAGCTCATGATTGAGTCACTTTCACCATCTACACCATAACACCCTGGAAACACAGAGAGAAATTTTTGGTATGGCAGTAGCAATGAAAATATTCATTAAAGAGCAATTAGATGCAAATCTCACATTTTGTTAATGTTTTTAGATATATAAACATATTGGCTTTGTGAAATGATTCCTAATGGATAATTGGCTGTCTGAAACCTCGGGGTTGAACACCTTTCCCTGTACAGTTCACATAGTCCCACCATAGCTCCAACTATGGTCGGAGGGCTACTGTGCAAAGCAAGCACGAAACTGGGTAGCAACATGTCAAAGCTAACAGCTACGCATGGGAAGGGCTGTGTCTTTCGCTGGATGACCAGGACAAATATTTAAACCAGTCCCCATTCTTATGTAGTTCCATTATGTAGTTCCATTTATGTTACTTTTACCCCAATACTTTTAACAGCTTTATTTAGTAATTTGCAGCTACAGATTCTTAATACTAAATATAATAAACTTTAAAAAATGCCAATGTATTATTGTAGCTAAACCAGCTGACAGCACAAGTTGTTACATCATTGTTTACAGATGAATAGAGCAATCAATAAATCCAAAGCCATTCTCTAATCATTTGTCACTTATAATTTAAAAAAAATATTGCAGGACTTTTACTTAAAACAGATTATTTATGAAATGTTGCACTGAGACATCTTAACAGTATTCTTACTGTTAAGTGAAATTAGTGCTGAAATCCCCACTATATCCTGGAAAATCAATGGTTCACAATGAATCTCTCATGTTTTACTGATTACTTGATGAAGCTCTGGGCTGATGAGATATTCCTGGGATTCACCAGACTCTCCTCACATTATGAAAGACCACCAGAAAGGTATCATTGGGTGAGTGTCTGTCTATAGTCAAGCAATGGCCTGATGATAACAGCAACCAGTAGCATTAGGAAGATCGCCCGCAAGGAGATACATCAAGATGACCAATCACACTTCTCGGAGCCACGAAATGAGCTGACCCAACATCACCCCAATAGAGAACATGAGTTGGACTGTTTACCAAAAAGTTATGGCTTTGATATTTAAAAAAGTGCAAAAACCTTGTTCCCTTAACATCATTGCTTGGAAAATTATAAAACAAACATCACCTCATCTCTCTCCAGTGAATCACAGACTATAAAACCAAATTCCTTGCAAATGCCATTTGAAGTGCCCTGGCCTATGGTATATCTTAAAACTAATGAAAAGTTTGTCGGTTTTCCTCTCATTGAATTTATTTAGATGCTAAGAGAAATGCAATATGACAGTAAAAATACCCTCATGACAATAGTAAAATTGTGAGGAGTGAATAAGAAGAATGCTTTGGTCTAGTCCCTTAAGAAATTTTTATGGATAGCTACTAGAATTCACGGGCAATGCCTAAGTCAATTAGCTTCAATACATTTGCAAACAGTGGCACTGCTTTTTAGTGTGTTTGATTAATTCAAATTTTCAATCCTAACAAGTGTAAATAATCTTTGTTGTCCACTAAAGTATGTGTAACCATGTGGTTGGCTGTTCCATCCCCCCTAATGGAAATGGTTCTCTGGTCCAAGGCTTCAATCCTCTGCAAAAATATAGAGCCACAAATTGAACATTTGATAAAAAATGAAGCCTGGGAGTAGCTAGGAGAAGCACTTTAAAAAAGCATTTTAATATTGTCCTCTTAATTTTCTGAGGTTGCCTAAACAATTACTTGGCTGATGTGGTTTCTATGGCAGCTATTACACCAGGCAAACGTGCTGTTCACTACCAATGAGGGCAGCAATCAGTACTCTGCCTTCTTTAGGGAGATAACACTCTAACTCCTAATTCAGTCAACCAGCCTTCAGGCTTTTTGAGCAATGGGAAAGACTAACAAATCAAAAGCTCAATGTTCTGCATGCCCGCCACCATGTGCCACACTGGGGAGTCAGACAGCCCATCGAAGGCAAACACTGAGGCAGACAGAGTTGTTTATTTAGTTCTGCACTTTGTTTGGTGGGCTCAAGTCCTTTTTTGATTGAGAGACAATATGCAGTGTGTCATGGTGAATCACTAATATTAAACTCCTCAGAGGCTATGAGAGTGTATTTCAGTTTTACAAGCTTCTGGTTTCTTGAAATAAACAGGCAACACACACCACTCAAGCTACTAATTTTTCCCCGGCTAAAATAGATCACATGTGAATTTCATCCTGACCCACAAACAAAAAAAATTATTCAAAATGTAACTACTCAAAATTTGGAGATACTGCCTAATTTCAACCTTGATTTTTCTTAACAGTATGTGGGAAGGGCATATGGCTAGCTTGAATATATAACAAACAAGATTTATTTGCTTGAAAAAAGCCATCACTGGAATACCTCTGGGAGTTGGGCATCTAAATCTTTCCTAACTGCACTATGAACTGAGGAACTGTAGGTTGTCAATAACCACCAATGTTGGCTTAGTAGCCTTATAGCTGAACTGTGGTACGAATCTTCGATGTCCTATTTGAACCGAGATACAAAGCCATGGATTGCTGGCTAATATGGGGCTAAGCTGACAAAAAGTGATGACTACAGGATAGCTTGATAATCCCTAAAGGGAAGATTATCCTTGTCAGAAATGACAAGCTTGGCAGGAAAAAAAGGACAAGGTAGAGTTGACTGAAGTACATTTAACAGTATAGAGATTTAACACAAAGAACTCTTTGCTTATTGCTTAACTTCAACAAATGCTTATCAACTAGGTCAAGCGAGAAATCTGGTCAACCATATGCAAACTGTCTCTGTAAAATAGACAATTCAGGTGGGCAACAGACATTGAAACTGTGGTCAAAATTGGTTTAAACAATGAAGAAACATCTGACACTCAAGCAAGCTAGAATGAAGGCATCGGTCAAGTCCATATTACTATTGCAGTCATGCAATGTCCATTAAAAATGAAAAGTAATAGTGAGTTAATGGATATTCTTTGGGGCAAATCAATTATTTATTGATAATTGTCTAAGTGAAGTTTGGTCACAAGTTGAAACTAATTTCTGTTACCTATTAGCTAATTAGCTGATATTAGCTTATGCAAGGCTTTTGTCTCCTGTATGAGCATGTGGCACAATTTAAACAAAATATTATGACAAAACAAACAAAAATAAACAATTAATGTTTAAGTATATTTGAGCAAAGAATAATGGTCAAATCAAATTTGCATGTTAAAAGTAGACCACTGTTTATTAAACATTTAGCCTAGTGTTAGTGGAGGCAGCAGTTCAGTGATAGTTAAACTGATTTCTATATTCTTAATCAACTTTCCCCAGCTTTTAATGTCAGGACTATTATTTATTTAATGAAAATTATAGTTACTTTAAGTAAGTAAGTAACTATTACTTTAAGTAATTAAGGTTTTGTTGTTGGGTGTATTCTGTGTTGCAGAAATGAATTAATTTTCACTCCTTTGTCAGGGAAACCTACTACTAAAAGTTAGTCCGTTTAATCCGTTAATGAACTGTGTCATACAAAGAGGTGTTTCTGTACTTTAGCATTCTAGCATGTAGCTTTGTTATTACAGAAACTCCTGTTGGTATAACGTGACACGAAAGCAACAAACATTAAAGTTTTGAAAAGGGGTTACAAAAACTGAATTTCGCACTGTTCAAGAAGCGAGAATTTATCAGGGTGCATTCGTTTCAGCTGTGTGTACCAACTGAGTGTGTGTGTGCATTCTGAGTTTTAAAAATACAGTAAAGTAGTTTAAATAGATATTATAGTTGCTGCTCTACAAATAATTTTGTTTAAATAGCAATTAATTTTAAATCGGTTCTAAATTCATTTAGTTTTATCAGTGCAAATTGTGTTTTTTTAAATTACTTGAAATGATTCAGATATTTGTTCAATATTTCTTAAATGTTCATTCATTAAATGTTAATTTAAGTTGAGCATATTTGTCTCTCATTTGTTATTTTTTATTTTATGTGATAAAAAGAAAGCGAGAAAACATTTTGGCCTTCCGACTGTCTCAAGTTCAGAATCAGACATTGACAAACAAATATTTTTCACTCCTTTTTTATGTATTGGGAAATATGAATGCAACAGTGATGATTTTTGATTATTTGCATGAGACAGTCCTATTTTTACACATTACAAACTACCAGGGTGGTGGTCTAAAGACTTTGCAGTTCAGAGGTTTGTAAATTATATTGTTTTAAATTAGTTTAGGACAGATAATGTGAGTGACTTGAATAGTTATATTCAGAAAATTATGCAATACCAAGAAAAAGCAGCACACTTTAAAATTGCAACATTTGTAGAAGAAAATAAAAATCTATTGAAGGTCTAACAATCAATCTAATAATATTTTGCATAATCAGTGTTTATATTTTGGTTATATTTTAAAAAGATATTATCTGATTCAAAGTTTGACATAGATGCTAATTTTGAAAATGTTGTAACCGTATGTATGTTTGTAATAAACAAGATGCTCCAACTTTAAATTAAGAGGAACCTCTAGACAAACTATTTTTTTCCCAAAGGTGCAAAAGAAGTGAAAATGTCCATCAGCCTTTAAAATAGCTAGAAAGACATCTGAACATAAGTTTCAATTTGCTTGAAACCTTAATCAAAACTACCAAAATGTAACCCTGCAATCTTAGTAATACAATATATCTTATTTCCTTTCACTATCCAATCACGTTTCTATGATACTTTTTGTGCTGAACAACATTATCAATCCCAAACTGTTTACTCTTATCTGTGTAGTATTTCAATCACCTGCATTTATCTTTGTAGTTAGATCAATATATATTCATTTACAGACAACTTTAGATGCGTTGTTAATTTAGTGATGGAAGATAGATCAATTATGTAAAGTTGAGCCCCCCCCCCCTTTTTTTGATATGGGACTGATTAAATAATTTTTTTTGGTTAATCCATGACTAAATGATTTTAACAGAGTGATCATCTCTTAAAAGTGATGTCATTCTCTATAACAAGGTTGAAGAAGTTATTGATAATGTGTATGTTTGCAACATTAATTTGATGCCCAGTGCCAGGACTTCTACCAATAGCCAAGACCAAGTGCTCTTGCAATATTTTTTACCTCATTCCACCTGTGCTCTTATTTTACAGCAAAAAGAACACAGGACAAATGAAAAAGAAAAAAGAAAAAGTAAGAAAGCGACATTTAATCTCACTATGCAGTTAAAATTTGTGAACTGTACTTCCAAAATAAGTCAGAGATGGAGGAAAAATCTGATTACTACTGCATGAGTAGTATGTGGATTTCTAGTAAACAGGGTTCTAAAATGCATGTAAACTGTGCTGCCCGATTACCTGAGAAAGCTGGTTTCTCTGAATAACCTGGTTACTTTAGTGCATATAAGCACAGTCCTTGATAGAGAAGAATGAGATTTAATTCTTCTTGGAATCAGAACCGCAATAATTCTTACTTACTTAATAATTTCGTAAAGAAAAAAAAAAGAAAAATCACAATAATATAGTTACAACAGCTACAAATAATCCCCAACAAATCTACAATTTCTTTGTTTAATGAAGAATAAATAAGTGCCTTCTTTGACATTTACAGTCCAAAACAAGAAAAGCACAGGGAGATCTTGCGGTATTGAAATGATGTCCGCCCATATATCTGGCAAGAGTCTGATGATCAAAAAGCAAACCAGTAAGAACACGACTCCTATTTGTGTCCTGTGTCTTGCTTTATGGACTCATTCTAGCTTTGATCTCTTATCAAGGTCCTCTGTGTCTACCATTCATGTATGCCTCCTTTTCCTTCTCCTCTGAGAGGGTGTGATGGGTTTCGGACAGTGGTGTGAGCATTAGGAACAAAGACAAGCAGTGGACTTGCACTGCAAAACAGACTCTTTTATAAGTTACAGATATTAATAAAAATATATAAAAAATCTCATATATTTCCCTTCTATGTGGTACCTAAACCTTGAACATACTTAATAAAATGAGCACGTTTTTAAAAAATAAACCTGTGCAGCAGAGGCACGTGATATAGCCTTAGGACTATAAAGCTCACAATCACTCATATATTACTTCTATATATGAGATATATAGAACTATCAGTGGCTTTCGGCTTGTTCCTCCATGTGTTCCGCATGTTGATTTTGGCATGACATTTTTACGTCAAATCCCTTTTGGCATCTCTATTTTACGCCAGGGTGCCCTTCCTGCCTCAGCCCTCCCATTTTATCCTGGCTCAGGACTGGCACCAATGTCCTTGGTGGTTGGGTTGGGCCATACCTGTCTTCTGCTTCCCAATACAGTGCTCTAATACTGAACCACCAGGGCCCAATAAGAGCTATATTGAACTATATTTAAAAATATATATTTATAACTAAGCCATTAAGTTAAAAATCCAATAGCAGAACAATTATGTAAATGGCAAATGGTCTGCCCTTATATAGCACTTTTCTACCTATTGGCACTCAAAGCGCTTTACACTACTTCTTATTCACCCATTCACACTCAAAATCAAACACACACTCTCACACCAATGGGGGAGCTGCTATGCAGCTGGCCAACACTAACCGGGAGCAACTTCAGTGTCTTGCTCAATGACACTTCGACATGTGACCAGAGGAGCCGGGGACTGAACCAACAACTGCGAGGTTGGTGGACAACTGCTCTACCTTCCTACGCCACAGTCTCCCACATGTCTATTTCTATTGTTAGCACAAGCACACAGGAATGCTAAACTTGTTGCTGGAATTTGTTAAACAGTTTCATTTTAGTGGTCCAGCAAAAATTAACACTAATCATTTCTATGGAGAACTGGCCACAAGTGCTGCCACTGCATACTCTTTCTCGAGCTTCCACTGCAAAACCACTTAGCCTTCCCTCTGTGTCTTTTCAGGGAGATTAAACATGTCTCAGAGGAAGAAAATGTCAACCAACCAAATGAACAAGATAAATTTAAGACCTGCTCCTAATATCTCCTGTCTGCCTACGGAGAATTGGTGATTAGGACAGTTCCCACCGTTCACATGTGTGTGTGTGTGCAGGCCTGTGTGTCAAAGGATTTTGAGAAAGACTGCCTGAGATAATCATAACATCCTGCATCTGAAACCTCAAATGTATTCTAAGAGATGATGGACTGTGTCAGTGCAATGCAGCTTGTGAGTTTGTTTGATAATATGTGATCACAGACATACAGTCAGGCAAATAAGCAATTTGGATTTCCCCCACATTAACAGTTAAATGCAACTGAGTGATGGGAGCCATTCAAAGTCAGTAAGAGACAGCTGTATATGTTACAAGATTTCAATTGCAATTTATTTAAATTGCTACATTTCATGCTACCATATGGATTTGTCGTGAGTGATAACACAGGCAATACATGTGTATTTCTGTTTGCATCAAGCTCATGGTTTAAATTTCATTTCAAACAAAAACAATGCAAAGCCTAAAAAACAAATGTAGCATTTAACATGCTCTAAGAATGAGAGTTTGTGAAAACATGAATTGCGAACTGCAGCTTGTATAATATACAGTATACCATGACAAGAAATATGATCTGATCTTCACCAAAGTCACAAAATATAAACAAACAATTACAATAAATATTTTAAGACTAGCTTTGACCTTGTGTTTTTTGTACCACACTGAGCATTCTGCAGCGTGTTGTTGCAGTGCTCTTGGCAACAAAGAGAAGCCACAGTACCAAATGGTCTCAATAATTTGTCTAACTCTGGACTTATGAATATCTAAACTAGAGCTGTCAATCAATTAAAACTATTTAAAATTATAGGACATGTATAAGAGCTGTAAGACCGTGGTGAGGTGTGCTGTAGGTGTGACAGAGGAGTTCAAGGTGGAGGTGGGTCTGCATCAAGGATCGGCTCTGAGCCCCTTCTTGTTTGCTCTGGTGATGGACAGGCTGACAGATGAGGTAGGACAGGAATCTCCATGGACTATGATGTTTGCAGATGACATTGTGATCTGTAGCGAGAGCAGGGAGCAGGTGGAGGAAAATCTAAAGAGGTGGTGGTCTGCTCTAGAAAGCAGAGGAATGAAGCTTAGCCGCAGCAAGACAGAATAGATGTGTGTGAATGAGAGGGACCCAAGTGGAACGGTGAGGTTACAGGGAGCAGAGGTGAAGAAGGTGCAGGACTTCAAGTACTCAGGGTCAATGGTTCAGAGCAATGCAGAGTGTGGAAAAGAGGTGAAGAGGCAAGTACAAGCAGGTTGGAACGAGTGGAGGAAAGTGTCAGGTGTGTTATATGATAAGAATATCAGCAAGAATGAAAGGAAAGGTGTTTAAGACGGTGGTGAGACCAGCGATGTTGTTCGGCTTAGAGACAGTGGCACTGAAGAAAAGACAGGAAGCAGAGCTGGAGGTAGCAGAGCTTAAGATGTTGAGGTTCTCTTTGGGAGTGACGAGGATGGACAGGATCAGGAATGAATACATCAGAGGGACAGCTCATGTTACATGTTTCGGAGATAAAGAGAGGCCAGATTAAGGTGGTGTGGACATGTTCAGAGGAGAGATTGAGAATAGATCGGTAGAAGGATGCTGAGGTTGGAGCTGCCAGGCAGAAAGTCAAAAGGAAGACCAAAGATACAAATGTCTGAATAACATGTCATGTGCTGCATAGTCGTAGCCAACTGACCCAGCAACTGTTGCCCAGGTGACAATGAGTGAGAAACCTTTTATCAGGCTTTTTATGGTTACCAAATAACTGTCTACCTGAAAGACTTGTGGCAAACCTTGGATAATAAGCAAATCTTATCAACATCCTTAAGGTGGAATTATACTTCTCTGTTGATACACATAAACTTTGACCCTGGACCTACACTCTGTTTATCGTGTTTAAAACCTCATCTGCTGAAAATGAAGAAACAATCCAGAAACAGTAATTGTTGTTTGTGTAAATAATTCACAACAATAAGCGTCTGTGAAGGTAAATGCAGATTTCAACAGTAAAATGTATAGGACTCGATGCACTTTTTATAGACCACTACAGAAATGGAAGTTGAGAGTCACAATACCAAAAAGCCACTGGAGATAAATTGTTTTCCGCAGTCATTGCTCAGACTAAGATGTGAAGTATTTGATAGAAATACAATGTCCTTTCCTTTGTTGTTATTGAATAAACCTATGAATATTTTGAGTGATAATAGGAGTGGTCATTCCAAGACCAAATGGCAAATTGTGAAATTATCATTAACCAAATAGTTTGTGTCCCATGTGAAGTATAGTATGCTATCAAACCCAGCTTTTCTAGTGATCCATGAGTCTGCTGTAATATTATCTGAAGCGATCTTCTAGCAACATAGTAGTTTTATTGCCTTTGTGCCTTTGTTATTCCACAGAACATTAGTAATGGATAGTTGTGGTTTTAATATAATTGTAATTAAATGTAAATGCTGATAATTTTATTATGTTTTCTATTTGATCATATTGATAGTGATCATATTATTTATACATTTTAATTTCAATTTGTGCAGTTAATCATAACACTGACATCAATGAGACTAATTTTTATCTGAACACCTGAAGATAATATTCTCTTTTCATTCACTTATGACATAAGTGAAGCATAAAACTGCAATAAATCACAATCAAAGTAACTACAGTGGGCCTACTTGATGATGCCAAGAGGACAGTGTAGGTTACTGTAAAATTACTGTCGCAATATACAAACAACAACAGAAAAATGTCATTTTGATGACATGCTCAGAAAATTACCAACTCAAACTTTCTCACCTTGAGTTTATTGTAGAGATCTGAATGTCTTTCTGTGAGATGTTTTGCTAAGTTTAGTGATTATGACAGCTGCTATGGTAATTCCAGTATCATAGGTACTGCAGCTTACCTTCATGCACAGTTACCCCACAGTTGTCACACTGAATGATCTCGTCTGCATCCTCGCTGTTGTCTCCCAGACAGACACAGCAGATGAGGATGTGCTGAGTGCTCCAGGTCTGGGATCGGTCCAGCAAGGCATCCTTGGGAATTAAGAAACAGAACCATAGTAAAGCCACGTATCACACCCAATCTTTTTGATCTGACCATAGATCCAGTAAATGGCCACTAGTAAATCCAATATATAACCTCTTTTCTATGTTGCCTCCAACAAAGGCAGAAGTGCTTCCCTGGAATCTCTCTGATACCATCTAAACTACTCATTTGATTATATGGCGACTTTGCGACTCATCCTGTAGTTTTGTATAATGGAATACTGTACAAGATTGTACATACAATGAGAGGTATCACTCTATAACAACAAGAGAGATTTCTCTTTGTGGTCCCAAAAACTTCCAAAACAGAGAGAGCCCTTTTCTTTAGTAAAAACACCACTTAATGTTGCATCAGTATCATCTCCCAGTTTAAATGTTCATGTCATGTCAAAAATGCATCAAAACCTTAAACAGTCTATTTGAAAGAAGCAGCTGACGTTGCCGTGGCGTGCATCTGCCACTCCTACCCCCAACCCCAGTCTGCCACCACTGCAAGTATAATCAAATTCTGGATCTTCTGGGATAGTAACACAAAGTATCCCACATTTCTATAGCTGATTTAAACTAAATCTTTCTAGATCAAGTGCTTTGTACTTCATAAACTTTCTCAAATCTATTCTTCCAACTACGCTGAGAAGTATTTTATGTTTGTTGCCCTGGCTTTGTGTCAATAATGTTGTTTCCCAGCCTGTGAGCAGGTGTAGAGGGTGTGTGGAAAATATAGGTGTTTTATTATGAGACCTCAGAAAGGCACAGCTGTCAGCTCCAACCTTCTGTGAGATGTTGAAAGCCATGGTTTCAAACATATTAAACCTCTAATATGAAAAATAAAATACTGAAAGCAAAATCTTTAACAAAAAAAAACTTTAACCTCTTCAACAACGCCTTCGTGCTCTAGCTTTAGTGCTTTGTCACAGATAACAAGCAGAACAGAATGCTTGTTTAGAGCAATGGCATCCATTTAAAAATGTGCCACAATAGAGACATTGTTTGACCACTACAATCAAGGATTTGAAACCCTTTTATAAATATTATAACAAAAAGAAATGCTAGATCTTATTTTGGAACGTTAGCTGGATTTTAGCATAAAGCAGCAACTGGTAAACATTCTATAGTCAACCTTTGTTCCTGTGTCACCTACACAACGTAAATAACAGAGCCACAACAGGCTAGCTTCCATTTGAGTAGGCTGGAGTTTGCAGAGCACAAAACCAAAACAATGAGCTGCAGGGAATTGCAGAGTTGAGTGAAAGTTAGCAGTTATACTATCTAATAGTTTGTCACAACAATAACCTACACCTAGCATGCTACACATCATAATTTTGACTAAACTGTCTAATAAAAACATTGATTATTGAACTGTTAAATCTGCCTTTAAGTATAATGTCAATATAGTATGGCCGTGAGACAAGAATTGTACTAACCTCATTGCCCTTTCCCTGCAACATGCTGTCATTAGTAAGCTCTTCATCAAATGTGTTGTTACTCTTGGCCTTCTTCTTGGGCTTCTTCACCTCTTTATCACTTTCACTGCTACTGTTGTTGTCGTCATCGCCATCATCTTTGTCATCATCGTCGTCATCATCATCATCGTCGTCATCGTCATCATCATCATCATCAGACGCGCTGCCACCCTCCTCTTCCTCATTGCCTCCTTTCTGGGTGGCTGCTTTGCTTTTCTTCTTACCTGCGGTGGGTCTCCAGTCATTATCATCCTCACTGTCATAGTCATCCATCTCATTCAGCTCCTCCATAGTAGTGAAATCCAGGAGTGGACGGTTCCTGCGGAAATTCCATTTCTTGGGCTCGGCCTGAGAGTCTTCAGTGTTTATGCTGTTAGGCCCAGATGTTAAGGTTGACCCAGAACCAGCATCTGGAGCAGGCTCGGGGTCCAATGTTTTCTTGCTTTTGCGTCGACCTTTGGGTGGGGAAACAGCAGGAGTGTCTTTGGTGGAGCTGTCAGAGGAGGGTTGCTGTTTGGTCTTATCGTCATCTTCTGTTAAGTTGTCTTCAGCAACCAGGTCTTTTGCCTCCTCCTCATCTATACCATTGTCTGCAGAACCAGCATTGTCTGAGTCACTTTCCGAACCTGCAGCACTAGGTTTAGAGCCTTCTTCATCACTGCCATTTCCTGTACCATCTGATCCTATTAGACAACAAATCAATGTCAAGTGAATCAATAGAGTAACAGTAACATCATTCACAAAGTCTTGGTTGGTACTTCAGCATGTGTAGTTTCTACCCAAAAGTAGACAGTACATATTTATATTATTATTTAGTTTATTTCTTATAGGTTTTCAGGGACTGGCTATTTTGAAGGCCATACATACCTGAGGCATCACCAACTTCAAAGTCACTGTCATCTGAACTGTCATAATCCAAGGCATCTAAGAGAGAGGCTGCAAGTGGCTTCACCTGCCGGCGCTTCAAACTGCGGTCCACTAACAAATCAAAATTACAAAAAACAAAGAATAAACAAAACAAAGAAGAAAAAACAAAGCATGACAAAACAAAGAATATACTATAATATCAGCAGAATAACAAATATAGATTATTACAGTGACAAGCAGCACGCTATATAAAAAAGATAATTACATAAATTGCATTGTTCTGTATCATGTAAAACATGTAATAAAATCTCACTTATTAAAAAAAAACTTGTCTATATATACAGGTTATTTATAAAAGCACTAGGTTTTGGTAATGTTGGCTGCTATATTTTATCAGGGTTCCTTTAATAGTTTAATAGTCAATTTAAAGCGATGACTAAACTTCTTAACTTTGTTTTAATATATCAATGGGATTGGGGGTGTTGATGTCATCGGCATAAATTTATAAATGTGCATTCTGGCCTGGATTTTAACTCTTTCCATTCCAGATCAATGAAACTTGTTAGCGAGTGTATTTCTGCCAAACAGCATGCTTTTATCAATCTTTGCTGCCTTTGCTGACTGTGCAGACTCTATTCAAACGAAAGCAAGAGAGCAGAGTAGAGAGCACAATATGATGTGGCTCGTCTGGCTTATTGACTCAGAGGTACAGACTAGTATCCTACACGGTAATGGAACATTTTTTAATGGAATACTTATTATAATGATTCTGCTCCTTTTATTTGTTTGCATTGTTTTGTTCATTTACTGGGCATTCATGCCTGGATTTTCAGCTTTTTGCTGTCCCACATATAATTTACCCTAGAAAATGTCAGGTAGCATTGGCTCATAAGAGTAGAATAAAACAAGAACAGTTCTTACTCTGGTATTTTCCTGCTGCATTTTAAATGTGTGAAATGCTACTTTGGACAATGTCTGAGGCTGAATTCTCCTAACATTGTCCGGAGTTCATATGTGAAACATGCTTTAGTGTTAGAGCTGCTTAAAGTGTCTCATGACTCTATACGGTCATGTCTCATGACCTCTTTTATATATTACTTATAAACCACAAATGTACATTTTCATTTTTATGCTGATGACAAGGTTATATATCCACAAAGAGAACCAATTGTCTGTTCCTTTAAGTATGTTGAGGTTTTAATTGATGATTTTCTTTCTTTTAAACCTCATATGGACAACCTCAATAAAAAACTGAGATTGAAACTTGGATATTACTTTACAAGCATTGCTTCTGCTTTGACGCAAGAAAAAAGTTGGTTCTTTATTAGTTTAAAATGGTAAATGGTTTGCATTTATATAGTGTTTTTCAAACTATTAGCACTCAAACTGCTTTACACTGATGCTTATTCACCCATTCGCACTCACAATCACAGACCAATAGGGGAGCTGCTATGCAGCTGGCCAACACTCACTGGGAGCAACAAAGTTGGGGTTCAGTGTCTTGCTCAAGGACACTTTGACATGTGAATAGAAGAGCCGGGGATCAAACCAACGACTGCGGGAAGGGTGGATGATCGCTCTACCTTCCTGCACCACAATCGCCCCTTTAGCCATGACTTGCTGTACACATTGGCTATTGTTTGTATTCAGGGCCATCCTAAAGATTGTGCCTTAATATTCCGGGGTCCTTATGAGTTTTTTTGTTCTTTGGGTTATAATCTGAGATTTTTTCTGCTCCTGCCACTTGAAAATGACTTGAAATTGAAGGAGAAAGGAACAATCAATGAAGTTAAAGAGATTTTGGATACTAGAAAATGTAGCTCTATTGGGAAGTGTATCGGTGTCTTTTAACGTATTGGAACAGATTTTACAGTTAAAATGTAAAACACAGTTTTACTAAAAATCATTGAGAATTGTAAGAATATATGATTGTGTTTTGTAGTGATTTGTGGCTGTATGTTGCTAATGCTGCGATCTTGGTCAGGTCTCTCCTGAAAATCAGATTTGAAATCTCAATGAGTTTGTTAACTTAAATAAAGTATCTGTTTATTTATGAATGGGACTAATTTCCAACATACAACCTGCTTTTACAAACAAATGTATGCACCCCTAACTGTAGTAGGCCACTGCTTTCTTCTACTTTATTGGACCTTGGGCTTAACCATTAACCACCGTTTCTGACCTTCATAAATCACTTAAGACTGTTACTTTTGTTTCAGCAAGATATGTTGATTCTTGGTACTGTGTCACAAATTGTTAGCTAAAATTGTAATAACGTTTGACAATCAATAGAAATGTAAGGCTTTAATTCCCAGTATGTTGAGTATTTCATACATAACACTATTCCCAATCAAACAATCATGGTCTGCAGGACTGACATTTCAATTGTGCAAAATGTATTTTTAAGTATAGTAATCATATTTAAATGCAAAGCACATACAAATGTAGATATTTCTTTAATGTGGCTTTTAAAAGGTTGGGTAATAAAATACACCTTTCCCAGAATTCACCTCAGAAAAGGGTGAACGCAAAAATATAAATGAGATATTGGAATATCTAGTTCTGTCTATAAGTACATGGATATTAAAAAGTATTAGGTAAACCTAACCTTAAGAGAAAAATAAGCACTTTGAACTGCCCTGCGAATTGAATGTGCTATATTAATAATGCAGACTTGCCTTGTTTATAACCAATGTTGATGCTCTTAGCAATGTAATTTTGGTGATTATCCTGTTGAGGAACCCACAACCTGTGACTGAGAGCAAGTTTTGTGACACTGAGCAGTATGCTTCACTCCAGTATTACTTCTTAGCCTTGAGATTTCATATTGTCTGATTGAAGATTCAAGGCATCCAGCACCAGAGCAGCAAAGCAGCCTAAAAACATAACCAAGCCTCCTTCAAGATTCACATTGGGTATGTTGTTCTTTTCTTTGAAAGCTTAATAACATATTTTAACATGTGACCACACAACTATTTAATCAATATCATATGAAAATTTATGATATAATATAAATAATGCTGATAGATTCTGTATGACAGAAAAGCACATTCCTACCTTAAACTTTATAATACTCAAAATATTACACTTATCATGCCTGTCTAGAATTTTCATTCTGACCTCTCTGCTATGCTTTATGTAGTCCCTGTTCAGTGTATTGCACACAAAGATACCAAACACCAGTGATTGCGTTTCTGCTATAAAACATGTGATGCCAATTAGAGGAAGCACTTATATATAACACAATTTCTTCAAGATACTGTGTCACTTTAATAAGACAGTTATACAATAGACAGCATTTCACACAAAATAATAACTAAAAGTTCTGGAAACTGAAACACTGTTTTTTTAGGGATGTAAAGATTAACCAATATGGATGGGAAAATCAAAACAAGAGTCAGAGATACAGCTGGACTAGTTAAGTGTTACAGATTCAAACTGAATTTGGTTGAAAATCAGTCTAAGTTTCACCATACTTCTCTTTGTGCTCAGCTTTGTCTGTGTCCAAGATGCTGCTATCCCATGTAAGCAACCAATCAAAAACCAACTTCCACGCTGACCACACTCCTAGTGTTGCAATGGATCAAAGTTGATCGATCATCCGTGTTATGAATCCCACCCCCCACCCCCCTAAGATTTAGCATGCATGGACAACAAAGGTACAAGGTGAAACTTAAAGCTAGCGGTAGTGCGAGACTCTACACCAGACATCCCTCTTCCACTGCAGCTCTGCTTTGCTCTCTACCACAATCTGCACATCTCTTCAGGTATGCATCATAATCAACTTAAATAAATTTGTATGCTACAAACCATTATTAACCTTACATTGCCACAATTGACAGATGCTACATCCCTATGCCTGACACACCCCTCCTTCAGTTCAGAGAGAAGGTGATCTCATGAAAGTGGACACTGTCAGAAAAGAGGTGTGCTTTCTTTTTCCAGTGTGACAGTGTAGCAGAGTCACAGGACAGGTAGAGAGGAAGAAAGAAAGGGGGAGACACACACACAGCTAATCCTCAATAGAACCTGTATAACTAAAACATCCAGGGTGGAAAAGTGACTCATTTGGACCTCTACAAGGCACTTAGATACATTTCTGTCAGACTTTAGGCAGACTTTGCTTTAAAAATCATTAAAGGCATCAAACTGTTAATGACCTCTCCTGTCATTCTTCCTTTCAATCAGCTGCATGTTTCTGTCTGCAGCCTTTTGTTACACACATGCACAGTTTGAGAAAGCAGATTAGAAACCTGGTTACATGTATACATGACAAAGAAATCTGCATTCTCTGACAGAAATCTAGCTGGGGAAACCAGGTTTTCCTAATCCCTTACCTCGATTCCAGTAACCAGCTTTCCCTATTACTTAACATTTAAGATATCTGTATCTATACATTCAAGATTTTAATTCTGAAGAAAAAAATGCTAACGTTATACACAACATCTAGAGCAACACTAAACTCATGAAACTGCTCTGTTTGGATTGCAGCATACAGTATTAATTTATGCAGGAAAACATATCCAGGTTTTCTGTCTGTTCCTTGCTGTAGGTAGTATAGCAGGCCCCGCTACTGGTGTTTTTTTACATTTTGCAAAACTGTAATATCAGAAGCACTACACGAGTGTTTGTTAGGGATGCATCTCGCGTGCACACTTTGTTTAGTACTGACAAACTGTTAAGTTAGCAAACAATGACCCTCGCTGCATCTTTTCGGCGTTCAAAATTAGCACAGTGGTTAATACTGCTGGCAAAGTGTAGGGAAGCGTAAACGACACGTTTACAGTTTCGGACGTGAAACCTTCAGCTTACACAAGGAGCCCGACACCGTTAAACTACCTCTCTGACACATTTACTGCAGTTGCTTCTCTTAGGCTCACTCGTCCTACAAGCAACACAGCTAATTGTAGCTAGCATTAGCTGGAACATTAGCTTCAGTCATTCACTTAAAACTACAGCCTCGGTGTGTCCATCCACAGCTAAGCGTCACACAGATACGAACATTAGAACAGCATTAAAGGTAGCACCAAACGTTAAATATAACTATCATTATTGGCAATATTGGCAGCGCCAAGCGCTAACGTTAGCTAACGTTAGTTACAAATCATGGCTGGGCTAGCATAGCCGGCTAGTTGCTAAATAGCATTAGTACGAGAAGGCTAATACTTTTAATTGGTGAAAATTTAACTAAATAGCACTTAGTCTTTATGGAAATGGCAGCATATGGAAAACAAAACTCACTCTGTTGTTCGTTTTTACTGCAAGGAAGAAAACGAGTCGCCCTTTAGAAGCATGATATGTAGACAAAAGAAAACACAGCAGTGACGTAATGACGGTGGGTGTTGTTGTCATAGGGACAAATGAATAAACTGAAACTACAGGATGGTTACATTGAAATTTAATTGAAAGAAAGAACAATGATAATTAAATCTAAATGTGTAAATTAATATTTGTGCTTAAATAGCTTGTTTAAAATTAAACACTGTATTAGTACATACTTAGACATATTCCTTTCTAATTTTGAAACCACAGCATAACCGACCTAGAAAAGAAAACTTGTATCACCTGCTACGGGGTACACAACAATTAAATACAACGTTTGTCGCTGCATTCACATACAAAAGTAACAATCATGCGTCCAGATCCAGAAACACCAGAAATGTCTCTGAGTTAATATAAATGTGGAATTCCTTTTGGAAATCCCAGAATCTGCATCCTCCATGTTAAAGAGAAGAGAGACCATCTGACTTTTTTCATGTTCTTGGTTCAAAAGCTGGTATTTGTACTATTGTGGTGGCGCATTACTGTACCCAATATGGATATTATGCATATCCATTAAGGCACTTTTATAAAGCATTATGAAGCTACTCACCCACCTCATGGACTCCTGGGAGCAGGCTACCGACCAGGAGAGGCATAGCCAAGGCCCTGGTTGTGCAGCCTGCCTGGCGTGCCTGAGTTGTTGGAGATGCTAGCCAACAAAAACCTGATTAAATATGAACAAGCAGAAAGGACATAATGAGAAAACTCAGAGATCAATGGCAGGACAGAACCCCTTGTAGGGGTGGCTGTAGCTCAGATGGTAAGGCAGCCGTCCTCAGATCACAGGATCAGTGAAAGATTCCAGGTCATGTGTCGAAGTGTCCTTGGGCAAGACGCTGAACCCAAAGTTGCTACCGGTGGACCATGTGTGTGTGTGTTTGTGTGTGTGTGTGTAAATGGATGAAGGAGAAGCAACATTATAAAGCGCTTTGGATAAAAGCAGCCATTTAACATACAGTATCTTAACCAGTGGTGGAAGAAACAATCATAACACAAATCATGCACATTAACACTTTAAAACACAAACAGAACTATCCACATGGCTTTTACCCACAATTACCCGGGGCTCACTGTTCCAGCCCCAACACTAATCCACTAGCTGGGCCGTTACAATATCTATACTTTTTACTCAACTACATTTCTAAGTTTTGCTAAAGGTTACAATTACAACACTTTACAAATTTTATAATATAATAATATACCACTTGTCTGTTTTTTTTTTTTTTTTTATGAAAGCAAACAAAGAGTGAGATAAAAATCACTTAACTAAACCAGGCGCAAATAGACATAGCGTTATTCCTTCCTTTAATGGCAGTATTTTAGCAGTACTCATAACCGACATTACACAGTACTTTTACTCTTTGACGTACCACACTTCTCACGGGGTGCCGGACTTGTTTTTTGAGTATGGTCAATTTTTAAATTAAAACCTACTGAATTCATGGTAAAATGTGGCTTTAAATGGGGATCATTTGGAGACCCAGGCTTTGACCCAAACAGTGTGAAGTCTCTCAAAGAAGTCTATCCCTGAATAAATAAAAGTAAGAAAAAAAAACACTAATGTAAAAGAATGATTTCAGAAACAGAACCCAAAAACAGTTTGAAATGTGCATATGTTGGCTTATTTTCAAAATGAGCTTTGTTTCTATTGTCCTCCTTTGACTTTGTCAGTTTGGCAAATAAGAGACAATTAAAATAAATGAGCCTAGATTGATTCTGATACATGGTAAGGGGAAGACTGATGGGGCAGGCAAGCAAAAGGGATGATTACAACTGTTCTTGCTTGATGACAAATGGCCCTGTATTGTGCTGGAAAGTTCTTTTTTTTTTTTTTTATCAGGTGCTATCAAAACACTTTAGGGATATCACAGTACCCATCATTGTCATATCAGCATTTTCATCGCTTTCTGTAATGCCCTTGGTTCTATCAACATGCAATTGGAGGGAATATGACAAGTATTGTGTCTAACATGGCAGCCAGGGAGGCCAGGTTTAAAAGAGCAACACTTAGATCAAAGTTAATTGATACAAAGCAATAAAATTAAGAATTTTTTAAAAACAATTTATCAAGTGACTTTCCAGTATTCCTTTCCAGTATTCCTTTCAGTGTTTTGTAGTTTTTGGCCCGGATACAGATTAACCAATAGCTGGACCTTAAAGATGGAGATATATTTATTCTACAATCCTTTAAACACATCTAACAGGACATGTTGTTCACAAAAAACAACAGCTCCTCCACCCTACACTTTTATTGATGAGCTTGACACACTGCTATCCACTGCATTCTGGGGCACATGAACATGCAGCTGGACCAACCTCAGGCTGCTGATGTTTTTTAACTTCTGAGCACATTTGATCTGAAACTGGTTTCCACTCCCCGAACCCACAAAGCTACCAATCACCACACCTACATCTCCAGGACCTGCATATTCACTTTGTACAAAAAAGCTCTAGCGCTGACTCCTGAATATCCAAGCCAACTTCTTGTGTTTGTTAATATCTTTCTTTGACTATTGCAGTGCCTGCTGATAGTGCTACCAATATGCACAGTCAAACCCCGCAAGATGACCCAAAATACAGCAGCACATCTCAGTTTTGATGAGGTAGAAAGACACACGTCCCACCATTGTTCAGATCTCTGCAGTGGCTTCCAGTAGCTTCTCACATCCATTTCAAAGCTCTGACTTTTGCGTACAGATTGGTCAAATAAATAGCATCTTCCTACCTGAACTGCCTCATTCAAGTGCCCAACAACGAAAACCAGCTGATTAAAATGAAGAGGAGGTATCCTGGAAGTGAAAAAAGATACCCAGAAAGAAAAAGCAAAACAATTAGTGTTAGCTAAATGCTGCTATTGTAGCTGTAATTGTGGTGAAGGGACAGTTGAAAAACAGATCCTCCACTTATATCACATTGTTTCTTTTGTTTACTTTGACATTTAGTTAGTATTTTGTAGTATTTTACTTTAGCAGGAAAGAGGAGTTTTTGTTTTTATAAAATATCCTTTGCCTCAAAATGTTATAAAATATTAAAAGGTGAAAACTTCCAAATGAAGGGAATACTATTTACAGGCCCTGTATATATCTTATATTATATCTTGAATGAATAATATGGATATTGGCACATTGTGATGTTGTGAGGCACACAAAGTGCTTGAGTCATTAAAATGAGGTGCACAAGCATAGACTAAACATTAAGCTAAAAAAGAAATTCAGCTCAACCCCTCTTTAAGGGTTTGAATAAAATGCGTCATGCGATAAAAGTTGATATGGTGACTCTAGTGAAATTTGATTTAAGGGGAGCTTTAGAAAAGGCTGTGCACTTGGTGCAGAGAGCTGAGATCTTGAGAAAGTGTCCAACCACAGATATCAGTCAGCTTGATGAACCAGAGGACAGAAGCAATCACATCGAGACCAAGAATAACACAGAGTTTAGGAAATAAAAACATTACTATAAGGATGCGCCATGACACATAAGGTTTAAAACCTAATTTGAAGAGGAGTAATTGGATTGGATTTTATTTATGATTCTCTAGGTAAATGTACCAAAATGTCTGTATTGATCTACAGCATCTCTCAACCTCAAGATTTTACATTTAAATTGGAATATTTATCCAGTCATGTTGTAAATCATGTGACACCATGTGCTGCATTTATCTTTGAAAAGACCGCTGTTTCATTTCATTCTGCATTCTGGAGAAGGTGAATTGTACTGCTACCCAACCTGCTGTGCCTCATGATGCATCACTTTGTATAGTTCTTTAAGGTTACATGCTGACCCATGATGGACCCATGGGAATCACTGAGCCTAAATGCAAGGAGCACTTTAAAAGTAAATTTAATTAAACCAAAAATCTCTTCCTTTCTTAATAAATCTCACTCTCACAAGTAATCAATAAACCAAACTCTCCTAACTGTACCATATTGGCATTTACACATGTATGTCCACAATAAACTAAAAATGTTTAAAGGTTAAACTTTCTATTTACTTTCTATTTACTATTATTAGCTAGCTATTGTTTTAGCAATAGTATTTTCCAGTTGCATCATGAAATCATCATGCTCCTAAATCTACCTCTAGCTGTGCTCATGCAGATACAGGCAACAGAGATGGGACTGCTGCCACAGAGGATGGCTGTAGCCCTTCAATGGCTATACAAACTAAAAGTGGATTTTAATTAACAACAGCAGCTATAACATACAACAAAGAACTAACAAAGCTTGTGGCTACATATATGCGATGTATTTAATGTGGCCCGTTTCCACTACTGACTTTCCATATGTCTTTCTTTAACCTTTTGTAAAAGTAATATAATGAGTAATGCAATTAGTTACTTTGTTTAATTAAGAAGCCTAACATTGGTCCCCACAGCACTGCGTCTGTTAATTGCATCATTCTTCTCTAGAGTCTCCATCCTTATACTCTATACTCAACTTGGGTCTAGTTTGCTTCTGCACTGTTGTGAGATTTTAAATGTTCTGATAATGTTAAAGATTGGTTTCTGCTTAAATTTCTCCTTCATCTGCAAAGAATAACTCAACAAAATACCCAACAAAAAAAATTAACTTGTCATTTTAAAGTGTATTTAAAGAGCCTGATTCCAAAATTACGTGATTTGCTACTGCTGACATCTGTACTCGCATTTTTTTCAGTGAACCTGTATTAAAGCCTCTCTTTTAGTGAGCTTCCTGTCTAGTGTTTCAGAGACAAACATTAGCAGACATTTTGGACACAAGTCACACCAGACTATAATAAGGCCTCTTCTTTTCAGCTGTTTCCTTTCAGGGGTTGCCACAGCAAATCTTTTGCCTCCATCTAACCCTGTTTTCTGCATCCTCTTCTCTCACACTAACTAACTTCATGTCCTCTCTCACTACATCCATAAATCTCCTCTTTGGTCTTCCTCTAGACCTCCTGCCTGGCAGCTCCAACCTCAGCATCCTTCTACCAATATATTCACAGTCTCTCCTCTGAACATGGCCAAACCACCTCAATCTGGCCTCTCTGACTTTATCTCCAAAACATCTAACATGAGCTGTCCCTCTGATGTCCTCATTCCTGATCCTGTCCATCCTCGTCACTCCCAAAGAAAACCTCAACATCTTAAGCTCTGCTACCTCAAGCTCTGCCTCCTGTCTTTTCTTCAGTGCCACTATCTCTAAACCGAACAACATCGCTGGTCTCACCACCGTCTTGAACACCTTTCCTTTCATTCTCGCTGATACTCTTTTATCACACAACACTCCTGACACTTTGCTCCACCCATTCCAACCTGCTTGCAGATGCCTCTTCACTTCATTTCCACACTCTCCATTGCTCTGAACCTCTACTCTTTCATTTTCCTCATTCATCAACTCTACAAAGTTCTCCTCCCATCTTCCCATCACACTCATGGCACCTGTTTATACATTTCCATGCTTGTCTTTATTCACCCTAGCCTGCTGCACATTCTTCCTATCTCTATCTCTCTGCCTCGCCAACCTGTACGAATCCACCTCCCCCTCCTTACTGTCCGACCTAGCATACAAGTCTCAAGTACCTCATATGCTCATATGCTCTTTGTTCGGCCTTTGACACCTCTACCTTCACCTTCACCTAAGTAGAAAAGCGCTATATAAGTGCAGACCATTTACCTTACGCTGCATCTCCCTGTACTCCTGTCTACTCTCTTCAGTCCTCTCAGTGTCCCACTTTTTCTTAGCTAACATCTTTCCCTGTATACACTCCTTTATTTCTTTGTTCCACTTTCCTCTTTCACGATTAAACACCGAGTACATTACCTGTCTCCCTGATCACATTAACTGTAGTTGTCCTGTAATCTGAAAGCACCTCCTGACCACCCAGATTTTCATGAGATTTGGGTGAGATTTCTAGGCAGGTATAATTTGATGATACCATAGATACCTTTCCTGCAAGAAAGTCCAGATGTGTACAATTCTACACTTCTACAATTCTATAAGATTAGACAGTTCTACATTATAGTGTTATGTTGTCTTGTTTGCACATTCTGCTTCTATAAAGCTCATTGCTTATAAGGCCAATTGTTACCAAATACAAGTACAAAGTATTTACCGACCATTTAAATTCCATTTTTATATCATATTGCACTGTTTTGTATGGTTTGAACATAGCACCTTTTTAGTATTCACATTGTGGGAGCTGTCAGGACTTTGTAAATATTTGCTCAAAACCTGAACAGCAACTCTGGGTTTATCAATGTTATTTAACTATTTTTTTACATTTATGTTTTAGTGTTTTTTAACAATTAAATCTTTAAAGTCTGTCATATGGCTGTTGTCCATTGTTTGGGGTGGCATGTGCACACAGAGGGGTGGGGGTTGAGGGGGCACCACACCACAATCTCGCCTACGGCACCAAATTGGCTAGAGCTGGCTCTGATGACAAGCAATACAGTATTTCCAGATTTACAGAAGTAAAGATTTGGTTTTATCAGTTATGTCAGGCTGTACATACTTCCTGTTGGAAGAAGTCCAAAGCCCTCTTTGTAGTGAGTCCAAGACTACAGAGCAATTCATGCTGATAAGGGTGGTTACGTTTCTGTAGTCATCCATAAAGTGTCTAGAAAAGTATAGTATTTACTGAAAAATACTGTAAATAGTGTTTACTGCCTCAGAAGAGAAAAAACACAAATAAAGTTCCTGTTTATTCAGTGTTACAATATATATATATATATATATATATATATAATATAACAGTGTTCCTTTACCCTGTTTAATGACACAGTTGGTCTGCATTGTTACGAGCTTAGGCCAGATGTAACACCACTCTCTTTGGTCTGTTCAAACCTCACATGAAACCTGCACTATGCACAAAATGTGAGTAGAGGCAATTTATTTCTGGTTTTAGGTTTGGTATGGGGATTGCTGAAAATACCATTAATTTAGAAAATGACTGAATTTATCCTTTAAACCTCAAGTCCTTAGGCTGCATATCCCCAAAATCCACCTTTAGAGGGCTTTTCCCAGCTGTTGTTTAAAACATACATGTTCAGAACACATACATTTGATCATACACATGCAAACACATACTCAAGTGTGTAAGCATAAGCAACTTAGACCTACGCTCTTGCGCTAAGTACAGAATGTGCTTATACATGGAAACTCTATTCATTAGCTGTGGCACCTTGACACTGTGTTACAGAGCTGTGAATAGACTCCTCTTAGTGCAGCAGGAGATCCAATCGTTTGCAGATAGGCTTTCAGCTCTGCCACTTTGTATGTTATGTTGTTTCAGTCATGTTCAAAGAGTGCTTCTATTGGAGATATTCTCAAAAAATGCAGATGGCATGTGTCTGACAACTTCCAATTTCCTTTAAAAGGTACATCTATTTATAAAACTTACAGGCACTCTCCTTGGCACTTTAGACACAACTTCTATTTCTCTGATGGATTGGCTGTCATATTTCTACAGTGCAGTGCTTCTTTCACTTTATAGACATCTCTGTGCTCCCGACTATGCACTGCAAAGTGTAGTTTTTCTTCCTTATCTTTATGCAGTTGTTTCTGCCTTCCCCAAAAATCATACTGCACAACTACAATCAGTAATCATGGCATTGTGAAGGTTCAGCACTGGCCATGGGTAAGGGCAGATATCACCTATGATATCGACCACATTTGGATTCACAAAGCAGAGAACTTGGTCATTTTAAATTTGTATCTTGAAATTTTAATAATAGGTAAATAAAAATTTGCACCTGTTACAAAAGTTTCAGTGTTATGCATATAAAAAAAGATTAATTTGCAGGACCATGGCTCTAAGAAGATTTAAATTAAAACTGTCTCAGTTTTCTTTTGACATACACTGATCAACCACAACATCTGGTGGTGTTCATTTAAACATATGATATGGTTTTTATAAAAATATTATGAATATATCCTAATGTATCATTATGGGTTACCCACCTGGTAGCACAAGTGCTTAAAATCAGTGCCATCTTTATTAACAGTGACCCTTGACCCTGATTTCAAAATTTACTTCTGTACATTTTGCCACCATAAGCATTGTTTAAAATACATAGATTTCTTAGTCTACAATTTACTTTTGTGCTGTAAATGTAGATAATCTGTTTAGTACTTTTATATTAGCAAAATATTTGAAGTTGTCCTTTTAGTGGAGTATAGAGTTTGCGTATAGAGTACACATTAGAGTATAGAGTACTCTACCACCTCTGCACACAGTGCACCACATTCTGATGCCTATTGGGCTGTATAGCTGCAGACTGCTCAGAGTGGCCATGCTGACCCTCGTTCTCCATCACATTACTAAGACCACCAGTGTTAACGTTGTAGCTGATCTGTGTATAGACAAAGCACACCACAGTGTCGGAATAAAGTGCTACAGAAATGAGTCCTAAAATGCAGAAATGTGTAATTTTGCTCTTCCAGTTCCCCTGTCTTGAAATCTATGGATTCTTAGAAAGGGTTTTGGTTAAAAGCCTTGAATGGGGTCTGTAATTAATACAAGGTCAAGAGATTTTCTCAGTTTTATTCAGGTACGTGCACTAAAATGTGTAGGTGTGTTGACATTTAAGTCATGTGACTGTGATGGAGTCTGTTAATAGCCTAACATTATGTTGTACTTCTGGTGATTCTGTTTAAGCTTCAAAAACCATAAAAGTGGTGTTCATCTGTAAATTATCTCACTGAGCAAAATGTGTGTCATAAACTTCTGTTTCTCGCAACATTTGTTTACTTTATATTCCAGAAGCCAATGGAAAAATCCAGGTCCAGGAAAATGCCTCCAAAAAGTTGGCCTACAAAAAAGGTCATAGCTACAAGCACTGTATTTCTGACAATAACAAATCAAGAAATTAACAGCACCCACTGCTGGGAAGGGTAAAATGAGATTCTGCATCTTAATAAAAGTAAAAACATGGGAGATGTACCCAATCACTCTCATTCTCCCATGGAGTAATGTATGTCAGTAATGTCACTGTGCTGTTGAAACTGAAACAGGCCACAGTGAAAAGCTGCAACTTTGTCCACTTTCTATCATTGTCATCAAAACCTTAGTCATAGTTTACATCAAAAAGTGCACTGGTATATTCACAGCATGACTCAGCATTTTTAACTTTTTGTAAAGAATGACAGTAGTACAGATTCAGTATCTTAATTTTTCACAGTTGTAAGTTTGGTGATGTTGCATCTGTAATGCAGTGTGTTTAAACCCAGAACCAGGCTCATAAAATCCAATGTGCAGTTTTCCTTTCTCCCACCAGGTATCTCAAAGTCACTTAATAATGCCCAGTCTACAGTACTGAATCCTACTGTAGATAAACAATTTACAATACTCGATATTCTGACGGCTCCTCAGAAGCTTAACTGCAATAATAAATTGAATTGATTGAATGTATTTAATTTTTGGTTTATATACTGCAGCAACATGTTTTTGAAATGAATGTAGAGCTATATTTAAAAACAGACACGTAGACATGCGGATGGCAATGTGGCCACTCTAATGTTATGCCAGAGGGAACGGAAGTTTTTTCAATACTAAAGAAAAATCCGTGCTTGTTTTATCAGCTTTAAAGTATTCTTAACATGGGATTGCTTCTTTCCTTTCTATTACTGTAACCATCCAGATTATCAATGTCTTGTTGGATAAAATACACATATGCTTGCAACAGGAAATTCTGTGCATTGGAGTTATAAGTCTAAACATCCCGTTGTTAGAAATTACATAATTAAGCTGGATTTACTGACTAAGAGAGATTAGTTATCTTACTCAGTTTGTATTTATCATGACCTGCTATAATGATGTTTAATTGTTCTATGTCAGATCAACTGGAGCACACGTCTGCAGCGTCTCTCATCTAGACAAATACCATAGTGATATCATGGCCTCTGGACTACTGTGTGTAGATCTAGTGTTAGATCAGTTGCTAAGAAAGCAGTCAGCTTTTTACAAGACCTGCAGATCTGGGTTAAACACAGATAATCACCTGTGTTTGTAAGTGATGCATTTTCATTTATTATATCCCAGTCCACCATAAGAGACTAAATAAGTTGTTTTCTTCTGCAGTTTCTATTTATTTTCTTATTTTCTGACAGTTAGCAGTGTTTCTTTTTCTCTCTCTCTGTTCTACTGGTACTGTGCCTCCGTAATATAGTTCAGTGTGTTTTAATATGGTTTATTCTGAACAAATCAAGTAATGAAAAATACTTAAACTAGTTAATTATAGCCTACAATAGATCATAATCACCATGTGCCTACTTGTTTTATTTATCGTGGTGTGTGTTTAAAATATTTAATAATTAATAAAGTTGGGGCTGTGTGTGAGTCTTTTTTGTTGTTTCCCCAAAACAAACATTTTTGCAAACAACAAGTGTGTTGGGCAGGAGAAAGGGGAGGTAACCATGGACACAGCACTACAATAGATACGACTCAGGTATATGGCCTTTTGTTTTAAAATGCGCCTTACTAGTGAGGTACAAGGCAAGAAAAAATCTAAGTCAAGGAGAAAACAGCAAAGCAAAGAACTATCAGAAGAAGTGTTTGTATTGTATTAGATGCAACTAAAAGAAAGAGCAAAAAGGAAGTTTTTGTTGTATTTCTGTTTTCAGCTGTTTATTGAATATTGAGTCAGGCAGAAATGTGTAATGAGACAGTGGAGTCATCCGATGGAAAGGACAGGAAGAGCTGTGTGTTGTCAGCCTAGCAGTAATAGGAAAAGCCATGTGAGGAAAAAAAAGGACCAAGAACTGAGCCCTGCAGCACACCAATAGAGAGTCCATGAGAGTTAGAAACATGCCCCTGCCACGATATTTTGAAGGTTCTTCCTGAAAAGTAAGATCAAAGCCAGGCTAGACCTCATCTAGAGATGCCTTTCAGAGAGTGTGGACAGGAGGATCTGATGGTTCACAGTGTCAAAGGCTGCAGATAGATTGAGTAGGACTAAGACAGAGGATTGACCAATGACTTTTGCAACCTGCAGAGATTCCATGACCGTGGAAGGAGTCCCGTTTCTGTGGAGTGACCACTCTTGAAGCTAGACTGGTGGGGTTTTTAGTTGGATGGGTAAGAGATTAACGTACTCAGTCTCTTAAAAAAATGACATTACTGTACAAATGACAACTGCAAATAAAATTTGCAGAGACAAAAAATAATTTAATCTTAGTCTAGTCTGTATATTTTATGTTAATGTATATCATGTTTTTTGTAATGATAATCTTAGTCATGTGCATTGATTTGGTCTCACATTAACTGGAGGACTCCTCTGCAGCCCGTCTCACTTTATCATTTACTATAATGACTTTTCCATGCAATGAAAAATGATTCAGAAAACAAATGAGTTATGAAATTCTTTTCTCATAGCCTAATATTAGAGGCTAAAGAAAGTCTCTCTCTCCTCTCCTGAAGTATTCCACTGACACATGTGGTAACAGGTCACCTCTTGACACTGCAAACAACAAGCTAAATGTTTCAGTACATTGCTATGCATGGCTATAGTACCCTAAACCCTTACCACTACTGCCAAAGTGCTGATCATTATCAGGTTATTTATGTTTAACATTAATTGAAAGCGTGATCCACCTATGTATGTGCTGAATTGTTTGATTTATATGCCACTGTGTGTACATTTGCTGTTGACTCAGCTATTTGCAAACCAGCCAGCTTTCTACAAGAGTGCAGTGGTGGGTTAAAGGGAGATAGTGGCCATGGAGTGATGTCTTCTGAAACAAAGTCTATCCAAAGCCAAGCTAAAACAAATTCTAATACAAACTGGTTTGTAGAACTCTAATAATATTGCTTGTCACCTCAAAGGTTTGAGGAAAGATACTCTGGCATGTTTTTCTCCCAGTTTATTTGCTTTTTAATTGTTTGTCCTTTGTGCTTATCCTGTGAGTATAGGGTTGCCATACCAGGTCATTTGTTAATTTGGCATAGTTTTTTTTGTGTCTGATGCCCTCCCTGACTCAAGCCTCCCCAATATCTACCGGGCTTGGGACCGGCCCTGGAGATGGGGATGGGCTGTTGGGGGTTCAGTGTCTTGTCCAGAGACACCTTGACACGTGGTCAGGAAGAGCAGGGCGAGAACTTCCGATCCCATGGTGGTTAGGTGGCTACTCTACCAACTGAGCCACTGCCACACCTTGGTGTGTTTTTCTCCATGTAAGGAGAAAGAATTTGTATCAGGAGACAGAGAGACCAGGGTGGTTGCGGTTAAGAAGTGGAGGACAAAAATGCCAGAATTTATAATTTTTCAATATACTCATAATTAGGTGTCAGTAGACTATAGCTAATGTCTATAGAGTAGAGCAGTAGAGCAAAAGATTATTTTCTATACAGACGTCATTCTCACACAGCTATACTGTCAGTTGAATCGAAGCAGAGCTGGACATTTATATCGCACCACCAGCTCTGTCTCTTCAAACACATGATACTGCCATACGTTTGCTTTCAGACAGTCTCACAATGACCAAATAAAGAGAGAATGTAGCTCCTATCTATAAAATATAGATAGGTATACACACTTCTGTCTCCTCCCTCCCTGATTTCCTTCAATTTACAGTATCTTCTTATAGGATACAAGTACCCCTCTGTTTTTTCCAAGACCCAGTAAAAAAACTGCAGTATTATTGCTTGAACATAAAGGTTAGGGATTACAGTACAAATGTTGCTTTGTGTGTGTGTCTCTGTGTGTGTTTCAGCATGTATGCATCTGACCTAGTGGACATTGTCTTCTTCCTAAATCTGGTCCCTCCAGCGCGCCTGCGTGCGAGCAGCAGCTTATCAGCTTCAACCAGAGTTGCCCTCACTCCGAACCACCTTCATTGCCTGAGAGGAAAATAAATTGCACCCAAGCAGTTAACAAGAATAAAAAATATATTGCGACAGAGTGTCACACAGTTATTACAAATACTGCATAGAGAAGTAGCTTGTGGGAAGAAGAAGAGGAGGAGGAGAGAGAGAGAGAGAGAGAGAGAGAGAGAGAGAGAGAGAGTGGGTAAAACTCATTGCCAAGGTAAGACATCTCCCAGTATCAGACAGGGGTTCGACCTGGTTCTCGTGCTGAACAACTGAGCTGGTTCTTACCCTCTTCTATAAAACCAAACATTGATTTCACCACAGCACCAGTGTCACAGGTGCATATTAAATTCCTGAAAACTCGGTAGCGATGTCTATGTAGGGTAATTACAAATTGAATATTCTTTTTCTACATTCAGCTCCTAGAAGCGAAAATACATCTGTTGCACTATATAGAGAAATCATATTTCCCGAAGCCCTCAAACATAGTCATTTACATTGATATCAAAACAGGTAAAGCAGTGCAGGATATCTGTGCCACGGTAAATTACCTTCTGCCAACACTGCATGTGATACATTGCCTGTGTCATAAGGAAGATGTTCTATTACACAGTGCTGTAAAAAGGAAATACCCCGTTTATTTTACACATATGACTCAATAGCATATGTTGTTAGGTTACAGTAAATGTTCAGAGAGCAAGCATTAGGAATACCCACAAAAACACCAATGAGAAGACACTACCTACGTGGAGAAAGACTATGCTGAGTATAAGCTTACAATCATGGGTTGTTTTAACACTTTGTTTAAGGTTTAGAAACCGGGGAGAGGAGAGGAGGTCAGATAAAAAGAAAGGTCCCCCCTGCAGTCTAAATCTACAGCAGTATAACTAAGGACTGGATCAGGGTCACCTGACTCCGTAACTATCTTTATCAAAAAGAAAATGTAGAGTGGGTGTCTACCTTAGGAATCTCTTCCAGTATACTTTGTCACTTTAGGAACAGTGAACCAAAACTCCATCTGTGTGTAATGAACTACAATTAACTGTGATTTATGCAAATTAGACACTAAATGATTTTAAAACGAAATTAATGAGCAAATTCTACTTTGGCAGGTTAATAAATATTTTACATGCTGAAGTAGCATTTGCTTATATGTGTATTATGTGTGTTGTGTGTGTATATATATTATTACACAGTAAAAGTGAACCCTTTACCTGCATTGTTGAAACAATTTGTTTAAAAGAGCCAGTATTACATGTATTATGACTCTAGCCATCCATGATCTTTTACCACTTATCCTCTGCAGGGTCATGGGGGCTGTCATTGGGTAAGAGACAGCTATTGCCATCCCAGCTGTCATTGGGTAAGAGATGGGGTCCACTCTGGACAGGTCTCCAGTCTATCTCAGGGCTAATACGGAGACATCCACAGACAGGCAACCATTCACACTTACATTCACACCTCACTGGCATTTTAGAGTCATCAATTAAACTAGCATACATGTCTTTGGACTGTGGTAGGAAACTGGAGTAACTGGAGGAAACCATGCAAGCATGTGTGGAACAGAAAGGCTGTGGTTGGCTAGGGATTTAAACAGGGAACCTTCTAACTGTGAGGCAGGAGCACCAACCACTCCACTACTGTGCTGCCCCCCATTTGATATCATTACTCACTTCTGTATTTTAAGCCAGACTACCGTCTTTTGCTGACCTAGACTCAAACCCAAACCCAGACCTAAGCCCCAGGATATGTGTGTATTTTGTGCTGAAACCATGGCTGTGTTAAATTATATGATAATGACCTTCTGGCTCTGCCAGCAGGTGGAGCAGGTCCTCACTGGCCCATAGCTATGATGTAACTACAGATAATGGTCACTGAATAACATGATCTGAAGAATTCCACCTAATCCTCAGCAAAGGTTCTTTTATTGTTCTCCCCAATATCATCTGTTAAAAGTTACCGGATCTACAGCTAATAAAAACAAAACAAAACAAAACAGTTTACTATAGGAATAATAGGTACAACAGCAAATGTCTAAGCGGTGTGTTAGATCAAGATCAGATCACATCTCATGACCAATTCATACAGAAAATCAGGTCATTCTAAAGGATTAAATGGTAAATGGTCTGCACCTACTGGTCTGTACTTTTTTACCTTATCACTACCTAGAGCACTCACAATCTCACACACACACACCAACCAACCAAAGAGCTGCCTTGCAGATAGCTTGACCCAAAAGGAGGCACTAACTTATGGTTCAGTACCATGCTCAAGGACATTTAAACATATGACAAGAGTAGCTGGATATCATCAGTGATCATAATTATTAGTATGTTGTTTCGTTAAGTAGGGTGCAGTTATTTTTGGCCACACAGGTCTGTAACTGTTATGTGTAAATGTGTACATTCTAACGACCCTTTGTGATAACCAGTGTGTATTGGCTAATTGAAATGTATCGTAATGATGACCTCAGGGTTCATTTATTGAATCACTGTCCAATAGCACCCTGTTTAGGAAATTCAATAGAGCTCCCTCTTACAAATAACACTTCATTCAGTTGTGATTGCTCTTTTATGAAATTGAGGAACCCTATTTATATCTGTGTCAGCTATTCACTGTTCAAACAGCAGTTCTCTCACAGAGCACCAAAGGCAGAGACCACACGTTTGCCTGCTGCCAGAAACGATGCATTTGTAACACACACCTTCACACCAATCCAACACACAACACTGAGTGTCAAAATGTGCTGCGGCTATGTTCATATTCATTTCCTCCTAATTATTTCTTTCTTGTGTCTGTGATTACTTGAAGACAGCGCACTGGGCCTGCTCATTTCAGACTACATCATAAACAATTTACACGTCATTAGTTTTGTTTTGATCATATTTGTTTGACAAAATGTCTCACTGCATGGAGAGTGCTGGGGTTATTTAGCCCATTTAGAGGCCCATGGAACACCATGCAGGGTGTGTTATGTTGCATTGTGTGATTAATTGTCATGGCTCTGTTCAAAACTTTGAATGAGACTAACTAAGAGAGGGAAAGTATAATATGTGTATATTTAAGTGAGTATGTGCCTGTGTTGATTGGTTTAATAATCCCTACCAGTAAGGGGATCAGCAGCATCAAATGCTAATGCAGGTGATTTAATGGATTTAATCTGTTATCCAACTGCAATTTCTCAACAGAGGATGCAGATCTACTGTACCACCAGCAAGGACCTTGTGTATGTGTATGTGTGTGTGTGTGTGTGAGAGATGGAAATGTGTCCTGTGCAGCGTCCCGCAGATTCAAGATTCAAACAACTTTGTTGATCCCATAGGAAAATTGTGTTGCCTTGTTACAACCGCTCTCCATGTGAAAAGTTGAAAAAGAAAGGAAAAACCTTCCACCAAACCACGAAAACAACAAGTACTAGTACAAACTACTGATCAAGAACTACAAAAAAATCCCAGCCAGAGCAAAAATAATAAATTGAATTAAAACAATACTATTTGTCAATTTTGACCATTTAGACCCCTTACTTTTTACAGAAGGGGGATAAGTTGAACAGTTTAATGGCCACTGGGAGAATAGACCTCCTCTGTTGTTCTGTGGAGCTCTTGACTGTGATCAGTCTCTGGCTGAAATTGCTCCTCTGTGCAGCCAACGCATAGTAGAGTGGTTGGGAGGGATTGTCCAGGATTGAGAGGAGTTTGGACAACATCCTCTCAACGTGCAGAGGCTTCAGCTTCTCCCCCAGAACAAAACCACCCCTCCTAATTAGTTTGTTCAGTCTGTTACTGTCTGCCACTCTCATATTGCTGCCCCAGCAAACCAAAGCATAGAAGATGGAGCTGGCTACCACGGACACATTAATCATCCACAGCATGGTGCTGCAGATGTTGAAGGACCTTAGTCTCCTTAGAAAATACAGCCTGCTCTGTGATTTTCTGTAGATTGATGCTGTATTAACTGACCAGTCCAGTTTATTGTATTCAAGTATTATAATCAAGTTCTTCCAACCCCTCTCCCCATATAGAGATAGGATTGACAGGAGTCCACCACCAGTTCCTTTGTTTAGCTGATGTTAAGCTGGAGATGACTGTGCTCACACCAGTTAACAAAACTGTACACCACTGTTGATACTCCGTGACATCTCCACCCTTGGTACATCCAACACCCGCAGAGTCATCAGAAAACTTCTGAAGGGGGCAGGACTCTGAGTTGTTCCTGGAGCCAGAGGTATACAGGGTGAAGAGAAAGGGAGACATAACTGTCCCTTGGGGAGCACCTGTGCTGTAGGTCCCCCAGTAGAACAGGCTGCATTGTGTTAAAAGCACTGGAGAAGTCAAAGAACATTATCCTACAGACCGCCCTTGGATTGTCAAGTCAAGTCAAGTCAAGTCAAGTGGCTTTTATTGTCATTTCTACTATACACAGTGGTACACAGTACACAGTAGAAACGAGATAGCGTTCCTCCAAGAACCAAGGTGCTACAAACAACACAAGCTATAGTAAAGTGCATCGAGTGCAACCAAGTGCAAACAGTGCAGACGAAAAACAGTACAGACAGACAGTGTAGACAGACAACACAAGTAACACAGGACAGGACACAAGACCCAAGACAGTGCCAACCAGTAAACCTACTGTATACTGTCTATGTGGGTGTAGATGTGGTGTAGCAGGTGGATGAAAGCGTCCTTTACTGCCAGTTCAGGCTGATAAGCAAACCGGGGGTTCAGAGATCGTTTAACCAGGGGCTTGAGAAAGTCCAGGACCAGTCACTCCAACACTTTCATGATGTAGGAGGTTAGAGCCACAGGTCTATAGTCACTGGGGACACTGTGGCGGGTGCTTTCGGTACACCAAGCATGATATTTACCACCGCACAGGCACCTTCTCCAGCTGCTAGCTCAGGTTGAAGATGTGCTGAAGGATGTCACATAGCTGTGGGGCATAGGCTTTCAGTGCCCTGGGGCTGAGTCCATCAGGACCTGCAGCCTTTGTGGGGTGAAACCTGCATAGCTCTCTCCTCACCTGCTCTGCTGAGATGGTCATTGCGGCAGAAACAGCAGTGGTGTCCAAGTCCTGCAGGGGTGAGATAGGGGCACCTGTGGTGAAGGCTCTTGAGGGGGTGGGTGAGAGGCACATCAAATCTTTTGAAAAAGATGTTAAAATAATTAGCTCTATCCACACTCATCTCTGTCCTCTGGCTGCTGGTCTTATATCCAGTGATGCTTTTTATGCCACTCCAAACTGCTCTGGTAACCTTTTGTTGGAGCCTCTGCTCAAGCTTCCTCCTGTAAAACTCCTTTCTCTCTAAGATATTTAGCAACTACCATCTCTGGATCTCTCTCACTGTTTCCCTGTTGCCTTACCTGAATGCTGCCTTCTTCTCATTCAGGATTATGTCTCTTCTGACCCATGGCTTGTTGTTTGGGAAGCAGCGGACAGTGTTTGTTGCTATAAAGATGTCAAAACAGAAGTTGATGTAATCTGTAATGCAGCCTGTCAGTCAATCAATGTCCTCACCATGTGTCTCACAGAGTGTTTTCCAATCTGTGGCCTCAAAACAACCCTGCAGGGCTTTTGTGGCCCCCTCAGACAATCTTTTCACTGTTTTGGTGGTGGGAGGCTGCCTTTGAATTAGGGGCTTGTAAACAGGCAGGAGGTGGATCAGGTTGTGGTCAGACCTGCCAGGGGCAAAAGGGCAAAAGAGCTTTAGGCCTGTTATCATTTTAGTACATCAGATCCAGTGTCTTCTCCCCCCTGGTGTGACAATCTACATACTGTGTGAAGGCAAGGAGAGTCTTGGAGAGGGTTGCATTACTAAAGTCAACTGAGATAATATTGAGGGCATCGGGATGTCGGATCTGGAGTCTGGCTGTGACCGAGTGTATGTCACATTCGCCGTCTGAGGGGGGAGGAATATAGACGACGATCAATTTGGCGTGTGAGCACTCTGGTCATATAGTATGGAGGGAGGCCCACTGCCAACAGTTCGATATCCGGGCAACAGATTCTTTTTTTCACAAGACCAGTATGACGCCACCTGTTGCTGATATACATAACCAAGCCCCCTCCTTTCCACTTTTTGCTTTCCTCTCACTTGTGATCCGCCCGCACTGTGCTGAAGCCGTCAATATTGATGCACGTGTCGGGCATTCTTTTCTGCAGCCAGGTGTCTGTGAAAAAAATTAGACTATACTCTCGAAACAAATTTTCCTTCTTCACCAGTGCAGTTAACACTTCCACCTTGTCCTCCAGAGCCCTCCCATTGCCCATAATAAGAAATGGGAGATGCTGCTTGAATCTTCTCTCCCTAGCTCGACTGTTTTCTTTTACACACCTTCATTTTTTACCAGCTCTGTGACCTCGGAAATGTTCAAAGTCCTGGCAGTAACCCTAACATGCTGTTGTAACCATCAACCAGATTTCATATTAGCATGTCAATACTTACAAAGAAGGGATGATCCTACATGAAGACACAACATTCTGCAAAAAGCAGGTTGGGTAATTTTACATGTGTGATGTGTGTATAGGCAGCTAGGTGGAAGAGTGGTTAACGCTGCTTCACTGCTAGAAGGTCACTGGTTTGACTACACTTGCTAGATGCACTCTCATTGTGTGGGGTCTGCATGTTCTCCCCGTGCTTGCGTGGGTTTCTTCTGGATTGTGTAAGGCTGTTTTAGTTTATCAGGCACTGCTAAATGCCAGTTCTGCAACCTCCATCAACCCCACCCACCTAAATCAAATTAAATCATCCTCAATCAAGAAATCTGTGGCATCAGAACAACCTATACAGCTAATCTTTGATAAATGTATGTTACTTTGTGGTTATACAGAATAGAAAACAATGGATACCCAATCAAAAGATAATAGAATCCACACTGTTAGCCAAGGTGCCATAATCCTGGCAATGTTTGGATGTGTCATTTGCTTTCTAAACAGCTTTGGAGGGACAGTTTGTGATTTGCAGAGAGAGAGACTGCAGCACAAACAGATACCACAGATGCAAAATGAGCTGCCAATGGCAGGGATTTTTTCTGGGGGATTATGCATGACTCTTCAGCTGTACTATCACTTTACCTGACTGCCTTCACCAGCAGCAGCATTCCACCAGGTTCACTCATAGATGTGTGAACAGACTTTTTAAACAATCAGTGAGACTTTGAAAAAAGGAAACAATGTAATTTCTAATACTTTCAGATGCAAGTCCATGAAGGTTAGTACTGCACTAAACTGCTGAATATGTAATGTGAAGTTGTTTTCTTCTCTGTTTGCAATGTATAAGATTATATATATATTGTTGTCTACATATCCATCCACACAAGACTTAATCTATAACTTTACTATAACTTTAATGGATGGAAATACTGTAAATTAATTTATCATATTGCAATGTAATGTAACATCAATGAATGACTGTATGACTGCATAAACAATAGGTTCACCCTTCTAACCAGTCAGAAAATTGCAATGGGTTCTGCTTAAGGAGTACATTTTGTGGGATTTTTAATGAGTAACTAACATATGAAGGGCTGCACAGAACTTAGTGAATGTCGCAGACAGTAGGAGTGCATAGCGGAGCAGCGAGAAGGAGGGCTGGCCAGTGCAGAGTGCATAGATTGTTAACTTAAAGCTACAGTATGCAACCTTATAAAATATCTTTTTTAATTTAAATATAGTTTATTTTATAGTGAAGAGGTGCTGTCAGAGACACAGACTAATTGCACAGTACTGGCAACAGTGCAGATAATCTGAACATGTTTAAAGGAGGTTCAACCTTAGAAAGGAAAAGTAAAATGAGAAAGTTACAATTAATCAGTTAACTTTCTATTGTGCAGGATAGAGAAGAACCTAAATGATATAGCACTTACATAGTGCCCTTCTACCCATTGGTACTCAAAGCACTTTACACTGCTCATTCACCGATTCGCCAGTGCGGGAGCTGCTACGTAGCTGGCCAACACTCAACTAAGTTGGGGTTAAGTGTCTTGCACTGCCAGGGATCGAAACCAAAAACTGTGGGATTGGTGGTTGACCGCTCTACCTCCTGGGCCACAGTACCCTGCTGTGCATGATGATAATAAGCACTTAACAAAATGGTTCAAGCTACTGAAAATCACATTACTTTTGTGTAATTTTGCCATTTGGTCATAAACTTCTGGACAAATTAAAAAAACATTGTTGATGGTGCTGGATGTGTATATCACAATGCAAGCAAACGTTTTTTTAAATAGTGTCATTATTTTTTAGCCTTAAATGCTTCACCACCTTCATAGGCTAAGTAATGCCAACCATAATTATTTACTACCTATATAAAACAGGATGGGTGGGAAAAAACCCACTGTGTTAAAAATAGTAGTTTTTCCCAAAGAGTTAACCTGACTCTGTTATTAGCATAATTTTATTTTACTTAATGCAGATCTCCAGGACAGGAAAGAAAGATTACTACATAACATATTATTTATCTTGCGTGTGTTTGTTTTCCTCTGCAGTTTTTCTGTATGATACACAACATGTGCATGATAGTGTGGTTGATGTGCCTGTTCGTCTGATGAATGAATACTAACTGCACTAGCCAACTATCAGCAGCCCATCAACTATTACTTTAAAGCCGAGGTGTGAGCTCGGCAGGCTGAAGGTCTCTGCTCTGGTGTCTGATTTAGGAGATCATCCCAAACAGCCCAGAGTCAATTACCAGGCTTAGCTGGGATATGAGCTAAAGCAGCTGAGATGTCAACCAAAATAAAGGAAAGAGAAAGACTGAGAAGGCAGGAGGGAGAGTGAGAGAAGATATTGAGAGAAAAACCTTGGAGGCCATTTCAGTACTTTCTCCAATTTATCTCCCTCGTCTCTCTTCCCTCCCTCCAAATGCCCACAGGCATGAACAGACTTCCACTGAGGAAATATATATATATATATATATATATATATATATATATATATATATATATAGAGAGAGAGAGAGAGAGAGAGAGAGAGAGAAAGAGAGAGAGAGAGAGAGAGAGAGAGCGAGAGAAAGAGATGTATGGATGTATGTATATTCAGGGAAATGGGGATTATGCCTGAATGGTAATAAGTCTTTTGCGTCTGTTTTTTCCCCCTTTTTTCATTGTGGTTCACATGAACAGAATCAGGAAAAAGTAACACAGCTTCAAAGACTAGTACATTTAACCAGGCACCAAGCAACTAAAAGTTTAATGTGATATTTGCTATTAACAATAAAGTGTTTAGTTTTAGGTTATTTAAAAAGTAATGAACACAGACTCTAGCAAATAATAAACAAACAAGGTTCAATGTGTTGTTTTGCTGCCTTAAAATGTTTTCTTTGTAAAAATTGATCAGATGATTAATGTGGGGCACATTTAACCGAAATGTAAAAAGTGGTGTCACTAGTGATAACATACCAATAGGGAATTATTGCCTGACCAAGCATAAAATTTCAACAGGTCATTTGTCCCTGCCTTATCATACCACCCACAGAACCATTTGTTAAAAGAGTGTCCCACACCTTTTTCCTTTTAAACATTCAATGGAATACAACTTCTTCATTTCCTTTTGGCTGTTCCCTTTCAGCGAATCATGTGCCTCCATCTAACCCTAACCTCTACATCCTCTTCTCTCACAACTACTAAGTTCATGTCCTCTCTCAATACATCCATATAACTCCTCTTTGGTCTTCCTGTAGACCTCCTGCCTGGCAGCTCCAACCTCAGCATCCTTCTACCAATATATTTGCATGTCTCTCCTCCAAACAAGTCCAAACCACCTCAATCTGGCCTGTCTAACTTCAACTCTGAAACATCTAACGTGTAACACGCCTTCCTCGACTCCTTATTTGACCCACAGTAGCTAGGATTAGGTTAGGATCAGAGGAAGCTCAAGGGCTGGTTTTATACAGGATATAACGTATTTTGTTTGCTACAAAAAGGTAATCGAGTTTGCAGAATATTTGTGTGGGAAAATAATTTTTAGGAGAGAGGGTTGGGACCAAAGCAACTTTTTTAGCCTAGTTTGCAGTAGCTTCTTGTTGTGGTAATCCAGTGTGCAAAGGGTGTCTTTTATAAAGTTTCTAACAATAGGCAACTTTTAGCAAATAATAATAATAATTGCTTGGATCCAAAAAAAAGAAAGTTACATAATAGAGCATTAAATAGCCAAAGAAGAGTGGGTGGAGATCAAAAGTGAGCAATAAGCACAAACACACCTTTAAATGAATTCTGATGTTGTTCTGGGTTTGCTGAGTGTATTATTTACTTACATGGATGCTATAGCTTTTACATGGACTTAAGTAACCAGGTTTTAGTTGAGGAAAGCTGGTTTCTGATATAGGTAGGAAATGAGGTGAACCTGGTTTGCCCAGGTAGATTTCTCTCAGAGAATGCAGAATTCCTTGCCATGTAGATGAGTAAGGTTTCTAATCATCTCCAACAGTGTATGTATGTAACAAAAGGCTGCAGATGGGAACAAATGACTGAAGAAATGGGGAAGAGATCATTAACGGAGCGATTTTAACAAAAGGCAGTCTGAAGTGTGACAATAAATTCAACTAAAAGTGCCTCATTGTAGTCTCAGTCGTTTTCTCTAGCTGATTTATTTTTACATTCAGTTTGTTTGAGTTGAGGATCAGCTGTGTGTTTCTCCCCTCTCTTTTCCTCTCTTCCCTGGTGCTTTGACTCTTACAAACTGAGGATGGAAATGCATCTACGGGACAGAAAACAAGCAGATAATACATTTTTACAATATCATAAGTAACATAACATAAATGTCACTATTTTTAAATAAATAAGACTAAACCAGTAACAGGTCGGAAACTGCACATTTTCTTGCTCCACTAGTGCTAAAGATCAGTGTTTTTACTACATCTCTATGGAACTCTTATCACTGAGAGGGAGAACTCAACAGTTTTTTTGTAAAAACATGCAGTATCTAAAGGCAAACTGAAAAGAAAGAAAGAAGACTTTATTTAGTAATCTCAGCTGGCATATACTGTATTACACTTGCTACAAATACCTAATAGAATTTCTTGAAATGAACATGATTCTTTGATCGACATGTTGACAGTGAATGATATCTCAACACACTACTTTTCAGCAGTTATTTCTGATTTGATTCTTGCAGACAGTTTTCTCCAGAATCTCAGACTTGCTGAATGGGAGCAAGATTAGGGCACTGTTCAGCATCATAAAACCTGAGATTTATCTGGGAGGGTCAGATTGATCTGTTAGAGGCCCTCTGTTGACATCACATCCACCATGTCCTGTGCTTATGCTTGCTAAATGCTTGCTCTCCACCAAAGCTTTCTGCTGAAATAAGCAGTGCTTGGGCTCCTTGGGGTGGGAAAACCTTCGCTGCATCTTGCCTGGATCATCCATAACCATGGACCTGATAAGCATGTCACTATAGTGGAAGAAGAAGGAGGGGGGCACTTTGGCAAACAATGTGCGTTTCTTTGGGCACTGGGTAATACATTCATTCAATCTTGTCAGAAGTGGTGCCGCCCCAAGATGGTATTGTATTTGGCTTTCAAACTGTTCCTGGGAAACGTACCCATGTGACTCTGAAAACAAGTAATGCAATTACTGTACTACTCTATGTTCTTCAGGCAATTAATTCATTTTGATTTGCTGTGTACTTCCTGGGCCTCCTTTCTCATTAATAATGATTAACCATGGAGTAGCCTGCTATTGTCTTGGGGTTCGGTCTCTTGCTTTTAACCAGTGTTAGCGCAATGTGAAGCAGCACAGTGATTCCTACTCTCTTAGGTTTTATTGTCACATTTTTGTGGTCTTTTTAATCGATAGGCTAGATCAAAGGCATTAACAACTTTCTCAGGTGTGAAACTGAGGTGTGTTCTTATTTAGCTCAAAATCACTTTCTGTGCACAGACCTGAAAGGTGAGTTTTAATTAAGATTTAAGATCAGAAAAGAAAAGTTGGAGAATAGCTGGAATAAAATAAACATGCATTTCAGTCCCTCTGATAACTGGCAGGATGGGCCAGATTTGCCGAAAAATACTGTCTAGTCTTTTCAGCAGCAGTAGCTTTTCCTCAGCCCACCCCTTCTTCCCTCCAGTGGTTTCTTCCAAACGGAAAGCACAGGGTAGGAGGGCGGGGGGTAGGGGAAGAAGAGAGGGTGCAGAGAAGAGGAAGTTATCACCAAATTGCCATATCTACAAAGCTCTCCCTGCACGTCGCAGATTTACCCTCTTTAATCTGACACATACAGCCTCATGCCTGCTAAAACCCTGCAAGGCACTGTGTAGCTCAGCATCCTAGGCTGAAAGAACACCACAGCCCAGAGACAGGGGAGTCAGAGGGATAGACTGAGAAACAGAAAAAAAAAGATAGTGCGGGTGCGAGGGGAAGGGAGAGAGAAAGAGACCATTTTATTTGTTCTTTGGAGCAAACATGCACCCAGCTTTATGAAGGGAGTTAAATCGTGGAGGTTAATTAAAAAATGAGATAAACAAAGGCTGTGAAAAGCAGAGGGAAAGATTGCGGCTGGCAGCGCAGGCGGCCCACCACTGAACCTCCTTCAGACTGTGCAACCCTGATAAAAAGCACAGTTAATTGTCTCACAATTTCTTCCACTTAATTTCAGTCCAATTAGAGAAAAATAGTGAGGAACTGTCTACTTCCTTTCATTGCTTTGCACGTATTGTACCTCCATAGAAAATAACTTAATGGGTGGATCTTTCTGTAGACAAGCTTTCATTTTGTCATGCTCAGCAAAGATGTTCCAAAGTCTCTGACTATGAACATTATGTCCTATACAGTTTTCTTTTGAGTTTTCTTTTTACATTTTCTGGTTAGCATTGAACTGAATGAAGTTCAGTTCATTTGGTGACTAATCACTCCCTCATGAATAAATGAGATAGCAGTGTGCAGTGCTGGTATATGACACTTAAATGTAGAAAAGTGTGAGAGGATCAAAAGCAGTCCATTTCGAGGCAAACTGAAATGTTAAAACACTTACAGGTGAGTGACTTGACCTGTGAGATCACAGAAGCAAATGTTCTGCATGGATTAGTAGAACAACAATCTTAGGCATATGGGAGGTAGCATGCCATTAGAAGTAGAAAATCTTTTATAATTTGACTTATTTTTGCCAATATGTACAACCAATGCAAATATGGAAAAATGTACGTAGGAGTCCTGCAAGGGACTATGTCCATCTGAACTGTTGAACCAGCACAAGCTAATCTTTTAACAGTATGGGCCAAATCCTAAAGTACTGTTGATGCCCATGCACACAGTGGCCTGAAGTAAGCAATTTAAACATAAAGTCACTGTCTTGTTTTTTCTGTGTGGTAACAGACTTTGCTGTCTGAAGCAAATGTGTGTTAATGTTTTAGTTCACTGTTACCTTTGTGATCAGAAGATTATTTTTCACACCACACAGATGATGACACATGATAACTTTATCTTAAACCTAAACAGGATATTAAAAAAACTTTGACATAATTAACTGCAGGAAGGAAAAAAAAAGATTGTAATTTGTGAATGAACATGATTTTCTCTTGAACTTTATTCAAGTAAAATGGTTTCCATAGTACTAATATATATGTTTAAATTATTTTAATACCTACCTGAATTTGAGACACACAGGAACCTCAGATATAATGTATATGTTAATGTGAGAGCAGCTTTCGAGCCCCAACAGGATCTTTAAAACTAAAATTAAAAAAGAAAATCAAAATTTTTGATTTGTGGCTGACTTTAAAGGCTCATGCCATACGGACACCAAAGTGCGATTAGCATATGTTTTCAGCATACAGAATGGATCTGAGGGGGATATACATACATTAGGAGTTGTCCCATTAGCAGCCCAGCAGAAGGGCTGATTTATGTTTTCTCTTGGCATCACCTGACAGGGACATTAGTGTTACAGATGGGGACAGGTGACGTTGTCAGGACCATCAGTCTTCAAGTGACGCACTGCCAAAATGATGTGAGAGGAGCAGGCAGTGAGGATTATAGGTAGCATTAAAGTTGGGGAAAAAAGATTTTGAGACTCCTCTATTTGCTTTCAGAGCACCAAGTGGAAGATTACCTTGTCAGCATCAGAGGAAAAACACTTCTGCAGAAAGACAAATGACAATTCAATAATTTTGAATGCCTTGAATGTGTCTCTCTCTTGCAGAACTCAATTACAGTGATAAAGGCAACTAATGTAAGTTCACTGGGTACATGCCTAGATGCTGACCAAGATTGATCATGGGAGCATATGACTTATTCATTATTCCCTATTATACTTTATGATTGCCATTACTTTGCCACTGAATACAGTTGACACCATACAGGACATTCCTGCATAAAAGGACTGTTTAAAAGACCAAAGTAGATTTGCTCCAAAGGGAAACTATTGTTGTCAGGAACGAGACCAATCATAATGATTCCCACAAGGATTTATGGTTTATGGTCAAGTAGGAAAAAAAGAGTAGTGCAGCTTTAAACATTTTCTTGAACATATACAGAAAATTAATAAATGTAAAATAATATAAATTTCCACTAAGAATAAAATAGTTTCCAGTTTTTTTTTAAAGTTTATTTGCCAGTGTAATTTTGTTCTTTGTATATAAAGGTGCTGTCACACTTAGGTTACATGGTGGCAGCATTGAGTAAGATATGATTGTTCCTGCAGTTGCATGCTGGGCATTTTTGCCTGTTTTGTGGAGATACCAGTGGGAAAACTGATGATGCAAGACCATTGTGTAAAATAATTGAAAAGTAAGCATATATGTTGGTAAAGTGTGTATGAGTAAACACTTTTAAGAAGTTTTCTGCTAATATTTATTTGTTAAGGTTTAGGCATGGTACGATGGCCATAGATTTTATGGAAAGTTGGGTCACAAATTGTTGATGGCTGTGTTCTCAATTAGCTACCAAGGTAGTTTTAAGCTGCATGAGACCCCGACCAAGGTACTGTTACAAACATTAATGTGTAGCTTTGTTGTGGGGAAATTAGCAGTATGTTGGGTTTGCCCCCCCTGTGCTAGGTGTTAGTTTTTGCAATATTTTTGTTGTTATGTCCTTGTTGTCTTATAAGTTATTGTGGCCTATGTGTCAACTAACTTTCCTAGTTTACATATAGGTTAAGCCTTTAAGATTTAATAATCCCATTTACGACTTGGGGGACTCTGAAATCAGATTTGTTTTGATCCCCAACTCCTGTGGTCACTGACAGTTAAACTAATAGTATGTAAAGTAATGGTAAATATAGGTTTGCTTTATTTTTATGTCTGCAATTAGGTAAGAGTCTAAAGATTCAACCAACTAAGAGAGTGTGAGAAAGTAGATATTTAGTCAAGAAAACCTTGTCTGGGATTGATAAATCAAACTGATTCTCTGTAGCTGGCTATAATGTCTATCTATCTATCTATCTATCTCTCTATCTCTCTATCTCTCTATCTATCTATCTATCTATCTATCTATCTATCTATCTATCTATCTATCTATCTATCTATCTATCTATCTATCTATCTATCTATCTATCTATCTATCTATCTATCTATCTATCTATCTATCTATCTATCTATCTATCTATTTAATTATGTCTCTCTGTCTTTCTTTTACGCTTTTATCCTTTAACAAACAATGATAAACTTTGGAGTCACACTGAAACACGCTGAGAGATACAGATAGAGAGGGTGAAGGGGTAGAGAAGCATAGTGGTATATGAGAGAGAGATTGTACGCGGAGACGAGTGAGAGGGGAAGAAGAGAGAGAGAAGAGTGAGAGAGAATCAAACGCTGGCTGAATTGGGCCCAAATATCCAAGGTTAATTTTGTGAGAAAGCTGCAGTGCCCAGATAAGACCATCCCTGCAAATGAGTTCTGCCTGCCTGGATTACAGCTAAATTTATGCAGCTTTCCTTATCCTTTCACAAGCTCCTCTGAAGTGGCATAATTAACTTGCGCACATAAAATGTGCACATTTTCTGCATGGTGGTAACATTCCTCATTTTACTGCTTTGATTTTTTTGTCCCATTCATTCAAGGTACTTTAAATTTTGCTTTTTCCTCAAGTTCGGAGATTTGTCATTGTAATGACATAAGATGAGTCTTTCACTACTAAATGATTCTAATTACTCAATGGCTAAATCTTTGTTGTCATTATATTCTTAGTAGATAGGGCAAATAAACACAGTGCTTCAATTATCCTCAAGTTTACAAGCTGTGATTACATACAGTAAAAACAAAAGGTGAAAAGATGATTATTCAAAATGCATTTAAATACTGACTCATCATTTATGGTTTACTGTACATATCACAGTACATGTACATACAGTAGAGTGTATAACAAAACGGGCAAGCATGTACATACTAGCCAGTCAGTAAAGGAAGAGAAACTCGTTACATGTCAGATACAGAGAAATCCTTGAATCTTCAAAGCACATGCAGCTGAGATGCTAATGTAGTAAGCTCAACTTGAGGACAGGGGGATATGCTCTGCTATTACAAAGCTTTTTTTTCTTTCTCATCATGCCCTAGGCTGCTCTGTTTATCTGCCAACACCCAACAAAGCTGTCCAAGGAGGGCTTCATCAGTAGTGGCAGCAGCACTAGTCTCCACACCCAGCTTCACCATTTCAATTTGGGTTTTCACTCCAACTCCATCCCCACCATGTTTAATAACGGCCTTCTATAAGCACTTAATAGTTTTCCTGTATTTTTCTGAACCAGCACACACACACTCAAATTTCTAAAATCAAATAATTCAAAAAGATCAAATTATCAGTTTTGAGCATCCTGTGGGACAAGTGACAAAACAGAACAAAACCACATTAAATTATAATAAAAAAATCCATGTTCAACTAAAAAAGAATCATTTAAATTTACCAATCATCTCATGAGACTGCGATTAAGAATGTTATGCTAATCATACTATATATTGTGTTCCAGCTTTCAGAGTGGACTGGCTGCTGGAATGCCAGCAAATACTAATAGGGAGTATAGTACACAAGTACACATATACATTTTTAGGGATTTTAATCTGTTGTCCTAATTCTGCGGTTATTTTTAGTTTTACCTCTTTCTTTGTGATACAGTATTTTGCATATTTAAAATGCAAATGCCTTCAAGACAGAACTGTGTTAAAATAAGTGCTTGATTTTGAAATTATGATCATTTACAACTGCTCAGTAAAGTGTGGTATTTGTATTTTTTGTTTAACTTGTGATGTGAAATTTCAACATGGCTTCATCAGTCATTTCTTTAGTAATATACCAGCATCTAATATTCTGTGCATTTCTGTACAGTGGGTTGAATATGTGTTACTAGTTCATTACACAATTCCCTTATGGGATCAATAAAGTTATTTGAATCTTTAGTCTTGAATTAAAAATATTTTATAATGATTGAATTATTGTGCACATGTAAAAGTAGACACCATCTGGAAGTGAATGCAACATTTTAAATGCTTGGGAAACAATATACACAGCCACAGTTGCAGTTTTCATAGTGAGGTTGCCAAAAAGTGATAATATTAATATTGGTTGAAATGTAAATTTAGAAAGATCCACACAACCACTGTTTTTCAATGTTTTCCTTTTTTCTATTTTTTGTCATTTACTGTTTCAGGTTTCTGTCCCTTTCTTTTTAGGTTGATAAACAATAACAAATAGTCTTAAAAAAGGACAGCAACAAACATCTCCAGCAGCTAATTAATCAGCAAAGAATGGTCTATTTTAAACATGAGAAAATAATAAAGCCCAATTTTTTAACACCCTTTTGGATGTATGGGTATAGGTATTTTTTAGCTGACAAACAGCCCAAAGTAGTCAGGACAAATAAAAAAATCAAAGCCTAAGAGAAGAGGAGGAACAAATAACAATAATAAAAATATTTGCTAATCAACTTTGCAGGGATTCACTAATAAATTAATTGATTAATCATATCAACCATAAACTTAATGCTCTCCACTGTCCCCACTGGCTTACAAAATGTGCTGTAAATATGTCATCATGTACATTCTTAAAATGTAAAACCAACAGAGTTAAATGAACTAGATCAAATGAGCTAAATAAGGATCCAATACATTTTTTTCCTTTGACATAGAAGAACTTACTACTCTTGGACAACATGTGGATCTGCTGCAAGTGACTGTATTAAATGGGAGTATTGACAATATATTCCTGTAAAAAGTAGCTGAGCCAGTTTAAATCATCACTTTAAAAAAGTTTGATTCACCTATACCTATGTCTTGTTATTTCTGGCAGGGAAAACAAAAGAAAGTGGCTGACATGCCTTACAGTTTCAGTGAATATTTTAATATTCTAATGCATTGGCTCCCTCATTCATTTTTAAATTGATAGAACTACCTCTTAAAACCTCTTAATGTTGTGTCCTTCAATATGACCACCCACTGCGACATCGAAAATAGAGATATAACTAACTGTATGTTGTGGCGGATTAATGCATATTTAGTGTGTGGTCATGAGTTAAAACATTTCACCTTTGTTTATTCGAAATCTATTGTTTTCTCTTTGCTGATGGCAGAAAGCTGTGGGCACATTTAGTTTCTGCTTTGACCTGTTGTTTAATGTTATATTATGGTCACTGATCCAAACCAGTTAATCACAACCAGACCAAATCTCTTCTGTTGATAAAACCATATAGCCTGTGACTGCAAAAAAGAAAAGTTTCTTATTTATTGTTATGTTTACAAGTCAATAATTGGCTGACAATATTTATTAAGAAATACTTAGATAACTGAAAGTCTCCATTCTTTCTTTATTTAACTCTTTGGGGGAAAAAGGTTTAGCAGTTATCCTGCATGTGAAAAATATGAAAACACAATGAAGAATTCTTTATTTTATATGTCTTGCATACAAGCTATTAAAAGCAAAAAAACAAAAAAGTCCCAGTTCAATTTATTTACAGCATAGTGCAACACACTCACCAGTTACTTTACTAAGTACCCCTTGCAAGTAGCGGGTTGGACCCCCTTTAAGCTTCAGAAGTGCCTTATTTCTAGCATTAGCATTTTAAATGTCTTAATTGTTAGAGAAACTTGGTCAGCAACAATACTATTTGGCTATGGCATTTTAATGATGCTCAACTGGCACTACACTCAAAGTGTGAAAATTATCCCCCACACCAATAACCCCTGCAGCACCGTTCATATATGACAGGATGGATCGATGCTTTCATGTTGTTTTTGCCAAATTCTGACCCCACATTTCAAATGTTGCAGCAAATTTTTCAAATTTCCTGTTGTCCAGTTTTCTTGAGACTTTAGATTGTAGCAGCAGTTCTTTGTTCTTAGCTAACAGCATGATTTATTTTTAATATGATTTAATTTGCTTATGGGTGATTTACATTTAATTAACTTGTTAATATGCCAATGGTTTAATTGTAGGATTTGAATTACCATCAAATGATGATAGCTTAGGTCACTCACTTACAGTATTTACTGTATTTCATTGCTGCACACTTGACTACTGCATTAACTTTCCTTGAATTCCCTGTTTAAATAAAAATAACCCAGTTTGTGAAACTTGATCTGCTCAACTCGCCAATCAATAGGGTTGGGACTTTTCTCTGTGGTTCAGAGTAAAAAAGAAACACCCAAGAGGAACAAAAGAGAGCAAGAGAGAAAGAGAGAGAGAGATACAAAGAAAGTCTACAAATGTTTGGATTGGTCCAGTCAAACAGCTGTGCAGCCCACAGTGCTCCTGGACACAAAAGGATGCACACCTGTGCTAAGCTGTGCTTATTATTAGCAGAATGATGTTGTAGAACTTAAGCTTTTACCATTTTTATCAAAAAACTCTGATCAATTAATCAAAGTTGTTTAATTAAAGTCTGTTATTTGCAGAGATTTATTACAAAGGTGGCAGGAGCCCACGAAGTCAGTACTCAATGCTTGTAATGGAATACTTTCCTATAAAAGTACTCCAATACAATTAGCTTACCACTTCAAATTAAAGTATTGGGTATTTCTCCTAAAATATACCAGAACTACAGTAAGGAATTGATTTCTTTGGACATCAATCTGACTTAGTGTTTATTTTAAACACATGCTGTTGATTACATGAATGTAAGTCCGGTCCAGATTTTCTTTATGCAGGCCTCCTAAATAAGGTCTCTCCAAAAATCTATAATGTTCAATTCTTAAGTTTAATTCATGTACAGGATCAAGGAGAGAACCACTTAAAAAACTGGCTTCAGTTTCCATTCATTTCAAGATTAATCTACTCTTAGTAGCATAAAAAAAGCTAATATTGGAGGAGCCAAACTATAAGCTGCAACCAAAGGGGAAAAATCGAGCAAAGAAACTTTTTGTATCAAATAAAAATTAAGGACAAAGATGAGTGTTACTCTATTAACTCTGCATGGAACAAAACCAGCAGCAGGTAAAGGTTGAACTCAATCTATGGACTGACAGCTGCAAAATCCGCAATAATACATTAGCATTAGTTCATTAGATTGCATTCTAGTGGTGGTGGTGTATAGTGATATACACAATATTGATAACATAGAACAATGATCACATTAAACGATTGAATTGTGCCGTGAGGTTTAGGCCCATGTGATGACATGTCTTCACATTGGTTTCAAATTCAAAAGTCCTGTTTTTTTTTTCCCCTCTGGCCCTGTGCTCCTCTGTAACCTTTCCGTAATGCAAAGAGCCAGGGGCTGGGGTCCTTGATGGTTTTTCCAGCTTCTGCAATGCTTAACTGGGTGTAGAGATAAATGGTCAACATATATGATCTGCTTATAAAGGTCCTGCATGGATGGCAGTTTAGACTTGGTGATGTGCCAGGCCACTTTGATGACTCTCTGCAGCTCCTGCTTGGAGATGCTTACTTAACAGGCATCATGCAACCAGAGAGAACATGTCTGACTGTGCACCTGTAGAAGTTGCAGAGTACGTTTCCTTATGTCCATGCCAAATTGTCTGAGGTATGCAGTGATGTGGACTGAGAGAACAACTCAGTCATACAATCATATTTTAGTAAATGGCATACATCAGACAATAAAATGAGAAAGCTCCTGTCTACAAATTAAAGTGGAAAAGGCCAAGGAGATGGTGGTGACATTCTCCAACAATCTACAGGAGGTCGATGGAGATTGCAGAGGAGTAGCAGTACCTGGGCACCATCTTCGACCAGCTGCTGAGCTTCACCTCCAATGCAGAAAAGATCCTCAGGAAAAGCCAGCAGCGGCATTACTTCTTAGGGAATCTTGAATCATTTGGAGTCAGCAAGGTCACCCTCCAATTTCCGAGATCACCAAAAATCTAATCCACTCATCTTGTCCAAGTAGATGATTGTGCTAAGTTTTACTGTGTTCTTGTGACAATGCATTCCCAAGAGTGTGAATGATGTCACAGCAACCTTGACTCCTGCTTCCCAAAATGTATTCTGTTCATTCTTGATTTCAAGTGGACATTTATGTCAAATTGGAATAATACATTCTTAACATTCACAAGGTTCACAAGTATGGGACAAATGGATAGATGGACATATGGATACACAAACAGATAGATGTAGGGACAACCTGAAGACACATAAAAATATGTTGTCATTTAAAAACAATTGAGTAAATATAGCAGGGAATGCACAAGTGAGGGATAGTGTTTTTTTTATACAATTCAAAACATAATAACATATACACCATAAGGCATATGACAGCTGCAAATAAAATAGCATTAATTAAAATAAGGTAAAAAATATATGGGCCCTGGTGCCTCAATGGGTAGAGGATCATTTTGGGATACAGAAGGCTGCGGCATTGAATCCCACCCCATCCCACAGGTGTGGCCCTGCGCAGCCACCAAGGGCCACCTTAGCGCCAATAAATTGAATTGAAATAAATTGTTTTTACTGGTCATTACACAGTTGTCTTTATCTTACTATATTCATCTTAATTCATTATTTTCTTTACATTTTACAGGAAAGATTAAATACTGGCAAATCCATGGTTCAGCACAGGTGAAGCATTTTATTAGCTTTCCCTTCTTCTCCCATCAGTCAAGATTGTGTTCAGTAACAGCCGGCAGAGACACAGATGACCAAAATGCAGAACACTTCAATTTTAGGGTCAGTATAATAAATGTAAGCACAAGCTTGAATCCATGTGATAAAAATTGGGCAAAGCAGACATAATCAAGTCCAGGCAGATTCCAAATACTAGGCAGGTGGTCAGAAATTGGGCAGGCAGAACCAAATCATAAAATAAAATAAGCAAAAAAGGTCAGGAAAAAGGTACACAGAAAAACAGGTAAAAACTAGGTGACTAGGTAATGTGTGTACAGTTTAGAGGGGGCAAGTTATTGAACTGCTTAGGAAGGTGAGGAGATGCAAGGCAGGAAAGGAGGAATCAGGACAACGAACATTACTGGTAACTGAACACAAAGCATAGACATAGCTGTTACACCATCCACTGAACATAAAATTAAAAAAAGCACTCTCGTGTAAGTGTAAGATTCACAGGAGTCTTTTCAGTGAATGTCTGTGTTCTGTTGGCAATTAGGGGACAAAACCTGCCCGTGACACATGCTGTTCAGTATAGAAAAATGTTTAAGAAGAGAGGATGATCTGCAGGGAGGCAATTTGTAGCCTTGTAGCAGAAGGAAACAAGAAAATCTGGCTGTGTCAACAGAAAGAGCTGCTAGTAAATTGTCAGTAACCATTTATTAACGATATTATTATATTTATTCAATTTTCATATAAATTAGTCTTGCAAAGCTTCTGTAGTGGACTGCAACTACTGTTGTTGTTTCAAAAGAGATTACTAGTTAATATTTACATCAACTCACACATTGAGCACATCAGTCACTGCAACTATTCAGCTACAAGTAAAAATAATAACTCCCCAGTCTGTCTTTTTACAGTTTCAGTAATTCAAATTTTAATAATTTTTCCTCATCTGCTTCTAATATGTTAATCGTGTTTAATATGTCTCTTGATCTGCAAGGCTGCGCTGATGACTCTATTATAACTTCCAATTGTACATCTTCCGGGCATTTTTAGTTTTTAGTCTACAACAGTTTTTTTTTATTTGTCATTTTTATTTAGTTTTGAAAACAAACACTGGTTTCAGTTTTATTTTAGTCTTTAGAGTGAATTTAGTTTGAGGATGCTGAAGATAGGGTTAGATGGAGGCACATGATTCGCTGTGGCGACCCATGAGAGGCAATAGCGGAAAGGAAAAGAATGAATTTAGTTTAGTTTAGTTTTTTGCATCTTAGCATTTTTCTATCAGTAAAGGCACATTTAAATAAAAAGCCTTAAAACTAGGGTTATCCATGCACCTTTTGATTTGTGGAAGTTACCTAAAGGCAATCAGTACCAGCGTTTACAGGTATATTTTTGTCTATATATATCAAAATATTAATTACAGCGGGAAGAAAAAGTAATGGCAGTGAACACTGCCACCTCACAGCTAGAAGGATGCAGGTTTGCGCCTCCGGCTGACCATGGCCTCTATGTGTGGAGTTTTCACGTTCCCCTGGGAACTTCAGTACTCTTGTACTCTGGTTTCCTCCCACGGTTGAAAGGCATGCATGTCAGGTTAATTGGGTGTAGGTGGGCGTAAGTGTGAATTTGACTGAACGGTTGTGTAACACCTGACTCTAAACAATGTTTAAATAATCAAAGCCAACACTCTCTTTGGGAGATTTGGAGCAGATGCTATGGCTCGGCTACCGGAGCAGTGTGAGTAACTAATGACACAAGACACAAGCATTTACTTAACAACAAGGTATTATTTCAATTTCAATAACAATTTGTTTATCTCTCATTAGAGGACATCAATTTATCCAAACAGTAACAATACAAAGCAGAAATAAAAATATGCACATGCCCCAAACTGAAAATCCCAGAGTTCCTCACTCCGCTTGCAGCGTGTGCTGAAGAGCAGGTATATTTAGAATTTATCCTACCACTCAAGCAGGTTTCTAGAGTTCACTGTCCTTCCAAGGCAAATAAAATGCTCTCCACCTCGGTGTTTGTCTCTAGAGATCCTGATACAATTGGCTCGCCATCCTTGGATAAAGTCCTCACAAAATCATAAATCAAAAAAAAAAAAAAGAAAAACGTGACCTGTATAACAGTCAGAAAGAATCATTAATACATCTTAAGAACAAAATTAAACATACAGTGCATTTCTTTTCAGTATAATTAATTTCCACGAAAGAAAAAACATAATGCCTTAAGGGCGTTAGCCATTAACCGTTAGCCGTTTGCTACCATGAATTCGCTTCCACACATTTCTACTGAAGCAATTTAGTCACCAAGAAGAGTCCCAGCACATCCACCACCTTGTCTCGTCACGGTATCAGAAGCTTGATTACAGCTTGGCCGAGTTTTCACAGCCAAAAACGAATGAAAACCAAACTATTTGTCTCCTCGTTCCTCTCTGTATCCACTCTGCACTTTGCAGACAAGGGCGGCGGAGCTACACCACACTACACTTGTCTAGACTCTGCAAACAGGCAATGATGCCCCTAGTTGTCACTACTTAAACCAAACGCAATAAAATACAGTCCGAGAAGTGTAAGTGTCAGAAATTTACAATTTCAGACCTAAATTTTAAGTAGTCCTTTATGTTGACAGGGTTACAGTTGTCCGTTTGTTTATGTCTCTCTGTGTTGCCCCACCAACAACACTGAACAGCATAAATGGTTAGTCATGACAAGTCACTTCAATGAAGTCGCTAATATCTACAAACAGTATTTCTACGCTGATAAAATGTCAAAGTGTCCTTGAGCAAGACATTGAACCCCAACTTCGTTGCTCCCGGTGAGCATAGGCAAATGGCAAATGGCCTGCACTTATAAAGTGCTTTTCTACCTATTGGCACTCAAAGTGCTTTACACTGCTTCTCATTCACCCATTCACAATCACAAACACACACACACTCACACACCCGTGGGGGAGCTGCTATGCAGTCGGCTAACACTCACCCGGAGCAACTTACGATATGAAAGTTTAATGTTAGTGCGGCCCATGTGTTTTATATGAATGGCACTCTGCTGCACTGTATCTGGAAGGTTACTTTTTTGTGCAAGCTGGAGCTTAACCAGTCACAGTGGAGTATATGGCTCCTGTGGGCGGGCCATTGGCCGGGCTTGGCCCGTGTATCATCACATAACTGTCATAGTATTACTACTTCCCACTGTATTTAATATGAGCATGTTTGACTTTGAGCTGGAAGAAGTCAATGTTACCGGCATTAATGACCAACACCAATGTTCCGTTGACGATGTCACTGAGGGGAGTGGACCTTCGATGGGGCCACTCAGCCACCTCCCACCCGCCGTCCTGCTTCGGAGTCAGGCTGGAGCCTCACCGGGGGCTTACCCGCCTTAGTTATATAGTCAACCAAACATTGGTGTTGGCTAGAACGTACTGCTGAATCCACGAGGTTATTATAGAAAATAAAAGCCAGTAAATAACGCCTCCAAGGCTGCATCCCATTGTTTGTATATAATAAATAAATAATGGTGACCCACTGTCCCAGCTGATAATAAACAGCCCAGTAGCTCCGCTCGCTATCCTGGTACTTTCTACCATCTACGAATGTTATGATGTTCATGACCCCTTTTTTAATGTGCAAGATGCCCCTCCTATGCTTCAAATGGAGCTCATTGACCTGCAGTGCAACTCTGACCTCAAAGCCAAGTTCAGGGAGGTGAGGAAAAGAGGTGCTGGAAAAGCAGACAAGCTTGTGCAATTTTTGACAGAATTGACCCTCGGCTCCCTTGAAATTTACAGAATGTTCAAGCGGACCATGTGCCTTTTTGGGAGCACATATTTGTGTGAAAAGTTGAACTTTAATAAGTCCAAGTATAGGTCCAGACTTACTGACGATCATCTTCAAGCCATACTGAGGGTCTCAACTGCTTTCTCCCTCAAGCCAAATGTGGCTCAGCTATGTGAGAGGAAGCGCTGCCAGGTCTCTGGCAGCCAGAAGTAGGCAAGAGAAGCCATGTTCAGAAGAATCGTTAATGTTTATGTTAAGAAGAACCCATTGAAGTTAAAGAATTGTTCGTAGTGATGTTTGAAGAGATTAGATTTCTTTAACAAACTTTTTTTGTAGAATACCTGATGCAGCCCAGCCACACCCAGACTCTGCCTCCTGCGGCTCCCAGGTAAAATTTGACTATTAGCCCCCTGGTCTAGATGGATGTTCATGTCTCCAGGAATGATGAGAGGAATGCTGTCTTCAGGGAAGTGGACAATCAGCATGTTCAGCTTATCGCATGGGATTACAATGCAGGTTGACAGTTTCAAAGAGCAGGGGATTGAGGTGCTTTAGGTGAGGGTGCACAAGTAGACAAAGTGCTTCTGTGTCTTCTGTAAAAGCATCATGTCCTGCATTTGCAGAGGAAAACAGAGATCTGCTGGAAACACATACACTTACACTGTATTATCTGGAGAAGAATAGAGAAAGGAAATAAGAAGATGGAAGAAGCACAGCAAAAAGGAAAAAAAAAGTGTCCATCAGTGTCCCAGCTCAGCATAATTGTCCTGGTAGATTCAGGTCTTTACCCAAGTAGGTCTTCACACCAGGAAGACTGAACATGGGAACTGATACTTCAGCTCAGCAGGTGCGTTAAATATTGTTACTGGCTGCAGACAAAGCTGCCCCCTTGTTGAAATCAAAGCAATTGTCAAACTTGCTTTGATGCTTTGTTATTAATAAGCTGAAACTAACAACAACCGACCTAATATCATCAACTTCAACAGAGGAGCAAAACTTTCTCACTACAGGTCTCTGAGGAGAAGTTCAACATAGCGGTGGGCCTGTGATTAGTCCCCCCAAAACCCCCCCACCGCCCCCACCCCCCAACACACATACAAACAAACACACACAGACACATGCACGTCTGAAATGACTTTCATTGCATACTGCTTTAAATACATTTAATTCAAACTAATCCAGATAATATTAGTAAGAAGAAGCAATATTAGATAGACCAGTAACAGTGAGCAGGCTTAGGCTTCATTGCCAGACCAATGCAAGCATTGAGCCTCACACAACAGAATAGTAACATGCTGAATAAATCAGATATAAAAGATAGTACTGAAAAGAAAATATAGTTCTTTACAAATTAAACCTGCTGCACCAGGCTTTGTCCCATACTGTCACTATGGTAACACTGTAATTAGTGAATGTGCTCTATCACTGTCAGCAAGACTGGACTGAAATTAATTTCCAACATTTCACAAATGAGTTGATGAGCTTGAGATGGAATGGATTCTGATGGATTGGACAGATAAAAGGAGCTGTGATAATGGTGATGATTTCTGTTCATAATTTAAGCTTCAGGATTCTGGAGAAGGAACATCTACACTCTGCGCCGTTACATGAGCGAACTGGTGTGGTTATTTTCTAGCAAATATATACCAGCAATTTTCATCAAACAACTACCATCATAATCATTTCAATCACGAATGCCTTGCATGTTGAATGAAGGGTGAGGTTTACAGAGACCTTTGCTACAGCTGTTAGCACAAAACTGTTAAAATTCAGTCTAAATTACTTTTTTCCATATCTGACAATATAAAATGCACTTGCATCAGCTTCATACTAAACAGAAAGGCACTTTGCAAAGTCTCACTCACTCCCATTGTGGTTATGTTCTATATAATCCAGCAATTTTCACAATCCGGATTATCTTATCATCTCCTTCCTGATTAACAGAAGCAAATAAAGTCAGATTTCATCTACACTATCCAGGCCAGAAATAATCACTCCCAACCCGAGTGCATTATTTGTGAATTTGGGTTCATGTCTTATCGTTTTTGGCCCAGTAGTGCTATGGCAAAAGTATTGGTATGCCAGTAAAATTGTCTGTTAATCCTACTTGTCCCTCCCACCCAAACACGGAGGACAAATTTCAAGGGATTTCCAGTGATCAACACTGGATTTTAACATGGATAAAATGTAATATTTTGGTTACACCCACTGAAGCAACTCAATCAGGCAGTTTGTACAAAAGCAGAAATTGGCTCAGAAATGTAAAAAGTTTAAAAATTACATATTATATAACATTATATATATGTATTATATATACATATAACATTATTCAACTCACCATACATAGATTGTTTCAATCTATGTATGTGTATTACATGGAAAGATGTCCTTGGAATCTTTTTACCTTGTTTCAGGTGTCTTAATCGTCTTCCTATTTTTAACAATAAATTATTGTTTTTTTTGTTATTGTTATTTAAACAATAGATTAAATTTGGTATTTTTATTTACATATTTTTAATGAAATGAAACATAGCCTATATAGCATAGTATATATGTAATTTCCATCTTTGTTCTTTATAATGAAGTGCTTTTTTTATACTTAATGCTTTTGTTTATTGTATTAACTAATCAGTTTATTGTCCCCCAAGATGATCAATGTTTTTCATTTTGAAGTGAGAAATTGTTCTCATGCATCAAAGAAGTAAAAATCTGCTTTAGTCCAGAAGAAATAATTTTCCTGACTCTTTGTGTCATTTCATTTGGCACCATCCTGCAAGAGCACCAATACCAATGCCGCCAATACTCTCTCTGATGAATGTGTAAATGTAGTAAAAGTGTTATTTAAGGCATGTACTGGTGTAAAACTTTTTGTATTTTTTGTTTTAGATTTATAATGTAACATCTTAATCATAAATGGCATCCCACATACATTTTTGTTTATAATTAAGGTTTTAGAGTTTTTAGAGAAAGAGTGTCAAAACGTCTGTCCTGTTTTACGAGGGATTTGTTGTATTTATTGTCTAGCATATGCAGTTTTCAGCAAAGTACTCCCACCATAATCTTTTCAATCATGTATGCCTTGCATATTGAATGGCGTTTCATTGTTATGGAAACCTTTGTTCTAGCTGGAATGATGATCTGCACTTGATCTGTACATCAGATTCTTACCAAAAAGAAAAGGCGCTTTACTAAGTCTCAGTCACTCCCATTTTGATGATATTTGATGTAATCCAGCAGTTTTCACAATCTGGATTATTTAATCATCTTCTTCCTGAAAAACAGAAGTAAAATATTGCAAGATTTTATTTTGGTCCTTTTATCTGTCAGATTTAATTTGTACTAACAAATGAATATGTGCAGTAGATTATATGTGTAGCTAAACATCATAAACATTCTTGTGAATGAGATAAGTGCAGTTCAGAAGAAACATTTGGCTAGAAGTCCAGTAAATGGAAATTTTAAGGTTTTAAATTTGCCATGTAATTGTTACACAAATAAATAACCTAAACACATAAAAGTTAATAAACTCAAACAGGCTAAAAATCAGAATGAATTCAATTTATTCTACCCCACTGTAGCTGAGAGGACACTGATTCACTTAAACTCTGTTGCTGATAATGGTTTTGAGTAGGCAACTGTCGCTCATGTCGAAGTGTCCTTGAGTAAGACACTGAACCCCAACTTAGTTGCTCCTGGTGAGTGTTGGCCAGCTGCATAGCAGCTCCCCCATTGGTGTGTGAATTGTAAAGAGCTAGTATCAGTCATTTCATATCATTTAGTTTACCATCCAAGTTTTGGAGGGCTTAGCCAAACTAATTTAAGTGATGTTATAAGTTACTGAGTTATAAAGCTGATGACAATGGGTCTGAGGGGTGCTCCCTCCCTGTGTATCTTGGGAAGTCCATACATTCAAGGGGTGTCACAGTACCTGCTCCTCCATCTCCCTCTCCCAACCTTTCCCACACTCCTTGGTGAATGTGTGAAGTGGTATTAATCTTCGTGCGGATGGATGAAAGGGCAGCATGAAAAATGGGAGACAGGTATGGCTTCACCCATTCCTCTCTCATACCGTGTGTCTTCTCTGTCCAAAATGTGGATATTGTCATCCTCAAACGAGTGTCCTTTGTCCTCCAGGTGTAGGTACACTGCTGATTCTGATCCTGAGGTGTTGCTTCTCCTGTGTAGAGCATATTCTTCTTGTGTAGGGGCTGTTTGGTTTCTCCAATGTAGAACTCTGAGCACTCTTCACTGCACTGGACTGCATTCACTATGTTGCTCTTCTTGTGTTTAGATGTTTGGTTTTTCAGCTGGACAAGTCTTTGTCTCAGTGTATTGTTGGGTTTGAAGGTATGTGGTATTTTTTGAAGATCCTTTTGAGCTTCTCTGATACTCCAGCCATGTCAGGTTTTTCCTTTGCCTCTGACTCTCTGCTCTGTCCGTCGCTCTTCTGTTGGATCTTGACAACATCTTGTTTAAGGCCCACTTAGGACAACTGCAGGCCTTGAGAGCTGTCGTCAGATGTCTTTCCTCCTTATTTTTGGCTTCAGAGGAAGTGGTGATGTTTTCTGCCCTGTGGTGCAGGGTTTTGGTGACTCCTAGTTTGTGTTGCAGTGGTTGGTGTGAGTAATTTCTTGTAGATTTCTATTTCTAGGTTGCCACAAGTCCCAAAATTCACTGCAAAATCCAGGACGCCCAGTCTGTTGTCAATGGTTGCCCTCCCTGATACATGGTGATCTGTGTGTCCAGGTAACAGTAATAGGATGGTGGCCAAGTATTCGCGATGTTACTGAGTTAATGCTGATGACAATGGGTCTGAGGGGTGCTCTTTCCCTGTGTATCTTGGGTCCATACATGCAAGGGGTGTCAGAGCACCTGTGATTGTTGTCTAAGAGCACTGAGACAAAGACTTGTCCACCCAAAAGACCAAACACCTAAACACAACAAGAGCAACGTAGTATGTGCAGTCCAATGCAGTGAAGAGTGCCCAGAGCTCTACATTAAAGACACCAAACAGCCTCTACACAAGGGATGGTATGAGAGAGGAGTATGTGAAGGCATTTATCTTCATAAACAGAACATTTATCTTTCAACAGAGTAGGAGGCCTCAGGCACAACCTGTCTCCCATTTTTTTATGCAGCCCTTTCATCCATCCGCAGGAAGATTAAGACCACTTCACACATCCACACTTAACTGCCCCCATTTTAGGGGTTTTGGGAGTTTGGGTTGTAATTGTTACATCCTGATGTTACATCAGGGTGGAAAAAAGGCCTACTCTGGAGGATTTAACTGGTTTCATAGCCACTGAGAATCTTCACCGACATATTTATTAGTAACAACTCTTACAAAAATATAGCAAAATACTAAAAATACATAAACATGTGAATATTACGACTGGTCACAATGTTCATGCTCTTTGCTGTTTTTAAGATAAATAGATGGACATGAAACAAAATATTAGAATTCCAGCTTTTATTTGATTGTATTAAAATGTTAAATGGTCTGTAATTATATGGCACTTTTCTACCTTTTTGTACCCAAAGCGCTTTACACTGCTTCTCATTCACCCATTTGCACTCACAATCACACACACTCACACATCGATGGGGGCCCACACTCTTCGGGAGCAACTAAGTTGGGGTTCAGTGTCTCGCTCAAGGACACTTTGGCATTGGAGAGGTGGAGCCAGGGACTGGAGGACAATTGCTCTACCTACTACGCCACAGTCACACCTCCTAAATGCTCTATGGTAGACAACAAAGAATGTTTCACCTTTTGACCAAAGTGGACAAACAGTGCCTGACTGAGGTGCTTCAGTGGGTGTAACCAAAATATTAAAACAATCAGAGGCATTACACAAACATTAGATATAGCCAATACCACAATGTGGAACGTCCTTAAAAAGAAAGACTCCAGTGGTGTACCGAGCAACATACACCATAAAGGTCATTTTTGAAAATTAACAACAGCAGGGGGTTGAAGCATTGTGACAGTTCAGTCCCACAACAACCAGTCACATCAGCAACAACCTCACCAAAGTGTATCACACACATTTTCTGCACATGTGAACCATGCTAGAGAATACTCAAAGTGGCCATGCTGACTGTTGACCTCCATGATAAAAAAAAGGTAGTCAGAACTGAGGGGATTGTACTAACAGAAGGCAAAATAGCAGATGTTAAGGACAGCTACAAGTACCTTGGGATCCCACAGGCAAATGGTCACAAGGAGGCCACAAGCTACTCACAAGGAATCAGCTAGCATCAGTTACCCACAAAGAATAAGGCAAGTCCTAAGAAGTTAGCTGAATGGAAAGAACAAAGTCTAAGAACTAAGTACAAGCTCAATATAGTCTGGTGTCTACTAAACCAGGCAGGACTGCAGGTGCAGGCTGTGCAAAGATAACAACATATAACAGTGGGATGCAAGATGCTAGCATGAAACACCATGTCCAAGTGGAAGGCATGTGTAAGTTTCAGTACACTCCTCTACTGTACTGTGCTGAGTACATGCTGGAAGTCCCACAGAAAAATGGGACACAACCCCAAAAGGTGGTTAGAAAAGCAGAGCTAAGATCCTATGGGACTTCCAGATACAGACTGACAAACTGGTAATGGCCAACCAACTGGATATAGTAGCTGTGGACAAACAGAAGAACAAGATCATAGTGATAGATGTAGGAATCCCAAGTGTTAGCAACATCAGTAATAAAAAACTCAAGAATCTTGAGAAATACCAAGGGCTGAAAGAAGAGTTGGAAAAAGATGTGGAAGGTGAAGACACAAGTGGTACCTGTTGTAGTCATATTAGGGGCTGTGACCCCCATGCTGGAAGAGTGGCTCCAGCAGAGTCCAGGAACAACAATTGATATTTCTGTCCAGAAGTGTGCAGTCGTAGGAACAGCTAAGATACTGCACAGTACTCTCAAGCTCCCAGGCATCTGGTAGAAGAGATTGAAGGAAGTATTAAGGCCACCCCAAAGTAGTGGAGAATTGTATTAAATGCCTTACAAATCATTCAAATGTCCATCAATTCTATCCTCCCATCCCAGTTTTTACAGATCACAAAACTGAAGATAAACAACAAAAGCATCAAACATCATTCTTTGTATAACCATGTCTTAAACAAATCACAAAAGATACACTTTCTACATTCTGCACCATGCTTCTTGCAAAACTCTACAAACTGTTCTTTACATTAGTGGCTTGGTTCAACAATCAATCAATCTTTTGCAAACAAAAGAATTGATTGACAAAAACAAAACATACGTGAAATTGGCAACACACAGGAAAAAGTCTATAAGCCACTATTCTGTGCTTTAGCACTACTGTGTGTGTGTGTTGGTTTGCATGTGTGAGCTTGTCTTTATTACCTAGGGCTAAACAAAAGAAATTCTCTAACTGAGTTAGTACATTTGGGGAAGTTATTTCATTAGTCTTACCAAGTTTAACAGGCTGTTCAAGTTTCAGAATTAGGTTTAGGTTAAAATTAGTGTAAAGGGCTTGTGAATTCATTGTGTCAGTGGGAATCTTAATAAATATAGAAACATAAATGTTTGTGTGTTTTAGCAATGCAATATTTTATTCAGATTTAACACTAAGCTGTAATTTTATTGTTTCTAGCATTTGTGAAGATTAAAATATCGACACCATCACAATGTTTCACTATGTCATGTTCTTTTCAACCTGCCACAGTGTAATTATTAATGAATAAATGTGGACACGAGCGATTTGAGAATAAATCAATTCTAAAATTAAGTAATAACTGTAAGAACATCAAGAACAAATTAAGCATTATTTTGGATTTTGAAGTTTCACTCTAAAATTTAACAAAACATTTGACCACCAGTACATTGGATTTATTTAGGGGTGCTGGAAATGTTTAAAAAAGTTAAAAAATAATTCAAATTACCTTGTAATGTTTCTCTATAAAGACAAAAAAATGTGAGTATATTCAGTGTTCTGATATGATATATTGAGAAAAAGTTGAAAATTATTAGTGCCCGAGCTTGCAAAATTGAAAAATTTCATTGCAGGTCATACTCTTGCATACTCTTCATGGTAAATGTGCTGGTTATCATTGGTTATGATAAGGGGCGGCTGTAGCTCACTTGGTAAGGCAGTCTTACACAGGGTCAGTGGTTCGATCCCCGGTCCCAGCTATCAGCTGCCGAAGTGTCTCTGGGCAAGCCACTGAAACCCTAACAGCCCATTCCCCTGCCCAAGTAGAGGGGAGCCCAGTAGATATAGGGGAGGGTTGCATCAGGTAGGGCAACTGGGATAAAAACTTTGCCAAATCAAATATGTGGACAATGATCCGCTGTGGCAACCCTGAACTCACGGGATAAGCTGAAAGGACAATAAATAAATAAATCTTTGGTTATGATAAAAAAAATTTTTTAATCTTCTTCAACAGTCAACGTTAATGTATAATACAAGTCTCATTCAAATTACAATCAACAATGGTGCAATATGTTATGAAGATTGTAGCATTCAGCATTTGTCTAAAAGGTCTGGACGGACTGTTGCTGCTGAATTGTGTAAAGTAAAGTTAAAAGATCCTTATCTTCAGCCTTCAAAATAATTTTATGTAGTCTTGTCAACATGAGTATAATAAGTATAATAACGTATGTATGTAACCTACCCTAACTTTACATGTCATTATTTTGAGTTCACTATGAAGGTTTTATGTTTAAATTTCTTTATTTTGCTTATTCTGTGCTATTCACAACTGTACTGTTGCAGACTGGACCAGCAGTACATTTATTAGCAACTATGTATTAGCATAGTTGAAGATGGTGAACGCTTATCTCTGTGTTGGACTTTTGGAGGCAGACACTGTTTCCTGGAGGAAGTAAGTACATGTATAAACTTAATTTGTCAAGCTTCAAAAAAAATACTAATATACATGGATGTTAGAACAACAATACCTGCCACTATTCTCAAAGGGGAAAGAACTGTCAGGCTTTGTCCCTAAGAACTTCTTGAGGTGTTGTGAGACCTCAGAACACAGTGGCTAGGTAAAATTATTTCACAAAATAAACATTGTGTTATGACTAAGGTATCAGATTTTGTGAAATGATATGAAAATATATGGCTCACTGTTTGCAAATATCATTTAGGTATCAAAAAGTTTATTTTGATTTAGTTGATGATCAAAGGAGGCCTGGACTAAACCTTGTCACTGCGGCTCCATTGTGTTAAAGTTCACTAGGCAGATACAATCTTTTCTATTAAGAAAAGAAAACAATTATTCAATTGTTTTTATTGTTCAAGTTTTATTGTTAAGTTAGTTCAGTTGTTTGACAGTAAACTACAGAATGTTTCATTTCGAAAGAAATCAAGAAAATAATTTTTACCCTAGGGTTCAAGAAAACGATCCATTTTATTTTTGCTTAGCCATTTTCAGTTGTGCCCCAAAAAACTGTGACTGAAGAAATTCTTTCTTCCAAACAGTTGATAAGTGAGGCCCATTGTTTGGTCATGAGAGCGAAGCTGCCATTAAAATTACACACGGTTTAATTAAATTCTATATAGAGATTGGTTAGGTTTTTACACAATGTTCAACAAGGAAAAAGAGGTGAGAGTAAATAAGGGATGGATTATTTAACTTTAAAGATGTTAGCATGTTTCTGGCTCAGCCAGTCTGTATGTGATGCTTTTACATAAACATATTGTATGCTCATACCATTCTGTATTAGAAGCTAAAAATGTCACAAATAAAAATACTCTCTCTTTGTGAACAGAGGCATTTAAAGCAAGGTCACAATTTTAACTGAAACTCCTCTTTAAGGCTTATTTCCTCTATTTGTTTTGTTTTCCAAATTAAAGCTCTTTCTGATACATATAGTCTATGTATTACAATATGCTGTAGTAGTGATCAGCATAGGCCTTCAGCATGGAGGAATAGCAGGGTTTGGTTTCATGTCTGAATGTCCCCTGATGAATAGTACTCCATTATTAAAACTAACAAGAACATTTCTGTCTCTCCTGCAATCAGGGCATTGATTGCAGGACAATAGATGTGTTTGATTGAGGCATAATCAGACACTTCACTAATTCGACTTCAAAAGGAAATCAGCAGCATGCAGATATGAGGTAATCCACGTCCTTCTTCTAAAGTGGTCAAAGCAGTCTGCTTTATAAGGAATTGTGGTCACATCTGATCTCACAAAGTTTACAACTGACAGCATTTAGAAATAAACAGAAGTAGTTTTGTGAGGAGTTTAAGAAAATACATTCCGTGTTTAGTGTGTTAAGCAGCGAGAATTTCATGGTCTGTCATACACCCTGGTATGGACCAAAAAGCATGAAAAGTAGCAATGGTGGAGTTCACTGTTTAGTCCGACTAGTACTTTGGGGCAAAGGTTAAAGACGCAATTAGGCCAATTGTTGGTCAAAGGGAGCCTGGAGTTAGCAAGAGAAAGACAATAACTAAGTCCAAAAGAAGGTACGAAAAGAAGATAGTCCAAAATAACAAGCAGGGCGTTGAGATCTCAAGTATGGTAAACATGGAAGAACACTGGCAAGCTAAGGCAGCAGTGCACATTAGACAATCTCGTGAAGTGGCAGCTTTAAAACAGTGCAGAGGGGGATGTCTTAATCTGAAATGACAGGGCGAGTAGTATAATGGTCACAGCAGAGAGACACAAACAGCTGGCAGTGTGATACAACCCCCCCAGCTATGTTGTTGGGGGGGTGTGAACAGTGAACTGTGGCTTCACAGACTGAAGAATGGGCCCCCGCTGATGACCTGGGCAGATGCAGGGGGTTGACAGCCAGATCCATTGTCTGAGCCAGGAGTGCATCATTGGTTGGTGAACCTGGCATACTGGACTGTGGACCAAGGCATAGCTTTTGACCAGGTTTGGCTGCAACATCGGATGATACTTGTAAAGAGGGGACAGTGAAAAGGAGATGCAGAGCATGGTAATATGTTATGTGCAGATTCTACCATTTAATTTGCTGAAAGTCTCAAAGTGCCTCAGCTGCAAAAAAACAGTTAAATCACAGGGCAAGGAGTTTGGGCAGAGGTAGGACACCATGCTCCTTCCTAAGTGTTCATTCCCAGGACAGCTCCAAGAACCAACTGATGTCTGGATTATGGTGACATACTCAGGGATAACCAAGGATAAGTAGGACCTGTAGAGTTAATAACATGGAGGTTAAAGATTTCATTGTAATTACTTTCCAGTGTGAAACGGTAGGGTTTGGGGGGTGGGAATGGGGGGTTGGGTTGCTAAGTTGCTAAGCCAGGCAGTGAAGCCAGACTCCTCGTCTGGAAGAATCATTTGTCAGAGTTACCGATTAACCTAGCATGCATGTTTTTCGACCGTGGGAGGAAACTGGAGTACCTCGAGGAAACCCAAACAAAGAAGAATTTGTCCACATAGTAAGGCCATGGTCATCAGTGAACCTGGGTAAGAATATCAAGCCTTAAAGCAGCTGAGCCAGAACATAGAGCATTTATCACATGTGGGTTTTTAAATGTGGATTTGTCATTTGAATATTAAAACTTATTAAATAATGACTGCTGGTTTCCCTTTGCTTGAAATAAATATATTCAAATTTAAAGCTATTTCTCAGAACAATTCAGAATATTTTGTAGCCTTCTGGTTCATTAGAGTTTGCATCCCAAAGATGAAGGACTCCACCAGTGATGCATCTATGTCTGACACATCCACTGTAAATATCAAATTTAACTGTGATGACAGTGGCCACAGTGGGAACATGGCAGCACACCAAGGAGAACAAAAAACAATAATTATAAATGAGAAACATGCATAAAATTACATCTAAATACATGAATCAATTAGCTAAAATCATGCTGGGAGGGTTCACCAATGCTACCTCATGTCTCTCAATCAACACTCCAATTAATCAAATGCTCTCTCCACGTTTTGCCTATGTTAAATGCACATGTAACACTTTAATTTACAGGTCGTAACCGACAGTGACATTATCCTAAGGTTACAGCGTACATCTTTCTAATAACTTTGTATTTGTGTACACTGTGTATTTGTAGGTACAGAGGAACAATATGCAAAGTTTAGCGAATGACAACAATTCAGGAACTTCAAATGTATCCACTGTACTGTAAGTATTTTCTACATTTAGGGGCATAATGAGAAGTAAAGATTGTAATCCTATATCTTCAGATTTAGTATTCATTAAGATTTTTTATTTTTTTTTTTTAAACACTTGCTATTTGCATTAAATAAACAGCTTTTAAATCCCTGTTAAGTCACTGTTTAGTTTTTAATATAGTAGTAGTAAATGTTGGGGTAATTTATTTTTGTGCATGGACTAAGTTTACTAGTAAATTACTCACTACATTACGCAGCATTGTAAACATTCCATGCATCCACTTTCAGGTCTGTGTGTTTGTCTGACTGCGGGCTAGACACACACATACACACACACTCACACACTCCCCCACCCCCACCCCCACACACGCACACTGTCAGAGGTCACTGTAACCTCACTTCTTTGCGATTCTTAAGAACACACTATCACAGAACACCTTGAGAAAATTTGTCAAATGTGTCAAAGTTTGACACAATCGTTCAGTTGATCTTAAAGGTCAGTTTACCTGTGACCTCTGGATTTTTGTAAGGATGATATTATGCCTTGATAGAATTTACTTCAATTTGTTCAAATTTGGCACAAATATCCAACAAAGAACTGATTTTGGTGGTCAAAGGTCGAAAATCACAGTCATTGTCAACTGGCAACCATCCTGTTACATGTGGCACAAACATCCACTTGGAGATGTGGAACTTATTATAATATGAGTCTGGAGAAACATGCATACAACTTAAATAGTTCACAGAGGCACTAAACTGCAATGTAGTATTTCTATTTATCATTTGACTTCTACACAGGCACAAGGACTTACATGCATGTGCATGCAGATGATTCAGTCTACACAAACATTATTACACTGACCTGCAGGTGGCGGTAATGTATCAAAAATGCAGCAATGCAATACACAAACTATGCAGGATATGAAATACTGTTATGAAGAAGAATGGGTTGTATGTTGTGAAACCACAAAGACACAGTAGACATTCCTATTTAGACTGTTCAAAGTCGCCAGCTTTGACACATGTGGACCTTTGGAACAACCCTACAGTAATCCATGTGTGGTATAGCAGTAGACCCAAATACAGACTGTAGGTGGGAATCAAACCCACAACCTCCTATATGATCCATGTGTTTAACACTAAGATGCTGTGACCCAACACGGGGTGGATTTTGTTTGGTTTTCTTTACACTTCTTGACACTTGAACACCACAGTCATCATCAAGCAGTTAGTAACAATTATGTTCAGAGAGAATTCCTTGAAGACACTGCATGCAGATAGATGTTAATCAGTGAACAGTGATGATAATATAAATTTATTTAGTAAATATTCAAATTGGCCTTGAATCAAGAGCACTTGGAAACTTCTAATCAGCTCAGTGTGTCTAAAACCTCTAGAAATTAGCCTGCGCTAATTATCGCCTAAAAGCTTTAATTTGTTTTGCAACAGTCCTGGAGCTGTGTGCATACAAAATGGAATGGCTCACCAGAGACCATCTCATTTACAACTTGGTTGCCTTTTTATTTTATTTATTTTTTTGCTGTTAATTTGCAAGAGGAGAAGGCTCCCTATGGACCTTTCTATCACTACCTACAAGCTCTCTCTCTGACCAGCCACAAAATACTGCAACAGCTTGTAGGTAATTGATCAGGCAAGTGAACTGTAAAATATTCATTTTCTACTTCAACAGCCAGATAAATCTCTAGGGAGGCTTTGGGGAGGACGCTGGTGGAAATATTGCTTATGCACACGAGCTAGCAGCAGCAGCATGATGGTGAGGGGCAGATAAGATGGGAAGCATCCCCGGGTTCGGGTGTAGCTGCCAGTGATGGCCAGTCATGCAATTCCCTGCTTGGCTTTAGACCAAGAATCCAAATCCCCATCTACAGCCCTGGATTTTACACTGCAGAGGTGAGGGGAGCTTGGTCTCCAACCTCAACCTCCATGGCTGGCAGGCTAAAGAGCTCATTCCTACCCCAGTCTGTCTGATCGGTTTTTGTGAATTGTAGCTTCAAACACAGTAAAGAGGAAACAGAAATTTCCCCTTCTCCTTTTACTTGTCAAAGGAATTTATCAATGGGGAAGCAATGAAACAGATAAGACTCAACCCGTGTCCCTTAGAGAAAAGCAACAACGATGTCAATTGATGTCACAAAATTTGAGATATTCTGATTGGTATATCTTGATTTACTTATACCAATCATCCACAATATTAACATTACCTAATATTTTTATCCTAAAAATATTTTTTAATAGTTTTTGTGATAATCTACTAATAACACAAAGTGGTTAATTCAGCTCCAGCTGTATTAACATTGATGTTCACATATCAAACACACACAAAACTAAAATTTAACACATCTTTAAACCTTAGTTTTTATTAATTACTGTACATGTTTTGCCATTATAATTATATATCAGTATTGTCCAAAGGATAATATTTTACCTTTGTACTTTAAGTCAATTTAGATAATCTGCTTGGTTCTTTTATCTGAGTAATAGATGTAAATGGGCCAATACTTGCAGTTTTACTTTACAGATTTGATGTACTCCGACCAACTCTGCACACAATGTGTAAGATTTTGTTGTGTATGTGGCTGTGTCCTCCATAAAATTGTTATGAAGGACATTTCCCCCCCCAAAAAAGAGACAGCCCTGCAGTCTAGTTCTGTATGTTCATAAATACAGTACAGACATTTATTTATGTCAAAATAAGTGAAGATTTCCTGTGATTCCTGTTTATTTTGCATTCCAAATTACACAGTTACACTGTAGGTTATGTTATTTTGCTGTCACTTTGATTTTGAATTGAAAATAAAACAAAAGATATAAATAATGACATCATTCCATGCATAGTGAGACACTGGGTGGTGTTTGTGAGGGTGGGTGGCCCTCACTAAGCTCATATATGCTTTTATTGCTGTGTGTGAAGTTTTTGTTAAATACTTTAAGTCTGCTAAAAAATGACGGAATGCCCCACTCACAGTGCTGGAGCACAGCAGTGTGTTTGTAATTAAGTAGTTAGAAATCAAAGTCGAATGTAAAATGATTAATACTGAATAGCATGGAGTTTTTATGGCTTGGTTAATTGAATACCTTATCTTTATTATGCAGATGCTTCATAAATATGAAATATTAACATTACAGATAACTACTCTTGAAAACCGTATTGAAGCATTTAGAATTATAATTACGCTAAGCAAACATAAACCAAGGACTTTTCTGCTTTGCATTTTTTCCTCAGACAGCTTTATCTACAATAAACCTACAACAAAAACAAAAATCAGCACAATAATAAATGGCTTTGTGGACCTGCAGAGAATATAAATCCCTCCATTCCCAACCTACAAAACACAAACTTATTTTGTTATTGTTTCTCTTCCTTGGCTCAGAAATGTAACCTACTTGGTTTTTAAATCTTTAAAGATCAATGTAAGCTCTCAGAGACAGTTGATTAATTGTGGGATTACATCTCAGCTCAACTGTTGAATATTTCAATATAAAATGTAATCTTGTCATTGTTTTCTGCTTTGTGGTCAGTGCAGGCATACTAGATTTGAGGAGTCAAAGACTGATTTTCTGCAATGGATTACACAAAGCCTTAAAAAGTATTAGCGCTGTGGAAATTAATGGTACACGCACATGAAAGTACCTTACATGGATAAAAATGCTCTTCTTCAATCCTATGCAATCAATTAGAACAAGTGATTTCATTTTAAAACCAAACAAAACTAGGATGTCCAGCCTTAGGATTTTTATTTTTTTTAATTAGTGAACTGGTAGCTGAGAAAATAAGATCTGACAATAATATTAGGACCTAGCAACTGGAACATAAACATACAAAATATCACTGTAAGTTGAAGAATTTGTCTTTCTAGCAGATGCGGGCTCCTGAAGAAGTTATGTTATTCAGATATTATAAATTATGAGTATAATGTTATAAGTTATTGCCTTTAAACAAACACTGTAATATGCACCTTCCACCAAACACCACCAAAAATTATATTATTCAAATAATAGTATATAATAATCATATAATATTAAAAAATAATTAATAGTCAAATCTTCCAAAATCTTTGTGGGATTTCATACTACTGTTAGTTTTAAGGACATTATTTTTTACCATAAGAAGCTGGTAAGAGGAGTTGCATGAAATGATTTCCAGTCTGACAAAGAAAGGTGTTCACACAGCTGGGTTCAAAAGTTTGCATGACAACATTAGAAACTAGTACATCTGATGGAGGGAGAGGGGCTGGTTTACTTTGATTGCTGTAAGAGACTCCACCACAACTTGCTATGTTATTGAGTTATGTGACAAATCAGTGTAACATACAGACAACTATGGTTCTATTAGAAACAGAGACAAGCTCACTATTAACACATTCACATGATAACCACAGGCAGAGCTGACAGTACCTTTTCCTATCTGTGCTTGTATGATGACTGTTTTAATGAACCGCATCTATTGGATTTTTACTCGCCAGGTTGTATTTGCATGTAATGATACAGTAAAAGAGTCCATCTGACTGTATCATCCAGGCTAGAGACCTGCATTAATAGTGTAAAAAAAATTTGCTCTGAGCTTTAATTGCTCTCATTCTCTTGGTGACAGGGTGTGTGAGAGTGGACCTGCTGTCAGACTTGACCGTAAACTTAAACTGTAAACTTTTTTCCTTGGTTGATTTGTTGTTATCATGGTAGAAGATTTTGAAGTAGCCCATTGTATTGTAGTGTAGTGTCTTAATACTGAAGGGCAGTGGGTAGTTACAGGTTAGTTACCCTTGTTTGCTGGTTAGCCAGCCTGTCAGCTCTTAACCAAACTGCAGTGAATAAGTGAGTGGTTACTGTAGCTCCTGAATTCAGTCCACAAAGCATGAAATCTGCCTCCAGGCTGATCTGTCATTATTTCATTCAACAGGATAGAAAACGTTAAAACAGCTGTTGATAATGATATAGTTAATAATAATTCTTAGTTATGTCTCCTCTCACGCAGCCCCAGGGAAGTTTCATTTTCTGATGTTCCACTTTCAATCAGCGATAAGCTGCTGAAGTGACAACAAACATGGTCTCAGCCATGACAAGGCTACAGTCAGGACTGGGGGGAAGAAGCATTGTAAAGGAGAGTTGGGCAAGAGCAGAGAGCAAAGGAGGAAGAGGAGGATGAAGAGGAGAATGAGTTGGAGGGAGGTAGACAAGACTGGTCAGGCTGAAGTCGAGCTCACTAATGGAGCACCAGGTGAAGGAGGAGTGTAGAGCTGAGATGGAGATGTGTGCAGAGGAAGTCAGGCCAGAAAGAACAGCCTTATTCCCTCGAACAATTTTTAAATTGTGAATCTACTTGATAGTGATGGCCACAACCTCGACCACACCCTAAGTTTGATTGGTAATGTTTTCACATACCTTTTACCTTAAGTTTAGTTTCTTGTTATTAAGTTTAAGTTGTATTAATTGAATTTCTCTTTTTCTTGAGTTACCATGCTGATGGTCCGGGGGTGTTTGCCATTCAAATAAAAAATTGGATTGAGGCCTTTATCAACTTTAAATACCTCCTACTGGGCTTGGACTGTACCAAGTACTCCATTTGACGCAGGGAAGGGAAAATATGGGGAACATCTTTCTTTAGATGTTATAGGTTATTAAGCTTTATTTGGTTCATTATTTTGTTATTGCTTTTTCATATTTGAGTAATGGGATGATGCTGTTAAATTGTTTGTCTAGAGTTTGTTTATAATTGTCTAGTTAAAGTAATGGGTACCCCTTGTGTGTCATATTGGTTTGGCCAGCCAGTATATATATGTTGCCCCTTGTGTGTCACTCAGGTTAGGTCAGTTTTGTTTCTGTTGTGGTTAGAACTTGTGTTGTAATTTCAGTTTGATAGTTTAAGTTTAGCTATCTTTTGTTGACCTCTTTTAGGGCCCACATTTTGTTAATAAATTAAAATGTCTTTGTATATGTTACATTTGCGTAAATAAAACCCATTTTCTTTTGTGACTTTATTCCTGTGTCCTGTGTCTACCTGGTCAATCCCTGACATTGATAGTGACTTGAAAGTTTATTTCATTATTGCAGCCTTCATGAAGTCAGCTTGTTATCCTTCTTATTGTTATTAATTACTTCTTTTTATTAACAGTCCAGAGTATACCTTTGGCAAAAGCTCTTTGAACCTTTAAATAATTATTTATTTTCATAAAGCTAAGGATAATTACATTCACTATAACTTAGATGACATTTCAATCATTGTCACCCAACAGTAATGTTCTCGTCTCTTAAATTGGGAGCATTGCATTGTGATATTGTTAGCAGAAAGTGGTGTACATGTCATGTACACTACATTTAGTGTTGAATGTGTGATACTTTGAATAAGTGGATAGATTTACACACTAAAAAGTTGGACACGACTACAAAATGGGCAGCACATTCTCATTCCCAAAGTGTGCTTTGTGGAGTCCTTTCAGCATTAAATACTCCCGTTTTAAATTACTTATTCACATTGGTGACTGACACTCTGACCCTAAGTGTAGTCAGTTAGAAACCCTGGTACGTCATTATTCAATGGCTAAATCAATGACGTAAAATAAGAAGAGAAAAAGACTCATAGGGAGGAGGATGGGGGTGGTGGCCGATACAAAAAGCCCATTCAGTAACCCTTATATGTCTATAAATAGCAGTGTTGGGAATTCTGACTCATTTAAAAGATTTAGCTTTTTGGTTTGGCTCCCTTAAAACAGCCAGCTCTTATTGCTTCTGAATGGCTCCCAAATGAATCTTAATTTAGTATCATTCTGATTCTCCCATGTGACCGGCCACATGGTGTACCCATCAAAATAAAGTCCTGTCTGCACGGATGTCTGCTAAATGACTAAATGTAAAATTCTCAGCAGAGCTGAGCAGGAGCAGCTGAAGATTCAGCTCTCCCTCATGGGAGTCAGGCTCTTCGCCTTTACTACAGAGAATCGGCTCTTAGAGCTGGCTCGTTTTGTGATCGACACATCACTAATAAATAGTAGGCTTGGCTATAGAGAGTTAAAGATTAGAATTCAGACTTCTACACATATCATAGCACCAGACACATAGTATTACCCTTTTCCCTTCACTGTTGGTCTAAGTTTCAGTCATCACAGACTGGGCAAATTCACATGAAAACTTTGCTTTGATGTAAAACAAGTCAATGACAGTACACCCCTCCTGCCTCTGAGTTTCACAATAACTAACACAGGACCAAACCATATATGACGCCTCTTCTCAATCAATCATTCAGTTAGATTTCTCCATGGCAAACATGCAGACTCTGAGATTTCCTTTGCTTGTTGCAATGTTGTAATTGTTTTACTGCTTCCTATTTAGTACATTTCTGTCCTTTCTAGAGGAAAAGAGGTTGAGGCTATGTTTTTTTTGTCTTCAATATTTCTTTTTCTTTTTTAGCGAGTTTAACTAACGAAATGAAGTCTATGTGTCGATAAAGTTTACTCTGCTTTTGAAGTTGGAAGTTCTGGCAGACAACATTTTTAAAACAAAGAAAAAGACCTTTATTTTTGCGCATTTCTTATCTGTGTCAAAGGCTTTGACGAGACCAAATTCAATTCAATTCAACTTTATTTATATAGCGCCAATTCACAAGAAAGTCATCTCAAGGCACTTTACAGAATAAAGATTTAAAATGGACTTGACATCTGACATTAACTCAAGATAGTGATTTAATCTAATAATACTAGATTTAAAATACAAAAGTGACCTCCCCTAATACAAAGACTAAAATATTTTTATTAACATCATAATATTCTTTGAGGCAACTGTGGCTTAAGTAACTAACTCAATGATAGTCTAAGGCACCACGACCACCAAGTAAAACAACCACAAAGAATATATTTTTGTTGTTTCTCCCTCATGCTAAACATTCTTTGATGTGTAGTTTGATAAATTCAAGCTTCAGCATTTTGAAAACCTTCTCAGTCGAGATACATGATGACCTTTCTTCATGGAAGAGTGACAGTCTGTTTTCCCTCTGCTCCTCTCCTCTATGCCATAGGCTGTCATGTCAGTAATTTTGGCTGAAGGCCCCTGAAGTTCCCCTGAGGGTCTCACTGTAATGCAACATGATGGCAGACATTAACCTGAAATTAAATCTTAAGGTAAGAAGGCGACGGGATTTGCGGCTGTCACACAAGCTTACAGGAGATGCGGTGCATTTTATTTTATTTTATTTTGCAGCAAGGGCAGAAGGAGGGAAGAGAAAGAATGTAATTAACCTCCTCAGTGGGGGAAATTCTATTACAAGCTCCTATTCTGCCATGCAAAGTGTGGTGCAGGGAGATGTCACAGGCCGTCAAGCAGAAAGCCAGGGCTGTCTGCATTTTAAACCAAACTTCCAATTTTCTCCCCCTATCTTTCTTCATTCTCACTGAAGCTGGAAATTGAGTACAGCACACTTACGTGGAGAGGGAGGGAGGGGATATAAAAGGTAAGCTGCATTTGAGGAGTTTAACAAGTTATTTATTCAGTCTACATTACCAGTATATTAGTATGACCAGAGCAGAGTTGTTTGTTCTTACAAACAGTAGGCACAGAAAAGAATCCACCCCTTTCAAAACATGCACATTTTTGTTCTTTAACCAAAATGAAATGAAAAAACATTTATTTTGAATTTTAAAGTTTGATGTATTGATTGCAGGTTACAACATAAAAGTGAAGCGAAAAAACAGCACAGGCTCTGAAATGTAATTAAAACAATGGAATAACTTGATTTAGAGAAGGATCACATGCCATGTTCATACTCTGTGGAATCACCTTTTGCTTTGATTACACCCTTGAGTTTGTTTGGATACCTCTCTACCGACTTAGAACACCTACATTTAGCAATATTTGCCCACTCTTCCTTACAGAGCTGTTCAAGCTCAGTCATATTGGATGGTGACCACTTATGAACTGCAGGCTTTAGGTTTTCCCAGTGATTTCGGGAAGTCTGGGCTCTGATAAGGCCATACAGGGTCACACTGCATAAAAAGTAGGATTTTCATCAGTAAACAGCACTGTATATTTACATGGAAGTTCAGGTTAATGGTGGCACAGAAAAGAAGAACTGATGCAGAGGTTAAATGTCTGTCAGTTTTACACAGCTTGACTATTTTTGTTACCTTTGTTGGGGGTCAATCACATTGCTGCTGTTCCAGACAATCTGTACCAGTAATATTTGACCTCTGACCACTTGTAATGCAACCAATCTGAAAAAGGTCTGAGCTTAAAAAGGCTTCAACTGATCTGCAACTGTCCTTTTGCTTAATCAAGTCTCTATTCAACATGAGAAACACCGCTGTTGTGCTTACCTAATGTACTCATATATTATTATTATTTTCAGACAGTAATAATACACTATATCCAACTCCTGCTAGTATAACCTTGATGAATGCTACATCGCTAGCTAAGAAAACTTATTCCAAAGGATTTCTTTATGTATCGTCGGTTGGATTTTCTCTGTGTAACAGAAACATGAATGCCTGTCGGTGAGTCCTGTGCTTTTTGTGAACTTTTGCCACCTGGTTTCAGGTATTTTAATTCTCCAAGGACGTCTGGTCATGGAGGAGGAATAGCAACTGTTTACATGGAAAGTTATGCTTGTAAAAAGGTCACGCCGACAGCGCCTTTTGAGATGCCTCTCCCTTGTCATATGGTTAAATCAGGCACTTCTGAATGCTGTCGCGTCATTAACTCCTCCACTGCTGCTCAGTTCTCCGCTGCTTTCAGTCATAACTCAGCAATTAGTCCAAGTGGTTCCCTGTGCTTTGATTCAGATGTTGAAGCATTATCTTACCTGACTGGAGAACATTGATGAAGTGTGTTAAAACTTCAGAGCTTTTTTATTGATAAGGTTGTGAGCATTAAGGCCCGCATTAGTCCTTCTTCTTATGACTCTTCTATCTCCGTCACATGCTCTGCTGTCTTTAATCAGTTTGAAGTTGTCAGTCTGTCTTTTTGGGAAGAAATCATTTGTCATATGAAGTCTGCTGGATCTCACAATGATCCAATTTCACATCATCTTTTGACTTTGACATGTGACTGGAGGAGCCGGGGATCAAACCAGCAACCTGGGGATTGGTGGACAAGCACTCTATCTCCTGTGCCACAGTCGCCTCAAATTTTCGGTCGATTTCTAAACTCCCTTTCCTTTTTTAAGGTTTTGGAGAAAATTGTTTACTGTCAGTTGAATTTGTTTTTAGATTAGCACAATGTTCTTAAGGTTTTTCAGTCTGGGTTTAAAACCCAGTATGTTGTTTTCGTACTGTTGGACCTAACAGCTGCCTTCAATACAGTGGACCATCAGATGCCCCTTTCTCACTTGGAGAACTGGATGGGTATCCAGGGAGTTGTTTTAGAATTGCTTAACTTTTATTTAAGAGAGAGAAGCTTCTGTGCCCATGTTGGAACTGCACGTTCCTGGCATCACTTTATTGGCTTCTGGTTAAATTTCGTATTAATTTTACAAATCTTTTATTTGTGTTTTTATGCTCTTGCCCCACAGTATGAGTCTGTCCTCCTTCTGCCATACACTCCATCATGGTCTCTTAGGTCAGCAGTTCACTCACTTTGAGTTGTCTCTATAACACAGAGGAGGCTTCGAGGTGACCTCGTTTTTCAGTTGCTGATCCAAAATTGTGGAACGAGTTGCCCTTGCACATAAGGCATGACAACTCACTTCCTGTTTTTAAATCTTTCCCCAAAACACATTACTTCTCTTTGGCATTTAACTCAGTTTGAGATATTTCGCTTTTACCGTGTTTACTGTTTGTTTTTATGTCTTATATCTATAACTCTTTAATGTGTTTTATTTGTCTTCATGTCTGTGTACAGCACTTGGGCCAACTGTGTTGTTTTTAAGGTGGTTTATAAATAAAGTAAAATTGTATTGGATGCAGTTATTCTTTTCAAGTACACATTTTGCCACTAGAGTTATAGTTCTTCTTCAGAACATCAATACAACAAGTGTCCCAGCTATATCACCTGTGAAGAAAAGTTTGGCACCTGAAGAACAGCAAAGTAGACATCCTGTCATCTAGTGGTAAAATGAAGGGGGACAACACTGTGGCTATGAAGTGTGAGTCCAGCTGAGTCCAGATGGGACATTGTAGGATGAATGATGCAACATCTGTCATCAGTACTAGTGAAAGACCTCAATACAGACTTGAATTCAGAAAAGGCATGTGACATTGAAACAGAGAAATGTTCCAACCACTCTTCATCTGCAAAACCCAGTCAAGTGACAACAATTTTAACGACTGCATGTGAGTATATGTTTTGCAGCTAATACTTGGATGTATGGTGAATACAGAATTGTACTGTAAAATTTAAAGTCAGTCTTTGTTAAGAAGTGTACTAAAAACATTCAGTTTCATGACCATTTATTCCAAGGAAGATGCATTTTTTACAATGCAGGACTCTAGTTCAAAAAATTTTAATTGTACTTTTTGTGTTAATGGCATTGGTCATGGATGACTGTGGTGCAGAGGGTAGAGCAGTAATCCACCACTCCCACAGTTGTGGGTTCAATCCAACTCAAGTGTCCTTGAGCAAGACATGGAACCCCTGCTCCCGGTGAGTGTAGGACAGCTGCATAGCAGCTTCCCCATCAGGGTGTGTTATTGAGGGTGAATGGGTGAATTAGAAGCAGTGTAAAGCGCTTTGAGTACCAATAGGTAGAAGGCGTGGTCATTTGTTTTATCTTAGTCCTCACAAATATGAATAATTCTGCAAGGCTACAGGAATGATTGCAGTAACATACACTGCTATTATCTGTTCCACTGCAGTTATTGCAAGCAACATGTAGTAGGTGCATGGACATACCTAATTAACTAGTATAACATACATGTTGTAGGATAAAATAAAAGTAACAGCTAGCTTAGTTTTGCAGATTGACGGATGTATGGGCAGCTTGTAAATTTTTAACATCTTGTAGCCAGCAGGTAGCGGCTAGTGATTTACAGTACAATAATAAACTCGAGCACTGAGATGGTTGTGTAGGTTTCCAAAGAGCAAAGTCTTAGTAGGCTAGCTGGCTGGAGTTCTCTTCATTACTTCTGGAGGCCCCAAACTAAATTATGGGTGGGACTGATCGTCCAGAAGACAATCATTATTTAATTATATCTCAGGGATGAGGTAATAGGTCATACTTAAGTAGCACAAACAGAGACTTGAGACTTGACTGAATGCTCATCCTTAAAAGATCTGAGACTCCACTTGGACTAAAATCTCATTTTTTGACACAATAGCATATTGTCTGAAAAGCTAAAGTAGAGGCCATCTTACTCGTATCTGATGGTACAACAATTATCCATGTAAAGGCAAACATCAAAGCCATATGACTAATGACATCATCAGTACACCTACATCAATGCACAGTTATTAATTATCTAATGACATATTGTGCACTGCAAAGACATTTTTATGCACTGAGGACTTTTTATTTCATATATTTTGTTATAATAAGGATGTTTCTATGTATCCCAGCATTTAAAAAGAATAGTTATTACATAACTATTGTTGAAGTTAGTAATTTAAGGGGTAAATATAATGCACTATGTGCTTTGAATACCTTTGGATGGCAGCAAATGAGAGAACGCTCACAACAACATAGGAGTTTTGAAACTTGACCCCTACAGACTTGAGACCTGACTAGTCCTGTCCTGATACTTGACTTGGACATGCAAAAAGTGACTCTCTTTATCTACACAACATGTTTAAAAGTCAAGAATTACACATTGTCTAAGCAGAGCACTGTTCTTGAGTCTGGTGGTTTTACTCCAGAGGCTCTTGAAGTGCTTCCCAGAGGGCAGGGAGTTAAACAGTCTATGAGAAGGGTGAAAGAAATGAGAAAGCTCGGTGCAGGCAGCATTTCCACTGGAATTCCTCAATGGCTGGAATTAGATTCCCTGATATGTGTTGGGCAGTTCACCACCTGTTGCATTGCGCTCAGTGACAGTGCAGTTCCAGTACCAGACTGATACTGCTAGTGAGGATGCTCTCTATTGCACAGAGGTAGAATTTCACTAGGGACCGCGATGCACTTAGCTCCTTTTCTCCTCTCCTCCCTCTCAGATTTATTCATTATTGCTGTATGACATTAACTTTGTGTGTCTTCTCACATAGCTGCTTCTCTGTCTTCCTCTCTCTGTCTCTTTCTGCAGGTGTCACTGGCTTTGGAACTGTGTGTTTTCCAGCAGCTACTGGTCCTACCAACCTGCCCGATGTTTTGTTTGATGGTTTTTGTTGCTCTTTTCTTTTCTCTCTCCACTTTCCATTCACCCCAATGTAAATGGAAACTGCATATCAAGGCAGATGGCCGCTCACCCGAGCATGGTTCCACTGGAGGTTTCTTACATTAAAGGGAGTTGCCTAGGGCAGGTGAAAAACTGATACAAGTTGGAAGTGTATAGGAAAGTGATGTGTGATTAAAATCTCCTGTGATGATCATGAAAGCATTCGTATGTTGATTCTGTAGCTTAGCTGTAACAGTGTTGATGATGTCATGCCAGTAGGGAGAAGCTGACAGTGGGATGTAAACAGCACAATGGCACGTTAACTCTCTGAGCAGGACACATGCTCACAGCTAGCAGTTCAATGTTGTTTTCGAGCACTGCAATCCCCTCTCCTTTCTTCTTACAGCTCTGTCTGCAGGCTCTGTCAGCCAGAGTGGAAGCTGGGGATATTACAGTGAGAGTCTGGAATATGCTCCTGCAGCCAAGTCTCAAAGCACATAATGCTGCATTCCCAATATTCCCACTGGGTTGTAGTCAGCGCACCAAGCTCGTCCATTTTATTTGCCAGGGACCTCACATTTCAGCTTATAAAACACATTTTAAAAGCTGTCTGTGGGCATTATGACATGTCAGGGGCAAAAATAGACCTGAAGAGTAAAATAACTTGGGGATTTTAAAAGTGCTCAAGAACCCCAGTTTGGGGCATAACTGGCCTAATAGGAGATAGATCAGCAGTGCAGCAGTCCTAGTTGTAGCAAAAGGGGAAAAAAAGTATAATTACTTTTAAAATATTTGACATGTTTCCAGGTTCATTCTGAAGTTTATTCTATTCGATTTATTGGTACTTTACACTAAAACATCTATAATGTGTTTTATAAGTGTGTTTATAAGTTTTAGATTTGCTGTGGATGACGGTCCCCTGAAGTTGTTAATATGTCAATAGTAACATCATATAATAAGTATTACCAATCTATCAAGGTCAATGTAGTCTGAATGTTTGTTTTCAACTCGCTTTGGATAAAAGCGTCTGCTAAATTAATAATTTGCAATCTTGGTTACACATACAACACTAAAAAAAGTATGAGTAACAATGGTTGCAGTCTCAAAGCATTTTACATAATAAACGGAACTTAGATGTAAGTAGAAAGGGTGTCTGCCTCCTGAATCTGGACTTATAGATGGTTCCACATGATAGGCCATGTTAGCTTAAAGGCTCTGCCTCTCATTGTACTTTAGTAAACTCCATTATAGTTCAATTTAACTTTATTTATATAGCACCAATTCACAACAAAGTCATTACAAAGGACTTTACATATCTGTATAGCCTTGACTTTATTATGCAAAAAAAACCCCAACCCAGATGAGCAAGCCTATAGGGAACAGCCGAGAGAAAAAACTGCCTTTAATGGAAGAAACCTCCAGCAGAACCAGGCTCAGGGTGGGCGGTCATCTGCCTTGACCGGTTGGAGTGAGTGCAAAGTGGAGAAAGAAAAGAAAAGAGCAACAAGAAGCAACAACAAAACACTGGCCAGGTTGGTAGGATGAGCAGCTGCACACTTGAAACACACAGTTCCAGTGCCAGGGACACCTGCAGGAAGGGACAGAGAGAGGGAGAAGCACAACTATGGGAGAGACACAATCATATAGACAATCATTCTGAGATTGAAGTGGTATATAGGGACAATACAGTACTATAAGGTCTTTGACCATTAAAAGCAATATATGTAAAGAGGAAGCCAATGGAGAGAAGCTATTTAGGGGAATATGATCTCTCTTTCTAATTCCAGTTGGTACTCTTGCTCCAGGGTTTTGGATTAATTGCAGGGTTTTTGGAGGCTTATTTGGCGACCGGGTAGCTCAATGGAAGAGGTTTGCAGGATCAGATACCAGCCTATCCACCAGGTGTGAGGAAAAAGGTGCTGCCCCAGCGGCTACCTATTGGTCCCTCCAGAGGGGTCCCTCAACAATAACTATATGGTTAGACAGCATATTTCTAAGATTTTTAGGCCCAAATATAATAACCTCCATTTTGTGTGAATTTAAAAGTAGGTAATTATAGGGCATCCATGCCCTTTGTCTCTTAGGCATGGTTATGTTTAGCTAATTGATTTGTTTTAATCTGGTGTCATCTGCACAGCAATGGAAATTTATGGAGTGTTTTTTAATAATATACATGCCCAAAGGAGACATGTATTGAGTAAAAAGTATTGGCCCTAGTAGAGAACCATAGTAGTCCTTTTTTAAATTCGTTTGTATTTTGATTTTTTGCATTTCTTTTCCTGAGTTCTCAGGGCCACTGTACAGAATTGGGTCAGGTGAGCACCTTGCATGGGAGCCACTGCCGTGAGTGTGTGTGTGTGAATGGGTGAATGGGAATCAACATTGGAAAGTGCTTTGGATAAAAGCGCTATATAAGTGGCCATTTACCATCATTGTTATAGCTGTCAATAATGACAATAATAATAAACAGACATTGCTGGGAACGGGTGGGATATAACCCATCTAGCCCATCTGAATTTGTTAAAGAAGGATTTTGACAAAGGAAAATGTAATAAAAAGTTTTAGTGCTTGTATATCAATAGATTAGTTATTATGGGACCCAAAAGCGACTGCATGCAGGTGAGAATTTTAGGTGGGATTTAGAAATGGCAACGAATAGGATGATCTCATGCTGAGATGTAAATTGTTACACATTTTGAAAGCAGCTAAAGAAAACGACCTTTAACTTCTAGTTAAAAATTGTAATCATGGAAAGACAGAAGATAGATAGATAGACAGAAGTAGCTATTAGAGGATCTGGGGCGGCTATAGCTCAGTTTGGTAAAGGCAGTTGCTTACGGACCACAGGGTGAGTGGTTCGATCCCCGGCCCTGGCTATATGTCGAAGTGTCCCTGGGCAAGACCCTGAACCCCTAACAGCCCATTCCCCCTTCCGAGCGATGCAGTGCCGGTCCAAGCCCGGTAGAAATTGGGGAGGGTTGCGTCAGGAAGGGCATCCGGCGTAAAAACTGTGCCAAATCAACATCAGGACAATGATCCGCTGTGGCGACCCCGAACTCACGGGATAAGCCGAAAGGAGAGTAGTAGTAGTAGCTATTAGAGGATCTGCTGGGGTCTGGATGTAGGGTGATCAGATCATCATAAGTGGGTCCAAGAAGAAAAAAAAGTTGTTGTCAAGCCATGTTAACTATTAGGGGACACGGGTGCCTTTTGTTCAAAGTGATCTGTTTGCCTGTTGATGCTTCTTGTGATTCAATTGTATCCTTACACTACAATTTCCACTGACATGTATGAGTCCTGTGTAATATTTAAATTCCATTTCAAACAAAGCAATTAGATTAGAAAAAAATATAAAAAATGTTAGAAAGGGTAAGGTATGTTCAATGACCTTAAGAAAATTGCCGCCCATGTGAGACTTCATGCTTTCCTGGAGCCCCACTGCTGCAGTTGTGTCATCCCAACACCAATGATGGCTGCTTTGGCTCTAGCTAAATGGAGACAGACTTTCTGTAACATGACCAGCTCTTTCATATGCACCTCCTGGCAGTTCCTAGGACAGCTGTACCATTCACCTCCCAAAATGAACACTAATGTAGTGTAGGATGTAGTGGAAATTAGACTTGCAAAGAAGTCTTTTTAGCCACTTCAGTCCATAGCTGGTTAAAATAGGGTTAATTACTGTACAAATAAACAGGAATGTAAACAAACAATTTTCTATATGTCTACATATACATATTACTTATGTACAACACACAGTTCCCTCCAAAAAAATGTAATCTCACAGAATATTTCTAAATTACAAGCTCTTTGTTCTCAGTTACTACAGGAGGCTCCTTATACATCTGCTTATAAATATTGATCTCTGCAATACTCCACAATGACTTAATGTTAATGAGGAGTAAACAAGTTTTTTTCTTGCCATCAATAAAATACGCTGAACTACTACTGAAATGGTTTTAAATATCACCAATAAGCAAACTAGTATAAGCTAATTAGAGAGTTAGACAATTTAACAGACTCACAATTTTCATGAAGTCAAGAGAGCTGGTGACCAAAGCACAGGAGCTCTCCAAATTTCACCAAAACTTACTTCACAAATTACATCAATAAAGTATGGGATACTAACATTTTTACCAAATGAATGAAAATCTTGTCACTGTGAAAACTTCACTATAAATGGGAAATGTTCTGCACTTATATAGCACTTTTCTACCTATTGCCACTCAAAGCACTTTACCCATTCACACACTTACAAATTGCCAGGACCAACATTCACCTGGAGCAACTAGGTTAAGGACAAGGGATGATGAAAGCTCCTACAACTCACTGGACATTAAAAACAGATTTAGATGTTGGAGCATAGTTAATTAATAATTTCAGTGAATTTTTATTAATATAGGAAATATATTTCATATAATGCATAATGTTTCAAATTCATATCAGTGTCTATACTTTTTCACTTTAAGTAAAGATATCAGTGCTTTTACTTTTTATCGTATCTATACTACAGTAAAAAATGTGTGCTTTTGAAACCTCTGTCCATTTAAAGGTCAAGAATGTCTTTGAAGCTATGTTTATAAAAAAATAATTTCAAATATAAGTTTCATTAAATACATTTTACTTTAAGACAGTAACCTAAACACAATCTTCAAATTTTAAATTAGTTAGTGATTAAATTAAAAAAAACAAAATGTAGAGAGAAAAAGTAATAAAATATACAATACACACAATACACGGTTGAACAAGCATTAAAAAATGTAAATTAAGCTAATTTGTGTGTGTGTGTGTGTGTGTGTGAGAGAGAGAGTGTGTGTGTACTGTGTGTTAGAGAGATGACAATGCGAAGCAGCTCAGCCGGGTAGCATCTGCATTCCCATCCTGCCTTTATTTATGCAGTAACAAGACTAGATGTGAGTGTAAACCACATTAGACTTCTCCCAAGCAGGAAATATCCTGAGTGTCAGGCTGCATTTTGTCAGTGTTCTCACTGATTGCTTCCTACATTTCATTATGCTAAATGCAGCTTTTTACATACAGCAAGGAGTGTTTTGTAGGGAGGACGGCCAGGAGACGCATCCTGGGAGCATCTGAGCATGCAAGCCATGAACAGAGGGCGTCCCTTGCCAGCTGCTTATTGTGAACAGGTTTTTAAAAGCTTTTGACAGGTTGAACTGCAACACCACACAACCACATCAACCTCAATCCTCTTCCTGCAATTCCAGTGGTTCAACAAGGCTGAAGACAAAGCCTCAGAGATCAGTTTGGCAGAGGTATGCTGAACATATCTGCGTTCTAAACCTGCAAAAGGAAATCCCCCACTGGCTAGCTTAAGCTGCATAATAATACAATACAAAAGAGGAATGAAGTAAATTAGTTCAATCAGCTTAGAGTGTATCTATTGCTGTTGTCATAATAACACTGTTAAGTATGAAAATGTAGGCTAGTGGTTAAATTCAATTGGATTGTTTGTAAATTTAGCAAATTTTAAGCTGGCTTTTAATTTTTTCCCTGAGGCTTTATTGCAGAAATGATACAAGGATCTATGCATGATAAACTGTCAGAGCCAAGAGGGGGGATTCAAGTGGAAGATGTGCACTGACAGTACGTCACATGATGCATTAGCTCTTGGCAATGCAAAAACCTTTCAATTGGAACAAGAATTAGGAGCTGCCAAACAAAGGACTGGACAAATATCAGGCTAAGCCACAGATGCTTTCACGCAACAGATATCTGTCAGTTTATCAGTGCATTTAGGGGGCACACACATCAGTGGGACTCTCACTGATATGAGTGATACTTTGTTTTGTAGTTTTATGTTCAATAGGAGATTCCGAGACTATTTTTTACTGCTGCTTTATTTGAGGCTTTAAAAGGTCACAATTTGAAAGAAATCAGTCAAAATAAGAGTTTTTGCATCTAACTGTAACTGGATAGTAAAGAGAAATGTATCCACAGTGTGTCTATATTTGCTGTGTTACTTACAAAGGAAGTCCCACACTTTTACTCATTTGGGGTTGGCAAATTTAGCATAGAATGATGGGAAAAGTTACTTAATAACAACCAAAAGGTGATACATGCACGTGATAAACTCTGTGCATGACTGAGCATGGAGAGGAGCTAGTGGTTATCTATTGTTAAGGATGTCACCTGAAACACAAGCAAATTTGTTGGCAAGAATGGTTAAAGAGTGGAAGAGTCCAAAACGATTCATGGACTTTAAGGTATGTGGATCACACTGATTTTTGACGTTGTTGCATGACAAATTGCAATCACAAAAATTCTATAAAACAATCACAAATTATTTTGCTGTGTTGTTCTGCCCTAGTATGTAGACATCACCAAATGTGCTCTAACAGTGTTTTCACTTCATTTAGTGTCCTAAATACAACGGTAGGTAGGAATGGACCAAATTACCTAAAGACCAGAACTCGGTTCTGCTATTAGTACTGGAGAAGTTAAGAATAGTTTCTATTTATTATTGCTACTTACAGATATCTCGAACATTTTATCTCACCAAAATCTGTTTCTGTTTTTTGATATCGATGCACTGTCACTATTTTAGTGTATTAATGGGTGGCACAGAAAACTTGTAGGAGATATATTACAAAGTACTGTCCAAAATCTAGGTTGAATGATCCAAAATCAAAAGTCAGGTGACTAAAATCTATTAATTGTAACCTTGGTCTACTGGATTCTTTTTAAGGCTACATAGGGTTCCATTACTAAGATAATAAAAGTGGAATATGTTCTTCCAACTATACAAGCAGTTTCTAAATGGACATTTCCCTAAATTGAGATTTCTATTTGTAACAGCTTAGGATGAAATCTAGTTGTTTAAAAAAAAGAGAATTCTAACAAAAATGTGTGGAGGGCCACAGTTTGACATGCTGAATCTGGGTTCCTTTCCAAAAAGGTGCCCATTTATCCTTCTGGCCTTTCCTGTTAAAATCTGTGAGCTAAAAACCCATTCATGCTATAGAAATCTAACGTATGTATTTATGTTTGAAACCACCTACTGGTGTCTATAGTAACTGATCGGGCTCACAGTGCGAGTCCATCTTGTGTCAATGTGTTGTTAACTTTGACAATTGACATTGTCCCTACTAGATTTAAAACAGCTGTGTTTATTAGCAAACCACAAATGTATCTTTATAATTATCAACTAGCCTATAACCTTTCAGTATTTACATACAAACAATTACTGAAAAAGTTTTGTTTCAGTAGCTTATGTACAACAGTATATTTCTAAAAATCTGAGGGGGACCCAAGGACAGCCAGACTTAACCTAAACAGATCTGAACCCAATCCAAAGTGCAGGTGACCTGAACAGACACAACAAATGCTCCAGCATCCTGATGGATCAATTAACAAGCAGCCACAGTGGAAGAGCAGCAATATGTTAGTGTCAGAACAAATTTAAAGTTGTGGAAACCAAAACATTTTATTTATTTTTCAAAGACAAATGAAATAAAATTAAAAACTAAATAATAAAATTGAAAGCCTTGTTCCCACCTAATGCACGATAAAACGTTTTGTATGGATTATAAAAAAAGCCTTTTTAATATCAGGGAATCAAGTTCATTCCATTTTGAGGCCACTGATAACAAGCCCTTACTGCTCGTCAGAAAAAACTCAGTTAAGTTGTAAACTTCACAATTCTCCTTCTCTCCTACATCAAAATACAACTGATACCTGTGTCCTTGGGTCCAGTTGGATTCACACAAGTATTGAAAATTTTGGCATAGAGACCTGAGAGCCCTGCCAGTAAAAGTAAACATGAGCTGACTCAATTGAACAGTAATCCTAAGCACAGACGAGACCCATCAAGATTGCTCCCCTACCTTTTCTTGGGCCTGTGCAGGTTTTCTCCCACAACTCAAAGAACTACAGATACAGAGGGTTCATCGGTGAGTCAGTGTGAATATGAGTGTCCTGCCTTTTTGTGCATTCATGCCAAGGCTCTCAACTGATTGTATAGGTGTGAGCAGAGCCGTAGCCTGTTGCAGTTGCTCTCCTTCTTTTGGTGTACTTCTTTTTATTTAATCTTCCTTCCTTTAATCTTCCATTTCTTAGTATAGTTAAGTAACTAGTTTATTGTGTAAAGCTTACCCTCTCTAACCTTGCGGTTGGAAGGAATTTCTATCTTTGCTTTTATCATCTGTAAACTTTTTTTGCTTCAAGCTACGACCAGTGCACAACAGCTGTATGGAACTGCGGGTGGCTCATTTGTTTACAGTTGCGAACAGCTGATAGATCTGTAGCTGGTCGGCAGTTTCATTTGGACTTTAAACATCCCGGTTGGTATAAAGGGGGAAAACAGCAAGAGGTCACAGAGCTGGTAAAAAGCGGAGAGGAGGAAAAGAAAGCAGGTGAGTGAGGGCGAGAAAATTCAAGCCGCATCTCGCATCTGTGATTATGGGCAAAGTGGGGTCTCTGGAGAACAAGGTGGATGAGTTGACTGCGCTGAGGATGATGGAAAATATCTGTTGAGAATACAGTCTAATGTGTTTCATGACTGCAGGACAGTATGCCTGACACATGCATCAGTATTGATGGCTTCAGCACAGTGCGGGCGGATCAGAGGAGAAAGGAAAGAGGAAAGGAGGGGGACTGGTCGTCCACATTAACAACAGATGGTGTCATACTCGTCATGTCTCTTTGGAAGAGAGTCTATTGCTCTGATATTGAACTGTTGGCATTTGGCCTCCGTCCATAAAATGCCTATAGAGTTCTTACATGTCGTCTACATCCCTCCCTCCACAGACGGTGTGTGTTACGTTATACACTCGGTCCCAGCCAGACTACAGACCCAACATCCCAACTGTATCTTGTATATACAGTGCCTTCATAAATATGAATACCCCTCTTAATTTTTCACCTTCTGTCATGTTACAACCTCAAATGTAAATGTATTTTATTGGGATTTTATGTGACAGACCAACACAAAGTGGCGCATAATTGTGAAGTGAAAGGAGAATGATAAATGGTTTTCAAAATGTTTTACAAATAAATACATAGTGTGGCATGCATTTGTATTCAGCCGCCATAAGTCAATACATTGTAGAGCCACCTTTTGCTGCAATTACAGCTGCAAGTCTTTTGGAGTATGTTTCTACCAGGTTTGCACGTTTAGAGAGTTACATTTTTGCCCATTCTTCTTTGTAAAACAGCTCAAGCTCAGTCAGAACTACAAAGGCTACGATTGAACTCACGAACTGTAGAAAAGGCTGGTGGTCAGGGAAAGGAAGAACAAGACAGAGAATATGCTGGGATCAACAATGACACACTAGCAACTAAACAATCACACACAAGTCCTTAAATACACAGAACATGCAGGGATGGTGATAATGACAATCAGGAATCAGTGAACCAATAACCCATCCAAGAAGCGGAAACCGGGGGGAACAGAGACAGACAGGTGAAGCCTTGGCTGGTGGGGAGGAATACTGCAGGGGGCACAGAGAACAGTAAATGAATGCACACACAAAAGAAAACTAGCAGATACTAAAACAGACTTATAACAGGGCAATTCTAACACATGAATATGTTTTGATCTAAACCATTCCATTGTAACTCTGGCTGCTTTAGGGACGTTGTCCTGCTGGAAGATGAACCTCCAACCCAGTCGCAAATCTTTTGGAGACTCTAACAGATTTTCTTCGGTATTTGGTTCCATCCATCTTCCCATCAACTCTGACCAACTTCCCTGGTTCTGCTGAAGAGAAGCATCCCCACAACATGATGCTGCTACCGCCATGTTCCATGGTGGGGATGGTGTGTTCAGGGTCATGTACAGTGTTAGGTTTCAGCCACACATAAGGTTTTCCATTCAGGCCAAAAAATTCAATTTTGGTCTCATCTGACCAGAGCACCTTCTTCCACATGTTTGCTGTGTCCCCCACATGGCTTGTTGCCAACTGCAAATGGGACTTTTATGGCTTTCTTTCAACAATGGCTTTGTTCTTGCCCCTATTCCATAAAAGGCCGATCTGTATAGTGCATGACTACTAATAGTTGTTCTGTGGACAGATTCTACCACCCGAGCTGTGCATCTCTAAAGCTCCTACAGAGTTACCATGTGACTATGACGCGTTTGTTCACTAATGTTCTCTAACAAACCTCTGAGGTCTTCACATAACAGAACTGAGATTAAATTACAAAACAGGTGGACTCTATTTACTAATTAGTGACTTCTGAAGGCCATTGATTACACTGGATTTTAGTTAGTGGCATCAGGGTAAAGGGGGCTGAATACAAGTGCAAGCCACACTTTTCAGACTTTTCCAAAGATTTTGAAAACCATTTATTATTTTCCTTTCACTTCACAATTATGTACCACTTTGTGTTGGTCTGTCACATAAAATCACAATAAAATACATTTACAATTGTGGTTTTAACAGGACAAAAGGTGGAACATTTCAAGGGGTATGAAGAATTTTGCAAGGATTTTTATGACTTGTATATTTGTATAATCTTCTCTCCTTGCTCCTCAATCTTTACTTCTTAGAACAGATACGGGCAGGTACAACAGAGCAGTCTTGCGATGTCCTTTAAGAAGGGGGACTGGGAAATCTTCTGGGCAAGGATTAAGGAACAGAGAACAATCATTTAAAAGATTTGGAACATGCCCAATGTCTGTCCTGTGACGGACTGGTGACCTGTCTATGGTGTAACTCACCTCTTCCTCATTGACAGCTAGGTTTGGCTATAGCAGCCAAGAAGCTATTAATTGGATAAGTGGTATAGATAATGGATGGACTGATTTTCATCATTCTTTTACTTCCAAAAAATAACCAGCTCATACCTAATTCCTCTATATATTTGAGGAATTATCTATAAACCCAGTAGTATTGAAATTCATAAATTTGTTGTTTGGGTTTTGAGAATAATGTTGCTTTTTCTTTGCTACGTGCTGACAGATTGTGGTATCGTGACTTGGTTTCTAAATAAAATCTCCCCCTGAAGTGTGTGCTTCCAACCTGTGATTTATTCATAGTGAATGCTCAACATTTTTTCCTTCCCGGGGCTTGAAGCAGTGCTCTATTTGTTTATCAAAAGCTGATAGAAAAAGCGTAATTCATCCTGGAATGGAGCCACTCACTGCAGTCAGTGAACATGAAAATTGGATTCAGGTAGATAAGTCAATCTGTGGGTCGGATCCTTTTACTGTTGACCCGAGAGAGTCAGAGTAAGGAGGTGAAGAGAGTTCTACCACAGCATTTTCATATTTTATCAGTCCTTAAATGTATATTTGTTTCACTTTTGCCTACAGAAAAATTATTTATTGTAATTGTTTTGTGTCAGATATGCTCTTGCCTGTAATGATTTCTTGCTTTTCTTTTCCAGCTATACTATCTGTTCGGGTGCAACTACTTAAATTCAACGTTTGTCATTGCACTTTTATTTTAGAGAAGCATGCAATATAATAAGATAAATAGATAGATAGCTAGATAGATACAAATCACCTGCAACATTACCACTGGTGTACTTAATACTGGAGGACAAGGGTCCCCATGGCCATTCTGAAGCGTCTGTGGCTACGCAGCCATATAGGCAGAAAAATGTGATAGACTGTGTGCAGTGAAGTGCAAGAATAGGCCTAGAAATATTTTACATTCTACTACAAGTACCACTTTAAATCTTTTACTAAAAAAAGTACTAAACAGATTATCTGCATTTTTTCCAAGTCCAAAAGTAAAAATACTTCACCAAGAAAACAATCACATTATAAACAATACTGAGTATGGTAATTATGTCAAAACATGTACAGTAATTAATAAAAGAAAAAATAAAAGAAAAAATAGATGTAAAGATCACTGTTGGTAAAGATGGAGCTGATTTTAACCGATTTTTGTCCTGACAGATGATACATTAGCATTTATCAGTTATCATCATCATCATCAGCATTATAATCGTCAGATTTTTATAAAAACATTATACATTTGTATTAAAATAACCAGGTAGTATTAATGTTGTGGCTGATTAGTGTATATAAGAAAAAAAAGCAATAAACTTTGCATTACAAATCTGGTTTACAGATGAGATGAGCATAATCCAATTGGCCAAATATCATATCTCTTGCATTGTCTTCTTAGAAAATGCCTCACGCAGAACAGCATAGCCTTCTGTGTATGGCTTTGTACAAAAAAATCCCAGATGTACCTGAAACTACTGAAATCCACTACAGCATGCAACCCTAAGCCCCTGGATACTGGAGTTCAGCAGTGTCAGCAGGGAGGATTCACGTCCTAACAATCGGTACAACTAGAATATCTCCGGAATACATGTCTTTGGGTGTATGAGAATTTACTTACATGTACTTGGAATGTAAACTAAATCCTTATTCACACTGGATTAACAATTTACGTAGAGATCAAATCTTCATTGTGCTTCTCTGTGCGCCTCTGGACTGGAGCTCAGGAAACTAATTGTTATGGTCTGTAATATATGGACATTAGACAGGTCAAAGACAAAAAATAAATTTATATCATATCTGTAATTCTTTTTAAACCTTTTAAATCTCATATATTTACAATTATACCGTAAATGTTCAGTCTGCTTTTGACTGTGATTTTCTTGACTTTAATGTATAAATATTGTAGATGGATTTAGATCACTACAAATCCTAGATGCTAAATGTGTTAATGTCTTTAACTGAAAGTATTTAGTTAAAGACCATTTTATCATTACTTACTGTATTTTATTTAATATGGAATAAGTTACACACAGTTGTCATTTCTCATGACACTGACACAGCTACAGGTCAATTGATGGATTACTATGAACATACAGTAGAAACCAGCTGTATGTCATTATAGTTATGATTAAACTTTGCAAAAATTAACTTAAGTGAACTGTGAACCACCAAAGAGTGGCACATTTTGGTTTGACCAGACAACTAAAAATAATTTATTTGTTGCTCGTGAGCAAAAGGATCAGATTTTGGAAACTTCAACATGTAATTTGAACATAGCAAAATTGTGTGTGCTGACTGGCTTGTCTACACTGAAGGTGTATGGTGCATCATAAAGATGATAATGAGACAATGTTGGACTGTTGAGCAGCTGTTACTTGTGTCCAGAAAGAAGAGATATTAAATATTCCACTTGCAAACCTGCAACAATTAGTAACTTTAATTCCAAAACCATTAAAAAGTGTAAATCGAAGGTAAGATAACATAACACAGTGGTAAGAAGACACTGCAGTGGCTGAAGGGGCAGCAGTAGCTGGGGTCGGAGGTTCGTGCCTCGCACATGTCCAAGTGATCTTGGGCAAAACACATTACCCCCAAAAGCCCCTAAATTCTAAATTTGCTAGTATTTACAAAATGCAATTAGGCATATAAAATGTTGAAATCTTAACTTCAGAGTTTCATCAATGTATCAATCAACAAATCCCAGCTTTCAGTATTTATTTAACTAATTTGTTTATTATTTATTGCAGATAGGAAAAAACTCAACTTTTCTAAAAATAGGGTTTGTATTATATGATATTTATCATTATTATTTACAGAATTTTGGCACAAATCATATAAAGAACTTAAGAATATGATATTATGTTACCGAAAAAAGCTATAAATCAATTAATACAGGTAGAGCTGGATATTGTAGCTTAATGCACATAGTTTCATTTTTCATGTGCAAATTTCCCCTCAAAAAAAAGTGGTTGGACTAACTTAACTGACAGAGGGGCAAGTGCTATCTATCAAATATCTCTATGGATATGATTTCTGAATAGGCTGAGTGTGCACGTATACATTCAAACTGGGTAAGAGAGCTCGCATTGATTTAACATAACAGAACAAGTGGACTATGGTAAAGCATATTTTTTTGTTAACTGAAAAAACTAATCATCATCAAACGGACTGGACTGGGATAAAAAAAAATTGGCCCTTGACTTTTGGCCTAATAGATGCAGACTTAAACAGCTGTTTTTTTGTTTTGTTTTTTTTTGTCCTTTCGGCTTATCCCGTGAGTTCAGGGTTACCACAGTGGATCATTGTTGGCGTGTTGATTTAGACTGAACTGTGATTTGGCACAGTTTTTTCACTGGAGGCCCTTCCCTTCCAATTTCTACTGGGCTTGGACCAGGATTGGAATGGGGCTGTTTGGGGTTCAGTGTCCTGCTCAGTGTCCTGCTCAGAGACTTTGACATATACCTGGACTGGGGATTGAACCACTGACCCTGTGGTTCATGGATGACTCCCTTTACAGATGACGCCCCATAGTAACTTAGTTATTATTTAATTTTAATATCTTGTATTTTTTTTGGCTACATCTAGTGATAAATATAATGATAAATGTTTGAATACTTTTAAAGTTTGGACAATTTAAACACAGTGTTCACTGATTTGTTTTTTGCAAAATAAATAATCAGAAAAGAAAATGGAGAGGAAATGAGTAACCTATTATTTACAATCCACTTCAGTTAGAACAGTAAAATGCTTGAATTAAAATATTGAGCAGACATTTTTCTGGATAGAGTACTTTTTGTCATGCATCTGACACTGGACTCTACTTACCTTCACCTTTTGGCCTTCCCTGCACAAATCTACCCACTCACACATCCTCCCCTTTGTCAATTCTTAGACCTGCTCTCCCCCTCTATGCTCCTCCTTCTCTGTCTCTTCCTCTATTTCCATCAATCTTTGCTCTTCACCTTCATTTTCCCTCTTACCCTATTTTCCCCATTCCTGCCTTCTGTTTAACAGTTTTTATTTTGTAGTCACCTTCTTCTACTTCCTGTCTAGTAATTTCAGCTACTTCACCACACATCATTAGCCGGATTGTGTTCACCTGTTCTCCTACCTATTTAACCTGGCTCTTCCCACAATTACCTGCCAAATTTTTTCTGCAGTCTCAATGCTGTGGATATACCAGAGTTCTCATTTTGGACTTTGAGGATTTGTCTGTGTATCCCTGCCTATTGGCCTCTGTTCAGTATTGGGTTATTTGAATAATTTTATGGTGTGGTCCTGAGTTGGTGACTTTGGTATTCAGTGTTTGGTCTTTACTTAATCCCTGCCTGTCAGCTTATGTTAAATTCTGTTAAAATCTCTTTAGATGTTTTTGTTTATTCCTGCTCTACCTGCCACTGTGTATACCCACTATTTGATTCATTGTTATATGTTTTTGATCAGTCTCTGTACATGCACACCTCTAGTTCATTGTCATTAAGCATTCAAGATCAGTCCGGTGGTATTTTTGCTTTTCGTAGCGGTTTTCTGTTGTTTCCTTAAACTTAAGTGCAGTTTAAGTGGAGTTTTATAAGTTTTGTGTCTTCTACCACAGTATGCCATGCACTGACCACTTGCCTGAGTAATGTCCTATACAGTATATCAGATATGGAAAATTATCAGTCCCTCCAAGATTTTGCAATGTTGCGACCATTCCCCAATGAATTCTGTGCGACCTGTGAATTTTGAAGGTCATACAAGCCTTGGAACTTCCATCACAATTTTTTGGGAAAATTCTGTGATATCCTGGAAGGACTGAATTTTGACCTGCTACAGCGTGGATGGGGGTGATGCTGACGTTCAACTATTGCAAGCATCAACAGCTCTTTTGCATTTTGTGTTTGTCTCTATTATCAACTAAAGAGGGACAAGGGATGGGCCAAAGTATTATGTGGTGATTGGGCTGACAATAGATGAGATTCAAACCATTGTTCCAATCAACCAGCTCCAGCTCTTTTTGCTGTATGAGCTGGGTCCAAATTACAAACAGACAAAAAACAAAAAACCAACAAACACCCAGTGGACCTGGACTGGCCAACAGACCCACGGGAAAAATGCCCAGTGTGCCAGATGGCCATGCCTGCATACAGTATACATGCACTCATAAACCAGTGTTTAAGCTTCACTGCAAACAGACCAGGCAGATTGACAGCAAGAGCAAAAACACTGAAGCAATAAAATGCAAACGATATCTATAAGAGTTAGTCCAGCAAGGGAATAAAGTAGCTCCAGTTTGAATTTTTTTTCCTATAACATATTCCACCAGTCCATTTCCTACAGAATTATTCCAGTAAATTCAACCGTATATCAGAACACCTGTCTAGCTAGCTATTAACATCTCTGTTCGGTACCTTGTCTCAAGTATCTTTGTACTTTGACACGCCAGCCTGCAACTTGTTTCAAACCTCCCAGTTCTTTGGCTGCCTGTTCTCCTCTCTACCTGTCCACACATTTTCCCCCTACCTGACCTGGTCATGATGGTTCTTCCTAGAAATTTTTGGACCTGGCCTTCTCATCATCACCTGTCCTTTAAGTTATTTGTGTTTACTTGTTTATCTGGAAAGTAGATTTTTTTACATTAAACTTTGTTTTGGATATCGGAGATTTATTATCCGGACTGTGCTTGTGATTCAGATATAGAATTTACACCCTTTTTTTCATCACCTCTGTCTTCCTAAATTATTAATAGTCACCCTATCCTAGTTATATCTCTCACCTCCAGCCTGCTCATCACTCCCCTGCATTACCTTCACTTGTATTTCCAGGACTGTCTATTATCACTGTGTGTTTCCCAGCTACATCTTGTCTCTTCAGCCACTTCACGTGACACTACCAGCATACTACCTGGGATTTCACCACTCTTCCAGGATGCTTTCCGTACCTGCCAGCACACCACAACTCTGGATCACTACCTTACCTGCTGCCTCACTACTCCTGGCCATCTGTTTCCCCTCCTGCCCACCACTTAACCTCCTTACTCACTGGCCAACCAGGTGAGTAATCAGGCTCTACATTCACCTCCACAAGTAGGACATCCCATTTTCTCCCGTTATACAGCTTTGCTTGATCTGGTCTACATATACTTACCTTGTTTTCGTGTGTGCAGTGTTTGAAAGAGACTTGTCTGCACAAGGATCCTGAACAAGAACATGGCCCCACTGGTTCCTTGCTGTGATCAAATCAAATTTGCATGTCATCTGTGTCAGTGTCATGTTTTGACTAGAATAGAATAATACTTTATTGATCCTTTACAGGAAATTACTTTAGTACAGTGAACCACTAGAAACAAATACAGAAAGAGATAATTAAAAAAAGATAAAAAATAGCAACAAAATAGCTAAATTAACTCAAATATGTAACAAGTGCAATGTGCATTTTCTATTGTTTTTTAAAAAGTCTGATGGCCACTGGCAGGAAGGACTTTCGGCTGAGTTCAGTCCTGCATTATGTTTGAATAAGACTGTGGCTGAATGTGCTCTGCCGAAACACCTCCAGCTCATGCAGTGGGGGAGAATCATTGCTCGGTGTAAAGTTCAGTTTCGTGGGCATCCTTAATTCAGCTACCTGCTGAACATAGTCCAACTTAGCCCAAATTGTGGAGCACGCTCTCTTTAACAGTTTGTTCAGTGTGCCCCCAGCACACCACACCAAAAAACACCGCACTGGCCACCACAGTCTAATAAAAGGTGCACAACAGAGGTCTGCAGATATTATCCAATGTCAAAGCTATGAGTACAGGCTCCACCTTCTCCATCCTCATTTTCTCAGCTCTGGCCGGATTGTGTTGAAGGAACTCAAAGTCAAAAAATATTATCCTCACAGTTGCATCAGAGGACTTCAAGTGGTTATAGGTCCTCTGCAGCATGTAAACTAGACATCAGCCTCTCGAGAGTCTTACAAATGTGAGAAGTGAGGGCTACTGGCCTGTAGTCCTTGGAGTCAGCAGGGAGATTGTTTTTAGGTACAGGAACTATGCACCATGTTTTCCACAGTGCAGGTATCTTTTGAAGGTTCAAGCTCAGGTTGAAATGGTGTGTGCCGATGTTACACAGTTGACTGGAGCAGGTCCTGAGGAGTCTCAGATTAATACCATCAGGACCACCTGCTTTTCCATGCTTAAGTCTGTCCAGTTCTCTCTTCACCTGAAATGGCTGGAGTTCTGGAGTGGTTCCAGAACTCCAGCCAGGGTTCTGGATAGTAAACAGACTTGACTAGCTATTAATAGAAGCTACATTTTACCTAAAAGCTGTTGTGTTTGAGGAGACAGAGGTCTTTCCTCCAACTCACAGACATTTGTTTGCAAGCCGAAACTCAGCAAATGTGCTTCTTGACCAATTTTTGAATTCCATGGTTGGAAGTGTGGCTCACTAACTTTAACAGTACAGTGACACAAAATGCTGCTTTCTCAATTTTTTCTGTGTTTTTCTGTGCTCCTACTAGACACTGTATGTTTCATTGTCAGTCGGACTTTACGTGAACTTTTATTTAAAAATGAGACCCAGCCTGTGAAATGCTTTATAACTCACAGTAATGTCCGACATATTTTTTAACAAAAAATGTTTTTTTTTGCGTTAAAGTTTCAGGAACTATGAGCACAAAACAAAGCTAAATAGACTCTCTTCCTGGTGTAAAACTTGACTGGGGTTAAGTGCACTTCCATACTCTTCCTGTGGGTATTTTTGCGTCTAAGCACCACCATAGCATCAGCGAGGAGACTGGACACCACCAAAATAAGCTTCGGCCAGTCGCTCGTGTCACCAGAAGGGGAACGTAAATTTTGGGTCATTATTGCCTTGCAGGTTCATCACCTCCTTAAGTTATCCACAAATTCACAGAGAGGTCGGACAGCTTTGTTAGGTACGTTGTTGTTCTTATAGGGGCGGTCAAGCAAGCTCATGTTGGCTCCTGTGTCACACAGAACAGTGACAGCATAGCCAGCCATATTTCAGTTGAGCAGGGACTTGTGACGGATGAGTGGGACTGCAAGTTACATGCCTGTGCTCTGTTATAAGTCTGAGTAGATCTGCCATAACCAGCTTCACCTCGCTTTAATGTGGACTTTTTATGTATGTATACTTGCTCAGAACCAGTCAGGCATTTTCCCACTGCCTTGATTGGATCTCATTTCCTGACTGCTTATTCTTCTTTAAGCAGCCAACAGCACCAAGCCCTTCTCCACCCACAAAGCAATGGCTACAATTTAGATTGCTCTGTGCCGTACATTGTGGGCAGCCAAGGGGTCTTTTATGGGTTGGAGGACAGTGCTGCTCAGGGGCTTGGGTCTGCATCACTAGATGCTTCAGTGGCTTCATTGTGGATGTGTCATATCTGACCACTGAATCAATCTGTAGAATTGCTGTGTTGTCTCATGTTCATGTTTGCATGCATCAAGTCTTGGAAGACCTCTGTGCCAATTTTTCACATAGGTGAGATTGGAGTAAGTTTTTCAGCTCTGCCACTGTCAAGTCTTCTTTGTAAACATATCTCTGAAATTACCAGTCTTAACAGTTCTATAAGGTAAACTTGGCAACCATTGTTCAAACTAGGTGCAAAGTTGGTTGTGAAGTATCCAGAATTAAAAAAGAGTTCTGCAGTGTAACAGCAGTATTTCTTTTCAAAATTACATTATAATGGATTTTTTTTATAAATTCAGAGTTGTTGCTATTGCTAACAGCATAACTGATTAACCCTGGTGGAATAATATGTAATTTTAGTTTTGTATAACAAGCAGAGGCTTTTGACTCACTCATCAGAAGAAGGTAAGTCAACACTTACTGAATGTTTACTGTGGTTCAGTGATGAGACTAAATCATATTCATTCACACCTGGTCTGGTTTGTCAGCTCCCCTGCTCCACCACCCACTCGTTTCATTCTTCCATTTGTGCACTTTCATTACATCTCTTCTCATTTATAAACACTCCTTTTCCTCATTGTCTTTTTTTTTCATGTTGCGGGCACAAACCACCACCCCAGCGTTCAAATGCCAGGGGACTGACTGGGGCAGCCTCAGACAGCTTACTCTGCCGGGATCTGTGAGCCAAAACCATGATTAAATCAAATTTTCTTGTGATGAAGTCTCTTTTAGTTGAAATAGTCTATTTCTATTTAAACCTTCATGCAACCTTAATAGTAAGAAATAACTGAGTGGAAAGCAGATTATAGGGTTAAGTGATTAGGAATATCTTACTCATAATTTATGTGTGGTGGGCTTGGACCTGAATGGACTGTTCTGTGTAAGTGTTTATTCTCAGTTATCTTAATTGTTATGGACATATTTTAATATTAAAATATTTCACAAATCCTTGTGCATGTGATGTTTAAAGCTTTGTAAAACAGAAATAATTCACCTTGAGGAAGGAAAAGTCAGTCGTTATATTCAATCCAGCATTCCACCTGCCTATTCAAGCATCACCCAGCTACAGAACATTACATTTTGGAAGATGTCGATTTGTGGCCAAGGACAAAGGAGAACAGCTTGTCTGAATGTCACACCTGTTTGAACTGCAAAGGGCTTAATCTTAAGACTCAGTAAGCTGGAACTGCCTGTGATGCAATGTCATTACAGTAGAAAAGCAGGTCAGGGCTGCTGAGACACAGTTCAAAATGCCACTCTGAGCTGAAGTCTAAATGCTGTCCACAGGAGGTAGTGAGGATAATGTCTTTTGTTCGACCTTTTAAGGGAAAACAGAAATGTCCCTTAAAGACTAGCAACGGACAAAATGTTTCAACAAATGTTATTAGAAAACAGTTTCCTCTGGATGCATGTTATAACATGTAATAATAATTTATCTTTAATTTTGTTAAAATGCAGTACAATTACTTATTGGTATGAATTACATCTTGTCAGATTTATAGAACAGCAGGATAATCAGAGGTAAAAGTAAAAATATTAATAGTGTTTTTTCCAACTAAGAACAGAAATGTAATAAAGAAGACATTTTTTCATGGCATGATATTTTTCATACAAAGAAAAGAAATGAGGTGTAACTAATCAACCAGTTTATTTCAGGCAGTTTATTTAATTTAGGGCCCAGTTGGATGTACTGCAATTAAGTTAATCAGCAATTATTTTTAACTGTTTGACTCAATTTATGAAAAAAACAAGGATTAAAACAGGTTTTAATAAAAATAATGGTTTACTTGGGATTGCTGTACTTGTAGCAAAAATTTCCATGAGGGGCCAAGGGACACATCATCCTTAATACACAAAAAGGAAAAATTCTATTTATAACATTGAGAATGTGTCACAATTTTTGTCATTCTGTGCCCATGCACAATGGATCACTCACAGATTTACTCCAAAGGTAAAACAGTTGGAACTACAAGGTCCAGTTAGTGTTGAATCATTATCTTGAGCTACTCTATGAGCTACTCTATTATTTAGAAAGTTAATAGCTTCTGGGGAAAATATTTTTGTGTGTCTGCTAGAGAAGGTCTTTATTAATCACAGTCTTGATGGAAGCAGTTTAAAAAGTGAAGGTCAGTAGTCAGATGGGTTGGAGATTATCTTGCTTGTACACTGCTTGGCCCTGAAGTAGTGCAGCTGATCACTAGGGAGGACTGTGTATGTAGCTAATGTTCTTCTCAGCTGATGCACTGTAGCCTTTCAATATGATCTGGTTGCTGTGTACCACACTTTATGGGGGATGTGAAGATGGAATAGAACAGGATCTGCACTGTCTGTGGAACTCTTCTTCCATAGATTTATGTGTCAAGAAGCATAAGGGTCATTTTAGAAGCGCAAACTTCAATGATGTCAATTTCTTTCACATTCCAAATATATTCTAATACAGTGCAACCGGAAAGTATTCACAGCACAACTTTTTCCACAATTTGTTATTTTACAAGCCTTATTCCAAAATGAATCTAATTCATTATTTTCTTTAAAATTCTACATGCAATACCCCATAATGACAATATGAAATAAGTTTGCTTGAAATCTTTGCAAATTTATAAAAATTAAGAATAAAAAAATCACATCTACAAAGTACATAAGTATTCATCACCTTGCAATGACAATCAAAATTGAGTTCTGGTGCATCCTGTTTCCAATGATCTTCCTTGAGATGTTTCTACTACCTAATTGGAGTCCACCTGTGGGAATTTCAGTTAATTGGACATGATTTGAAAAAGCATATACCTGTCTACTGAAGGTCTCAGTGCATGTCAGAGCAGTAACCAAGCCATGAAGTCCTTCTGGGGAAGGGTCTAAAAAATGTCTGCAGCATTAAAAGTCCCAGGGAGCACAGTGGCCTCCATCATCCATAAATGAAAGAAGTTTGGAACCACCAGGCTCTTCCTAGAGTGGGCTGGCAAGCAAAATTGATCAATCGAGAGATAGTCAGAGAGGTGACCAAGAACCCGATGGTCACTCTGACAGCGCTCCATCATTTTTCTGTGAAGAGAAAAGAACCTTCGAGAAGAACAACAATCTGTGCAGTCCTCCACCAATCAGGCCTGTATGATAGAGTGCCCGGAAGGAAACCACTGCGTAGTAAAAAGCACATCACAGCCCAAGGGCCACTGCTCACCAACTGGCCAATACCATCCCTACAGTAAGGCATGGTGGTGGCTGCATTATGCTGTGGGGATGTTTTTCACCATCAGGAACTGAGACTAGTCAGGATTGAGGGAAGGAAGAATGCAGTAATATACAGAGACATCTTCAGTGAAAACCTATTCCAGAGCCCTCTGGACCTCCAGAGCAGAATCCATTCTGCAATGAGCAAAAGTCTTTGAGTGCTCAAAAGCCTTTTTTCCCCTTAGAATAGGTTCATCCACGATCATGCCAACTAAGGCCCTTATAGCACTCACATACAGTACATTCAAGACAAAATGAATGCAATTTTGATCAGATACATTGACATCTTAGGCAGTGTATCATTCCAAACCTACAATTGGTGTCCACTAATTACAGTCCAATATTCTTATGAGATACCTGATCAGACCAAGAGAGAAGCACAAAAGTTGTGAATTACTGTAATAAGTATATGTCCAACTCTGGGACTCTCCTTTCATGTTTTAGTCCAATACCTCCCATGCAGCTTTCCTTTCATCCTTCATAATTTATACCAATGACTGCCTTTACATACACTTAAGTAACCAGGTTGATTACCCCAATATCTTGGGTGATTGGGGAAGGGTGTTTACATGCAGCAGATGAGTAATCTGATTTCTCCTCCTCCTCTGACTTATTATGGAAGATTGGAACACAGATTTTAACTGTATAGTAGTTAAAACTTTTTTTAACTAATTTGTTTTGGCTGTGTTCATGTCACTGCAAAGTGTCAGCATGCATCAGTTAAAAAAAAAACTAAATCAAGGGAAAGTGACTTCTTTAGACTTCTACATTTACATAAGATTTAGTCATTTAGCAGATGCTTCTATCCAAAGCAACTTACATGTGAGGTACAACGCAGCAAGAATCTAAGTCAAGGATCATCTAGAGGTCGTCAAACATCAAAGCAAAGTCCTATCTGAAAAGTGTTCACATTTCAGGAGATGCAAGTGTGAGAAAGAGCAGAAAAGTAGTTTTTTTAAAAAAATAGATTTAAGTGCATAGGAAGATGCAGAACAGTTCTGTTTTCAGCAGTTTTTTGAATATTGGGAGAGAATCTGCTGAGTGTGCAGAGCTTGGTAGCTTGTTCCACCATCGTGGGATCATTGTGGTGAAGAGTTTTGCTTGGTGTCTTTTGTGCGGCGCTGGGACCACCAGACGTCATTCGTTGGCAGACCGCAGCGGACAGCAAGGATTGTAGACCTGAATGAGTGAGTTGAAGTAAACAGGAGCTGTTGAGTTAACCACCCTGTAAGCAAGAGACAGTGCTTTGAACCTGATGCGAGCAGCGACAGGAAGCCAGTGTAGAGATCTAAAGAGTGGTGTGACATGGGTCTTTTTTGGCTGATTAAAAATTAGGCGAGCTGCTGCGTTTTGGATCATCTGCAAGGGTTTGATTGTGGATACCGGTAACCCCATTAACAAAGCATTGGAGTAATCAAGATGAGATATGACCAGCGCCTGTACAATGACTTGGGTTGTATACTCCATGAGGTGGGGTCTGGTCTTTCTGGTTGTAGAGGGCAGAACAGCTTTCTGGTGTCTGAGGTGTTGCTGAGCTTCTCTTGGTAGTATTCAATATTTGCTGACACTGTGAGAAAAAGATCCAAGCAGATGATGATACTCAGCAAGGGCAGATGGAGTCTTGGATCCAAATCATCAGGGATCTAATTGGTGAGCCACGCATTAGAAGCTGAGGGATGAGCAGGTCTCGAAGACATGGGGCAGAGACAATCCAGACACGATGAAAGTGTATTGCAGTGGCTGTCCGTGGCTGCATCTGCAAGGGTAAGGTCGAGGTTGTTGCCAGCTTTGTGGGTCGGAGGAGTGGAGACCAGACTCAGGTCAAATGTGTTTAGAAGAGCAAAAGCGTAAAGGGAGAAATTAAAACTCAAAGAAGGGGACCAGTGAGGCTGTGGGGGAACTTCAGGAGTGTTTGGACTAAATGAACTGGGATGTTTTTAGGTCTGTCACTGCCAGTTTGGATGAGTACACGGACACTTTGACCTCCTATATTAACTTCTGTGAGGACAGTGTCATTCCACCATCCACCAGGCTGAGTTATAATAATGACAAACCCTGGTTCATAGCTAATCTCAGACGGCTGAGGTCGGAGAAAGAGGCCACATTCAGAAGTGGCGACAAAGACAAATACAAAGAGGCAAAGTAGAGATTTAGCAAAGATGTGAGCAGAGCTAAATCAGCGCATGCTGAGAGAATGGAACAGCAATTCTCAGCAATGACTCTGCCTTTGCTTGGAAGGCAATAACTAAATATAAGCATAGAGCCCCCCACTCTGAATGAACAGCGCCTGGCCAACAGCCAGAATGAGTTTTAGCGCCGCTTTGAAAGACAATGAGACAGACCTGATATTCCCCACCAATCATTGATCAACATTGATCTCCACTCCCACAACTGGATCACACACACAGCTTCACACCTCGGCTTTACCCTTTGGCCATCACACCTCTCACCATCAAAAAAGGAAGATGTGAATAGACTGGAGATCTGCCATGTGCCAGTCTGCTTTAAGACATCAGCCATCGTACCAGTCCCTAAAAATGCAAGGATCAAGAGACTTAATTATAACAGACCCATTGTCCTGTCTTCTGTGGTCATTAAGTGCTTCGAGTGCCTTGTCTGGTCCCACATCAAGGACATAACAGACCACCTTCTGGACCCCCTCCGGTTAGCCTACAGAGCCAACAGATCTGTCGACGAAGGCGTAAACATGGCCCTCCACTTCATCCTCTAGCATCTGGACTCCCCAGGATCCTACGCCTACTAGGATACTGTTTGTGGACTTCAGCTCTGCTTTCAATACAGTCGTTCCAGCTCTGTTATGAGATAAGCTCTTCCAGCTGAATGTGCCAGACACCATGTGCAGGTCGAATTACGGACTTTCTGACAGACAAACAGCAGTTCGTGAGACTGGGGAAGCTCATCTCTGACTCACTGACCATCAGCACTGGTCCCCCCCTGGCTTCATTCTTTCTCCTCTGCTATTCCAACAGCTGCACATCTGGTCACCAGTCTGTCAAACTCTTGAAGTTTGCAGATGACACCACCCTCATCGGCCTCATCTCTGATGGAGACGAGTCTGCCTACAGGAGTGAGATGGACCATCTGGTGTCATTGTGCAGCATAAACAACCTGGAGCTCAACACTCTCAAGACAGTAGAGATGACAGTGGATTTCAGGAAAGCCCCAGCTCCCCTCCCCTCCATTACCCTTTGCTGCACTCCAGTGACCTCAGCAGAGTCCTTCCACTTCCTGGGCACCACGATCACCCAAGAGCTCCTTCACCAAGAAGGCTCAGCAGAGGCTGTACATTTTGCGGCAGCTGAAGAAGTTTTACCTCCCTGTAAAGATGTTGGTGAATTTCTACATTGCCATCATCAAATCTATTCTCACATCCTCCATCACAGTCTGGTTTGCTGTATCCATGGCTATGGACAAGGCTAAGCTGCAGCGCATCATCCCCCTCAGCTGAGAAGGTTATTGGCTGTAGCCTCCCATCGCTTTAGGAGCTGTATGTCTCCAGGACCTGAAGAAGCCAGGATTGCAGCCAACCCCTCTCACCCAGGACACAAACTGCTTCAGCCCCTCTCCTCTTGCAAGAAGCTCTGTTTCTTCAAGGCCAGGACATAACGTCACAATACGTTCATTCCCACTGCCGTTTCTGTCTCACTGCAAAGCAGTTAACCTGCTGCACAGCGCCCAAATCCCCCCCAGATAACCCCACCAACCCACGGACAGTCACTCTCAAGTTGTACTACCTCCCATTGCACACTCACTTTTTGTACATGGTTTCTTATTTTATTTTTTATTGTATTTTATTCCGTCTTTGCATACATATTTTATATTTGTTGTTTGTCACACCTTTGCATTCTAACTTTATATTCTAGATTATGTGTGTGCACCTGACAACAAGACAAATTCTTAATACTGTCAAGTGTTTTGAACTGTGCCTGGCAATAAACAGGTTTCTGATTCTGGTTCTGATTCTAAAATACACAAAGATCCAAGTGTGGGGTTAATCGGGTTTTAATGTTATTTCATTTCATGGGAAAATGAAGGCCTGCATAGAGATGAAAAGGCAACCTTCTTTTGCCATTTAAGCGGAACAGGAGAAGAATTAAAAAAAAAAAAAAGCTTGGTAAAACTGTCCAATAATCATATACCTATCATGTAATATTCAAAAAGTACCCCGTAACTACAGAATAGCACTACTATAGGTACTGTTCTTATACACACCCATTCTGTAATATTTCATAAGTACCCTTTAGCTACAAAATATTTACACGGTAGGTATTTTTGTTATTCCCATCTTGTTACCCCAATATTCCCCAAAGTTTGTTTATTGTTATCAAGTAACAGCAAATATGTATCCATAGGTACAGTGGAGGTTGTTACCTTGTAAGTCGCGGGCTGTAATCTAAAGTGTTACCCAAAATTCCTTGTACTGACGGGGTGCACAATCAAACCCCTCCAGAGGATCCAAAGTGCAGTAACATGTCATTTTTAATCAGCCAAAAAGGACACAGGTCACAGCACTTTTCAGATCTCTGCATTGACTTTCAGTAGTCACCTGTGTCAGGTTCAAAGCTCTGAAACTTGCCTTTGGGGTAGTTCCACAACAGTACCTTCCTACCTGAAAAATAATCAAATTCTGGGCATTTAGCAGTCAGGAAGCACACACGGTGCCGGTGTGTGGCTGTGTTCCCCAAGTAGATTTTACACAAAGAATGTGCATGTGTAAAATGGAAAATTTTATTTCATTTAAATGAACATTTTCCTGTCAATTTGCATCTTTTGCACTTTAATCTTTAGGTGCAAATATAAAGTGTATACACTTCCAATGTTTAACCATCTCATTGTGTACTTAAACTTTACCATACCCAATCATTTATTAGGTATGTTGAAGGGAAGCACTATCCACTTAATATTACATTTTGCATTGGTAGGAGAGTTTATTTATGCATAGTGAACATCTTATCCTCTACTTCAACAGATAAAATAAGACTAAATTAGATATGTGAAAGCCGTCAGAGCAGTAAGGGCACTTAAATCTTGCTTTTTATTTCCTTCCTATTGGTCTTTGGTCTTATTTTCGTAATACACTATTATAACACCACCTCATATTGCTTGTCTTGTTCTTTTCTTCCTTTTGTAGAAAAAGAGCCCTGACAGTGTCTGACACTGGCATGTATTCTCTTCTTGTTAAGGACACCTGCAAGACCTTGATATCAGGAGAGCTGAATGATTTCTAATCTTAAACAGGCAACCTGAAGGATGTGAATGACTGCCCTTCTGGAGGTAATTAATGAATCTCCATAAAACATGTTCCATGCAGCCATGGGTTGGCCTGTCAGTGCCCATTAAACTACTGCCACACAGCACAGGAAGTCCAGACATGAAATTCTGCATTCATACCATAAATAGGAGCTTGGAGATCACAGACTCTGTGAAGTTTAGATTACTGTGAAGAGTACTGTGAAGCACTGTTTATTTTCCAGAATACATACAATGTAGCATTTATGTGTGTGAGGTATTTCATACCAAAAATTCCTATCATTATATTCTCCACACAAATATGCTTTATAAAAGAGTCAAGGAAACCCTAAACCTATCATGATAACATTACCATTCATCATCAGAAGTAAGAAAACCCTTAAGAAAAATCCAGTGTCCCAGTTGGCAGTGAGGGGTAGGGAGAAGTGAGGTGGAGGGTACAGGCTTTCTATAGCACTTCAAACTCAAAACCAAGGGTTTTAAATATGTCTAGGGTATATCCTGTACAGGTCGCCACTCTATCTCAGGGCCAATGTATTCATAGTGAGTGTTTTTTTTTCTGACTTACAGTATACACCCTGCAGTATAATGCCAGTGACACTATGGTAAATGCACTTGTATAGCTAAATGGTCTCTACTTATATAGCACTGAAAGCGCTTTACACTGCTTCTCATTCACCCATTTGCACTCACAATCACACACACACACTCATACACCAATTGGGGAGCTGGCCAACGTTCACCGGGAGCCACTAAGTTGGGGTTCAGTGTCTTGCTCAAGGACTAAAAAATAAGGGGAAGATAAAATAAAATTAAAAATAAATACATATTACATATGTGTTAAATAGATAAATAAACATTAGGGCAATCAGAGCAAAAAAACTATTATAAATTGATATTTAAAAAGTATGATGCAAATAGAGCCAGAAGGTGTTTTTTAAAGTGCAATTTTTAAAGTGGGAAAGGTGTGTGGAATGCCTGACCCTGAGATTAAAAAAAAAAAGTTAGGGAATCAGTCAATTTACAGCATGTTATTAAGACTTTTTTTCTAAAAAGATTCTGAACAACAGCAATTGTGAGAATAAAAGCATTGCAAGGGCTAGCAAGACCACTGTGGGACGTGGTGATAGGACCCCAGTTAGCAGGCATGCTACTGCATCACTGGAATCTGGGCTATTTCTGCCAAAGAATTACAGTAATAGAGCAGAGCCTACAGCTGTTATTTCTTCAGCTGCCTTCCTGTACGGCACTTGACCAGCAACACTCTTGTAAATAGAATCTTTGTTTGTCACTGAGCACATGAAATGGAGTCTGTTGAGGATTGGCTTGAAACTGTAACTGACCCAGCTTATGGGATAATATTCCAAGGGAGGAGGCAAAAGCAGTTTTCATTCACCGCAGGGTTTAAGTATTCTACAATTGACTTACTCACTTTTGTGCTTCTGTGAACTAAAGGGGACTTGGTGGAAAAACTTGAGCTTTAACAAACAAGCAGCTTACATGAAGTTTGCCAAGGGGCCAAGCAGTTGTGCAAGAGTGGGTAATGTACTTAACGTTTACATGAAATATATTCATGTAAGTTCTTTAAAGATTTCAAGCAACAAGCTGCTCTCTGCAGCTAAGTGGCATTGACCTTGGCACAGCTGTTAGAGCACTCAAATCATTGCATGATTTTATAGCTAAACAGAGAGACTTTCTTGACAGCTAAGTGCAGGACTGAGTGTACCAAGCATTATCCACTACAGACACAGCTCGACGAAAAAAATACTTTCAAATAGGAGTGGGGACAAGAATAAATGGGAGACAGAAGTTTCAAGTAGACACGTGTGCGACTGACCCAGTGGCATTAGTTGAAGGATTATAGACACCTTTGCACTTTATTCAGCTTTGTTTACTGTACAGCATCAGACTTGGTCATTGATCATACCAAAATTCTGATGTCTGCATATTTATCGGATTTGAATTACTGACTTGGGCATACATGAAGGCCAAAAATAAAAAAGCCCAACAGGATTACTCAAAGTAATTGTAGACTGTAGGTTGCAATTTATGTTTCTAAATGTTTCTGTTGTGCTGAGGCTGTTTTTGGTTGCCTGTTAGTAACTAGGAAGGAGACAGGTATTTTTCACTTATAAAAAATAAATGGACGACTCAGATGGCGCAAAAATGACTGAAGGCACCTTCTCTCATGGCCATTGAAAGCAAAATGCCAAAAAAACTGGACTTCAGAGGTATAGTTGACACCTTTGTAAAGAATAACATAAGTAAAAATGTAGCATAGCATAAAGTAAGACTACAGTACATACATTTAATGTACAATTCTATTTTGCTCTTTTTGTGTTTGTTTATAATGGCGCGTAGGCATCCTTAACTACTGTCTCCATACGAGCACACATGTTGATATGTATTGTAATTTTGTAAGTCATCGCCTTAACTAAGCAAACTTATAAGAACCTTCAACTGGATGATTACTACAGTGAATAATATGATAACAAGTAATTATAGCTTTTATTTCTTAATCAACTTGGTCGTGGTGGGCAAAAAGATATAACTGTGATTGAAGGGTCAAACCAATCAGGGAGACTGCTGAAACAATTAAAAATGGCTAAAGAACTGTCCAACGCATTATTTAAACCTTGAAGGATAGTGGTGAACCATCATCTTTGAGGAAGACATGTTGTCCAAAAATGTTTTGAATGATCAGGATCACATAAATGTTTGTTACAGTCAAAAGTAGAACTAAACAACAGTGTAGCCTTAGGAAAAACACTTTTGAATAAATCCAATTAGAAAAGAATTTGTCAATTTGCTAGGAAGCATAAAGATTGGACTCTGGAGCAATGGAACAAGGTCAAGATTTACCCTGTTCCAGAGTGATGGGCACATCAGGGTAGGAAGAGAGGAAAGATGCAGGAACTGCATATTACAAGATCCAATACTTACAAATTCCATAATGTGTCATTTCTATGTTTATTAATGAGTGAGTTCAAAGCTGTTACACACAACAAAGCAGCAAAGCAGTTTATTTACACAAAATACTGTACAACTTTGAGAAACTTTTTAAATGGAATATATTATTTTTGCTTCACAGTTTTTATATAGTCTCAGTCACCAGTTAGTTTTGCAAATTTAGATTTTAGGAAAATGTCCAAAGACATGTATGTTAGGTTAATAGGTGACTCTAAATTGCCCAAAGGTGTGAATGTAAGTGTGAATGGTTGTTTGTCTTTGTGTGTCTCTCTGTTTTGGCCCTGAGATAAACTGGCGACCTGTCCAGGGTGGACCGCACCTCTCTATGACAGCTGGGTTAGGCTCCAGCCCCCCTAAACTGTATATGCGGTTACAGTTAATGGATGGATGGATGATTATTTATCAGTTTGAGAATCCCCCTACCAAAGCTTGAGATTTTGTTGCTTCTGGTAGAGTTTAGAGAAAGAATGAGGTTTTGGTGACTTAACATTTTCATGTTTTTTCTGTAAGCCAGAACACAATCCTTCTTTAATCTTACTCAAATCTGAAGCATTTGACCCAGCAATCATTTTATCCATTGAAAAGACACACACAGTTTAATAATACTGTAGTTAGACAGTCCAGATCAAATATATTGGTATGAATGGTTGTCTCTCTCACAGTGACAGCTGGGATAGGCTGCATCCCACCATTGACAGTCTGACAAACAAGTCTGAAGTAGAGTTGACCAGTATCAGAGTATTAAATTCAACACTTAAAAGGGCAATTTTTATTTTTGTACTTTATATAAAACGTAGAGCTTGTACTTTTTTCTGGCACATACTTGCACGTTTATTTGGGTATTGTGTGTACTTAATTGGTTTCCCCTCTGTCCCCTCTACTGCCTTCGATTGATTGATGAATGGTCCCTGTTCTCAGTTTACCTGATGCAGGGTCTAAAGGAGAAAGATCTAAGTAATAATTTCAACATTCATCAGTCCACTGTCAGCAGAATAATCAAAAGTTAGGCCAACTTTCTGTATACCATGTTGGTTGCTGTTGACATAAAGGATGTCTTCTGACAGATTTAGAGCCATGATGCTGAGTAATTTTTCAGTATAATTCCCACACTATCCTGAAAGAAATGTTAGGCATGGCACTGTTAGTTTTGTGTCCTCGTATTTATAGTATCAGTGACAAAGAATTGTTCAGGCAACCAGGCATTATTCTTTTTTTGGACAAAGAAATGCCTATAGTGGTGGACAAGGGATTCAGAATTGATGAACTAGTGCCCTGCAAGTTTTTCAAACCACCTTTTCTAAAAAGTCACAGCTGTTTCGAGATAAAGTGCTGGTTGATAAGGTTATTGCATGGTTAGGGATACACGTGGAAAGAACAATTAGATACATCAAAGAGAGCAAAGTGTTTGATACCATTGTCTCTGATGATTGCCAGTAGTATCAACCAGCCTTTTGCAATGGGAAAGTGGGAAACATGCTTTTCCTAAGAAATGATCAGAACAAGCCGCTGGTCAAGGCTTGGACTGGAGAACTGCCTAGCAATTACCCAGACTGAGCCAGCCTCTCTGGATAATAGTATAAGTAAGTTTTTTTTTTCTTAATATAAGTAGTTTAAACTTAAAACTGTTGTCATGAAATGCTCCCTTGTCTATCTCTTGTGTAGAAAAATGTATGAAATCAAAACAAAGTCTATATGAAATATTTTATTTTTGTGAACAAAACATTTTGTATAAACAATAATTTCTCCTTATGTTCAATGCAAAATTTACATTATCTAAACCAAGACATCTGCAAATATGTAATACCAATACCATAATCTAATAAGACAATACAGTCACAGTCAATCACAAGACAATACAAACATTTTCTTTTCACAATAGCTTTATTGCAGGTAATTTATTTTTCCTTCATAGAATGACACCCATTAAAATTTTCCTAAATCAATTATTCAAATTCTTTGCAGATAGGCAGGACATGTATACATTAAAGGAGGTGGTTTCATTTTTGACTCATTTGCACAGCCACCATTTGGTGAGGCACCAAGCCAAGTGGCATCAGGGGGTTAATGTCTAACCCACACAGTTGACATTTTTCATTTTGCAGTGCTCCATTGCCAACTCAAACTCCATGTCTGTACCTCTTCTCATTTCTGTAGTCTGTCTTGTTCCTCTGAGCTCTGCAGAGTCTCTTGCAGAAAGAATCCTCACACATCTCTCTAAAACAAGTGGATCTATGAAGCTGATGCCACTCCTGGTCTGCTGCCTTCTCTCTTGTTGCAGTCTCAATATTTTTGGCCATGTCCCATGTGACAATCAATCTCTTAAGGTGGACTTGCTTCTCCACAGAACACACATGCAAACATTCTGCTGGGACAAGCCTGTACAGCAGTGCGTAAGGCGAAAGATCTCCAACTTTGGCTGCAATATGGGCTGTTAAGATGGCATTGGCCTAATAGAAGTGATAGATACAAAAGAATTATACATATTTGATTTTATCCAACAATAATAATAAAGTGAACATTGTATATGCACACTAAACTAAATTACAATGAGAGAAAAGCTAACATTGTGATGACCACTGTGACTTAATTGATTTTTGTAGGATCAATGCTACACAAGTATTAGTGAAGAGATAGCAGGGGGGAAATTGGAATGAAGGTAGTGAACAGCTGGATGAATTCCTTCATCCTCAGCTTGAATAGAACCCAGTTATTATCACTTTACATAGGCTAGTAGATTCCACTTTAATGTGAGAGTGGACCTGGACTCTTTTACTGGAATGCCAGGGCAACAATCTGCACAACACTAAGGAGGCCATTTCCTACTTACAGAATTGCTTCAGGTCAGACATTTTCTTAAGATTTCTACTGTGAACAGCTCTAAAAATGTCAGTCCACAGCATCTCCATTGGGCTGAGATGTGTTCTCTAACTGGGCGACTTTAAAGGTTTACTTTTAGAGTCCGTAAGCCTGTAATGTCCGTAAGCCCCTAATGTCCATAAGCCGCATTCCAGGTGTTAAACCATCTTAAAATAAGTAAGTTTCAGTAAACATATTATGCTCTTCATCCATAGTTAGTAACCTGTCACAATGCCACATATTAGTCAGGCAGTTATTGTTGCAAAGGGAAGGTTTTGATGAAGGTAAAGTTTACCAAATAGATTTGATTTAACTATTATTTTGTGCTTAAAAATGAATTGTTAATTTTTTTGTGTGTTTTGAGATGAATTTACAAATATTTGTTTGAATAAAACTAACAAAAACTAAAACTAAAACTAATAAAAATACATGTGTGTTTCCAAACGTTTTCTTTCCAGTGATGTGTTTAAATGAAGCTGAGTAATGGAAAGAGTAAAGATGTCTTTGTATTTATGAACTAGCATAATATCAAATTCAAAAACACTTTTTTAAATTCAGTTTCAGTGGTTATGAGCAAATCAAAAACCTGACCTGCAGAAAACCCTTGGACATTGGCCTTCCCCACTGAAGCTCAAAAGTAGGCCTTGTGAAAAGTGGTTTCAGATATATTTGAGAGAAGAATCATTGTGAGTAAAAAACTCATTGCATTTTTGGTCACAATGCTTTGTTAATTTGTAAAACTGAGAAACACTGTTTAGGAAACATTGAAGTACTGCTCCCTGGTGGAGGTCATGGCATCATTATGTGGGGTTTAAGTTATTATTAACATGTTTATTTAAAGTGGCCATGAGATGAAGGTTTTTCGTTTCTTTGCTTGTATGTCCTGAAACAAAACATCTACCTACCTGTCTGCCTGTGTTTGAATCACATATCTGTGATTTACAGAGAAACTAAAGCACACTGAAATGTGCCATTGACAGTCTCTGAAAGCTTCTTTCACCAGCACCATAGGTGTATCATGAGACACAAAAAAGGCTTTTTATACAGTAAACTGGATAAATGGGGAAATAATTTGGCTCCTCTAACCTTAAGAGAGAAATCAGTTTTCAATTTTTTTCTATGACCAGTAACACAAAGGTACTATTTTTTACAGTACATTCACAACATCCAAGAGAAAAAGTGTAACAAAAAAGTGTTACTGACACAGGCACCTGTTTACAGTGGATCTTAGGTAGCACTTAGAGCCATTTCCATGTTAGTTGGTTCTAAATAAATAAATAAATAAATAAATAAAAGGACTGCCGCAAATTATTTTTAATGGCAATTTATTTATTTATCATTATCATTTCCATAATGTGGCCCATTGGCTCACTGGTACAGTGCTCAATGGTGCGAGTAATCTGGAGAAATAGTACTGATCAGTTCTCAGCATTTCATTTGCACTGAGTGAGATTAGTTGATGTAAAGTTGATGTTCATGGTGCAGTTTCTCCACTGTCTGCTTCTTTTCTAAAAGAGGGCTGGGCAGCCCCTCCACCCACACTGTGGAGCTACAGCTGCTGTCAATGGGATAGAAGACAGAGTCCAGCTGAGTTCTGACACTCAGGTTGACAAAATCTGTTTGTTACTGTATTGTTACGTTCAATGTAAAGTAGCCAAGTAAAAAGCAGATAAAAGTTGTTTCACTCTTCAAAAAATCAAAAACAAGCGTTAATACTTGAAAGATGTGCCTTTTCTGTAAATTCTGATCAGATAAAACATCTGATTAATTGTGATTAAAAATTGTAATCGATTGACTGCCCTAATAATTTTTTTTATTGTAGTCCTCTCTAAAGGCATCTCAATTAATGAACTAATTGTGTGACACTACTAAACTCCCATGAGCACTGCCTGCACAGAATGGCTGGAACATGATCCAGCCAAGGAAATCAGCAGCGACTGAAAGCAGTCAATATTTGATAATGGCCTGTATCACCTGTGTTATACATTTTTTGTAGTCTTGGTGGTCAGTTACATAATAAATTGTTGTAAATCTAGTTCAATTAAATTAGTGTTTTATTATTGTCAAATTGTCCAAAACAATGCCTGTGTAATTCCTTTCAAACTGTGCTTACCTGAATGCTTACCCTCTCTGCAAGCTAATTTTGTCAGGAACAGGACTCTAGGCTCAATACTATTGACCTCGAATGGCCTCTCTTTACTTCTACAACTGCTCCTCTCTGGAGAATACTTACTCGCTGACAACAAAACATAACTGGCTCTCATCTCTTAGAATGAAGAGTTGTATGCAGAGAGAATAAATTGTTCCTCTTGTTGTTCTTTTTTCTCTTTATTCTCAAATTTCTCTGCATATTTCTCTAATGTCTGAGTACAATAAGCAACAAAGTGACAAGAAACAGGGTATGCAGTAAAACTTATAAAATGGATCAGAGAATGAGTAAGACAGATGAAGCATGCAAACAGTTGTGTGACAGTCCAGTGCAGTGAAACACAGAGCTTAGCATTCTGCATTGTGTCCAGACAGACAGGCCTAACTCTGGGACTTGAGCTGCATGCTGTTCCTGTGATTAGCTCTCCATCTGGCAGGGTGGGTAGAATGAAAAGCCAGAGCCTCAACAGCCTGCTGCATGAATGTCTGAGTTGGGGGCCTTCCTTTGGATTTGGCAGAGACAGTCTGGATGCTTTCACTGTCCAGCCCTGCCCACAATGACCACTGGGATCAAACATCTGGCCATCAGTGTTTTCTGAACAGTGAAGTACAATGAATAAGATATCATGCTCTGTATGGTTCATATACTTATTTGTGTCTGTTCTTTGATGTTTAGACAAAAAGATTTGCTCATTCTTGTGAATTATGATTTGACTGGAATTCTAGTTGTTTGTCACAGACACTTTTTAGAAATTGGAGCACTGAAATAAAATACCTGTGATCATTGGTTATTAACAACACAGTAGATTTTGGCACGTCCACAAACATCTCTTTATTAATCACATTTGCATCTTGACCTTTTTTTAAAGTTTTATTTAAAAAATACAAATACAAATAAAAACTGCTCTTTGCAACAATAACTGACAAATCCATAGTCAGGTGATCAGGGTGATTTTCTCCTAGACCTTCTGCAGAAAAGGTCTGCTGTGCTGGTTAGGCAAAGTCCCCAAACTTTTCAGTCCAGCTTCTTCACACCTGCTGGAGGGAGTTCAAATCTGGTGATTGAGCTGGCCAATCTATCACCAAATTTATTCCTTCAGCTATTTTCTTATCCAGATAGTTCTCACAAAACTTGGAAGAAGACTTGGGGTCACTGTCTTGATGCAAAATAAAGTTATCCCCAATCAGTCAGTGCTCTTCAGTCTGGACCGGTGTCGATGCTGATTAGGGAAGCCTTGTACATGATGCCGATCATGTACAAGGCTACATGTTCTTTGCTGGGATCCAAACACATTTCAGGACACTTATTCTGAGTTGGCAACCATAGGATGTTTTTTAACTCTTCCCACGAGACCAGATTACAGTGTCTGTGAACACTAGTTTCTCTCATTTTATTCAACAATGCAGCCAATCCAGGACCAGTAGAGCATCCGTCTCCTTGGGCAGATGTGCACTTGGGCCTTTCACTTCGTTTTTTGTTCCGATTTGATCTAGTTGCAGTTACAAAAGCTGTGAAAGAGAATGTGATATATAAAAAAAAAAATAATAAAACTTTATTTTATTTATAAAACACTTTACGTTTTTTGACAAATCTCAAAGTGCTACACAAGCAGATTAAAAGCAAGAATAAAAGATAAAAGATATGTAAAGCATATAAAACATAAAAAAAAGTAATGATCACTTTAAAATGCTTTTATGAACAGAAAAGTCTTTAACCGTTTCTTGAAACAGTCCACAGTCTGTGGTGCCATCAGGTTCTCAGGCAGAGCATTCCAGAGCTGTGAAGCAGCTGCTGAGAAAGCTCGATCCCCCATTGTGTGGAGTGTGGTTCTGGGAGGGGTAGAGGCGAAACGTATTGGTGGAACGAAGGTGTCTTGTTGTACTTTGTTATGTGAGGAGTTCTTTAAGATATTTCCGTGGATGCACTGGTGGTCAAGTAGACAGAGTTTGTATTCAATGCGAAGAGGCAGTCAGTGACATGTCCGAAGAACAGGAGTGATGTGCTCATGTTTCCGCCCCCCTAATAAGGATCCTGGCAGCACTGTTTTGAACATAGTGGAGCTTTTGAAGGCTCCTGCCAGAGATCCCAATGAGAAGTGCATTGCAGTAGTCCAGCCTGGAGGAGACAAAGGCGTGGACCAGGCTTGCAGTGTTGCAGAGGGAGGGGGAGGGATGGAGGTTTCTGAGATGAAACAATGCAATTTTACAGAGGTGTTTTGAATGACAGGTGGGGGTCAAACTTGGCCCCCAGGTTGTTAACAGAGTTGGAGAGGATAATCGTGTGGCCAGAAAAAGAAATACAATTAATGCGGGAGGAATGAAGCTGGTAGGTGGTACCAATTAGAAGGCTTGGTTCTGGTGCTGTTCAGCTGAAGGAAGCTCTCTAACATCCTCAATGTCCTTCGGGCAGCAGATTAGAGTTGATGGAAGTGTCAGGAAGGTCAGGCTCAATCTCACATAGAGCTGAGTATCATCAGCATAGCAGTGGAAGGAGACTCCATGCTTGCCAATGGAGTGGGAGCATATATATGTTTTTTTTAGATTTGGTGTAATTATTTCACTTTTCAATGATGTTGGGACTGTGCCACTCTGGAGGGAGTAATTGAAATCCATTTTATTCACCAAGGACCTGACATTTCTCATACTGATGGATGAATAAAGATCTTAAACTTTAGTTTAAAAGTACTTGCAAAAATCCGATTGTGCTGGTAAACTTTACACATGCTCCCATTCCTGTTTACATGGCCTTGCGGAACAGAAAATTAGAGAAAAAGCTGGAAACATCCTTTCAACAATACAAGCTGCAAGCTATTGACATAAAAAGTCAAGCCAAACGGTGTTAACAAAAAGAAGCAGACAACACACAGATTACAAATTGTTGAGGTTTACCAGTTTGACTCTTGGCCAGCAGAGGTGGGGAGCCTTTCTGTGTGGCGCTTGTATGTTCTTCCTATGCTTGCAAGGATTTTCTCTGGGTTCTCCAGTTTCCTAATATGTGTGTCTAAAGATGCGCATATTAGGTTAGGTGGTGACTCTAAATTTGCCAATGATGTGATTGCAAATGCTTGTCTGACTTGTCTCTAAGCTAAATGTAAGTCCTGAGATAAAAAGGCGCCCTCTCCATGATTCTCTCCCTGCCATTCCCCAACTACAGCTGCTCCATGCTCCAGCACCATTGTGACCCTTATCAAGATAAGTGGTTAAGATAATGAATAGATGGATGGATAATTGATGAATGCATCCAGGACAAGTAAAGGTATGTCCACGCAGATTGGCAGTGGTCCAGCTGTGGTGAATCTGTAGTTTTGGGGATGTGTTATGTTAAGTTGATGTTTTACCTCTCTCTCAACTGGATGGCTGACCTATCTGCCACCCCCGGACCCATCACTAATAAGAGCTTCTTGAGTGGCTCCTACCCTGCTGTGGCTGAACTGCGTTTGAAGATATTTGCATAATGTTTGCTCTTTACGCAGATATCCTACATGCTCAACTTTTCCCTGTTGTGTAGCTGAGCTTGTGTTTAATCTGTCTGCCTTTGCAGTGCATGTAACATCATAGATTTAGTCACCTTCCATCTCTAGAGATTTCAATCTCGTGACCTATGCCAAGATCCTCCCCACCTCCCAGCTTTTGGATTATCACATTAATGGGGGACACTGGTCTTAATGTATGCTAATATAAAAGAAGGCTACAGTTCAGTTGCCCTGCCCAGCCCTGGTACCTGTTATGTCTTTTGCCACTGTACAAATCCCTAGTGCACGCGCGCGCACACACACACACTGTTTTTCTTTTCCTACATTTGTGGAGATACTTCTAACCTCTACAACATGTACTTACATAGTATAAACAAAGTATCTTGTCTACTGTATAACCTCTTGTAAATATAAATGTCCACAAACCAAAAAAGGATTGCAACAGTGGAATGTACTGTGGGAGGAAACAGGAGTACCTGAAGGAAACATACACAAGCATAATGAGAACTTGCAAACTCCACATACAGGCAGCTGATCTACAATGGGTACTGTCTGAATTTTAAAAAATCCACAGGAGAAAATAACTTTTTTCCAGTGTGTGTGATTTGTCAATCTAAGAAGACTTGTTAAAGGACAAAGAATAAGGGATCTCCCAACCGAATGGATCCATCCTCCCCTCCCCTCAAACATTTAACACACTGCAGCACGGATTGTTAGAGGCAAATTTTGACTAAGAACCGACAAAAAGAACACAATAGATGTAGAGGCGATCTTACTCGAAACTGACGAATCTGACGCTCCAGCAAACAGAGATTGTTGTATGACAAACACTGAACATTTATTGTACTTGCTTCTCAACTTAGCCGATGAGGGGTCAATTGTAAACACAAGTTTAAGTACAGTAATCTCACAAGCACATTCGCAAACAGCTTCATCAAACAAGTCTCTCAAAGCATGGCTGAACCCACTGAACTTGCAGAACTCGTTAAGAAACCGTGTGCCTCCACAGCTCCACACTAAACCTTTTTCTTCTACATTGTTGCGTCCCACACCACCTTGTAGTCAGTTCCTCTGCTCCAGCTACCGTGTTAAGTCCGCACCTTTCAGTAGCTGAGCTTAACTGCCTTGCTTTCTTGTAGTCAGTTCCTTTGCATTGCATTGTTCCCTTGACAACTGCACAACAAACTTACAAGGTAAACTGAAAAGGCAACCATTAAGGCAAACTATCAAAGCTATATGATGTCACTAATGAGATCATCAGTACACAGAAACATAACAAAACACACAGTACAGTACAGTTCACAATACACAATACATACTATATACAGTAAAACAAAAACTAAAACTGAGGAAACCCTTGGTTGGCTCATACAGTGGATATGGCCTCATCTTTACTTGCTTTTCTTAACCGTTGTCAACTTTACGAGAGTGAAAAGAAAGGTGTTTAAGACGGTGGTGAGACCAGGGATGTTGTTCGGCTTAGAGACAGTGGCGCTGAAGAAAAGACAGGAGGCAGAGCTGGAGGTAGCTGAGCTTAAGATGTTGAGGTTCTCTTTGGGAGTGACGAGGATGGACAGGATCAGGAATGAGGACATCAGAGGGACAGCTCATGTTAGATGTTTTGGAGATAAAGTCAGAGAGGCCAGATTGAGGTGGTTTGGACATGTTCAGAGCAGAGACTGTGAATATAACAGTAGAAGGATGCTGAGGTTGAAGCTGCCAGGCAGGAGGTCAAGAGGAAGACCAAAGAGGAGATTTATGGATGTAGTGAGAGAGGACATGAAGTTAGTGGGTGTGAGAGAAGAGGATGCAGATGACAGGGTTAGTTGGAGGCACATGATTCACTGTGGCAACCCGTAAAAGGGAACAGCCGAAAGGAAAAGAAAAAGACAAGTCATGCTGTTGGAGTGTGGGAGATAAAAACTGTAAGAAACATCCCCAGCTTCACAATATCACTCTCCTCTGGTAGACTCAATGATGCCTCTATATGGACTTAATTATATGAGGCCATGGCAATAGTCAACAGCAGTCCCCTGACTGTGGAGAACTTAAGCGATCCAAACAGTCTGGAACTGCTCACTCCTAATCACCTCATCAGTCAACCCAAGCATTACTTCCTCCAGGCAAGTTCATTAGAAAGGATTTGTGTAGACAAAAAAGATGTGTCTTAGAGAGAGCACATCATACTCTCTCATTTAGAATGAAAAGAACTAGCTACAACTCATTGACTTGGTGGTTTTATGCAGAGGGTTCGGTCATCAAGGGCATCCGACATAAAACACATGCCAAAATAAAAATGCAAAACATGACTTTCACACCAAAAATGACTCCCATCCAGGATTGGTTGGGGCCTGGGTTAACAATGAACATGGCGTTAATTTACAGGGTACCGGTGGAAATAGACTACTGTTGGTCAAAGTCGAAGAAGGAGAGGAGGAAGAAGAAGAGAAAAGCTAAGAATGTAGGACTGACAGTAGGGACTTTGAATGTTGGGACTATGACAGGGAAAGTTAGAGAGTTGGTTGAAATGATGCAGAGAAGGAAGGTGGATATACAGTGTGTCCAGGAGACTTGGTGGAAAGGTAGCAAGGCTAGAAACTTAGGAGCTAGATTATATTGGATTATATTGTATTGTATTTCCTATAATTTAGTTGTTATCTTTAATATGTGTGGACTGCTTGGAGTCCAGGAATGTGGACTGGATTGTGTACTTATCTTTGAAACTGTTAGAATTAACTCTTCTTGGGTTTGTTTAATTCTGCACATTCCTCATAAAACATTTCTGTAGTCAACATGACAAAATAATGCAAAGATGCACATTTTAAAAAAACGGTTTTAAAGTAATCAAAAATTAAACAAACTCGATAGCAACTGAAGACTCTTGAAAGTTTTGCTGCTTGACTTCAGCTCCATACGTTCCAAACCACTGTCTTACCTGATCAGCATCCCTAAGTAACCATGCAGCAGCAAGCCTCTCCCTTCAATACCAAAACATACCATCCACAGACTTGCAAGTTCAAACACCTTCACCAAAACAAACTTATTTGTTCTAAAAGTACAATTACAAAACCTCCAAGTTATTGCCACATTTCAAATCAAAGAAAGGGAACTACAGGTTTGAAAATGTGTCATTATCTAGATAAATGTAGTAATTATCAGTAGAATTTCACAATGAAGTTAAGCCACACAAGTATTACAAGGAAAATATTTAGGTAAGTACTGTACAGTAAATGTAAAGTTACTGTACTGTAAAGTAAATTAAGTCCATACAGTAAGTATGGAAGAAAATGTGTAACTGGATTAGCTGAAATAACATTTAAATGTTTACTTTTAATTCAAAGAATTTTGAAATATACTAAAATATTGTTTATTCGCGTACTGTAAGTATTTGCTGTGTGTATTTAGTTTTATGTACAGCACTTTGCATTTTGCTATTTAAATAAACTTGATTTAGCTTTAAGCTCTTTAAGCCCTCAGACCACTTTGCCACACTACTGCATTCAGGACCCTCTGACATTTGATTCTAGTCTCCACAAACAGCTGCAATACGTAAAGCTTCCAGCTTCACCAAAAGCCCATTCATGATTACCTGAGGGAGTCTTTGATTAATTCAATCAGGGACAGTGAGAGGTGGGCCAGGATCAGCAGGCTTTCAGTCTCAGACTTTTCTCCTCTTTGCCTCTTCCACAGATTCATAGAAACTGCATTACAGGCCATATGGTGGTGCCGCTGTGCATAAGATCATCTTCAAGTAGAGATACAGTAATTTAAGGGAAACACATTCCAGAACAGTAGCAGCCACGCCACTGATATATGTATTATATGTGTTAAAGTACATCATAAATATATAACATAATTCTGTATATATCTGTTCACTTTATCCTTCTTACTGATCCTTTGTTTATTAGGGATAGAAACATATTCTGTGAAAGACAGAACCTACACTTGTCTTTTTACATCTTATTAAGACAACGCCCCAACTGTATGAGGCAGATGGTTGACTACCCGGTCCCCTGTATACAGCACAGTATGACTAAAGCACTTGGAGTAAACTAACAAAATGCGCTGAATTTTTTTATTATTAATCAACATCTCCACATGAAGTAATTATCCACTAATTTACAAATTACAAAGAAAATACACTAATCTGCACACAGGCATTGGCATACAGAATACAAGGATCTGGGACGACAATGAAAGAAATTAAAAAGGAATGTCCCCTCAATCACAGTGATATTTTAAAATTTGATGCAAACATAATCTTTTTATCATAATAGAAACATTACATAACTTATTTAAATGTTTTAATACTGCTTTGGTATAGTTCATAACATTAACACAGATTAACACACAGATTCCTTAAAATGATTGAAATTTTCACCGGTAGAGAAATGTAGGGACTGTCATAGGAGGTAAAACATATATCTTTCCACGTCTCTACTTTCTTCACTGCTTTCTCACTTGCTGTCTCACTCATTGACTCATTCCCTCATTCATTCACTTGTTTACTAAATCACACACTCACAAACACACTGCTGTTGCAGCTAGATAAAGCATTCTCATGCAGTGTGTGTAGGGATAAGAAAAATGACATTGGGTAATCACAGTGAAGCATTACAAGTCGTTACTCTGTGCTGTCACTCTGAGATGAGAGACAAGACTGCAAGTTGCCCAAATCCATGACTGCCTGCAGTCAGCCAATGCTAGATTGATTCTCTTCTCCCTTTCTCCTCTCTTCTTGTTTCTTTTTCTTGTGCTGCTTTAGGAGTTCCAGCTAATGAGTTATCTTTGGAGGTTTTTTTCTTTACTACCTGGAAGGTGGACAACTGTGTGAATTCACTACATCTGGTACCTGACCTTGACTGGAATGAAGATTACTTCCCCAACAGAGGCCATGCTGTTGCTACAGATAAAACCTGAGAAGTAGGATGTATTGCTCCCCATGCAGGCACAGCATTTACAGTCTGAAATACTGAAATCTCTGTTTAAAGGCGATTTGCTTTTAAAGAAAACAAATTCTCCCACATGTCCACAATATGCACATACAATATAAACATACTGCTACATTGCATGTGGCAGTAGCTTTTTCGTAGTGTAATATGTGTCTTTATGTAGATAGATATGTATTTATGTAGATGTCTAAGATAACCATGTCTTCACTCAGGCTTCAATGTTATAGTGTTTAAATTAAGCTAATGCTTGTTCTCTCTGACTAGCTCTCCCTTTCCCCGCACTGATGCTGCTTTACTTCACTCTTTATGCTCCACCATGCTGTGCACAGCCTTTCATATAATCATCATCAAATTTCAGAAACAGGACTCTTGACGGTTGTGGAATCCCTGCGCGCTGAATATGCTGTTCTTCTGTCTTAATCCTACTCGATCCATCTGCAGACTTTGATACTGTAAACCACCAGATCTTCCTGTTTGCATTCTCCGTCTCCAGTACAGCTCTGGCCTGGCTTGGGTATTACCAATACCCAAGGTATCTTGACAGGGACAAGTTTCTAACTCTCGCTGCATCTCTATTGGTGTATTACAGAGCTCAGCTATTGGTCCCCTTCTTTTAATTTATAAAATATACCACATCTGTACCACCATAATCCACTCACACGGCTTTTCCTATCATTGCTATGCCAATGAAGCATAGCTCTTCCTTTCCTTACCACCGGATGACTTGTGTTACCATGGGCTATCAAGGGTTATCACTTAAAAATACACTGTACCGTAGCAAATCACCTCTTAGTCCTAGCTCTTTCGTTGTGCAGTATTTTTCACTAGCTGCCCAATTGTTATGGACCGCCCGTCAAAGCTACAGTTTCTTGAGAAACCTGACCTGGTAAATGGTAACTGGTCTTCACTTATATAGCACTTTTCTCCCTATTGGTACTCTGGTACCTGATGGTACAGTAATGCTACTGTGGGGTTTTTCATTGTCCTATCCTTAGCTCTACAAATAGGACAAATACTACAATCAGAAAGGAAAAAAGAGAAATTAGTGTATAGTGAGAGGAAAAGTAGAGGGCTTATTCATTACCACTCCATGAGAATCGACATATAAATACAAATGAAACACAGACTTCCTCTGCTAAAAAAAGAAGCCAAATTATGAAATGATCATAGACTAGCTTCACATTTTGTTTATCATTGATTGATGCCGTTTCTTGTTCAAACAGAACTGAAAGGTGCATTAACAAACACAGACACAATCTTTATTTGTCTTTAAGACAAAACTCAAAAAGCTTGAAAACTTGAAAGAAGCTATATGTTATTTTATATTACAGTACCAAAGCAATATACTTGTGCTGTAGTAAGCGTTAATGAGTTATGATTGACTTAAGATTTTGCCTTGTTGTGAGGAAAATTGACCAAAGCACAACAGCTTTACAAAACTTCTGTGTCAACTTCACTTAAAACTAAAAACAAAAGTTTATAAGTGACATCCAACTAGTATGGATTATTCAAATTTCTGATTCTGATGTTTTGTTGTTGCTTTTTGTTGCTCTTTTCTTTTCTCTCTCCACTTTCCACTCACCCCAACCAGTCAAGGCAAATGGCTGCCCACCCTGAGCCTGGTTCTGCTGGAGGTTTCTTCCATTAAAGGGAGTTTTTCCTCTATACTGTTGCCAAGGGCTTGCTTAAGGGGGAGTTGTTGGGTTTTCTTTATATGTCTTTATAGTCTTGACTTTATTCTGTAAAGTGCCTTGAGATGACTTTGTTGGGAATTGGTGCTATATAAATAAAGTTGAATTGAATTCCAAGCCCACTTATAGTCATCGATGTCATACTGTTTTAAGCTGCAAATATTAATATTTGTGAATGAAGCCCTTCATTATTTGGATCAATCAGCTTGTTAAATATAAGACTACAGATGTTATATTATGTGTCAGAGCTTTCATGACTCATGAAAAAACTATCCTTTATGCACAGTCAGTTCAGATTATACCCTATTTCTCAGTTTTCTAGAAAAACACTTTATTTTATGTTGGACTCAGTGTAACTCGAGTGGGTCCCCCAGTCGTCTGAGTAAATGATAAATGTTCTGCACTTATATAGCGCTTTTCCACCTATTGGCACTCAAACTTGCTTCGCTTTCACCCATTTGGATTTACAATCAAACATCGATGGGGGAGCTGCTATGCAACACTCACCAGTAGCAACTAAGTTGGAGTTCAGCACTTGCTCAAGGACACTTCGATATGGGACCGGAGGAGCTGGGAATCAAACCAGCAACTGGGAGATTGGTGGATGACCACTCTACCTTCATGCGCCACAGATGCCCTAAGCCTTTTCTTCTTTTCCTTTTGGCTGTTCCCTTTCGCCACAGTGAATCATGTGCCTCCATTCACCCCTGCATCCTAACATGAGCTGTCCCTCTGATGTCTTTATTCTTGATTGTGTCCATCCTCGTCACTCCCAAAGAGAACCTCAACATCTTAAACCTCGACTAACTCCAGCTCTGCCTCCTGTCTTTTCTTCAGTGCCACTGTCTCTAAGCTATACATCATCGCTGGTCTCACCACCGTCTTGAACACCTTTCCTTCCCATTCCAACCTGCTTGCACATCTTTTCACACAATGCATTGCTCTGGACCCTAAGTACTTAAAGTCCTGCACCTTCTTAACCTCTGCTCCCCATAACTTCACTGTTCCACTTGGTTCCCTGTCATTCACAGAAATGTATTCTGTTCTGCTGCGGCTAAGCTTCATTCCTTTGTTTTCCAGATCATACCTCCAGCAGACTTTTCCCAAACATAAGGTTTCAAGGAAACTAAATATGTTGCAGTTAATCTGACTTTATCAAGCAATCCCACAGAATTACTATTCAGCTTTGTTTATTTAGGAGACTCGAGACTATGTGCACTTAGTCTTTACTTTACCATGAGTCTCACATGAGGTTTTGCATCACTGTACTACTGTTTCTGTGATGACATCAATCTAATGTCTAATCTAATCTTCAGTTTAAATCATATGGATAATTTTTAATTCCCAAGTAAATTTTGATTTTACCTGTGAATAACTGTAACCTGCTGGCATTTTTATCTTTATGACGCTGAAATTATTTTGATAATGCATTAAAAATTCAGTTGATGAGACCAGAGTGGAGTCATGAAATGTTTTCCGACCCATGGAAAAAAACATTATTTGAATAATGTGAATTGTTTTAAGCGGTTTTGATCTCATTATATTCATCCTAAACAAGAAAAATTTGATGGGAAAACAGAAGGTAAGATTATGATAAGATAAGATATGAAGACAGATTTAAGGAAATGTATCTAAATCAAGCAGGCGGGGAGTTACCCGGATTTATTGGCAGCAGTACACAATAAGGAAATGGACTTGGAGGGGTATTCCGCAGTCTCTTCAGAATGGCCATGCCCTTACTTAGACGGGGATTCAGTATAGCCACTCCTCATCTGAAAAAAGCAGATTCGGGTATTGTGGGTGATGTGGTGTCTAATATTGGGAGAAGCACGCAGAAGCAGGAGGGAAATGGGTTAGCTGTGTACTGAAAAAAGACCAATAAAAAGACCTCCTGTGGGATATAGGTGTGGTAGCACAGAGCCCAAAACCAGTAAAAAAGTTATGTAAAACAGCAAGGATTGATAAGAAGAAACCTGTACATACCTCTGCACCCGTGTCAAAGTTGATGTAACACTGGGGGAAAGACTTATAACACAGTCCTCCAACAACTTATCCATATACATTCTGGAACTGCTTACAAACCATGGAAGAGAAAATCTCACGCAATTCAGTACAGCTCGGTTTTGCATGGATACATCTAATGATCTACATCTCATGAACGATTTGTCAATAGACATTGACAATAAAGGCCTTGCATCAAGGGCTGATTACATCCGAGACAGCCGTATAATGGCGTTAATAGCCCCAATAATATTGAACGGAGTTCATAAAAATAAAATTTATACGTTCAAAAAACTAATTCTGTCTATAGTCAGAGTGTGTGTAAAAACCTTTTCTTTACACGCTCGTACAAGAGTGTGTAACCAGGAAAATCTTTACATAGCTCAAATCCCTAAATTTGTCATAATTGTGTTTTTTGACAACAAGGCTTTTACTGGGAGCTATGCTCACAATCTCTTTAATTTCCAACATTATGATGTTGAATTTATGAGTCTTTATGTCGACGGGATGCCATACCCCGCCAACAACTAAAAGACCATTTGCTCATGACATCGCGTCAGGATATTGCTAGAGGATACACCCCCCTTTGTGTCTCTGGTTAAAAGTGAAAATGTCAGATGTGTCAAAATGTTACCATTTTGGCATATTCTGTGTACAACTCAATTCTGGAGATGTCTGCAAGAAGACAGATTTTGATGGACTTTTATTAGACATCATGAATATTATAGAAATGATGAGTATTCTTAAAAGGATAACCAGCAAAGAGACTGATTTCATGGGTGTCTTTCCATGCAACCACTTAAACGATAAGAAAATAATGTTGGTTGTTAACACACACCCTCCTGATATGCCGGGATAACAGTGGCCAGGAGTCTAATTTACTAAAAAAGGACACAGTTATTTTTTGATAGATTTGGTAATCCATCCACACATGCTCAATTCCTGCCTGTTATTAGCAAATTTCTCAGAGAGAAGTAAGCACACTATGCACTCAAAGCAAGTGCAGGATAGTGATTCAGTGGTGTGTGGTCAACACACCACATTTTTTTTGTGTATCATATGCAGATAGAGCTATCTTATGAGGCCTTTTTAGACAAATATGCCTTAAATCTGATTTGTAATGATGTCATGGTTTATAAATTTCTCAACAAAATACCACCTGGTGTTTGTCAAAAATATGACTATACCTGTGTCCAATGTGTAAAACCTCACCTGTGAATGATTGTTTCATAGTTGTCATCACTTTTTGTGATTAGTTTAGTATGTATATTCAATCTTGTTACTGCCAAGTTAGTTTATTGATACTTTATTGATGTTGTATTTCTTGATGATAATAAAGTACACAACACAAAAACATGTGTAAATAAAAACTCTTTATTCATACATTTCATACTAATACAAGATTATATAACACCATAGTTACAGTTCTAAAATCAGAATAAAGACAAAATACATGTATTAGATAAAATAAGAAATGTTATTGTTACACATATTAGAAATAGGTCAAAATAAACAAAATGTTGAAAAAACAGAAAAGAGACTATTTTATTTATACATGCTGGTTTGTCCAGGCACCTTCATATGTCAGAGCTACGGGTTCTTTGGAGAGAAAGGGTTTCTTGAACACCCCCATGCAGCTGGATGCCAGCATGGTGAAGTTAAATGGATCCAGTGCTGTACACTTGATAAAAGTGTCATGATAGATCAGACATGCCTGACGCAGCACTTCCACATCATTCACACCATGGACTCTCAGCTCTCTCAGCAGCTTGACCAGATTCTCCAAAATGTAAGAATCAAATCCTGAGGCATTGTGCGTAATAAATGTGCATCCTTTGTATTTAGGTCGCCTGTAGCGCTCTAAAAAATCTTTATAAACGAGACCAGTAGCACACGATTTATTCCCCTCAAAATCCATAGCACACACAAAGTTAGCCTCGTGTCTACCATCATGAATTCTAGTTTCAAATTCATAAAAGATGTAGGTGCTTCAAGACTTCTTTTTTTTAATAGTCTGTATGAAGCAGCTATGCGGGTTGTCTAAGCTTTTCCTGACAGTGCACACATTTAGCAGGTTGACAGACATGTCTCCCTTTCTTACTTTCTGAGATGGTGTACAGCTTCCCACACTCCCATACACGTGCAATATTTTAGCCTATCACACGGGACTGGGTTGTGTATGGGGTCCTGTTGTTTGTGTTTTTGTAAGCACTGACTAGATTTGGAGATGCGCTTACAGTCTGTACACTGCACAGTAGCGCCAGAGTGGTCACACTCTGTGAAATACACATTACATAGATGTCTACAATTGTGGCACAGGCTCATATGGTGTGTAACAATATTTACAAATATAGGATGATTAAAAAAAGCTGTCTTATTCAATATCAAATGGTAGTGGTCACCGTGTAACTAGAGCTACGCTGTCTGGGGATGAAGTGTGTCACTGGTCTGGAATAAGTCTAATTTTTTGCCATGATTATGTTGGAACAACATAACTTTAATCCCCAGGCGTTTTTTAAACTTGGAAATATCTGCTAGAGTTATCTTATGTTTGCTGTCAAACCCCACATCGATATTTATCTTTTTCGCATTTGCCAATATTTCTGGTGGGCTCTGTGTGGGAAATAGAGAATATGCCAGACACTGTGAAAAGCACAAGTTGTTTTCAATGGTAGGATCTTGGGGCATGAAAAGAAAACATGTCTGCATTATACTGATCGCTGGCACGTAATCCAATTTGAACATCACTTGCCAGTGAAGGACCTGTCAACACTACATTTAAAAGACTATCTGCTGGTAAATTTTGGAATGCGCTGTTGATCACATCTGTTAACATGTTTCTAATCCTATTTCGTACATCCTGCAGATTACTTAAATCAATATCACGCAAGTCTACATGCTGACGCAATTCCACAGAATTAAATGTTGGTATCGCTCTAATGTTTATTTGTTTCCCTGTCTGCATGCTATAACCACAGAAATGACCATTGTCCCCCCGGCCCCTCCTGACTGGGCGATATTTGCTCCGTCATGGTTTGCTCTCTCGTACTGCATTACACACTCAAGCATCTGGCTGTCTGACACTTCACCACTTTGATCACCCTCTGTAACCATGGCATCCAGTGCTGTTTCATACAGTCTTAAGAATTCATACATCTAGCTCTCTGACATATCCCTGATACTTCTCGTGGATTAAACATGCAAAACATCAGTCAGCAAATCTAAAAACAGCTTTAAGTACAGTATGTATGTCGGGGTTTGCCACATTTATTGTATCATCATCATCATCATCATCATAACCTCCATTGTTGTCATCACAAGGGTCAGAGCCATCTATATCAACTGTCTGAACAGCCGCATCTGCCACCTCCGGTTTACACAGAGTCCTTACACACACATTAGTTTCCCTGTTTGTCAGACCACCCGCCTCGTCATTATCAACACGGTTATAACCCCCTAACCCTAACCCTAACCCAAAACATCAGAGGTCCGGTCCTAGATCGTTGAACTCCGGGATTGTGAACATCGTGTCAACGTTCAGATCGTTAAAATTTATTGTTGGTAATACATCTTTTTGTAGGGTTGCTGAAGAAAACAACGGTACAGCATCTGCTAGATTGTCCTCTCCAAGCGGGTCTAAAAAATGCAAGATGATGTGAATTTTATAAAAACCTCTAAAATCGGTTTATGAAATATGTATGTGTATATGTATGTATGTGTATGTGACAAAACATTAATAGTCTGGTAAAAAAAAAAATTTTCATTTAGGATATGTACATACCATTTTCAGAGGCTGGTGTATGTACTATAACATTCCTGAATTCATACAATGGGACGTCTGTGACTCGCCGGGTGACCCGTCTTTCTATAACTTCTTCAGCAAGAGACATAAAAACAACACAGTATATGTGTAAGAAAAATAACCATCCATGCTTTAAATAAGTTGAGAGTAGCAGCGACTGGGTCGTACACACTTGATCACACACACACGGTAGTGCCTCTTCCGGTACGCATCAAGTACACACTAAACACGCACATCACATGCAGCATTGCCGCCCCACTTATACTACTAACCTTTAACTACCAGATTACTATATATATAGCAAATACATACGGAAAATAATGAAGCCTTTGTATATAAATACTTAATTTTTGTTTTAAAAATCAAAATTTTCACATTATTTTCCAACTTTCAAAATACTTCTTTTGAGTGTTTTAAATTATAACATGAAAAGTGTGAGAGACAGTGTAACGTTGTTTAAATTGCCAACCGTGGCAGCGTCCGAGCCAGTGCCCTCTTTATAGAATATATTAGAATAGGCTTTATTATCATTGCACAAATAAAGGTACAATGAAACTGTGTGAGTTCTTCTCAGAACAATAGTGGACTAAAATATAATTAAAGAAAAAATAACACAAATTGCACCTTAGCATTGTGCAATCGATGATGACCGTAGTAATTATTTATGGTGTATGGATTTTATATATAGTGTGTTCAGTTACTGTTTGCAATCCGAATGGCCCAGGGAAAGAAACAGTTTGTTAGCCTGGTGGTGTGGGACTTTTTTGACCTGAAGCGTCTTCCGGACGGCAACAGATCAACAAGTGATGCCTAGAATGTAAAAGATCTCCTGTGATGGCCGTGATTTTACTAAGGTAGCAAGACCTGGATATATCCTCCAGAGAGGCCAGAGGGCAGAGGGCAGCCGATGATCTTTTGAGCTGTGTTTATCACCCTCTGCACCGTTTCCGCTTTCCTATTGTCAGCTGTAGAGCCTGCGCACCATACACCCATACAATATGTCAGTATGCTCTCCACAGAGGCATGATAAAAAGCCAGCAGCAGCTTCTTGTCCAAGTTATTTTTCCTGAGGACCCGCAGGAAATGCAGCCGCTGCTTAGCTTTCTTCACTTAGGCCTTGATATGGGGAGACGAGGAGAGGTCATCCGTGAACATTCTGTGAACTGACAGTAATTGCTGTTGTGTTTACAGGCACCGCCTGCTATTGTTTGACTTCCATAAAGCTTACAGTTAGCGTATAAATTACAGTACTGGTACATCCATGGCTGTATATTTTGGGACTCAAGTGCTTTCAGACCAGAGGAACTTTTTTCCAGTGTTTAGAACTACTGTATAAACTTCTCCATTTTTCATGTGTCCACATCAAGGAACTAAAACCCATAAAAGTTCTTAAAACGCTGTTTGGGAAACTAATGCAGATTTGGTGCTTACTTAACTGAATATTTGTAAGCTGTTGATTCAGCCAGGCTCATTTTAGAGCTCCTACTGGTGGTGCAAATGCAAACAGAGAAAAATGCCCTAAATGACAAATACATCTGGAAACTCCTCAGGTGGTTTTCTCTAGAACTAAGTCCCTAGAATGGTTTTGTCCAAAAGCCTCATGTCCTAGAACATTAGGTATCTTTGCTTGGAAAAATATGTTCTTATTAAAAAGAAGCTGTTCATCTGGGAAGACATACATACATATAAAGTTATATGGTGTAGAATTTACCGTTACTCACTCATTAATGCTGCATGTTAATGTGAGCCATTTTATTAACTTAGCCAACTTCTTTGCTTTTATGTTTTGTACTCTTTTTTTTTTTTTTTTTGTTGCAGCAAATGTGTGTCAGTCAAGCTTACAGTGTGTAATGTCTGTCTATGTATTAGCTGTAAGAGATCTCAAAGGCTTCAAAATGTTTCCATGTAGGGATGATAGTTTTATTCTCTGGGACAAGAAAAAATGCATATGCTTATTCAGGAGTATCATATTTTTCATTAGTGTCTTTATATAAACTCTTTTATTTTTAGTTGATTAATCACTAAGTGATATGATTAATAGTTAAACAGGATACACTATAAAAATGGGCTATTTTTTGTAAAAGTGACCATCTAAAAAATATCCACAAATTATACTGGTCATTCTACTCATGTCAGACTTTCCAAGTGTATTCAATTGACGGGGACCCAGAGAGAGAGACAGATCAAAGCAATAGGGAAAGTAAGGATGGTTTTATTGTGAGTCGCTGCACAGATGGGAACAGGAGGGAAGGGGGGTGCGGGTGAGGGTTGCTGTCCGTGGTGGGGGAGACTGGCTGGAGGAGCTTGGAGTCCCGGTGCAGGAGGTAGCGATGGAGCGGTGAGTTGCTGGAGGAGGGTGTGTAGAAGCCGGGGGGCAAAGAGCCGTGGGGACAAGAAGCTGGAGAGGAAAACTGGACGAAGCAGGGTGACAGGAAGTTCTGTAGAGGGGAAGAAACAGTAAGCAAAAAAAGGATAGTTCAATGAATTCATGTAAGCTGGCTAGAGTTCTCTGATACCATGTGGGTACTGAGACGATCTAGCATCTTGTGGTGTGCAGAAAACTGGTATATGAACAGCTGTCATCAAGGTGAGTTATTGTGTGCAGGTGTGGCCATCACTGCAGTCCCAGGTGCGCTAAAAACACAAAGACGAAGAAGTAACAAATCCATGTACTAGTTTTTCGCCATCACTTTGAAACAGCATGCTCAGAATTTTGGCAATGTTGTGTAGGTGGAAGAAGGCTGTTCTAGAGATTTGATTTATGTGAGGATAAATCCTGGTCAAAAATAGAGTTCCTTGCAGTACTGGGGGCTAGATTTATACCTAGAGTAAAGACATGGTTGGACAGTTTTATGGCCTAAAACTCTCAGAAATATACTATGAGTTCAGTTTTGCCTGAGTGTAGAAGTAGGAAATTATAGGACATCCAGGCCTTTAGGTGTTGTAGGCATGAAGCTTGATTAACTGATGTTTTGAACCTGGTTCCATAGATAAATATAGCTGGGTGTCATCAACATAGCATGGGAAATTTATGGAGTGTTTTATGTTGCCTAAAGGAGACATATATAATGTTAAAGGTATTGGTCCTAACACAGAACATGAACAAAGCTTTAAACCAACCTAGTGTAGTTCCTTTAGTCTCAATCCCAGTAAATAAAATGTTCTGATCAATGGTGTCAAATCCAGCAAGATCTAACACAACAAGTTTAGACAACAGACCAGCCCATTATCTGAGGCCGAGAGATCGTTGATGACTTTAAGCAGTGCTTTTTCGTTAATATGATGAACTCTAAATCCTGACTGAAAGTCTTCATACAAATTATTCCTGTACAGGTGGTTGCATAATTTGCAACTACTTTTAAAAGGATTTTAGAAATAAAGGGAAAATTTGATATTGTCTGTAATTGTCTATAATTGTCTAAAAAATCTGGGTCAAGATAGGGTTTTGTAATTGACAGTAGACAGAAGTAGTTTGAATACAGCTTTCCTATAAACGTTAAATGGTCTTCACTTATTTACGTAGCACTATTCTACCACTTTTTTACCCTGCTTCTCAATCACCCATTTGCACTCACACTGATGGGGCACCTGCTATGCAGTTGGCCAACACTCAACGAGAGCAACTTAGTTGAGGTTTATTGTCTTGCTCAAGGACACATTTCGACATGGGACCGGAAGAGCCAAGGATCTAACTAACAACTGTGGGGTTTTTTTGGGGGTCTCTGCTTCAACAACTGCCCAAACATGAAAAAGGCATAAGCCAACCACAGGAGATGCAGGAAGAAACAGGATCAAAGCACAAAACAGCATCAAAGCAGTCAAACAACATCAAAGCAGTCAAATCAGGTTGATAACTTTAAAAAGAGAAAACGAAAAAGAAAAATACAATGTAACAATATATAGCATTGTGGCCCTTTAATCGCACACTAATGTTTAACATACATTTAAAAGAAATACAGCATCATGTACACATACAAATCAATCCACATACTCATGTCTATTTACCATTTTTTTCTACACTACATGTCATACAAATACTGATAACACAAAACATGTTGTAACCAAATTAGTTATCTAACCAAATAAACATACTAGTAGTTTACACATTCTTACATGTCAGTCACATAATGTGGGGGACTAGAATATATTTAATCATATAGATAGATAATAAGCAAACAGGTGAACAAGGTGGGTTTATTGAAGAGGTCACAGAGGGGACAATAAGTCAATGGCTGCGTCATGTTTAGACAAATTCTTAAGATCACCTTAGGCACTTTGCTGTTACAAGGTCCAAAGGAATGGAGGAATTTGTGTCATGTTTTGTGAGAGTGGTTTTTTCCTTGGGTTGGAGTATAAATAAAAGGGGTTTGAGAGATACAAGTCAGAACACACCAAAATCAATTTTTTCTTCGCCATGCTGGAATGTATTAAACTGAGATGGTTCATCACACTGATTCTGTCTTCAATTCTTCCAAGATCTAGTAACACTTGACTAAGGAATTGGGAAAACTTTCTATCACAATCCCTATGGTTAACAACACTGATGAAGCCGTTGAATTTTAAATTAAATTCAACCTACAACTCTTACGTCACAGTCTGCATCTATATACCTATACTGTATGTATGTCATTCTCCATCAAGTAGTCACCTCCCCTTCCTATTAACTTTGTTTGGCAACCACTCCTCTTCTTCCGAGTTATAAATGTTGATGTATAGTCTTTTTCTTGTAATTTTCTGTGCTATATAGCCCATTTTAGGTTAACATTACTTCCTTCCAAATTCAACTTCACATCTCATACTTGAGCTCCTGGTTATTTAACCCAAGGAGATCACACCCTTTTATTGCTCTTCTACAGGAATCAAAATAACCAGACGTCTGACATCTCGATGAAGAATTGGCAGGAATCTTGGTAATGTTCTGGGCAGTTTTGATGTCTTTCCTTGTGTGATCCTTATGTGCTGGTTTCAACACTGAGACCGGGTACCTTGGTAATGTCCAGACATACACGTCTCTCTCAATGCCTTTCTCATCAGGATTGACACCGACCACCCCTGGCAAAGCACTCTGATCAGCAAATGGAAAATGGTCTGCACTTATATAGCGCTTGTCTACCTATTTGCAGTCAAAGTGCTTTACACTGCTTCCTATTTACCCATTCACACTCACAATCACACACACAACTCATACACCGATGGGAGAGCTGCTATGCAGCTGGTCAGTCAAGGACATGTGACCAGATGAGCAGGGGATTGAACCAACAACTGCGAGATTGGTGGACAACCACTCTACCTTCCTGCACCACAGTCATCAGATGATATCTCCCACTGCAACATTCTGTTCCCTAGTGTGCCACTTGTTCTGGACAAACAGATTTGGTCCTTCCAATTGGCTCAACTTGATCCAGACCGTGAGTGCGTAGCCAGCTGACTTTTTCTGGACTTAAGCTTGAGTTCTAGCTCAGATTCAGATCACTCTGTAGAAGGTATTGGTTTAGTGTCAACTCTGCTCAGTACCTCAGAGTGCTCTTCTGTGGAATTACTTCCCACAATAACTCCAAGTCCTTTTTTGCTTGAGCTCTTGTTACTACTGCTGAAAATGCCTTCCTTTGGAGCTGGTTGACATTTTCCCTGGCATCAGCTTCACTTGCAGACTTTATTGGCCATTCCTCTACTGGCCACTTCAGGAACCCTGGTTTCTTTGCCATGCAGTATCCTCCCCAAGATCTTTAGGCGCTCTCTTTTAGTCCTAACTGGTTACTAAGCACTGCTTTTTACCACCATATAATTATTGGTGAGCGCTTTTTTGCACCTTTCTGCTTGCTCTGCAGACAGCTCACTTAAGATATTTACTTGCTCATAAGTAAAGTAATTTTGCTGTCTACCACTTCTCTGTAGTCTCTCACCATTGTTTCTCTTGTCCTCTTGGACAGAGAAAGAAATGATGGTTCGAGGGTCCTGCCTTCTTGCAGTCTTTATTCTTGCACAGGTTACCTTTACAGTCATCTCTACCTTTGTTTCATCCAAGGCACTCCCTGCATACACCCAGTCGCTTAACAGCAGATTCCTTCTCAGAAAGCCTTAGTCCTCTGAAATTATTATTATTATACTCAATTATTAACAACATAATCAACTTGTACAGGAGTAAAGTAAGTGTGACTACTTTCCATCGTATTGAAACATGGTAAAGCAAATAATGAAAGAATAATTTCTTCGAATTTGTTCACAGCATTTTCAGATAAGCATCTGCTGTAGTGGAATTTTTTTCCAACTGCTGTCTTTTATTCTAAATTCTTGTTTTTAGAAAATCATCAGACAAAAGAGAATAATGAGGAAATACTGTTAAATTATCCATTTCTATGGCATATGTAAAGATAAGGTCTAGGGTGTGAATAAAACAGTGGCTGGATTTATTTACATTTTTGGAAAAAACAATTTCATCTAATAATGAATCAAATGCATTGTTGAGGTAGTTACTGTCAGCATCTTCTTGAATGTTAAAGTCACCCACTTTAATGACTATCTGTACTAAGCACTAAACTGGAGGGAAAGTCTGTAAATTCAGTCAAAAACTGAATAAGGGAGTGGAGGATAGTACACAATAACCAATAGAAGTGTTTTTGTGAGTTTTCCAGTTTGGGTCTGAAAGGCCAATGGTAAGGCTTTCAAAAGCGCACATCTAGGGTTTAATGGTAAGCTTGAGTGGAAGATACTCCTCTACCTCAGCCTGTGCTTCTAGGAACGTGATAATTAAGATGACTTGGGGGGGGGGGGGGGGGGGGGTTGTTGGGTCATTTATACTGACATATTCTTCCTGCTGCAACCATGTTTCAGTTAGACAACTTATAACAAATTGATGATTACCTAGAAAGTAATTTACTAACAGTGATAGTCATATCTGCACAATAATTTGACGTTTGTATTTATTTTTTAAAGTGTCAAAAGATGAACTAAACCACAGCTTGTAAAGTTGATGTTCAGGCAGTATACAGGTGTCATTTCTACACTGGCACTGTGCCCAGCCAAGTAGCCTTTCTGGCTCCAAAAATTTATGAAACTCAAGGCCAAATGGCTTTGCTCTTGAAAATATTAAATTTATAGCCTGGGAACGAATACTGTATACAAGGCTAATGCATTATGAACATATTCATTTCTTTGTCTTCCAGTAAATTATATTATTTTTTGCAAACAGTTTTACAGAACAATTCAACCATCAAATCCAACCTGCAGTTCTTCTTAAAGCCACAAGGTATCATAAAATCTCTGCACACAGTAATGAATCCTGCTGTCTGTGGATGTATAAACAGCCTAGTTTTAAATCTGAGTTATCACACAGCTGCTATCATAACCCCATGTTTATGTTGACTTTGTCAAATCATATGATGGACATAAGATTTTCTATAGATTGTCTCTGTTTCTCTAGCATTATGTGTCATGATGAGATTACATTACCTTTTAATATTGTTCTGTCATCTTGTTTTTTAAAGTCATAAATTGATTTTGCAGAGAATATATTTAATGCCTGGAATTTAACCTACTGCAACTTGTTTTTGGAAAAAATGAAGCAATACATTATACACTACTGACATGTAAACAAGGGTATAACACAGAAGTAGCATGGTGAGCTGCAGTATGCAGTGCTATATTACTAGAGATTCAAGTTTGACTCAGTTATTGTTGTAGAAGGCACTGTAAAGTGTTAAGCTACTAAGCTATAACCAGCAATCATATAGTTAAGTTTCTTTCATTTCTTATTTTTCTTTTAACCCCCCACCTTATCAATGTATTGTTGGAGAACTGCACACATGCTCACAGGTGGAAATCCTGCACACACACAGTGTGTGTAAATTTATCTATGTTAAACATTACACGCACTACTTGTAGTTGTCATTTGACATTAGTTCTTATTTTTAGTTTTCATTCATCATAGGCTGTTGTCATGTTTCTTACACGTAATTACTGGGCATGATTTTGGTATCAGCTGGAGCAGCACCTCTACAGGCACTTTCATCTCCACAAGGACCATTGTGACTTTTCTATGCAAGACAAATTATTTATAAAACAAAATTACTTATGCTTACACTTTTTTTCCCTATAGCCTAGAGCATATGGGCCACTGTAGCTTTACAAAGTTATTGTCTCTTTTTATGAAGTAATATGGTTTACATGTTTCAAAAACTGTAGGTCTGATCTGAACAGCTTCCGAATTAGAACCAGAATCAGCCTTATTGGCCAAGTACACTAAAACATACAAGGAATCTGCCTATGTTATTTATAGCTCTCAAGGACATGTTCAAAGAGTGAACATTATACATTACAATATATTACAACAACAACAATTCCAGACAAAAAATAAGAGTAGCAAACTAGAGACAACATTAAATAACCTAAAGAAGGCAAACCGAGGTGCAGTGTGTGTGGCAGTTCCAACATAATTCCTTGTATAATTAAACCAAACCCTGTGCATTCAGTAAAACATGGATAGCAGCATTTACGCAGTAAGTAAAAGGTCAGCTGTCAATGATTGTGAATAAAAGAATAAGAATAAAACTGTTTCAGTGTCAAGTGGTTTTGGCAAACACGGCTCTGTAGCGCATGGCCAACCCTGTCGCCTAAAGATTGCATTTCTAAACACAATTACATTTTCCTTGGAAAAAGATTTTTGTTTACCAAAATATCCATTCTTGCAGCAAAATATCTGTTTTCTGCATTTTAGGGTTTTGATTAGGCAGGTACAGGAGCTGATTAGGGTCAGAGAAAGATTGAGGATCAAAGATCGTTTTACAGAAAAATGTTTTTTTGCTTTTATACACATCAACGATCTTACGCTAACCCTAAAGTCTACGCTTTTCTTGCCTGAACATTACCAGACATAGGTCTCCAGGACTAGTATTGTGAACTAGACTTATGCCTGCATCCTGGGAGAGAAGTCTTGTGGTAGGATGAAGCCCCTTGTCTGCAAATACATTCTGCTGAGCCATTCTGAGGATAGAGTCAATGTTATCCTCCCAACTCAAGTCTTGAAAGATGGTGGACATTGGTGGACATTCAGAACTTAAAGGTTTTCTCAGTTGACACAGGCCCTATATGATAAGGGGAGGCAGCGTGTGAAGGGGGTCCTCCTGAAATCCACTGTCATCTCCACAGTCTGGAGGATGTTCAGCTTTGACTACACCACAGGGCCAGCTGATCAACCTCCTGTCAACATGCTGTTTCAATATCATCTCAAATCATCCAAATACTGAGTTTTATAGTTGAGTTGATTGAGGTGCATTTATTTGTGCAGAAGGAAAAGGGCAGAGATGAGAGGACACACCGCTGAGGAGCAACGGCACTGGTTTGCATGTGGAGGATGTAACTTTTCCAGTCCTTACCAGCTGTGTCCTGTTGGTCAGGAAGTTGCTGATCCATTGATAGATGACAGAGGATTGGGAGAGTTTGGAGGCTAGGATTTCTGGAATGATAATTGAATGCTGAGCTAAAATCTACAAACAAAACCATGCATATGTCCCAAAACTGTCGAGGTGTTACAGGATGTAATGCAGTTCCATGCTGACTGCATTATCTACTTATCTACTGATCTGTAGGCCTACTGCAGGGTGTCTAGTATGGGCCCTATGATGGCTTTTAGCTAATGATTCAATACTAGTCATTCATAGGATTTCACTACTTCAGACGTCCCAGTGATTAGCCTGTAGTCATTTAGTTGTGTGATAGTAGCTTCCTTAGAGGTAGCTGTGGCAGAGGGAGTACACTCTTTTTCTTGGTGTTGATTTAGGGGGTGGTAGTGATCCCTGAGCTAGTGCAGGTGAGGCGTGTGCAGTCTTTCAAACCTGCAGAAAAATGCAAGAATGCCAGTTCTTTGGTCTCTTCAGCGGGTGGGGGAGGCTTCCTTCAATTAATAATTTTCTGCAAGGGTCTCTGCATTCTTGTAGCATTACTGGCAGAAAAGCTGTTTTTTTTTTTTACTTTGCAGAGTTGTTTCTTGTTGCCATCTTGATCTCCTTTGTCAGAGTATTTCTGGCCTGGCTGTAGAGGAATCTACCCTCATTTGAAAAAGGTTTCTCTTTGATCTTGTGAAGCTGTCTGAGTTCAACCATGAACCAAGACTTGTTGCAGTATGTGTGATAAGGTCAGTCAGTGTATCCAGGTTTTAAGCTGCATCTTTAAAAACCCTCCATTCTGTGCAGTCAAAACTAGCCTGCAGTGACTGCTTGCCACTTTGGTCCATCTCTTTTAACTACAAACTTTACAGATTTTAGTTTTTGCTTACAGATCAGCAGGAGATGAGCCATGAGTGACCCAGAACTGGGAACAGAGCGATATGCATCTTTCAGTACAGGGTAGCAGTAATTCAGTGTATTTATGACTCTGGTGGGACAGTTTATGTGATGTCTATATTGAGGCAGTTCATGGTTCAGATTTGCTTTGTGAAAATCCCCAATTACAAGGAGTGTGGGTTTCTGCTCTAATTTAAGTGTTGCAGCGCTTCACTTACGCTGGCCTGTGGTGGGATGTAAATGCCAAACGACCACAACTGTGGAGAATAAAATGGTTTTCATGTCTGTCTAACATATCCTATTTTGATGGACATTAACACAGATTTAATGACTTTCAGTATAACTCCCAACCTCTGGCAGGCAGTTGTGCTGGTTTTCCTACTGTTGTCCTACTTTTTTAGAGGGATTAAATCCAACACACTATACAACAGAGAAACAAAAAGTACAAATCCATTTTATATTTCTAAAAAAAAAAAAAGAAAGGAAAAAACGTCCACAAAATACACAAGAGAATAACAAGTACTGTTACTAACTACTGATCAATAAGTGAGAAAAAGCCCAGCTAGAGGAGTAAAAATAAATAACAATTCAAATAATAAATGAAATTAAAACAATACTATTTGTCGAGTTTGACCATTTAGTTTCCCTCCTTTTTACAAAAGAGGAATGAGTTGAACAGTTTAATGGCCACTGAGAGAAAGTATCTCCTGTAACAGTCTGTGAAACACTTGACTGTGAACAGTCTCTGGCTGAAAGTGCTCCTCTGTGCAGCCAGCACACAGTGGAGTGGTTGGGGTGGATTGTCCAGGATTAAGAGGAGTTTGGAGAACATTCTCCTCTCAGCAACAACATGCAGAGGGTCCAGCTCCTCCCCCAGAATGGAATCAGCCCTCCTTATTAGTTTTTCCATTCTGTAACCTTCATATTGCTGCCTCTGCATAGAAGAGGGCGCTGGCTACCACAGACTGCTGGAGATCGTGAAAGAAATGTGCTGGCTCCCGCTCCATACTGCTGTTGCGCGCTGGTCATAGCTTAAAGGAGATAAAAGGATAAAACCAAAGACAAAAAACAAACAAAAAAAATACTCCCTCCAACCGCATGATCCGAGAGGGTAAGCTTTACACTACAAACTGGATACTTTACTATACTAAACAACACTAAAAATATGAAAAAGGAAGACTGCATTGTTAGATACATGCAGTAGTAAACAGTTGAGTTTTATTTTTGTTATGATTATGCTTCACTGTCACAGCTCTTGGTTAAATGAGAGCAAAATTAAATACTGAGTTCATTTGAGGCAGAAGTCAAACCCAGGTCTTCTGTTCAGCAGCCCTTTACGTAAACGCCTTGACCATTTAACTTAGTGACATTTATTACATCTCAGGTTTTAGGTAAATGTAGGGTTTCATTTATTCATTAATAGAAATAGATTAGTAGAAATACAACACATATAAAAATTATTTAAACATCAAAACAGTTGCCTGAAAAAAGAACTTTAGCTGCTAAGAATGCATGGTTGGCTCTTAAAATGGTTACTGTATACTATCATCTACCCAGTTTGTATGAAAAAGCTTCCCATAAAATAGCTGAACTGACACCAAATTCCAAGAATTGGGATTTTTTTCTGTATATGTTCTTTACTTCAGTTCAGCAATAGGTGCTAAAAATGTAAAAGATGTAATGAAACACCATGCTCCAACACAAATGATAAGCACTCGTGATAAATTTTCCCAATTGTCATGCCAGAGGGTGACACTTTGAATGACTACATCTATAGGTTCACCCATACCATCCAATGCAATTACAATATAGCAGCTCTGCCATGAATTCTTTATTCATTTTAAATAGGGTGGCAAAAACATTGCAACCACCTCCACAGCACTCCATTCGACTCCACCAATGTTGCTCTACATTCAACCATTTACTGTACAATGCATTCTGAAGGTATTCAGAGCCTTTCCAACACTTAAAATTTTGCTCAGGAAACTCCTGTTTTTTTTATCTTTACTGAAATGTTTCCACACCTTGACTGGAGCCCACCTGTTGTAAATTTAATTCATTGGACATGATTTGGAAAGGCACACATGTCTCTATAAAAGGCCTCGCAGCTGACAGTGCATACTGTTGCAGAGAAAAAGCCATGTCAAAGGAACTGCCTGCAGAGCACAGAAACAGGATTGTTGTAAGGCACATATCCAACGAAGGCTAGAAAAGAATTTCTGCTGCACTGCAGGTTCTAAAGAGAACAGCGGTCTTCATAATTCTCCAGTGGAAGAGGTTGCCACAACCAGGAATCTTCCAAGAGCTGGTCACCAAACTGGACACTCAGGGGAGAAGGAAAAAAAAGGGAAAAAAAAGAATGGCAGAAAATCCTCCAATCTTGGTCTGCAAAGCCTGTTGCATCATACCCAAAGAAACTAGAGGCTGTAATTGCTGCCAAACGTATCTCAAGGAAGTACTTAATTTACAGATATTTCTAAAATTCTGTTTTTACTTTGTCCTTGTAGGTCATTAGAGTAAATTAATAAGAAAAAAAATTTCAACAACTAGTTTCAGGTCTGAATACTTTCTGAATGACTGTAGATAGAGACTCAGACATCAATGGGGATGGCTGCCATGCAAAATGCTGGCCTGACCCAACCTGGTGTTTAGCATCTTGCCAAAGGACATTTCAACACTTAGCCAGGATAACTGCTCTACCAGCTGAGACACAGCCACCCTGATAAACCACATAATGATGTTGGTTCTTTAGTGAGCACAGTGTTTACAGAGGCAAACAGGGCGCTTCTGAGACATGCAACGTTCAACCTGGTTTTGTGCTTCTAGCTATGCTTATCCATCCAGCCTATTCAAACAGATCTGAATGAATGTAGGTTAAGTCTTTTCCACTGTGAGACTGGAGCCCAGATGGTTAGCAGTGTTGCCAGATCAATTACTAAGCACACCAGCAGAGAAAGCGTAGCAGAGCACTTTGTTCCAGGGCCAACTGAACTGATCCCTTATTGAACTTGTACATATTGTCTAGCACACTGTGACAAAGGACCTACTAACTTAACTCCACAAGCAGAAATTTACCTTGCATCTACATTTTTTATTGTTTATTCCAAACTTCCATCATGGCAATAGAACTACGTAAACAGCTGTGTGTGCTGATTGGTGGATGAAAAACCGCTGCCAAGGGGAAAACAAATAGCAGAAGTATTTGCTTTGGTAAAAAGGTACATATAATAGGTACTTGGTAAAATTTTCCCTTTAAGGTATTACTTAACTTGGGCTGCACACTTATTGTATTCTCAAACATGATAAAGCTGCTTGTGTTGCTGGTCTTTGCTGTGTTAACCCTTGCTCCCTTGATGAAAGCCAATTAATAACTGTAATAAATGTATGTTATCTTAAAAAAAAGTGTGGTTTGATTTGGGTACTGAACAGCATAGGAGTAGAGAGACAAATACTGTAGCAAGTAACATTTGGAAATAAAGAGAAAATTCAGGCTGAAATAATGTAGGACAAATGGTAAATGGTCTACACCTACATAGTGCTTTTCTACCTATTAATACTACGCTTTACACTGCTTCTCATTCACCCATTCGCACTCACACTCCGATGGGGAGCTGTTATGCAGCTGACCTGCACTTACGGGGGGCAACTAAGTTAGGGTTTAGTGTCTTGCTCAAGGACACTTTCACATGTGACCAGAGAAGTGGGGGATCAAACCAACAACTGCAGGATTGATGGACTACCTCCTGCACCACCATCGCCATTGAATCACAAAACAGTCTTGTTTTGATGTATGAGTTTAACAAAAAAACTGTTGTTTTCCCCAACATGGAGGCACAATGACTTTTTTTCATCAACTTTGAAAAAAAGTCAACCAGCAAAAAAATATATTTAGTAAAATACTGTCCAATTTGGGAGACCATATATATATATATATATATATATATATATATATATATATATATATATATATATATATATATATATATATATATATATATATATATATATATATATATAAATAAAAGGAAAAAAAAGAACTGATACTTAAGCTTCACTCTGGGAGCGGCCAAGTGAAGGGTTTAAAAGGTGGTGCACAGCTCAGACCAGTTCACACTGCTTTCTGGGATCAGCCTCATGATTTATTGATTGCAATTTTGATTATGCACAGTCATTTTGCACTTAACCCCTTCTGAATTGGCCTACTTTTTAAAGATACTGATATTTAAAAAGAAGACTTAGAATCCATTTGGTACTGATCGGATCTGAGACGCTCCTATCTCTGTTCTGTGTCACTCACAGATTTAAGTCCACAAAATGCAAACTTCTCTGCAAAGCCATGTAGGTAACCAAAAAGATGGACTTACACCTGTGTTGACTTTATTTAAATGCAAATAAGAACCTCTAACTTTTGGCAGATAGTTTTGCCAGTTTTCATCCCCTGCATCTCCTCATTGTACTTTTTATTGTGATAAAATCCACCATGCTGACAAGTTGTTGTTTCCACCAGTTGTTGTGTCCACTGAACATGAAGTCCCCCAGGGTAAATTAAGGTAAAATATAAAGATGAAATCAAAAGTATTCAGAAACAACCAGATATACCCTAGATGCCAGAGGGATGATTGTTCCACAACGTGGTGCACGTGGGCACTTTGATAAGGAAGTACCGATGTCATGTTTTGTAGCATTTTGTTTTTATGTATTGTATCTTTTAACCTAACTTTACCCTGAAATTTTAGTCCCTAACCCTAACTATGTTTTTTTTGCGTAAATAAAGTCGTTCCTTTAGCGTCAAAAACTGGCACTCCTGGAGTTTACAATTGTAAGGCTAAAGAGTACTTGTTTTACATGTTTTAACCACTTTCAATCACACTTCCTCCTATGTGAATCATCAAATAAATGAAACTGTGTTTCAGCACATTCATGCTAATGATTCACAGCCCTGGACAGGACTATTGTACTTCCCAAGATTAACATCTATTTCCAATGTTCATTGCAAATAAAAAAGTTATTATTATTGCTATTATTTCAAGAATGCTAAGTAATCAATAATCAATTTGTTTGTAAAGTGTTTGAATTGCATAATCCTAATCACATAATCCAGGGTTTGTAGAATATGTTATAAATGTAGAATATTTCTTTTAAATGGCATTTTTGGAACAGGGTTTGTGTTGGAAAGGTCCAGGGATCTGACCTACTCACACTCTTGTTTGAGCCTCAGCTCACACCTCAAACCTTGATATTTTTTATCATTTCAAATCACTCACACTCCCTTGAGGAGAGTTCAAACCCCTATAATGCTTTGTACTTCTGCTTGAAGTATTTCTGATCTTCTATGCCCTTAGAAAGCTACTACAAAGAACATCCTTGATTTTCAAATAGCTCTCCCAAATGCAACAGAGACAAAACTAAACAATGGCCTCTGCTTGAATTCTGAAACAGCACAAATTTGTGGAGACTTGCAAGGATTTTCAGCTATTCACTTATGCTTTGCCCAGACCTCTCCTTTTAGTTTAAAAATCACTCATCAAAAAATATAAAACTAAAGGCAGAGTTGGTTAAAGAGCTGGTTCAACAGTGGGTTCTTCCACAAAAGAAGTTTACTCTGATTGACACTAGCAATTAAACCTAAAATTACACGTGATTTTGACCACTAATAGTGACACAGCTGTTATGCAGCCGGCCAAAACTCACTGGGAGCAACTATGTTGGGGTTCAGTGTCTTGCTCAAGGAAACTTTGACATGTTACCAGAGGAGCCAGAGATCGAACCAACAACTGATTGGTGGACGACTGCTCTACTGCCTGCACCACAGTCAGTCAATAACCATAGATGTTCAGACTTGTCAAATTGGGGTTCATGCTTTACTTTATCTTCACCCCATTCTTTGGTTCACACTTAGTTAGCAGTCAGCAACTGCAGCTTTCAGCTCAGGATTGGAGTTTTTGCTTATTGTAGCCTTTAGTTTAGAGGTAAATTGCTCATCCATAGCTATTTATGTTTCTGCTAAGTGTGATTTTTATGTTCTTAGCACCTTGTTTTAATCCTTTCCTTAACCGCACCTATTTTGAATACTTTGTGTTCTTTATTAAAGTAAATTTTCTTCTGGTTAAACTCCAATTACTGAGCATGACATTAAGTTGCTCCCTGTGGTTAGTCAAGTGCTTTGTATGGCAGCTCTTGTCATCAGGGTGTGTGTGTGTGTGTGAGAGAGAGAGTGTGTGAGTGACTCTTAAGGACTTTGGATGCCAACAAGGTAGAAAAGTGCTATAAGTGTCGATCATTTACTTTTTAACTAATGTCCTGCGCTTGTGTTAAGTGTAGATCCTTCATCAATAAGCTAATGCATAATTTCACCAACCCTGATTTAGAGTGTTGTTATATAATAAAAGTTACAGAGTTATGTAGCAGAATAGTTTGTCTCTGATGGATTAAGAGTTAAAAGGACAAATGCTGCCAGTTCCTCTCATATGTCAAAGCATCCTTAGCCAAAACACTGAAGTTCTCCTTTCTTTTAATGTCACATTAACTATTTAGATTTATATTAGGACGATATTTAGATATTTAGATTTATATTAGGATGAGGAGACGGCGAGAGGAGGTGTTATGGTAAATGAGGGTTTTATTAACAAAGGCAACCAAAGGAATATCACTCCAAATAGAGGACAGGGAAAAGTACGGTGACAGCTGATATGCAACTGACTAAGTAAAACGGTAAATCAAAACACCAACCTAGATATGGACATAAGGGAAAGTGAAGAAACTTATCTTTATGTTATTCTTTACTTTCTTTATGTTATGTGTTTTACATATTTTGTCAAACTACATGATAATGTGAAAGAGGGATGAATGTACATGAACTAAAACATCTTAATGGACACTGATTTAACAACCTGCAGCATATGTGGAATGACAAACTAGTTCCTCACCAGTGAGACGTTTTTTCCCCCAACCACAGTATCTCTGATGTTTGTGTGTTTGCTAAAGAAATCTTGTTGTGCTAATGCAATTTAATGATTTAGCGTTGAACCTCAAGCTGATCCCATTTAACAAATAGACAAATTATGAATGAACTGTGTTAACAAATAAATATGTGGCATAAACGAGAAGATGAAAACAATGCCTAGAAACATGGTTCACAACAAGATAGTGATAGCTGTTTCCTCATATACAGTACATTCAGAAAGTTTTCAGACCCCCTTGAATTTATTTCAATTTTGTGATTTTGCAGCCTGATACAGCAGTTGTTTATATTTATTCTTATATATTTATATGAGGGAAAAACTGAAGTATCACATTGGCATAAGTATTCGAACCGGTTACTCAGTACTTTGTTGAAGCACTGTTGGCTGCAATTATGACCTCAACTCTATTTGGGTATGATGCGACAAGCTGTGTACACCTGGATTGAGGGATTCTTCTTTGCAAATCCTCTCTATCTATCCTCTCTATGTCAGTTTGGATGGGGACCATCAGCGGGCAGCCATTTTCAGGTCTCTCTAGAAGTTGTCATTAGGGATCTTGTCAAGACTGGCTGGGCCACTTACAGAATATACCTGTGGTATAACTAGGCATACCTGTGTTGTTTTGGGTGTGTGCTTAGGATTGTTGTCATGGTGGAAGGTGAACCTTTAGGCCAGTCTGAGGTTCTGAGGACTGTGGAACAGGTTTTCATTAAAAATACCTCTGTACTAATGTCCATTTAGCTTTTTGTCATCCCCAGTCCCTGCTGCTAAAGAACACCCCCACCACCATGCTTCACTGTTAGGATGGTATTGTGCAGGTGATGAGAAGTGCCTGGTTTCCTCTAGCCATAACAGTTAGAATTGAGGTCAAACAGGTAAATCTTAAAATGATCAGACCTGAGAATCTTGTTCCTCACAGTCTTTCAGGTGCTTTTATGTAAACTCCATCGGGCTTTCATGTGTTTGGACTTAGGAGAGGCTTCTGTCACGCCACTCTGCCATAAAGATCAGATAAGTGGAGTTCTGCAGTGATGGTTGTCCTTCTGGAACGTTATCCCCTCTCTACTCGGGATCTCTGGAACTCAGTCACCTTTCTTACTAAGGCCCTTCTAACCTGATTGCTCAATTTGACAAAGTGACAGCAGCTGGCCAACACTCACCAGGAGCAACTACGTTGGAGTTTAGTGTCTTCTTCAAGGACACTTCAACATGTGACCGGAAGAGCCGGAGATCGAACCAACAACTGTGGGATTGGTGGATGACCGCTCTATCTACCCTGTCTCTGAGCTCTGCAGAAAGTTCATTTGGACTCATGGGTTTTTTTCTCACACACTACGCATTGTCAGCTGTAAGACCTTCTATAAAGAGGTGTGTGCTGTTCCAAATTATGTCCAATCAGTAGGAGGCAGTCAGTCAGGTGGACTCTAGTTAAGTTGTGGAAACATCTCAGCAATGATTAAGAGAAATGTGAGGCACCTGAGCTAAATTACAAGGGTATTTGCAAAGGGGCTAAATACTGAATACCTGAATAATGCCAGTGTGATATTTCTGCTTTTCCATTCAGTTGGTTACTGGTGGTTACTGGCAGATTGAGGCTATAAGAATATCCTGAATTTCTTAAACTGCGGGGATGGAGTAGGCATCTATTATTTTAGTTCACTTTTCTGAAATACACATATGATCTTGGTTTAAAAATTTTCAACACATCAGGAGAATTCCATTCATAGCATCCTGGGTTTAATAACATCCTTGTTAAAGGAGATCTTCAGTAAGCTCATTCAACAACACTCATCAGCATCACCAATTCTCATTTGCTGCTGACCCTGCACAAAAGAAGGAGAGGTAGCACGGGATGCTCACTGTGGTTTTGTTAAAATCTTAACTGAGTGGCAGTTATGGTCATATAAAGTTTCTGGGCAACACAAAATTGGCAACACCAATGCATCAAATAAGTCATAAAAAAATTAGGTATTAAAAATTCAATATTTAGATACTATATAGACATACACTATAAAGACATCATGGAGGATCTATAAAGCAAGTGTTCTCAGGAAACACATGTGAAACGCATATGGCTAGCAGTCGCCCTGTCTTCGGTGTCTGATTGGATCTGATCCTACATCAGACACACTATCATCACTTATTTTCATTAAATGGTATTTTCTTCTTATATAGCAAAAGAGAGAAGTGCAGACAGAGAATTGTTCCAATATTCTGAGATATAAAGCTACTGATGTAGTGTCTTTAAGTAGCTGGCTATTAAGCAGCCGTTGTGTGGGAGCAGCAGCAGTGTGACTGAACTTAACCAGTGGATAGGAACATTGCTGATGGAGCTGCAAGAGCACATTAGAAAGCATGGGTATTCTTAACTGTCCATAAAGTGAGGTGGTGCCATTTGAATTGCACTTGGGGTAATTGTGGTCGGAAGCTCATCCTCCTTGAGCTTTGTGGCTGATTCTGTCTCCTTTTTTCAATTTCCTGCCTCGTTGAGGATGCCAGCAGATATGTAGAGCGAAAGGATCTTGCAAAGTAATGCAGCAAAGCACTATATAATTAAGAGTGTCTGGAAAGTGAAGGGAGGAAGAGATGATATTTCTTCACTTTACCTTGTTTTGAGAAAGAAAAGGCTGTATTTTGGGAGTGAAACTAAATTTTCAAATGAAGGTCTGCTATATTTGCTTCAGTGCATGGTTATCCATGCATGGTGTGTTTGATAAAATGGTAGATTCTAATTCATTCTAATGCAAATGCATGAGCATTTATAGAATGCATTTTACCACAGAACAAATGTAATTTCATTTTTACAGAGTTACAGAGTTAGTCTTTGCAACTGATTTATTGAAATCCTGTTTGGAATCAGAATGTAATGTGATAAAAGTATCCCTTGTCAGACACAAAGACTTAATTTTGAACTTCAGTCAAATAGAAACAAAATAACACATGATAATGCATGAACTCTGTTCTCCATGTACTTTCTTACTGTAGCCTAATTTAAAGGAGAAAGCTGGTGATATTTATACTTTAGTTTTGTCATTGCTAACAAATACAATAAAAAAGGTGTCACATGGTATCAGTCCCTCCATCCTAAGGTGAGAGCAGGCGAACTGTATAATTGGACAAAACACTCCCTTGACTTAATGCTAGAGAAGTTTCTAAAATGAGGTTATCATAAAACTATTCTTCTCGCTCTCTAGTCTCTAAATTGCTGCTACTCCTGCAAAAAACTAAACTTTATGTGTATTATACTGTTACTCTCTCTGAAACAGGCTTACTCCAAGTACTGTATTTGTTGGCACGCCTTTTCAGATAGAAAAATGTGTTTTTTGCCTTCTGAAGTAGATTGATTTTAATGTATGAGCTGTTTTTACAGTTTAATAAAAATGAATTAGTTAAATAATTGGTCTTTGTTATTGTTTTGTTCAAGGGTATTTCAGTTTACTGACATCAAAACAGTTATGGCTTCATGGGGGACAACAGTAGGGATTACAATGACATTTGTTGTTGATATGTGATGGTAACGGATTTTAGTAAAATCAACTGTAATCTTTAAAAATGCACAATGACTTACATTGATTCAACAACAAACATAAAGCAGCACTGGTTCACAGAACAGGACACTGAAAAAATGTGTAATTTTTAATGTTTGATTTTACTCTGACATCATTGGTGTTGTCTGCTTGATTAGATCAGTCTGTGTGGGAGTGGAGAGTATACAGTTGTAATAAAAGGTAATGGAACTCTTTGAAGTTTCCTCTTTTTCTGCATAAATTGGTCATGACATGTGACCTGATCTACATCAAAGTCCTAAATTTTTACAAACAATATTTCTAATATGATAAACATATGCTTCTATATACATTTCTTATCTCTGATGTCTTTCATTGAACACAGTGTGCAAAACATGCATGGTACCAATGACAAGACACCACGATGGCTCTGATAAAAATTACACTGTAGCATGCCTGAAATTCCCCAAAGACCACCTTATAACTACGCTACACGGAAAATATCTTGTGGACAAAGGAAAAAAGGTAGAATTGTTTAGGAAAAACAAATAGAAATACATATGGCACTATAAAGAGAAACACATACCTACATAAAAACATTATCCCAACAGTGGATGCAGTGGAAGAAGCATCGTGATTTCAAGCTTTCCCACTGCCTCCAAACCTGGACCACTTACCACTAAGGGAAAAATGAATTGCTAAGTTTATCAAGGTATCTTAAAAGACAATGTCAGGGTCGTTGTCTTTGTTTTCTCCAAACTGGGACGACACTCTGGCTTCCAAAGCAGCCTTCTAATCTATTCTGTATTCTACGTACATCAACTATATAGTCTTGCTTTGATCTTTAAAATTATATCTTCCTCCAGATTGCTACCCCTGCCTCACTCACTCCTAATGACACATAACTTGTGCCTAGTTCTTCAATTATTCTAACAGAGTTGCCACTTCTGCATCATTTTAATAAACTGTGTTTTGTAGATATGTATTTTTAAATAACATTATTGACCATTTGTTGTGGCATGCAAGGATCATAACATGCCAATTCAATACTCTAACTGCTCAAGTGTGACTTGTGCCTATCCCAGCTGTCATTGGGTGAAAGGCGGGGTCCACCCTTGACAGGTCACCGGACTCAGGGCCAACACATAGAGGCATACACAGACAGAAAACCATTCACACTCACATTCACACCTACGAGGATTTTTTTTTAGATTCACCAATTAAGCTGTGGGAAGAAACAGGAGTACCCAAAGGAAACCCACACAAACACGGGGAGAACTTGCAAAATCCACACAGAAAGGACAACCGGGAATTCGAACCAGGGACCTTCTAGCTGCGAAGCGTGCTACCCAAGTTAAAACATTAGCATCATAATCATTTCATTTAAAAATCTGTTTTCTATGATTTCATTATGATTCTATATCATGAATTTTTGAAATATAAATATTAAAGTTTAAAAGATAAGAAAGCAAAATATGAAGAAAAATATTCCTTTATAATGAAAAATTACTGCTAGTGCTGCATGAGGAAAAAGGAAGTACAAAAACAAGTTATTCTGAAACTTGACATTTGTGTACACCCCTGCATCATTTGCTTTATGAGATACCTTTAGCAAATGAAAGTGAAAAGGGCAACTTTCACAGCTCCTTGAGATGAAAAGGTGCCTTTTTTTCCAAACTCTGCACAGAAAATAAACAATTACATTCTTGACTGCCTTTATTTACTCCATGATTGAGCAGTGTGGGCAGACAGGAGAGGGCAGATTAATTAACTAGTGCCTGAAAACCTTTATTCTTAGAGCGTTGTCACATTGATGGATGGCTGATTAAAGTCAATGAGATGGTTATCAGTACACAAGTCAACAAAAGAAAGCAAAGACAAAAAAGCATCTTACCTCAAGAGAACGAGTGATGGAAAGACACAAATGGTGTACTATTGGTGACCAGGAAAGTACTTTGTGGTTATAAAGACTGCTGTGCATCAAGAAGAAAAACAAGTAATTGGGGATGGAGGAGGAGGCTGAAAGTACAGTGTCAGCCACAACTCAAATTGCCTGGCTTGTGCATCCTTTGATGAGGTTTCTTGTTAGGGGTCTATACAGCCAAGTCATTGGAAATATCACACAATTAATTAAAATAATAGGAATGGAGAAAGTGGGCTGCCATGGCAGTACGGCAGAGGGCCTGCATAATCATTGTTCTGATCAGAGCTCTATTGTCTGCCTATGAATGTGCCTGTTGACGGTGGCCAGCGCCTCATATGTTTATCTGGAATCCTGAACTAGTAGCTTGTTTCCAGCATGTGCTGTTAATAGAGCATTCAGCTCCCATCTCTGTGAAGAGGTTCAAAGGCTTCATTTAGTTGCTTGAGCACAGAGGGAGACAAGACGAGTGAGAGAGCTCACCAGGCTGTGTTCAGCCAGATTACAGCTACATTTCAGATTTAGATTGTGAGATTCTGACTGTGTTCATATCTGTTCTTTCTCTCTGACAGGCTGGCTTACTTGTGTCAATGAATGGAAAAACACCAAATCATCAAATCCATTGTCTACTTCTTGATTTCATAAACCCAACCTTATCAATTAATCTATTATTATCTACTGTCATGGACCTGACACCAGACTTCGCTCACCTTCACCTTTTGGCCTACCCTGCATTAACATACCCACTCATACACTCTACCCTCTATCAGTTCTTAGACCTGCACTCTCCCTTTCTGCCTCCCCTTCTCTGTCTCTTTCTCTCTTCCCTTCACTCTCATTTCCTTCCCTTCAATTTGGCTCTGATTTTTGGTCTAAGGTTTTGTCTCTGTTGATCCCTATCTCTCAGTCTCTGTTAAGTATTGGGTTATTTGATTATTTGACGTTTGGTCATTTGTTCATCCCTGCCTGTCAGCCTCTGTTAAGCTTTTTTTCATTTAGTTATTATGGCCATTATTTAGTTCTCGTGGCCTCTGTCTTAATGCTCAGTGTTGTAATTTGGTTATTTCTTCCCATCTGTTTATGCTCACCATATATAGATATTTAGATATTTATTTAGATATTTGTCTACTTCCTGATGTGTGGACCATTTGATTTATTGTTAGTTCAAATCAGTTTCTGTACGTGTGCTTTTAGATCATTTATTTTTTTCACTTTTTTCTTGTTCATGGTTATTTCCCCTAGTTTCACCTCACTCCTAAACTCATCTTTTCCTTTTCTAGGTTCTCCTGCCCTGTATAGTTTTCCTTATCTTGAGCTTAGTACTTAGGTCCTCTAATCTCTGTTTTTGCTTAGCCTGGGTTGCATTAGTGTGCTTTTTCTGTCCATTTTAGGAGCAATTTTCTGTTTCCTTACTACATCTTGTTCCTTACTAAGTCATGCTACTTACCTGTTACCAATTAACCTAATTGTTTTTTATTTGCAGGAATTACTTTTCCAGCCTTTTGTTGCCCATGCTCCAACTTCTTGGTATGTTGCTTGCTGACAACGGCACACATACTTCCTTACTATAGTAACCATGTGTGCTACTTTGTGTTATGATCATCATTAAAGCACACAACATCATGCACTAGAGTTCAACCACTGTCTCCTATGGAAAAGTCCTGAGTTGTATAATCCACCTCCCTATAATCGTATTTGACTTCAACGGCAAGAGTCAAAGCTTTGAACATGATGTGTAATTTAAACAATACTTTGATCTGTTTCCTTTTGGCTAATCAAAAATGAGAATTGCTGCTGTATTTTTGGATCATCTGGAGAGGTTTGTGTTTATGTATGGTATTCAGGAAGTTTTACAACCACTGGCCTACAGGAAAATGTCATAAAACAAGGCACATTCCTTTTTCAGTAATTCTGTAATATTTTAGTTATGTGCTGTAGAGTCCTCTGCTGTGGTTCAGGTCAGAAACTTTAAAATACTGGATATATACTAGATTTCTGTCATGGTGCACCAGGTTTACTTCCTGTTTCTGACTTATTTTGTAATTCCACATCCTGCTCCAGTCATTTCTGCCAGCCTGTTTGGTTTTATTCACTTTTAACTATTTTAGGTCAATACTTTTGCTCACATGAAAAACTGGTGGGATAAAACAAAAGGTGTTATCTTATAATCTGTGTTATCAGATCCAGATGTAAATACCTGGAAAAAAAAGCTGAGATGTTGATCTGTTGTGTCATATTTTGATGTCAAACTTAGATATTTTCAGTCTATAGAAAAAAAAAGGAATCCGGTTTCGAATTTCAAATTCTCAGTTCCAACTTACTATAAGGGTTTAAAAGGATAAAAATATTTGATTGTGGATTTCTTGGATAGTGCTAGACTGTTAGAGTATCTCTAGATTTGGAAGTTAAATTTTATACTAATGGTTGTTGGTTTGTATTCTGTGTCCTTGCTCTGTTTTCCCTCCTAACACTGTTTGCGGTGTTCCCAATAGTAACTTTAACCATAACCCTGGTTCTATGCACCAACTGTCTCTGCTCTCGCTGCCAAGCCACATATTGCATCCTGAGCACGGACATCTGTCAAATTTATTAATAATACTAATCCTGCCTGTCTGACTGCCTTAAGAACACAATACCCTGAATCCGTCTGCAGAGTCATTGTCTATTTTATTCTTATTTTGACATCTTCTCTCTGATCTCCATTAAACTATATAAACTTTCTTGTCTGAGGTATTTTCTAGGTCCTGCTTACTTTCACTACAAAACAAAAAAAACTGAGGGCACCTTAATTGAAAATAAAGTAAAATAGCTAATTTATTACGACTTTAAATAATCAATTAAGAATAGTAGCATCTATGGAAAAAGAAATGTCATCTGATAGGGCTAGGTATGGCCAATAACTTCACCATATCTATCATATCATACATAAACATTCATGATATATTCACAAGTGTCACAATACAGACCCAATCATAAGATGTGTATCTTGATATAGTATAAATAATGATTCAAGATGTCTATCCCTAGACTTACAATATGTGCTCATAACTCATGTTAATGTACTCATGTTAATGACAAAATTAACTTTTATTTTGCAGTCTAATGTACACTGAATACCTAAACTAAAAAAATATATTTATAGATGAAATGGTTCTCATAAAAATAGACTTTTAAAATCAAAAGAGCAACATTCTATTTGTAAATTGTCTCTTTTTACTAACCTCTTCTCAGTGATGCTTTGGTCCAAATAGATTAACAAACACAAAAAAGTCCACAGTTCTTTTGCTACAGGGTTGAGCTAGAGATTCAGCACCAGGCCATTCTTGCACTGATACAGTGTTCTGGGTCTGAAATTACAGGACATTTATATGAAAAACTATGGCTGTATCCCAGAATTATGTTTCATAGTGTGTGTCTATATAATATGCAGTGACAAAAGATTACACAATTGGTGTAATGCATATATTTTTTGACAGAATATATGTACTGTATATATTCCCTATAAAAAAGCCTAAGAATCTGTTAATATATTTCTTTAGCTTGCTATTAACACACAAACAACTTCAGATTAGTTAATTACAAACAACATAAAATGAAAAGCGTTAAACTGAGGAATGTTTGCTGCTTCTGTTATCACCATGGTAAAGGTTTCCTGTCTCTTGTCTTCATCCATGAAAGGCAGCATTTTAAATTGCAGGTTTAATTTAGAGGCAATGGACAGAATGTATGTGTCACTCATGTCTGCAAGGCAACAGAATATTTTAAAACTATGCGTGATGTATAAAGTGGGGAACTGCATAGGATGAAGACTTGAAACTCTGTCGATGTACAGTACTTCTCTCTTGCCAGATAATAAAACTTTAAAAGACATCCTGGATGTTGAAGCTTCCTTATTGACTGCACTTGAGATTTCTAAGACCAGATATTGTCATTTTTGCCATGACAGTTTCCCCAGGCATTTTTGCTGTCTCATATAACTGCAGTCTCTTGCCAGGCCCTGAGCCACAGGGCACAGCTCAAGTCTACATTGTGCAGCTAGATTAAAACTCTGTGCAAAGCATTACACATGACAACAAGTTGAGCAGCTATCATCAGTTTTGAAACATTATTTATCACTAAAGCAGGATCAATATCATCAAGACTCCACTTGTCCACTATGTTTTAAAAACTATCCACAATATGCCCCCCTGTGTGAGACCAAATTTTAGGCCCAATTTTCCCCCCTTCCAACAAACTTTGGTTTGTTCATTACAAACGGCATACAGGAACAATTTAAATAGCTCAGGGCAACTAATGTTACAAACTCCAAAGTCCACACTTTTAACTTTTACTTTTACAGGAGTGTCAAAACTATTCAGGCCTCTGAAAAGAATCCATCATTGGAGCACATTGGCAAATCAGGTAAGCACACCTGATACAACTAATAAGGGGTAGGTTGCAAAAGGTGTGTTTGAGATAGAACAGATCAATATCTGAACTGGCTTAGGGTTTGATCGCATGTTAAAAATATGGCTAAGTCAAAAGTTAGCAGAAAAAAATCAAGATAAAGGATACAAAAATATATTGATAGTGTTCCAAGGAGCATTGTTGGAAGCATAATTCACAGTCCAGTGTTAAAGGAGCAGTTTTGGTTCTCTGGAGTGATGAAACAAACCTGGAACTTTTTGGGCCCATGAATTAGCAGCATGTCTGAAGAAGAATGAAGCCTACATGGAAAAGAACACCCTGCCTAGGTTGAAATAGGTGGTGGTGCAGTGTTGCTCTGTGGCTGCTTTGTTTCCACTGGCCCTAGATCCCTGCAGCAGGTGGATAGCAAGATGGATTAATTCAAGTATCAGGACATCCTAGGAGAAAATATCTTGACATGAAGGAGCTGAACAGTTTTGAGACCACAGTAGTCATAGCAAATTTACATTTTGTGTTGATTTTGGAGGAATCACATGTTGAGCTATTTAAATTCCTCTTGTTAAATTTGTTCACCACAAACAGCTAAAAGTTTGTAAATCCCATGTCTTCCTGACCATCTGCTATGTACTACCCAGACTTTCAGGCATTAGTCAAAAAATTACAATAACTGAGATTGTTACAAACTTACCAAGCATACAGAAATAACCTGCTTGTTAGTTAGAAGAGTATGCCTTTAAAGACCTTTGGAAGAGAGTATTCATTTTATTAATTCAATTCAACTTTATTTATTTATATAGCGCCAATTCACAACAAAGTCATCTCAGGGCACTTTACAGAATAAAGTCAAGATTATAAAGATATATAAAGAGAACCCAACAATTTCCCCTGGAGCAAGCCAGAGGCAACAGTGGAGAGGAAAAACTCCCTTTAACGGAAGAAACCTCCAGCAGAACCAGCCTCAGGGTGGACGGCCATCTGCCTCGACCGGTTGGGGTGAGTGGAAAGGGGAGAGAGAAAAGAACAGAGCAACAAAAAGCAACAACAAAACATCGGGCAGATTGGTAGGACCAGTAGCTGCACGCTGGAAGACACACAGCTTCAAAGCCGGGGGACACCTGCAGAAAGGGACAGAGACAGGGGGACAGAGGAGGACAAAGACAACTACGGGAGAGAACACACAGAGTTAATGACATACAGTGGTGAAAATTGCGGGGTGAGAGGAGAGGAGAGATGGTCAAGAGGAGGAAAGGAGCTCAGTGCATTGGGGGGTGGGTCCCCCAGCAGTCTAAGCCTATGGCAGCATAACTATAACTAACTATATGCTTTATTAAAAAGGAAGGTTTTAAGCCTAGACTTAAAAGTAGAGAGGGTGTCTGCTTCCCGAATCTGAACTGGGAGCTGGTTCCACAAGAGAGGAGCTTGATAGCTAAAGGCTCTACCTCCCATTCTACTTTTGGAAATTCTGGGAACCACAAGTAGGCCTGCATTCTGAGAGCGAAGTGGTCTACTGGGATGATATGGTGCTATGAGGTCTTCTATATATGATGGAGCCTGACCATTCAGAGCTTTATATGTAAGAAGCAGGGTTTTAAATTCTATTCTAAATTTAATGGGAAGCCAATGGAGAGAAGCTAGTGAAGGTGAAATATGATCTCTCTTGCTAGTTCCAGTCAGCACTCTTGCTGCAGCATTTTGGATTAATTGCAGGCTCTTTAGGGAGTTACTGGGGCATCCTGAAAGTAGGGAATTACAGTAGTCCAACCTAGAAGTAACAAATGCATGGACCAGTTTTTCGGCATCACTTTGAGACAGTATGCTCCTAATTTTGGCAATGTTCCGTAGGTGGAAGAAGGCTGTTCTAGAGATTTGTTTTATATGTGACTTAAAGGACAGATCCTGATCAAAAATAACTCCAAGGTTCCTTGCAGTAGTACTGGAGGCCAGACTTATGCCATCTAGGGTAACAATATGGTTGGACATCATATCTCTGATATTTTTGGGCCCAAATACTATGACTTCAGTTTTGTCTGAGTTTAAAAGTAAAAAATTGTGGGACATCCAGGCCTTTATGTCTTGTAGGCATGCTTGAAGCTTTATTAACTGATTATTTTCATCTGGTTCCATAGATAAATATAGCTGGGTATCATCAGCATAACAGTGGAAATGTATGGAGTGTTTTCTAATAATGTTGCCTAAAGGAGACATATATAAAGTAAAAAGTATTGGTCCTAACACAGAGCCTTGTGGAACTCCATAGCTAACCTTTGTGTGCATGGAGGATTCATCATTAACATGAACAAATTGAAATCTATCAGACAGATAAGATTTAAACCAACCTAGTGCAGTTCCTGTAATTCCAATTTCATGTTTCAGTCTCTGTAATAAAATGTTATGATCAATGGTATCAAATGCGGCACTAAGATCTAAAAGAACAAGTATAGAGATGAGTCCATTATCTGAGGCCATGAGAAGATCGTTGGTGACTTTTACCAGAGCTGTTTCTGTACTATGATGAACTCTAAATCCTGACTGAAACTCTTCATACAAATTATTCCTATGAAGGTGATCACATAATTGTTTTGCGACTACTTTTTCAATTATTTTAGAAATAAAGGGGAGATTAGATATTGGTCTGTAATTGGCTAAAACACCTGGGTCAAGACAGGGTTTTTTAAGTAATGGTTTAATTACAGCTACCTTATATGCCTGTGGTACATAGCCTGTTTCTAAAGATAGATTGATGATATCTAATATGAACGTATCTATTAAGGGTAAAGCTTCCTTGAGCAGCTTAGTTGGAATAGGGTCTAGCAGACAGGTTGTTGGTTTAGATGAGGTAATAATTGAAGTTAGCTCAGAGAGATCTATGGGTAAAAAGCAGTCTAACAGGGAGTGGGGCCTTATCCATGATTCTAGCACTGCTGTACATGAAGATCTATCTGTAATTTTTGGGGGGAGGATCTGGTGAATACTTTCTCTAATAGCTACAATTTTATTCATAAAGAAGGTCATGAAGTCATTGCTGCTCAAAGTTAAGGGAATAGTAGGCTCAACAGAACTATGGCTCTTAGTCAGCCTGGCTACAGTGCTGAACAGAAACCGGGGGTTGTTCTTGTTTTCTTCTATTAATGATGAATAATATGCTGTTCTGGCATCACTGAGAGCTTTTTTGTACGTTTTTAAACTATTTTTCCAGGCTAAATGAGATTCTTCTAACTTTCTGGAACGCCACTTCCTTTCTAACTTTCGTGTTTCCTGTTTTAAGTTGCGTGTTTGTGAACTATACCATGGAGATCGCCTCTGCTGATTTACTGCCTTCTTTTTTAGAGGGGCAACACTATCGAGTATTGTACCTAGTGAGGCTGCAGAATTGTCAACAAGATAACCTACTTGTGCAGGAGTAACATTAAGGTGGCTACTTTCCATTGTATTAACATATGGTGAAGCAAATGATGAAGAAATAATTTCTTTAAATTTGTTGACAGCTTTTTCACTTAAGCATCTGCTATAGTGGAATTTTTCCCTAACTGCTATATAGTCCGTTATTGTAAATTTAAATGTTATTAAAAAATGGTCAGACAGAAGAGAGTTGTGAGGAAATATGGTTAAATTATCCGTTTCAATTCCATACGTAAGGACAAGGTCTAACGTGTGACTAAAACAGTGAGTGGGTTTATTTACATTTTGGGAAAAACCAATTGAATCTAATAATGAATAAAACGCAGTGCTCAGGCAGTTACTGTCAGCATCTACATGAATGTTAAAGTCACCCACTATAATGACTTTATCTGTACTAAGCACTAAATCAGCTAGAAAATCAGAAAATTCAATCAAAAACTCTGAATAAGGGACTGGAGGACGGTACACGATAACAAATAGTAGTGGTTTTTGAGTTTTCCAGTTTGGGTGTGAAAGGCTAAGAGTAAGGCTCTCAAATGAGTTATAACTATGTTTAGGTCTAGGGTTTATTGATAAGCTACAATGGAAGATTGCTGCAACTCCTCCACCTCGGCCTGTGCTTCTAGGAACATGATAATTAATATGACTTGGGGGGGTTGACTCATTTAGACTGACATATTCTTCCTGCTGCAACCAAGTTTCAGTGAGACAAAATAAATCGAATTGATGATCGCTTATTAAGTCATTTACTAACAGAGATTTAGAAGAGAGAGATCTGATATTTAATAATCCACATTTAATAGTTTTGGGGTTTTGTTCTGTAAGAGGAGTAGTCTTAACTTTTATTAGGTTATTATGATTAACTCCTCTTGTTGTCATATTTACTTTATGTAATTTAGGTCGGGGAACAGACACAGTCTCTATAGGTATGTGGGAGTTGTGGGGGGGTGACGGTTGTAAGGATACTGCAGAGAGGCGTGTAGGACAGGATCTCTGCATCCTAGGCTCAACTCTGGATTGTCATACTTTTGGTTGTCTAATAAAACCAGCCATATTTCTGGATAAGAAAGCTGCACCATCTAAAGTAGGATGGATGCCATCTCTCCTAATCAGCCTAGGTTTTCCCCAAAAACGTTTCCATTGTCTATGTAGCCCACATCGTTTGCTGGACACCACCTAGACAGCCAGCGGTTGAATGACGACATGCGGGTGTACATGTCGTCACTGGTCAGATTTGGCAGGGGACCAGAGAAAATTACGGAGTCCGACATTGTTTTTGCAAAGTTACACACCGATTCAACATTCATTTTAGTGACCTCCGATTTGCGTAATCGGGCGTCATTAACTCCCACGTGAATAATAATATTACTGTATTTACGTTTATCCTTAGCCAGGAGTTTCAAATATGATTCAACGTCGCCCGCTCTGGCCCCAGGAAGACATTTGACTACGGCCGCTGGAGTCTCTAACTTCACGTTTCTGACTATGGAGCTGCCAATTACCAGAGTTGGTTTCTCAGCGGGTGTTTCGCTGAGTGGGGAAAATCGATTAGAAACATGAACCGACTGGTGGTGAACCTCGGGCGTCTGTTTAGCATTAGATCTCTTACGAACCGTCACCCAGCCGGACTGGCTTCCCAGCTGCTCGGGAACTGCCGGGGGACAGCTAGCAGGGGCTACGCTAGGTCGGCCCGCACCAGCTACCTGGGCCTGACTAGCGGAGTTGTTTTCCATGGTGCGGAGCCGTGCTTCCAATTCCGTGAGCCTCGCCTCCAAAGCTGCAAAAACCTTACACTTGTTACATATACCATTATCACTAAAGGAGGCAGAGGAAAAACTGAACATGAGACACACCGAGCAAGTGAGAGAAGGAGAGACAGAGGGAGACAGAGAAGCCATTACTAATGTTTAACTGCTAAGCTAGCGAAGCTAATATAAGTGAAATGTGGAATTTGTAAACTTTAGCTGGTTATGTTTTGCAAAAGCAGGTGCTTGTGCAATACAAGCGTATGTTACGACTAAGTATTAATTCTTGTGTGAAGAAATCACTTATTTAAGTAAAAATAACAGCTACAATTAATCAGTAAACAGTCTTTCGGTAGAAACCCAAGAGTGTGCAGAAACAGGAAGTGACGCAATACGCTTACCGCAAATCTGGATCTCAGCACTCAATCTGGATCTCAGCACTTCTCGATCCTAAGTCCTAATCAATTAATCTGTATTAAGATGTTGTGTAGCATCCACCAACCACAGGGTAAATGGTTCCTCTTGGCCACATGTTGTATCTGGGCAAGACAATGAACTTCAAGTTGGCCTTGATGTTTGCTCCTTACTTGTAAGTTACTTTGGATATAAGCATCTGCCGAAGGCACACAGTGCTGATAATAACCAGATAGCCTCTTCTTTACTTTGAAGTAAAAACTTGAATGCATGATAGTATTATTACTGTGCAGATACCATGGCTTAAAGAACCCTTAATGTCTCAACCTTCTCCATATAAAAGAAGACTTACTTTTGACATTTGTATACAGGACCTATGACATCATAACTGTTATTTATTTATTTATCAACTGCCACAGATGGCTACAGCATTTTTCTTTACTTTGCTTGATACAAACCAGAGATTGTAAACCATCCCTGTTTTCTCACCAGAATAAAGTGTTTTTTATTTTAATTCCATAACTGTATGAATCAGTGTTACAAATTGGAAAAAACAAAGTTTGACAAAATTTGACCGTTGGACTATTTTAGATTTGTAATACTAATAAATGTACTATTAAAACCATTACATTTCCTACGGCCTCAGGTCAGCATTTGGTACCTAAGGTAGGCGTGTGGTAGGTGGTGCCTGTTCTTAGTGGACACAAAACAAACAGGTAAGTACATGAAGTAGTGCAGGATAATGACTAAATCCTTATTCTCTGATTAATGCACCATTTGTAGAGGGAGCTTGTTAATGAAAGGGAAGTCTCTCAGCCAGCTTGAGATGATGAGTAATTGACTGGAAAAATGGTGACCAGGATTGACAAGTGATGTGCGAGGTCCAGGGTATATCAGGGGTGAGACGGGGAAACAGAGATCCACGAGGAAGGAGACAGGGGTTATATATAGATGACATACATTTCTAGAGAACAGCAAATAGGTCTTCAGGGGGCAACCCTGTTACTTTCCTATACAGCTAAACCGCTAACCTAAACTTTTTTCCTGGAAAACATACAGTGCCTTGAAAAAGTATTCATAACCCTTGACATTTACACATTTTATCACGTTACAACCACAAATGCAAAAGGTATTTTATTTTATTTTATGGTTACACAAAATGGTGCATAATTATGAAGTGGAAGGAACGTGATAAGTGATCATTCAATACTTTGCAGAACCACCTTTTGCTGCAACGACAGCTGCAAGACTTGTGGGGTATGTCTCTACCAGCTTTGCACATCTAGAGAGGGAAAATTCTGGCCATTGCTCTTTGCAAAATAGCTCAAGCTCAGTCAGATTGGATTGAGAGCGTCTGTGAATAGAAATTTTCAAATCTTCTCACAGATTCTCCATTGGATTTAGGTCTGGATGGGCCATTCTAACACATGAATATGCTTTGATTAAAACCATTCCATTGTGGCTCTGGCTGTATCTTTAGGGTCATTGTCCTGTTGGAAGGTGAAGCTCCTCCCCAATCTCTACAAAGTCTTTGCAGACTTTTGCAAAGAGGATTTCTTCTAAGATTGCCCTGTATTTGGCTCCATCCATCTTCTCATCAACTCTGACCCACTCATTCTTCCTGCTGAAGAAAAGCATCCCCACAACATGATGCTGCCACCACCATGTTTTATGGTTTGGATGGTGTGTTCAGGGTAATGTAAAGTGTCCAGCGACACATAACATTTTGCATTTAGACCAAAAGGTAAGATTTTGTTCTCATCTGACCAGAGCACCTTCTTCCACATGTTTGCTGTGTCCCCCACGTGGCTTGTTACGAACTGCAAATGGGACTTTTTATGGCTTTCTTTCAACAATGTCTTTCTTTTTGCCACTCTTCCATAAGGGACAAATTTGTATAGTGCATGACTAATAGTTGTCTTACAATAGAAGAGGACCCAAATGAAGAGAATGTGAGAGGGAGTGAACTAATAAACCAGTTTATCAAAAAAAAAAAAAAAAAACTCAAGAATTAACAAAAAACGCTCCTAAGAGTAGGATGTGAAAAGGCATACAGCAGGTAGCAAATGCTGAACAAAAAGGCTAAACACAAAAATTAATCCGACTGAACACAAGGGAAAATAACTTAAGAAAACACAACACAAAAACAGACCAAACATTCACAACAGAGGCGATACACAGTAAACCTAAATTAGCACTAGAGAAACAACTAAGGTATAAAATAAGATACGGACCAAATCATGACTACAAATGGGGAAACCAAATTAACACTCGGAAAAAGACTAAGGAGACACTTCTTTTCCTTTCAGCTGGTACCTTTCAGGGGTCGTGTGCCTACATCTAACCCTGTCCTCTGCATCCTCTTCTCTCACACCAACTAACTTCTCACTACACCCATAAATCTCCTATTTGGTCTTCCTCTAGACCTCCTGCCTGGCAGCTCCAACCTCAGCATCCTTCGACCAATATATTCAAAGTCATCTCATCTGAACATGTCCAAACCACCTCAATCTGGCCTCTCTGACTTTATCTCTGAAACATCTAACATGAGCTGTCCCTCTGATGTCCTCATTCCTGATCCTGTCCATCCTCGTCTCTCCCAAAAAGAACCTCAACATCTTAAGCTCTGCTACCTCCAGCTCTTCCTCCTGTCTTTTCTTCAGTGCCACTGTCTCTAAGCCGAACAACATCACTGGTCTCACCACTGTCTTGAACACCTTTCCTTTTATTCTTGCTGATCTCTTTTATCACACAACACACCTGACACTTTTCTCCACCTGTTCCAACCTGCTTGTACTCACCTGTTCACCTCTTCTCCACACTCTCCGTTGCTCCGAACCATTGACCCCAAGTACTTAAAGTCCTGTACTTTCTTTACCTTTGCTCCCTGTAACCTCACCATTCCACCTGGGTCCCTCTCATTCACACACATTTATTCTGTCTTACTGCGGCTAAGCTTCGTTCCTCTGTTTTCCAGAGCAGACCTCCACCTTTCTAGATTTTCCTCCACCTGCTCCCTGCTCTCACTTAAAATCACAATGTCATCTGCAAACATCATAGTCCATGGAGATTCCTGTCTAACCTCATCTGTCAGCCTGTCCATCACCAGAGCAAACAAAAAGGGGCTCAGAGCCGATTCTTGGTGCAGACCCACCTCCACCTTGAACTCCTCTGTCACACTTACAGCCCACCTCACCACGGTCTTACAGCTCTCATACATGTCCTGAATCACTCTAACATACTTCTCTGCCATTCCAGCCTTCCTCATACAATACCACAGCTCCTCTCTCGGCACCCTGTCATATGCTTTCTCTAAATCTACGAAGACACAATGCAACTCCCTCGGACCTTCTCTGTACTTCCCCATCAGCAACCTTAAAAGCAAATACTGCATCTGTTGTGTTCTCTTTCTAGGCATGAAACCATATTGCTGCTCACAAATGCTCACCTCTGTCCTTAGCCTAGCTTCCACTACTCTTTCCCACAGCTTCATTGTTTGGCTCATCAGCTTTATTCCTCTGTAGTTGCCACAGCTCTGCACATCTCCCTTGTTCTTAAAAATTGGCACCTTCTCCTCCAGTCCTCGGGCATCCTCTCACTCTCCAAGATCTTATTAAACAAACTAGTTAGAATCTCTACTGCCACCTCTCCTAGACACTTCCATACCTCCACAGGTATGTCATCAGGACCAACTGCCTTTCCACTCTTGATCTTCTTCAACGTCCTACTCACTTCACTCTTACTAATTCCGGCTCCACACCAGTCACTTTTTCTACTCTTCGTTCCCTTTCATTTTCCTCATTCATCAACTCTTCAAAGTTCTCCTTCCATCTTCCCATCACACTCCTGGCACCTGTCAATACATTTCCATCCTTATCTTTAATCACCCTAACCTGCTGCACATCCTTGAAGGACAGATCCTGACAAGTTGAGAGAGGAGCTGTGGTAGCTGTTCAAAGCTTGGGATATTTTTAATAAGCTAACCCGGCTTTATACTTCTCCACAACTTTATCCCATTGCTATATGTTTAGTTCCTTGGACTTCATGATGCTGTTTATTCTGCAGTGAATTCTGTAAACATATATCAATGTGATGTTATCAGACAACGTATTTTTGTCCGCCAAAATATCCGGTTTCATTTTTCTGCTGTAAGGGTCTGAGGAAGACTGAGGGATGGTGTAATATAAGAAAATGTAACAATGGTTTCACACAAAACAAACATTAATGCTTTAATCTTAACCAGACACGGGACTCTGGGCCCGGACTTGGGTCCTCTGCGTTACACACCTGCCACCCTCCCCAGCCACCTCCTGGCAGCTCCTTTTCCCTTAATGAAAGTACCTTTTTATTCATTCAAAAAATAAGACATTATTTCGAAATGTAATAATTAAGTAATCGCGTTCGCATATTAGTTGTATAGGCACTAAACAGTAGGACAGTAATCAGGCAGTAATCATAAAAGTCGATGCATTTGCATCCAGAGTTCCAAATAATCCTTCACCACATGTTTTAAAGTATCTGAAACCAGTATTCACAAAGAGTAATAAGGAAGATATGGTCAAAAGTGCCCACCCCTCCGGTTCAAGACCTCATGGAACTCTTTGTGCTTTGCTATTTCAAATACTATACAGGCTAGAAAGATCCACTTCTCTAATGGGTCCATCATGACTAAAACTGGACCACACACAAACCATATGGCTCAGGAAAAATCCTATTCCAATTTTCTCATACATTATAGAAAGCACAAAACTGAGGTGTTAGGCTGAGTTAGACAATTTACTTTCCACTATTATTTACGAATAAGGATCTTCTAGATCTTCTGCAAACCTCTCATGTTAAATATTAGATAGAGAAAGCCCAGGGGACTGACAATTGTGCCCTTGAAGATAAAAAATATAGAAAGAAAGTACAAATGCTAATGAAAATGAACTCCAAGAACCCCAAAGTCAGGGTCTGTGCAAACTTCAAGAAGCTCAAATGGAAAAAAGTAAGACAAATGAATATTATCACAAAACAATGAAGCAACTTACTAGGAAAAATGGAAAACCCCCAAAGACAATGAACACAATATATATATATGTCTCTTTTTTTTCTATTATTAAATCAAATAGGGCACATGCACAGTGGGAATTTGTCAATATTACCATATTACCATTTTGTCTATTGTCTATTATTATCATACTTGCTGTGTGACACTGTCCTCAAGGCTTATCTGGCATGTGGTTGGGAATCAGTGGAGGAGATCTGTTCTGCAGCATCATGCTCCCAATGTTTGTTTCTTTCTATTTATAGGGTGTGGTGTGCTTCTCCCTAACACCTGCAGTGTTGGGTGCATCACAGCTGGAATTGCCATCATTTGCTAGGGGGCTATTTTGCCTGGTTTGTTAGGATTTTCTTTTGATTGAGCCGTGTTGAATTCCACAGTTTCCCACTGGGGTGTAGAACATTTCCTGCTTTCGCTCTTAGCCAATAGAGAAAGCCCAGGGGACTGACAATTGTGCCCTTGAAGATAAAAAATATAGAAAGAAAGTACAAATGCTAATGAAAATGAACTCCAAGAACCCCAAAGTCAGGGTCTGTGCAAACTTCAAGAAGCTCAAATGGAAAAAAGTAAGACAAATGAATATTATCACAAAACAATGAAGCAACTTACTAGGAAAAATGGAAAACCCCCAAAGACAATGAACACAATATATATATATGTCTCTTTTTTTTCTATTATTAAATCAAATAGGGTTCTGTTTTTATAAAGCAAAGAGTGTCTTGCATCTAAATAGGCATATGTAGCCAAACTAAGACCAGTATTTATTATGTCTTTAATCCTTTCAGATACGCACTATCATTGTAGTTGTTCAAGACAACAGCTCACTGGATCATGTGCTGCCTTATTTTAATATCAAAGAAAGCAGAGTTAGAGATGTTTATGTATTTGATATTTTCCAAAATTTCTGTCATTGTTCTGTTATTGAGTTGACCAAGCTTTTTGTAAGGTGGGTATTTGTGTATTAAGGCTTACAAGGATGGGTTTTAGTTTCTTAGCTGTAATCTTCTTGAGAGCAATGAGTTTGTCTGCTTGGCACAGGAGGAAATCTGGGGCATCGTTCTGCACCTAATTGTTCCTCCTACATCTCACTCCATGGGGCTGTACTGTTCTCTCTACTCTCTGCGTGTCAGCACACCCACCAGAGTTTGTTACATCCCCCACATTGTACAATCCCGGTGCAATGAGAGTCTTATTGATCAGTAGTGTGCCCTGCTGAGTCAATGAAGAGTTTCAGAAGAGTGATTGTTACTAAACCTGGGCCCTGCTACATGACATAACCCTACAGATGTGGTAGAAAAAGGCCCCATGCCAGCAGTAGATATAGATAAAGATAGAGTAAAGGTGGTTTATGTTGCTGTCATAAGAGACTCTGCAGAGATGTACCATTGTGCGGTCCTGTTTATTCCAGTTGTGTTTGGGTAGGACCAGTGCATTTGTGACCATCACTCTTGATTTAAGGGAAAATGCCCTCATTTTCTTAATCAGCTAACTCCAGCTGTGTTCATTTACTAAGGTGCTTGACGCCTCCTCATAAGTCTTAAAATGCATAAAAATCATAACTTTCTTTGTATCCTCATTCTTCACTGTAATTTTAAAGTCATCTGCATATCTGCCATTTTCAATTATTGTTAAGAGGAATTTTGACCCCTTTTACGGTTTTATCTTGGAGTATTAGACAGGGCAGGGGATCAGCAGCAATGCTGTACAGCAGGGAAAAGAGAAGACAACCCTGTCTGACTGATCAGTGTGATTAGATGTAGGAAACTAAAGACATTATTACTGTGCTCTAGTCTATTAAATGCTTTTTGAAGATCCACTCCAAAGAAAGTAAATATTAAGATTAAAACAAAAAAAGATGAATACATTTTACCGAGGTGTTTTAGCCAATTACAGACCAATATCCAACCTCCCATTTGTTTCTAAAATCCTTAAAAATCTAGTTGCAAAGCAATTATGCCACCACCTCTACAGGAATAATTTGTTTGAAGACTTTCAGCCAGGAATTAGTTTATTTAGTACAAAAACAGCACTGGTAAAAGTCACCAACAATCTTCTTTTAACTTCAGATAATAGATTCATTTCTGCACTTGTTCTGATAGATCTTAGTGCTGCATCTAACACATGTACATTTTATTACAGAGACTGGAGCATGAATTTGGGATTAAAGGAACTGCACTAGGTTGGTTTAAATCTTATCATATAGATAAGATAGAATAGCAATTTCTTCGTGTTAATGATGAGTTCGTGTAGTTCCACAAGGCACTATGTTAGGACCAATTCTTTCATATTATTTGGGCCTAAAAATGTAAGAAACATGCTGTCCAACCATATCGTTACGGTAGATGGCATAACTCTGGCCTCCAGAGTGAGTGCCGCAAGGAATCTGCAAGGTTATTTTTGACCAGGATTTGTGACAACATTGTGATAATACAATTAATGGCAAAGGTGCTGTATTTATTGCATTAGATTGTACAAGTCTGCAGTTGATTTTACATGATTTGGAAAAGCATACCGTCTGTCTATCTAAGGTCCCACAGTGCATGTCAGAGCACATACCAAGCCATAAAGTCCAAGGAATTGTCTGTAGACCTCTGAGACAAGACTATATCGAAGCGCAGATCTGGAGAAGGGTATAGAAACATTTCTGCAGCATTGAAGGTCTCAGTGTGCACAGTGGCCTCCATCATCTGTAAATGGAAGAAGTTTGGAAACTGCGCAATTAAGAGAGAAGGGCCTCAGTCAGGCAGGTGACCAAGAACCGGATGGTCACTGGAGTTCCAGCATTTCTCTGTGAAGAGAGGAGAACCTTCCAGATAAAAACAACCATCTCTGCAGCACTCCACCAATCAGGCCTGTATGGTAGAGTGGCCAGATGGAAAGTAAAAGGGACATGACAGCCCATCTGAGGGACTCTCAGACCATGAGAAACTAAATTATCTGGTCTGATGAAACAAAGAATAAACTCTTTGGCCAGAATGCCAAGTGTCATGTCTGGAGGAAACCAGGCACCACTCACCACCTGGCCATTACCATGCCTACAGTAAAGCGTGCTGGTGGCATCATCATGCCTGGGGATGCTTTTCAGCGGCAGGGACTAAGAAACTAGTCAGGATTGAGGATTGCTCTGGACCTCAGATTGGGGTAATGGTTAATCTTTCCGCAGGACAACACAGCCAAGATAACAAAGGAGTGGCTAGGGGCAACTCTGTGAATGTCCTTGAGTAGCCAGAGCCCAGACTTGAACCAAATTGAAGATCTCTGTAGAGATCTGAAAATGGCTGTGCATGGACGGTCCCCATCCAATCTGATGGAGATGAGAGGTACAACAAGAAGACTGGGACCTACTTACATATTATGTTGATTCTTCAGACATTAAAAATTGTGCTGATAGTCCTGTGTGTCTATTACTAGCACCAAAGTATTGAATGAAGCAACATTTTTTGATGCCTTGGGAATGAAAACATGCTGAACTGATGGTATGGTAGTTAGAAGTAAATGAATTGTTTATGCATTTACAGTAGTACTACTTAGTCTACACTGACTCTTTTTTTATTCCTATGTTATACATAAAAGTATGTATTATTGATGATACAGTATACGGAATGGTTTGTAGGAAGGAGTAAATTACATGTTGTGATGCAGAGTCTTGCTCTGATCTTGCTGCAGTCCTTATCCATAGTGACTCCCATTGTTCACATCTTTGCACATCTCTGTCTACAGCTCGGGGAAACTTAGGGCTTATTTGAGGAAGGCAGTAAAGACCTCATTCCATCTGTTTAATTAAAGTGGAGATTAGCAGATTATTTTTGCATTACTGGGGCCTGTCGCTCTTCATCACATGGGCAACCCAGAGGGAAGGCCATTCAGTTCTGATAGAAATTCACAAGTTAACTGCAGAACTGGTCTTGTTTTCATAATTGAAGGAAAAGTCAAAGCATGTAATTTAGTACATAAAGGCTTATTGGTATGTATTCAGAGCCCTTCATTTACTGCATTGAAATTTTATTTGAAATTATTTGCCATTATTATTATTATTTGCTGCCTTTACTAGTAATGTAGTATTAGTATTGGAGTAATGTTTGGAGAGCTGGAGGTAGAGCAGTTGTCCATCAACCCCACAGTCTCTGGTCAAATCCCTGGCTCCTCTGGTCACATGTTGAAGTGTCCCTGGGCAAGACACTGAACCCCAAATGAGTTGCTCCCAGAGAGTGTAGACCAACTCATCCATTGTTTGTGAGTGCAAATGAGTCAATGAGAAGCAGTACAAAGCGCTTTGAGTGTCTATACGTAAAAAAGCGCTATATAAGTGAAGACCATTTTACCATTAATTGATTCTTCATCCGAGTCTTCTTTGTCAGATATCAGAGTTCTCCAGATTCTTCCTTTTTATGATAACATATGTTGTCCTTGAGCTGAGAAACACTATAGTCAGCTGTATATTTGCCCATCAATCTAGATGTGATGATTCATAATATATACATTAAAATTCAACTTTTAAAATTGTCAGCTTTATGGAAAATCACAAAAAGAAATCTCTGTTTTAGGAAAGTATATATTTAGACACATCTACAGTTTGAACTATGGTCAGGTATATCCTGTTTATTTTCTTTATGTTTTGTTTTTTGAGATGTGTTTAAAACATGATTTCAGTTCAGTGTGTGCCATATATGGCAAACAAATTATATTACTATAGAGAAAGGCTTGCACTTGTGATACACCTTGCCAAACGAACTGTATAAGTTCTTTGAGCAGCATGATGTGAGCAGGATAACCACAGGGAGGAAGCAGATGAACACTAAGCACATGTTAAAAAGGCCTGAGTGATTCCTCATGGATACAATGTAAAATGCTCACACAGAATTTTTCTGTTTCATAACCCCCGCAGGGCAATGTCTTCTTCATTGTTTTGCCACCTTAGGCTTTTTTTGGGTGGTAAGCCCAAATCTTGCTGATAGAGAGACTGTGCAAGTTGTGTGCACCCTACCTTTATTGCAAACAAGCTCCACAACCTAAAGCTGCTGACACACGGCATCATAGATGAGGTGGCAAAACAGATTGTGATTGAGAGAACCACTGAAGCCCTTATTGATTGAGCATCTGAGCAAGAAGCATGTTTTCAACATCAGGCAACATTTTTTTTCCCACCAGGGCACTGAACTGTGTAATAGTGGACTTGAAGAGTTACAGCTGCAAATACAGTGGTGAGGCCAAAGTTTATCACATTGGTGCTTAGCATCAGCAAGTCACACTATATGCTAGTGTGCTGTGTCTGTTTCTGTACAATCTCATCATCTAAACAGCTGCGATTTGGGAACATCTCAGGCTTGTGCTCAATTACATCAGGCAGGGCCACCCTAGTAAAGGTGCTGCACTTTACCCATTTAGCGCTGAACTTCATAGTAGTAGATTCACACAAGGGTCATGGAATCTCAAAGGCCAACCATTGCAAGGTGGGGCGGGAGGAATGCTGAAGAGACAAGCAGACGACCTTGTCAGCAAAGGTCTAGACATAGCTGATGCAAGGTCTTTTTATTAGCACTGGCGAAAAAAAAAAAACAACCATCAAGCTGTTTCATGAGAAGGCATAACACTGCAGTGGTGACTGTAGCTCAGAAGGCAGAGCAGTCATCCCTGAGCACAGGTTCAATTCCTTGCTCGTCCTGTCACATATTGAAAGTGTTCTTGGCCAAGACATTGAACTGCAAGTTAGTTTCCTGCTGGGTGCAAAGAGAAGCAGTGTAAAGTGCTTTGGGTACCAATAAGGTATATAGATATGCAATATATGTGCAGACCATTTAGCATTTTCCTTACTTCAGAGTAAATCTGAGCAATTAAAAAAATCTGCTCTTAATTTGAAAAAAAAAAAACCAGAAGAAAAAAAGAGCCTAACAATTGGATACCAATTTGTACACTTTTTAGAAAGAACGATAAAATCGAATATTATTAGAAAAATCTTTAAAACACATTCTGCTAATATAAATGTTCCTTCTTCAGAAAATCTTTTGCACTGTTGTAATTTTCATTATAACCTTTTTTATGCTTTTGACCGTTTTTGTTACTTCTCACGATAAAAGAAAATTTGTTAAGCTAAAAATTCAATAGGGTAATGCTGTCACACTTAAGTGTATATTTAAGTTGGTATTAGGACCCAAAAGAGGAGACGGCAGGGGGAGGTTTTATAGTGAATGAGCGTTCTTTATTAACAAAAAGTAAAAACAACTGAAAATCACTCCACGAGGAGGCCAAGAAAAACATACGTGGTAGTACGAATAACCAAACAACCAAAATAAAACAGAACAGGAACTAAAATACACTGGAAGGGAAAGATTAACTAAATTATGATTGTGCTGGGGAAGCAAAAGAAATAAGAAACTAAGGGAAAGCAAACAGGAAAAAAAACAAATGGATAAACTAAGCATAAAACCTAGACTGACAGAAAGGGAAAAATAAATACCAAAATGTTAAAACCAGGACCAACCAAGCAGGGATAACAAAAGACTAAACCGAAATACAGGAAACCAAACCTCAGAACAAAAGGTAAGGGGAGAGAGTGCAAACATGAGGATCAGGAAGAGAATGGAAAAAGTACACACAACGGGGCAAACAGTGTCATGAGGTATGTTCACTGTTCACAGAGGAGAGAGAATCTGGCAAGGAACAGTGGGGACAGCTGGGTATAAATACACGGGGGCAAAGGTGAAGACAATCAGGGTTAACAAGAAGAAACAAGAAGCTAAAAAAAATAACTAGGAAATGGTACTGAGGGGCTACAAAATAAAAGCCTGGGCCTGGAAGTAAAATTAAAGAAAACTGAAGTCCCAGACCTGGGACAATGACAAATGCTAGGTTTAGGGGTAAGTTTGAATCCCTTATACATTCATACACCTAAACCATACATAGTAAGGCACATTGTTATGTACTTACTCTTTGTACAGTACAGGTTACCACAGATTTGTAATTAGAAATCTATTTTGTAACATTGTAATTGTCTGTAAACAGGTTGACATAACCAAAATATATAACACACCTAAAGATGGAGTATTCCAGAGCTATTAAAAAGAGATTTTTTTTTTCACACACATAAAAGTTTCAGTTTCAGTTTTCAAAATTATAAAGGCACCTATATCGTGGAAGGACTCTACAATTTTTTTATAATTTGTAAAAGGACTTTTTTGATTTTTCTGATTAAGCAAAAGAAATATGGTGCTATCAGTGAGCATTAGAGGTGTTGGCAGGTCTGGTTTTCAGGATACAGTTAGCTGTTTCTGTCATTTTAATGACACTAAGTGACCTATGGTCAGTGGGACAAACTGGCTAACCAGACTGTCAACCTGCTGATTTGTGTACGTGTTGTTGTCCATCTGAATGTGAACAGTGGTGCTAGGTGCTTAAGTGGAATTGCTCATGGTGGGACAGATAGGGAGCAGCTGTGAGTAATTGTTTTACTCAGATGCCGAGGCTCATCCTGGCCCTTTGTAGATAAGCTGGACTAAATCTCTCTTGATGTCCCAGGAGAGCAGGAGAGAAGATGGAGGAGAGCCAACACTAGGCCATGGCCAGCCTGTGTTTGAACTGTGGCTTCAAGAACCACAGCTTCAAATACCTTATTACAATGAGTCAGAGGAAAGGAGGAGACTGCTGAGTTCCTCTTCCTAGTCGATAGTGTGACTTAACATAACATAACAGCTTATAACAGCTCTAAAGTGTATCTGGACAGTGGAGCTTTTACTAATCTCTCTCTCTTTCACATTCTAATATATATATAAGGATGTGAGAGAGAGAGAGATTTGTAAAACAGACTTGTGGAAAATACAAACCAAACTCAATGAGCCTAACAACATTTTCAAAAAAGAAAGAACCAATCCAGGGGGACCCTGATCCAGGGTATAAATTACACAATGGCCAGTCGCCCTCACATTTGGCTGTCAATCCCCTACGTTTGTGAAGCTGACACAGCCACAGTGGCTATTCTGCCATCATCAGATCTAATGGAACTCTGAGCTTATCTTTTCAACTCAGACAGACCTCAATTGATCTTTGCTCCTTCTACAGCAACAGTGCCTTAGAGTTTCAGCTGCAGTGTATCTGACCACTAAGTCATTCATTTGTATATCGTTAGTCACACATAAAGTTGGGTGCATTTCATGGAATGTGGGCTGTTTAGGAAAACTTCACTTAAGTTTAGATGACCTGCCTTGGGGTGGTCCAAATTCAGGTTGATTGATGTGTAATAATTAAAAATGTCTTTTTTTTTGGTTTTGTTTTTCCTGATTGTGTGCGCTGTGTTCAGGTATAGGGTCTTACAGTGTGTCTGTCTTTGGTTACTTTGACTACTCTCCATTATCCAGAGCATAATGACAGGGTTTACAACCTAGGTAGGAGTTTTTTTTTATTTGTTTGTTTATTTTTTAACACAGCGGTGTATAACTCGTTTTCTCTGGTTGGTTTCGTCTTCATGTTTGTAAAATGGTAAATGTTCTGCTTTCATACCTATTGGTACCCAAAGCACTTTACACTGCTTCTCATTCACCCATTTGGGAGCTGGCCTACACTCACCGAGAGTTTGGGCGTCTGTTTGTTTAAGGACCCTTTGCACACTGGTGGTGATGAGCTTTCGAAAAAAAAAATGCAAGTATTAATACAATTGCAAATTATGTAATAAACAGTATGAAATAAGAAATATAAACATATTACTACATAATGCAGCCCTTTACAGTGTTTTATATTCTGAATGAAGACTTGATTTATAAAAAGGACAGTTGTAGATAACTAGAAACTTTCCTAAACTCAGATTATTTTCCTTATATTTTATTTCACAATCCCTCTCAAAATCCTTAGGAATGTTATTACAAAAGTGTTATTGGTGAAAAACTTTTTCTGTCCACCCTGAGTTGGGGATACTCCGGATTTTCTTTTTCAGAAATGGAGATAACCCTCAGTTTCTGTGGAAACCTGGCTTTGTTACTTGACTATAAATTAACTGGATTTACTACAAGATTGGAAACCTATTACCATAAACTTAACATTTGTTTCTTCAGATCAGCAGATTTTCCTCTGTGGCACTTTTCTTTGTTTGGAAAATCCATTCTTCATTTGACACAAAGACTATAAAGCTGCACCAAAATGGAGTTTGAGAAATCGAACTAAACAAATCTGGGTAATTATTACTGAAATTGTTAAAACAGTGTAAATGAGTGTGGTGTACATTTACTTAGTAATATATCATAGTAAACAACATTTTTGTAAAAATCTACAAAACATTTTTTCAACTTTTTTATATTTTCGTAGACATAGTACAAACGATTTTGTCTAAGTGTGTATGATTATTAAATAATTTAATCTATTGCCCGATAGGCATTTTGCCCCTGTCCGATTAGCTGAATAATTACAGAAGGTCTGAGATTCAAGCTCAAATTCAAGCGTATTCCATATAGAAATTCAAGTCAAACTAAAAAATTAATCATTGATGCTGATGCTTAAATGTATTATGCAACTAATGTAAACTTATTGATTCTAATGTCACTACTTTTGGTTTTTTCATCAATGTAACACATTAAGACAGTATGTCAAACACCCCTGGTTTGAAATAACAGCCCTGTTCTTTATTTACTGTGGTCGTGGTAAATCATAGTTTCTCATCCCCACGGCGGAAGGCTTTTTATAGATGTCAAGCATTTGTTTATGTAAGTCAGAGTGTACAACTGAAACTGAGCATTTTTTAACTGAGTAACTTAAATGTTGTTATGCAGCTTCACAAATTAAAAAAAGGCCATGTAGTATGAATAGACCTATAGTTTTCAGTATTTGGGCAATAGTCTTCTTTTGTCCATATTCATTGCAGTCCTACAATATACTATATGCTACCAATTAAATAGAATCACAGGTGACTTAGAACAGTAGCTGGTTCATGATTTTTAAAATAAGAGTTTTTAAAACTGAAAGTTTAGCTGCACTAGTCATCTTTATTGAAAAATATTGCTGATGATATGAAATATGATATGTTCCAACAATGAGGCTATATAGGGTACAGCCAGATACATCCTTATTTATAACGCAGTCTTTCATGTCTTAAAGGATGCCATGACATGACACGTCTTTCTGAATTAAGCCTTTTTTAACTATGACCACAAAGACTTAACATAAACTGCATTTTCTCTACTCACTGCATATATTTGTCAGCCAGGAGCCTACGTTAGCTATTTCATCGGCGCCATAAAACATAAACATAAAACATCCATTGATGTCCAAAAACTAATAGAAACTCGTGAGACAGACAAGCCATTCCCCTGGGTTGACATATTTGCTCATTCCATCAACATTGATCCTATTGTGTTATTTATTGTGTTATTGTTTTTTTGTTGTTGTTGTTGTTGTTGCATCAGGCACTTTAAATCACCAGTTTTTAATCCTTTTTTTTTTTTTTTAGAATTTTTATTACAGCCTAAAGTCCCCGAGTCACCTACTGCACATTCACCAGATCTCACCCCACAATAGTTCTCTTACCGGTTCAATATTTGCAGTGGTGGAAATGTTGTGAAATGAATATTCCAGTTGATGTTATCTTTGTTATTACAGGGCATTGTCTGCGAGATAAACACATAAACGTAGGAAACAGTCAGATCCATTCAGTACACTGAATGACAATTGTGATGACCGGTTTGCTTTATTTGATTTTGTGACCCTCTGTCTTATTGAGCAGTTGTCTAATAAACATAATAAGTAAATTGCAGAAAACATTCAAGTTTATTGTCAGTTCAAAACATGAAGTGATAGCAAACCCACATAAAATCTACACTAGCCAATACAAATAAATGGTAAATGGTCTACAAGTGGACTACAACTGCATCTAAGTTTCTTAACATCACACATCAATACTATGACATAAGTATTGATGTGTGTGCTATGAGACAAACAATGACAGCTCAACAAAAGACACAAGGACAGGGTGGGAGCTGTCAGGTAACAGTAGAAAGCTATTGTTGGTAATTTAACAAGGCAATCTAATGAAATGAGTTGTCTATTTTAAAAGAAACTTTTTACCAAAAAAAAATTTATCTTTCCAATAAGAAGTAGAATAGTAGCAAAATTATTTGTATGTGCACAGGGATTTGTGTGTGCGTACTCAGACTCAGACAAATCTGTAGGGGTAAATAATATTTGTGTATGTAAAATTATGTGCAAATGTATTCACTCAAAAAACTAAACCTAAATCTCAAATTATTTGAGAAAACACGTTTGAACTAAAAGTGCTGGAAAGCCTCACGATCGGGTATTTTGCTACTGTTTTTCCGTATGCAAGATTTGTGTGTGCATAAATCTATTTGTCTGTATTGGAAGGTTTTCCTTGCCCTCAAATTGGCCTCCCAGGCTCAGCCTTACAGGCCAGTTATGGTTCATCTCACAGTGTGCCTTACAGTCCGTGCTCAGGCTTAGTGAAGAACACTGAAGCTTCGAGGCCGGTCAGTAAAGCCAGTGCTAAACGAAGGAGCAGAGAGCCGCTGCCACATTCCCTCAGGTGAGTCTCACCTTTACCTGTCTTTAAATTGGCCGTGGTGTTTTGCTCGACTTTCTCCTGCTCAGCCAAAAAATGTTTATAATGTTTCTGTACCTGACAGCTAACTGTTAGCTGCAGTAGATAACGTTAGCCTATGCAGCTAACAGCAAACAAACAGTGTGATCTAACTTTACTCCTAAAAGTGCTGTTCAGGGGCATATGCACTTGTGCTTGAACAAAACTTTCAGAAGAGAGGGGAAACGTCTTGGAGAACCACAAGCAGAAGTCTAGTTTCCAGTGAATAGCACTATGTGATAACCATGACCTGGATGACTTATAATCCCCACAGACAGACAACTTTACTGGTTTTTAGAACATGATCGTCAGCTGTTGGGCAGCTCACTGGGTTATAACTCATACGGTGTCACGTCCAGTGACTAGATCTGTGTGTAGTCAACCTGCTTATTGCAGGTTTCATGGCTGTTAACTCATCACTGAGGCTTTGCAAAAAGGTCGCTGAGCACAATTAACCTTAAATCCAAAATGCTGTAATGGAAAAACATCATATTTCAACATCAAGTTGTCAAATGTCAACACTGACATTTGTCTTACAAGAAAACTCACTCAGACCCCACCGACTGAAAAATATTAACATGTGAATTTATGATTGATATTTCCTTTTATTTGGCATAAACCAAGTTGACATAATGAAAATTATTTAATAGAGTATCTTTGTCATTTGATATGTATCGCAACAAGCATCCTAAAACTGCACACAAATCCAGGGATTATAAGATAAAGGGTGTCTTCACTCCCTAAAATCATCATGCAGATGTTTCAAATTTCTATGTTTTTACTTATTTATAGCTGCAATGGAGACAAACTCAATTTGTTATTGGCACTTAAAAACAGTACATCCAAAACAATGAAACACAAGAAGCAGTAAAATGAAACATAAATACTTAGAATTCAGATTAGATTTAGAGAAAAAAAAAGGGTTCACTGACCATATTAACTTTTTCCTACAAAGCACAGTAATAAACATGGCAATGGCTTCACACTGTACCTGCACATAAGGCACTGCTTCCTAAACTTTTTTGGGGCTATGTATATTAAGGACTGACTACAGAGTAGGTAAAAGGCAGTCTGATAGACAATAGTTCACACTACAATGTGTTTAAAATGCAGAAGAAAACAACTTTAAGAATGCAACATTTTACATTGAAACATTTAGTTTCAATCTGAGTTTGGCCAGATAAAAAAACAAGCTCTTGCAAAAAGTTAATTAGAAACTCGAATAAACATTGAAAAGAAACATCAGCATTCTCTAGGTAAAGTCTATCTGGGGAAGTCAGGACCTAAGCTAAATAACCTGAGGTAATTTTTTTTTAGGTTGATTACATTGCCTTGGTAACCTACGTTTGCTTTTTGAAGTGTTCAAGTGAAACAAGCAGAATTCCTTTTTTATCTGCATTGTAGAATGTTGACAAATTGCTCTGCTGCAAATGCAGTGGTTTTTGTAGATTTTTGTATATACTTTTGTGTTTCATACAGGCCACCACCACACAAAATCCTCAACATGGCTGATGGATGCTACATTTACATCCCTGCTTGTAAGCTCAACAGAAATAAGCTATTAAGGAAACATGACTCAGACTCATGACTCTTTTCTTAAAGAATACAAGTATTAAATATTAAGTTCATTTGAAGTGTCGTTTAGTTTATTTGATGATATTTACCTTAATTAGTCAACTTGAAATATCCTTTAATGTAAAAGACACATTTTAAACAGGTGCCCATGGCTTATCAGTGAAACTGAAAAAGTAATCCAGTGCTATGTGAGTAGATGCACTAAAAGACTCTATGACTTTATCATTAACACCTTCTTTTTGGAAACACTTTAACTTCCCCAAAAAATTTTAGGAATGGGCTTACATTGTCAAGTGGTGATTGGTTATCTTTCTGGCAACATGTCAAATGCTTTTATGTTTATGTCAATAATGACGTAACTGAAACTGAAAATGCTGTAAACAAATTTAATTCAAATTTCACATAATTTGCTTCACCATGTGTCAATACAATGGAGAATAGCCAACTTTACTTTTTTTTACTCCTGCACAAGTTGATAATCTTGCTGATAACTCTGCAGCCTCACTATGTACAATACTCAATTGTGGTGCCCCCTGGAAAAAGAAGGTAGTAAACCAAACTCCATGGTATAGTTCACAAACTCACAACTTAAAATAGGCAACACGTAAGTTAAAAAAGAGCTGGTGTAGAGGTGATCTTACTCAAATCTGACGCTCCAGCAAATACTTTATCCGGAGATCGTTGTTAGACAAACATTGAACATTTATTGTACTTGCTTCTCAACTTAGCCGATGACAGATCAACTGTACATACAACTTCAGTAATCTCACAAGCACGTTCACTAGCAGTTTCATCAAACAAGTTTCTCAGAGTGTCTTAACTCAAAGAACTCGCAGAACTCTGTAAGGAACCGTGTGCCTCTACAGCTACACACAGAACCTTTTTCTTCTACCTTGTTGTGGTCCACACCACCTTGTAGTCAGTTCCTCTGCCCCAGCTACCGTGTCACATCTGCTCCCTTCAGCATTGCATTGTTTCCTTGAACACTGTTCAAAAAACTTAAAATGTAAACTACATAGGATACTATCAAAGGCAAACTATCAAAGCCATATGATGTCAATAATGACATTATCAGTACACAGACACGTCACAAACACACATTACATAAAACAATTACATTACACAAAGACACACATTACATTGGCTCACACTGGCATTCAAGAAATTTAGAACAATCTGGAATCCTGGAAAAACTGTTTAAAATGTCCAAAAATGCCCTTTGTGAGGCCAGAACAGCATATTATTCATTACTAATAGAGGAAAACAACAACAACCCCAGTACTGTAGCCAGGCTGACTAAGAGCCATGGTTCCGTTAAGCCTAGTATTCCCTTAACTAGGAGCAGCAATGACTTCATGACTTTCTTTATAAATAAATTGTAGCTATTAGAGAAAAATTCACCAGATCTTCCCCCCAAATATTACATATAGATTTTCATGTACAACAGTGCCAGAATCATCAATAAGGTCCTAATCCCTCTTAGCCTGAGGGATCTTGCTGAGCAAACTTCAACTATTACCTCATTTTAACTAACAATCTCCCCTTTATTTCTAAAATCCTTGAAAAAGAAGTTGCAAAGCACGTATGTGACTACCTGTACAGGAATAATTTGTATGAAGACTTTCAGTAAGGATTTAGAGTGCGTCATAGTACAGAAACAGCAATGGTAAAAGTCACCAACAATCTTCTCTTAGCCTCAGAAAATCATCTAGTCTCTATGCTTCTTCTGTTAGATCTTAGTGCTGTATTTGATATCATTGATCACAACATTTTAACTGGAACATGGAATTGGGATTGAAGGAACTGCACTAGGTTGGTTTAAATCTTATCTATCTCAGACATTTCAATTTGTTCATGTTAATGATGAATCCTCCATGCACACAAAGGTAATCGAGCAATCGAGTTCCACAAGGCTCTGTGTTAGGACCAATACTCTTTACTCTATATATGTCTCCTTTAGGCAACATTATTAGAGAACACTCCATAAATTTCCATTTCTATGCTGATGATACCCAGCTATATCTCTCAATGGAACCAGATGAAAAAAGTCAATTAAGCTTCAAGCATGCCTACAAGACATAAATAAAGGCCTGTCCCACAAATTCTTACTTCTAAACTCAGACAAAACTGAATTCATAGTATTTGGGCCCAAAAATCTCAGAAATATGCTGCCCAACCATATTGTTACTCTAGATGGCATAAGTCTGGCCTCCAGTACTACTGCAAGGAACCTTGGAGTTAGTTTTGACCAGGATTTTTCCTTTACATCACATATAAAACATATCTCTTCCACTTATGAAACATTGCCAAAATTAGAAGCACTCTGCATCAAAGTGATGCCGAAAAATGAGTACATGCATTTGTTACTTCTAGGTTGGACTACTGTAAATCCCTACTTTCAGGATGCCACATTAACTCCCTACAAAGCCTGCAATTAATCCAAAATCCTGCAGCAACAGTGCTGACTGGAATTAGCAAGAGAGATCATATTTATACGTCACTAACTTCTTTCCATTTATTACCCATTTACATTTACATTTACATTTAGTCATTTAGCAGACGCTTTTATCCAAAGCGACTTACAAGTGAGGTACAAGGCAAGCAAAAAACTAAGTCGAGGAGAAAACATCAAAGTAAAGTCCTATCAGAAAGTGTTCACAGTTCACGAGATGCAAGTGCAAGAGAGCAAAAAGGATTTTTTTCTTTTTTTTTTTTTTTAAGAGATTTAAGTGCATAGGATGATGCGGAAGAGTTCAGTTTTCAGCAGTTTTTTGAATATTGGGAGAGAGTCAGCTGAGCGTGCAGCGTTTGGTAGCTCGTTCCACCATCGTGGGATCATGGCGCTATACAGTTTTGCTTGTCTTCTATGCGGTGCTGGGACCACCAGACGTCGTTCGTTGGCAGAGCGCAGCGGGCGAGAAGGACTGTAGACTTGAATGAGTGAGTTGAGGTAAGCGGGAGCTGTCGAGTTAACCACCCTGTAAGCAAGAGACAGAGCTTTGAACCTGATGCGAGCAGCTACAGGAAGCCAGTGTAGAGATCTAAAAAGTGGTGTGACATGGGTCTTTTTTGGCTGATTAAAAATGAGGCGAGCTGCTGCATTTTGGATCATCTGCAAGGGTTTGATTGTGGATATCGGTAATCCCATCACCAAAGCGTTGCAGTAATCAAGACGAGATGTGACCATCGCCTGTACAATGAGTTGGGTTGTATATTCCGTGATGTAGGGTCTGATCTTCCTGATGTTGTAAAGAGCAAATCTGCAAGCCCTAGAGACTGAGGAGATGTGGTCCTTAAAGCTCAGTTGGTCGTCGATGATCCCCAGATTTTTGGTCGAATTAGTGGGGAATAAAATCTAGAATATGATTTAAAACCCTGCTACTTTAGTATAAAGCTCAAAATGGTCAAGCTCAAAAATCAAAAATGTTAATGTCTCTAACAACTAAACACTAACTTTATCTTGTTCCTTATGTTTTTTACTTTCCTATTAGCTCGTGAACTAAACATAATTACACTCCTCCACAACCACAGGTATCTTATTAAAAGACAAACCAAACCCACATCTGCCTGTTGTCCACTCAAACTCACCCAGCTTTATACAAGTCCTGGCCTGTTTTGCTCGCAAACTGTTCTCCTACATCATCCACTGAGGGTGCAGAAGGTTGCTTTTCTTACTGAAGTAGAATTTATTTCCTTTTATGTGGTTGTGCAGGCAACACAGTATAGTTAATCTGACCCAGATCAATGCAGCAGCCAAGTTTGGCTTACATGCAGCAGACGCTGGCCTTTGTGCTGTAGTGGACAATAGGAAAACCATTTGGCAGTGTATAAGCAATTATACCATTAGGATTTATGGGAGAAACAGGATCAAGCATAGTTATATTTGAAAATATCAAGGGTGAGTATGATGGTTTTAGTGCCGGGTTTTACTGGCAACAATAGCACTTACTTAGATAATAATACAAACATTAGATGTAGCTATATCAATTCATTGTGGATCAATGCTAAACAAATACATTGCTTCTTAAGACCATTAAATGATAGTATTATAAAATGACAAGTTAAGTATACTGCTTGCCCTTTTTTATTTAATGGGATATCATTTTAAAAAACAAATCTACAGTTATTTTATTTAGATTTGCTATAGACATTTTCAGTATTACACACATACAGTAAAATCTTTAACTTGTGGTTGACAATACTCATTTTAAAATAAAGTTTAAACAGATAAGACATAAGCAAATTTAGAGCAAAATGTTTTTTTAGAGAAAAGAGAAAAATCAGGGTTCAGGATGCTTAAAAAAAGTAAAACGTAAAATCAAAAATTCTCAGGCCTACATCTGACTTATAATTAAAGTTATATTTTGTGCTCATAAAAAAATCAAAATCCCCTGTGTGTTCACAGGGCTGCAAGTTTGAGTGACCAATTAAATCTAGGTATCTGATTTTCAGTATAAAAAATGCTTAAACGTTAAAATTGTTGCTGGTATCCATGAGTATTTAGGTTTAGCAGCTATCCAAAGAGGACAACATGATATAGTCTAATTGTATTGATTTATACATCCAATTAAAAAGAATGATGTTGGATTTGCATTTTAAGTGATTCTAGAAATACCCACCACAATGAAAACGTGATTAGGATTCAACTGTAACTATTTCCTTATCTGGTTAACCGCACAAGAAAGGGATTCAGTAGATATTGTTTTGTGATATTTTGTGGAACAAAAGCAATTTTTTAAATAGCTTAACATTTTGTTTGTCTGCACTTCTATAGCTCAACCTTTTTGCTTCTACAGCCTTGAAAGCTCCACAACAATAAAATAAAAACTGCCATAAACCGACATTTTTACAGTGTGGGGAAAGACAGAGAAATTGTCAGTGGAGTTATTTACAGCACAATACCGACCGCTGTGAAAACTCTGTTTTTGCACTTCCATAGTGTGTTGTCATAAAACATTTGAGCACAGAGGTTTTATAGGCTGGCTGGCTCTTTCACTGGCCCTGGCCTCTTACAGCACTTTATGAATGCTGCTGTCCAAAGATAGGACACCAAAATATCTGACAAGCCCAGGGTCTTCTGTGATAGATGTCCTCATCTGTCTGTTGATTGTTCTCAGCTCTAAGAGAGAATGATCTATCACCATTACACATATGTTGATCAACCTTTGCCTAATGTAAATCTGTCAAATTTTTGGTTTCCTACAGATGAATCTTGCATGCTCTTGCATATGACTGCTGCATTTTAGGCAGTCTTTCCAAAACCTGAACAAATATTGATATATATTATAATTTCATGTTAGGCCTGCTATTATTTAGGGCCAATTACAAATCAAGGGAATTTAAAGGGGCGTCTGTAGCTCAGTTGTTAAGACAGCCATCCACGGACCATGAGGTTATCAACAACAACCAGATTAATCTGATGTAATATCATGTACACCTCTCCAGCCCTTCAATGCCTTTTTTCTGTTTTTGCAGCAGTTCTGCCACCTGCTAAGCCTCTCCACCCACATGCACCTGTGCTGCATTGACTTAAAGTCTCCCTGTATTTAGGTTAGCAGTCAGAATTAATTCTCTGCTGTCTTTACCTTGTGAATTTACAGCACTTCTCATTTCAGATCAGTTTTGTTTCTTGGACCCAGTTTTGTTTCACCATTCCACCTTTTTGCCAGTTGGAGAGCCAGTTTAAAAAAATTGTTTCAATGCACCCTACATAGTAAGTTAAAGTACCTAGAACGATTTGCAGAAAAAAGTCCGATTACAGTTAGTGTTAAGGTTATAACTTGTTATTTATTGTGAAATCTGTACATAAAATTGTTCTATGTAATTGTAGATTCTGGACACATTTTTCTGCAGTTAATGTCAAAAGGATGATAGAGGTTTTATTATTTTTAGGAAATGTATGTTAGTACTTCTCTGTTGTTGAAATTCACTCCTTCAGAGCAAATGTGCAAAAGGTAAATCAGAGTGTAAAAGCAGCAACGTGAGTCACCAAAAACCAAAAAAAAAAAAAAAAGAAAGAAAGATTCAATGTATTTAAAACCAAAGCTTTCATCCTCTATATGAAAAGCTAATCAGTCACCCTGATTGCAGTGAGTGGCCTTTTGTAACATCTTTAATCCGCTGAGTGTTTTAAGAAGTGCATAATTGAAATTCTGTTCAGGATGGCTGCAATTTCAGCTGTAGGATAATGAGCCATCAGTTGGCCTTGGCTGGCAGCTTGAGGGACTGCTTTAAACATGCCATGTGAAGAACCTTTGATTGGTTTGCCAATGACTGCTCTTTATTGACAATATCACGAAGGGACAGGGGACTCTTTATTTAGTCCTCACCCTTGTCCTCTGCTGGTCCCAATTAAGCAATCAGCCAGATTGAGGATCCATTAATGATGCCATTATAATGGTAATTGGTGCTCTATGCTCTGAAAGAACATCCAAGGCCTCAGTGTGCGCCACCAGAATTTTATCAGATCTGTTGAATTGTGTGGATTCAGTTAACAAAGGTAGTTTGTGGCTTTGAAAATGTAGAGGCACACGTATATTTAGTCCATATTTAGACATAAATGCAGACAGGCTGAACCCGCTGAATATATATATATATATATATATATATATATATATATATATATATATATATATATATATATATATATATATATATATATATATATATATATATATATTTAGCTATTATGTTATAGTAGAAGAGTCAACTGTTATGATTTCCTCACATAGGTCACATCAGGTGACAACGAACCATCTTTTAGTTATGCTGGTTTAGAGTCAGACTGCCTGGGGACCCCCCTGATACACTGAGCTCTGCTCCACTCCCCTCATCTCCCTCCTCTACATGCATTTTCACCATTGCATGTCATTAACTTTGTGTCTTTTCCTCCTGAGTTGTGCCCTACCTCTCTCTGTCACATTTATATTAAATGGCAGACCAAAATGCAACACAAAGACAGATTAATAGGGCAAAGACTTTAATACAGCCAAAGGACTAAACACAAAACTCTAACAATGCACAATGCAAACAAAAAATCACTCCAGATGGAAGGAAAACCAAAACAAGCCACTAAGCCAATGCAAAACACACATGAACAATAACTGACCTAAAGGCTGCAGTAAGCATGTGGCAAGACACAGAAATAAAATTGTGAAATAAAGGCGAGAATGACTAAAGGCTCACCATGTTACTAGGGCCAGATACCACAATCTTTTATATGTGGAGAAAAAGAAAGAATGGGGGAAGGGCAGTTTTACCATGTATAGCAGATGACTAAGAGCAGAGCAGCAGGGGTGTGGCCAGGTGATGGTGTGTGAGCTGGCATTGAGGAAAGAGACAAGTGTGAGCATGTTACATGTGAAGGGACTCTGTACCTCAGTACAGCCCGAGAACTGTTCACATTGTGAATTCAAATGACAAACTTTGCTATTGTATCAACAAATCTATTCAAATGTATGTACATAATAGTGCGTCTCCATCTGGACTTTACCTTCTGCTGTATGTGTTGTTAAGGTAAAGGTTGCTATGTGTTTGTATAGATGCCATAGAACTCACACTGTAAGTAAATTACTGAAAATATGTATTTAATTATGAATGAATATTTAGTTTAGTTGATATATTACTTTCTAGATCCATGGGGTGTTTTGCAAAACGGTAAAAGATTTTGATTGAGTATTACTAATAAGCTTCATATGGGAGTCATGATAAAAATGGTAAATGGTCTCCACTTATATAGCCCTTTTCTACCTATTGAGACTCAAAGCGCTTTACACTGCTTCTTATTCACCCATTCGCACTCCATCACTCTCATACATCGATGGGGGAGCTGCTATGCACTCACCAGGAGCAACTAAGTTGGGGTTAGTGTCTTACTCGAGGACACTTCGACATGTGACCGAACTGCGAGATTGATGGTGACTACTTTACCTTCCTGTGCCACAGTTGCCACTAATAATAAAAAACTATTACCTGATTTAAAATGATGCATTAATCAGCTCATCGGTTTGTTTCTGCAAGTTATTTTAATGGTGTTTTGCAAACAATAGGAGGTATTGATTTGCATCAGGATAGCTTCTAAATGTGGTAAATGCATCAGTGTAGACTTTCCTTATGAATTAACCATTTAGGGAACTAGTGAAGTGTATGATTTGTGGTATAGACAGTCCATGGTTTTGACGAAGTTACAGATTTATTTATTTGAAATATTTGGCAGGTGAAAACTAATCTACTTTTTGAAGCTTATTTCAACTGTCACCAACTGGAGAAGTATGGTGCACCTGGGGTGGGTTACTCAGTGTGTTTCTTTTATCCACACTAATTATAAAGTAATTTTTTTTCTTCAATTCAACTTTATTTATATAGCACCAATTCACAACAAAGTCATCTTAAGGCACTTTACAGAACAATGTCAAGACTATAAAGAAAGAAAACCCAACAATTTCCCTTTGAGAAAGTCCTAGGCAACAGTGGAGAGGAAAAACTCCCTTTAACGGAAGAAACTTCCAGCAAGAACCCAGCTCAGGATGGGCGGCCATCTGCCTTGATCAATTGGGGTGAGTGGAAAGTGAAGAGCGAAAAGAGCAATAAAACATTGGTTGGTAGGACCAGTAGCTGAACACTGGAAAAGAGTTGGGAGAGTTAGGCATAAAAACATTGAAGCACAGATGAAAACAATCAGGGTTAACAAGGAGAAACAAGAAGTTAAAGAAACTAACAATAGGAAATGGTCCTGAGGGACTTCAAAATAAAAGCCAGGGCCAGGAAGTAAAACTAGAAAAGGAGCTGAAGTGCAGGAACTGGGACAGTGACACTCATGGGTAGAGAGAATGAGTTTTTGCAATGTTTGTTAAAAATGTTATCTAAAATGTCCAGTTGAACATTTATGCAATTTTCAAAATAAAAATGTCCTTGCAATGTATTTTTTTAGTCATCCTGTGACTAGACTGTGTCTAGACTTTGTGTTGGATCCCTAAAGATGTTCTGAAATTAAGTTTCTGTCTTTTCAGGATGTCTCATGAATGCTGAATTTAGACTACAGGCAGTCTGGCTAGAGATCATTTCACACAGCAATTGAGCAACAGAGGCAATAAAAAAAATTTGAATGTTCCAGCCCCTTCTTATTCCGGAAGACTGCCTAGCACTCTGCATGACTGCCTGACTTTCTATGCATAGAATAAACTTAATAAAGATTATTCTCTTGTCTTGGTCCTTATGTAAGTTCTCACCACCATCAAAGGTATGCTTTTTTCAACAACAGAGCTTTTAGGGTAGTCAATTAGAAACCCCATATATGACTTAATATAAAAAGTCTCATAGAGAAAAAGTATTATTGTAATTGAATTGACGCTATATAAATCAAGTTGAATTGAATTGAATTAAGTAGGACGGGATAGTGGATGGTACGTCAAGACACAGGACTTTTCCAGGGGAGACCGAGGTTTGACTCTGCTGTGAGACACTGTGAGTGAGTGAGAGCGAGGCCTTGTGACTTAGTGGTAGAGCATTGGGTTGGGATGCAGAGGGCAGCGGGTTTGAATCCAACCCCATCAGGATTGGCTGTCCCTAGCCACCAAGGGATAAAATGGGAGGGTTGTGGCAGCAAGGGCATCCAATGCAAAAAGACATGCTAAATCAACATGAGCGTGGTTACTATATTAAGTACGTATTTGTCGTTGTCACTTTTCGTAGCATTTTGTTTTAATGTAATTTAATGTGGCGTTGCCCTGGAGTTGTTTTCCCTAACCTTAATATAGTTTTTTTTTCTTTGTATATAAAGTCGTTCCTGTGGCATCATAAGTCGCCGCTTCTGGAGCATCCAATACTGATGCAAAATGTACCAGCAGCGTCAATACCGGATGCAGTTGTTCCTAGGGCATCAAATAGTGGCAGTCCAAGAGCAATTAACTTCCAAAAAGTACCTAATCTGACGCTGTGGGATGAGAAGGTGTTGGATATATATATATATATATATATATATATATATATATATATATATATTCAACTTATTTTGTCCATCTAGAGACATCTATAACAGCTTTTTTTTTTAGTCTTGATGTCTACTCACCTTAAGAAATGGTCAAACTTTCATTTAAAACTTTGCTTGGGTGTGTAATGTAAGTCTAACTTGGGAATTCCGAAGATGGGCTGGATGTTTCTAGACATCTAAATTAGTGTTGTACCAATGTGCAGATTATAATCTGTTAATAACTATTTAATATTGTGGATAGACAGCTACATTTTCAGCTTTAGGAATCAAAAATGGTCCTAGAGGGACATCATGGTACTATTGCATCTTATAAGTCAATGAACATCTAAAATACTTCTTGACTGAAACTCCAAAAACTCTATTACGTAGGTCCACAGATGGAGAAAAAAAGTCCTTACTTGATGTCCAACTACTGAATCTGTAATACATCTCAGGAACTTAGTAATGGTGACATGGACAAAATAAATATATATTTGTCACATGCACTTCGTACTTACATTGGATGCTTGCTGGGATTGGTCACCAATATTTTTCTCAAATCTTTCTAGTAGACATTGAACTTTGACCACAGCATATCATCCATTTGTCTCCTTTAGTCTTGTTCCTAGATATCATTCATGTAATGTCTTGCTCTGCAGTTTCTTGGCCTAATTCACATTAATGCTCCTCCCTCCACATTTCTACCTGATACAACCCCACTGTGCAGGAGGAGGCACATAAGGTGAATTCCAAAATAAAGTCAGGGGCCTCTCTCAATTTAAAAAGTTTAAAAGAGGCTGCCCATTCTGTGAAATCACTCTTGGTTGCAAAAAAGAGAGAGCTGGAGGTGTTAATTTCATGGGTTGGGTCTTAAATTGAGCTCTGCAAATTTCTCCCTGAGTAGATTAGAGGAAGGTCTGACTGTCCTCAGGTAAGGCAACCCTCTCTTCCTTCTGACTCATCACATGTTGATTTCTTTTACAGCTGTTTGACTCCTGCTAACCTCGCCACCACTTGTCCCCTACAGCTTTGCAAGCATCTGTTTCTGTTGATGGTGCACAACTACAATCACATAGTGAGAGCATTATTTATTATGGGTTGGGTTTGAGTACAATATGAGCAGAAACCTTCTACAACTAAAGTGACATCTCTTGAATATTTTAAATGTAACTTACTTTGTCTTTGTTCTAAACACATGTAGCATTTAGCTGCATGCCAGACATTTGTATTATAAAAAATGTTTATTTCTGAGGAGGCATTTCTGAAAACCAACTCACTTGTGTTGAGATTGTTTTATATCTAAACACTAACTTGCACAAAAACTTGCAAAGTAAAAATGAGAAGCTTTGTTTTTAGTTGGCTTCCTCATAGGGTTATAATTCCTAATTAAATTTTCTCACTGAAACCTCATTGAGAAAGGTAGAGAACAGCACTCCCTCTGCATTGTAATTGAGTCAGAAATGAGCAGCAGGCGCACTGAGCCAGCCTGCCTTTTAAAGAATAATGGTGTCATTTGTTTTGTGTCCATTAACAAGGAGCACAGTTTTATTAATTCCTCAAGTTGGTTTCCTGCCTTTTCCTAATTAATTCCATTTTGTTTTTCCTGCTAAGGAACCTTCTGCAGATTAATGATGTGGAACAAAAATGTTGTTGAGATGCTGATGTGCTTCATCTACATGGGGTGAAAATTCTGTCATTAGATACAAATTCCTGATGACTAAAACTTTTTCCTTTTTTTATTTTTCTTTTTTTATTTGCTGCCAGTGTCGGGGTCCTTTGCCTAAAGGTTTTGTTCTGTCTACATAATTGATTAAACCTGCAAAGAAATTAAATGATTCCTGTTGCGAAAAACATAATTAAAAAAACAAACAAAAATGTTTTTGATATATTTTACATGTATATCATTATATTATATACAGAAGATAAAATGATTTTCAACCTCGGTTTCTTTGACAAGAGAAGAGGGCATTATAAGGATGTACAATAAATAAATACAAAATGTGGTTTGAAATGAGCTGGCAATGTGCTTTACATAGGTACAAACAACAATGAATCTTTTAAGATACAAACCAATTTTGCCACAATTGTCGCACCACCTCTTTCAAAGTAATAGAAGGTATTACATAATAATTGACTGAATGCTACAGTGTGAAGAGAAATTGCTATTGGATGAGGCAGTAAGACCTTCAAGATGCAGATTTATCAGATTATAGTTCGATAGGCTAAAATATAAAATGATCTAGAATTTTAAGGTCAAAATTAATGATCATTAATTTTTAAATCAGTAAATCTGTAAATTCTGTAAATCCTTAATTTACAGGTAGAATACAGAAGCTCAGTTTGCATTGGTGTTGCCAATCCTATCAAATGAACAACATAAATTAAACACACAAAGTAAAATATACATAGTATCATAGGGGCGTCCGTGGTGCTGGAAGGTAGAGCGGTTGTCCACCAATCTCACAGTTGCTGGTTCAATCTCCAGCTCCTCCAGTCACATGCCAAAGTGTCCCTGACCAAGACACTGAACCCCAATTTAGTTGCTTCTAGTGAGTGTCCCCCATCAGTGTGTGTGTGTGAGTGTGAATGGGTGAATAAGAAGCAGTGTAAAGTGCTTTGAGTGCCAATAGATAGAAAAGTGCTTTACCATTTATTTATAGTAGTCCTTAACACATTCACTGCATTGTGGTGATCTCCATTTAACCCATTCGTGTATATTTTTAATGAATATGGATTAATTCATAGTCTGTAGTCTCTAGTTTGTAATCTGTACGGTATGAAAGAGTGTGTCTTAACATTTTAAATCAAACAATTTAAAACAAACTAAATCAATGATTAAAATTTTTATATATAAAATTATATTAAAATAACAGTTGAAAACTTATAAGATGGTTGAAAGCCTTTTATGAGCATTGTAGGTGCATTCTTGGAAGCAAAGTAGTAGGGATTAAGATGGTATAAAAAAAATTACGATTCATTTAAATATAAATATTAAATGAAAGCATCCACAAGACAGCACAACTATACAAGTAAAGTAAACACCAGTTATGTGTGAAAGACAAGTGAGAAAGGTTTTCCTGGCACAATTCCAGCATTTACACACCTGTTATGCAATTTCCCTCAGTGCTCGACTGTTTTATAAAAGCGCACGTGCCTTTGCAAATTGCCTGGCACTGGTTGAACTTGATTCCACCAGTGTGGGTTATCATCTGTGATGGTGACCTCTTTTGACAAGCGTGCAGTGGTCTTCTCTGAAGCAGCTGCTAGGTCTGCCTGCATAGGAGCTCTGTCAGGCAGTATGGATGAACTGGCAGAAATAAATGAGGCTGGGCAGAGACCCCATAAGAAGACAGTGGCAAATTCAAAGGACTGGGGAGCTTGTGTGACATAGTTGTGAGGTGGAAGATAGTAAGCTCCCAGTCATTACATATATAAAGTGACAAGTGATGCAAAGAAATGCCTCTACAACAACACTGGTCTGGGTTTTAGCTGTCAGGGAAGTTCTGTTCTTGTTTGATTTAAGAGGATCTTTAACCTTACCAAGTAGTAGTAGTTACTGACTTCATATAGTCCACATGCTTTGTAAAATTAGATCTGGAGGTACCCTGTAATCTGTATGAAATGTGTTGATATATTAAAAGCCCTCATCTTCAACCGCAGATATTTGTCACATGTCCTTAAAATATATTGAGGATGCTGTCTATTAAGACAGCCATTTAAGGGATTCAAGGGGTGCATGAGCCTTCCATCAGGACAAACTCATTCACACGCCTATTCTTATTACTACTAAAATAAAACAAAAGTGTGATGATCTCCTGTTATGACATTTCCTGTCTTGGACTTTTATTTTTGCAGCCCTTTTCCCCATTTCCTGTTCCTGGTTATTATTTTCAGCTTCACAACTCATCATCATTCTCTTCTTTTCCTTTCGGCTGTTCCCTTTCAGGGGTCGCCACAGTGAATCATGTGCCTCCATCTAACCCTGTCCTCTGCATCGTCTTCACTCACACCAACTTACTTCGTGTCCTCCCTCACTACATCCATAAATCTCCTCTTAGGTCTTCCTCTAGACCTCCTGCCTGGCAGCTCCAACCTCAGCATCCTTCTACCGATATATTCACAATGTCTTCTCTGAACATGTCCAAACCACCTCAATCTGGCCTCTCTGACTTTATCTCCAACACATCTAACATGAGCTGTCCCTCTGATGTACTCATTCCTGATCCTGTCCATCCTCGTCACTCCCAAAGAGAACCTCAACATCTTAAGATCTGCTACCTCTAGCTCTGCCTCCTGTCTTTTCTTCAGTGCCACAGTCTCTAAGCCAAACAGCATTGCTGGTCTCACCACCGTCCTGAACACCTTTCCTCTCATTCTCGCTGATACTCTTTTATCACACAACACACCTGACACTTTTTTCCACCCGTTCCAACCTGCCTGCACTCGCCTCTTCACCTCTTTTCCACACTCTCCGTTGCTCTGAACCATTGACCCTAAGTACTTAAAGTCCTGCACTTTCTTCACCTCTGCTCCTTATAACCTCACCGTTCCCCCTGGGTCCCTCTCATTGACACACATGTATTCTGTCTTGGTGCGGCTAAGCTTCATTCCTCTGTTTTCCAGAGCAGACCTCCACCTCTCTAGATTTTCCTCCACCTGCTCTCTGCTCTCACTACAAATCACAATGTGATCTGCAAACATCATAGTCCATGGAGATTCTTGTCTAACCTCATCTGTCAGCCTGTCCATCACCAGAGCAAACAAAAAGGGGCTCAGAGCCGATCCTTGATGCAGACCCACCTCCACCTTGAACTCCTCTGTCACACCTACAGCACACCTCACCACTGTCTTACAGCTCTCATACATGTCCTGCACCACACTAACATACTTCTCTGCCACTCCAGATGTCCTCATACAATACCACAGTTCCTCTCTTGGCACACTGTCATACGCTTTCTCTAAATCTACGAAGACACATGCAACTCCCTATGACCCTCTCTGTACTTCTCCATCAGCATCCTCAAAGCAAATACTGCATCTGTTGTACTCTTTCTAGGCATGAAACCATATTGCTGCTCACAAATGCTCACCTCTGCCCTTAGCCGAGCTTCCACTACTCTTTCCCACAACTTCATTGTGTGGCTTATCAGCTTTATTCCTCTGTAGTTGCCACAGCTCTGCACATCTCCCTTGTTCTTAAAAATTGGCACCAGTACACTTCTCCTCCAGTCCTCTGGCATCCTCTCACTCTCCAAGATCTTGTTAAACAAACTAGTCAAAAACTCTACTGCAACCTCTCCTAGACACTTCCATACCTCCACAGGTATGTCATCAAGACCAACTGCCTTTCCACTCTTCATCCTCTTTAACGCCCTCCTCACTTCACTCTTACTAATCTTTGCTACTTCCTGCTCCACACCAGTCACCTCTTCTACTCTTCGTTCCCTTTCATTTTCCTTGTTCATTAACTCTTCAAAGTACTCCTTCCATCTTCCCATCACATTCCTGGCACCTGTCAATACCTTTCCATCCTTATCTTTAATCACCATAACCTGCTCCACATCCTTCCCATCTCTATCTCTTTGTCTGGCCAACCTGTACAAATCCACCTCTCCCTCTTTAGTGTCCAACCTAGCATACAAGTCCTCATATGCTCTTTGTTTGGCCTTTGCCACCTCTACCTTCACCTTACGCTGTATCTCCCTGTACTCCTGTCTACTCTCTTCAGTCCTCTCAGTGTCCCACTTCTTCTTAGCTAACCTCTTTCTCTGTATACACTCCTGAACTTCCTCGTTCCACCACCAAGTCTCCTTGTCTGCTTTCATCTTTCCAGATGACACACCGAGTACCCTCCAACCTGTCTCCCTGATCAAATTAGCTGTAGTAGTCCAGTCATCTGGAACCACCTCCACACCACCCAGAGTCTGTCTCAGCTCCTCCCTGAAAACTACACAACATTCTTCCTTTTTCACCTACACCACTTCTTCCTCTGCTCTGCCTTAGTCCTCTTCATCTTCCTCACCACCAGCATCATTTTACACACCACCATCCTGTGTTGTCTGGCTACACTCTCCCCTACCAATGCTTTACAGTCACTGATCTCTTTCAGATTACACCGTCTACACAAGATGTAGTGCTTCTACCTCCGCTCTTGTAAGTCACCCTATGTTCCTACCTCTCTGAAAGAAAGTGTTTACAACAGTAATTTCCATCCTCTTTGCAACGTCAACCACCATCTGACTTTCTGCATTCCTGTCCTGAAGACCAAACCTGCCCATAACAGTCTCATCACCTCTGTTCCCTTCACCTACATGCCCATTGAAATCTGCACCAATGACCACTCTCTCACCTCTGGGGATGCTCTGCATCACTTCATCTAACTCACTCCAGAATTTCTCCTTCTCTTCTAACTCACATCCTACCTGTGGGGCATTACCACTCACAACATTGAACATCACCCCTTCAACTTCCAGCTTCAGACTCATCAACCTGTCTGATACTCTTTTCACCTCTAGAACATTCTTCACAAACTCCTCTTTCAGTATAACTCGTACTCCATTTCTCTTCCTATCTGACCCATGGTAGAACAACTTGAACCCTGCTCCTAAGCTTCTAGCCTTGCTACCTTTCCACCTGGTCTCCTGGACACACAGTATGTCCACCTTCCTTCTCTGTATCATGTCGATCAACTCTCTAGCCTTCCCTGTCATAGTACCAACATTCAAAGTCCCTACTGTCAGTCCTACATTCTTAGCTTTCCTCTTCTCTCTCTGCCTACGAACACACCTTCCTCCTCTTCTTCTTCGTCTTCGACCAAGAGTAGTCCAATTTCCACCGGTACCCTGTAGGTCAACAGCACCGGTGGCGGTCGTTGTTAACCCGGGCCCCGACCGATCCGGTATGGAAGTCATTGTCACGATTCGCATGTTTGATTTGGCATGTGTTTTATGTCGGATGCCCTTCCTGCCACAACCCTCTGCATTTATCCAGACTTGGGACTAGCACAAGAAGACACTGGCTTGTGCCTCCTTGCGGTTGCACAACTCATCATCATTCATTATTGTATACACCTGTTCCAATTCAATATTAAGTTCCAGCTCTCCTCACAGCTTGCTGCTAGATCCTCATGTCACTTCCTGTCTACACACCCAACTTGCGACTTACCTGGTTTCAGCTATTACCTGTGTAATCCTGACTTCTGTGATTTGGACTGTGTTTTCCCAGCAACTTTGGTCTGAGGTTTGCTGTGTTTCTTTTCATTCTGTTTCCTTAATCATTTATCACTGCCTAAATGCAATAAAACAAAAAAATCTGGAAAAGTAATGGAATAATAGAGGATATAACATGGAACTGTAAATTGTAGTTTATGTAAAGTTTCTTTTCATGCATGTGAATGTGTTGTTGTTGTTGTTTTTGTTTTTTTATTGTATACATAAAACTTTTGCATGATCTGCATTAATCTGATCTTCGTATACTATACCTCAGGCCAGTTTCAGGCCCTGCTGCATCGTTTTCATATGTAGGGGAGTTTAGCTTTGAATTATTGCATTGGTGTAATGCTAAGTTCGATAACCTATATAGGGTTGCCAAGGTCCGGTGCGAGGGCTGCTAAGATAACACTGTCAAGAACCACAACAAAATGACAAAGGAGATGATTAAAGTGGCTATTCAACAGGCAAAGTGATGGCGGAGTGGTGATGACTAATGGAAGAGGTTTGCAAAACTGAAATGAAGTAAAAAGCCAAAAGAATATTCTTGGATGTATAAGTGAATTGTAAATCAGACTTTAAACTTATGCAAGAGCTGCTGCTGGTGGAGATGTAGAAAGAGATGCACTGCAGGAGGAGCTGCAGGAAGTGACCAATTCTTAAACAGAAAGACATGAACTTACAGAGCAACACGGCAGTGGTTTGCCACAAGCTTTCAAAGAGGGATAAACAAGTAAATCTGCTCTTATACTAAAATAGAAAAGTAGATTTAAAAAAAAAAAAGAAACTTGAGAAAAGACCGAAACCGGAAAGGACTGTGCATTATTGGAACAACCATTTAACTAGAAGAAATGCAGTGATTGATAGAAGAGTTTCTTAAAAAGACAAAACAGAATACAGGTAACTTGGAGAAAGAACTGTAAAGTTTGGATTAAGGTGAATGGAACCCAGAGAATTAATGGTGAGAGAATTATTTGGACGAACACAGGTACCTGGAGTGTGAAAGAGAAAGGGACACTTTTTGCAGAAATAACACAACTATGGACTCCTGCAGGAAAGCACTGACTGTGGTAGACTTAAGGGAAACAACACACACACACAAAAGAATGTTAATTCAAATTTAAAACCCCACCTTTGTAGAGGTCTGCGCTCTACCAGGCACTTAAATTTTTAAGCAACTTATGATGTCTGGCAAGTTAACATCACCTGTTTGAACATATGTGTTAGCTAAAAATAATAAAGCTAAATTAGATCTGATGAAAACAGTACACTATTTGAGAGGATATAATTATGTTATTAGGCTTTTTATAGCTGGCATGTCTGTGAGCTGTTTTGATTCCTTTTGTTTGCGTCATTTTGAAACATCCTTTACAGATATACTGACTTTGTGGTATCTGTCAGCTCAATATGCAAAATAAAGTAGCATTTCACTTCGTGTTTCTGCTTTTTCTACTAGCTGTGTATGATCAGGAAGAGCTCTTGCAGTCATGTCTCTTTCACCAGGAGAGCTGCTAGGGTGCAGTGGTTTCATGTCACTCCCTTTCTACACACCCAACTTGGGACTTAACTGGTTTCAGCTATTACCTGTGTAACCCTGACTTCTGTGATTTGGACTGTGTTTTCCCAGCAACTTTGGTCTGAGGTTAGCTGTGTTTCTTTTCATTCTGTTTCCTTAATCATTTCCTGAGTGTTTATTTTGTATCTCTGTTTGTAATCTGTATTTGGACCGGTTCTTATTTTGTCCACTAGTCATTTTTTTCCCTAGTGTTAATTTAAGTTTATGGTGTTCTGTGTTTTCTGTTACCTGCTGTGTGTTTTTTTTTTTTGTGCCCTCCTCTTAGGAGGAGGAGAGCTGCTAGGGTGCAGTGCTTTCATGTTGTCAACTAGGCAATGCTAGGGAGCATGAAAACACCCCTGCACAGAAAGAAGGGTCATCAATGGAGATAAATGCAGGTGGTGACTAAGACAAGGAGACTAATGAGTTTTGATCTCTATGCAGGTGGGGGACAGCTGAGTTGCCAAACCCCAATTAGCCACAATTTACAATTCTAGGATTTCAATCAGAAGCACTGACACGCTGCCACAAACTGCTGTATGAATGATTCTTTTGCTAAAATCTGCTGCATTGATTGATAATTTCCTGTTTCTTCTCCTATTCTCTGAGTTGTAGCTCCCCCAACTTTTGATGTTGTGAATGTTTTGATGGTTCTGAATCCAATCTACACACAGACACAGACTATTTGCCTTGACCAGTTGGGTTAAGTAGAAAGACTAGAGAAAAAAGAAAAGAGCAACATGAAGCAACAGCAAAACATTGGGCAGTTTGGTAAGGCTACTAACCCCATACATACAAACATAGAGCTCCAAGGACAACTGAGGGTGACACACAAATGCAGGGGGAGAGAAGAAAAAGAGGGAAGGGGAGATGTTCAGTGCATCATGGCAGTTCCCCAGCAGTCGAACTCTGATAGTATATAGAAGCTTGTTCAGAGTCACTGAGCCAGCTCTAACTGTAAGATTTATAAAAAGGGAAGGTTTTAAGCATAGTCTAAAGTAGAGAGGGTGTCTTTTCCCTTAATCTGAACTGGTTCCACAGAAGTGGGACTTGATAACTGACAGCATCAAATGCATCAGTCTACATTATCCAACATATACATGTTAGTGATTTGCTGACTGATGTTGAAATATTGACTTCCAATTCCATTGTTTCCTGTTCTAGGTTTGATTCTCATATTCAAACATCAATACTAAACTCAGTAATTTGGGTTATGTGTATGTTATCATTAAGAGGACATACTGTAAAAAGTAAAAAATAACTAAGCTTGACAATCTAAATAATACCTGATTGAAGTCAGCCAGAGCCCTAGAGAGGAGTGTCTACAAGAGGCAAAAAACAATAGTGTTTCCTTCTAAGCATGCTCTCTGTAAATGCCTGAGCCACTGAAAACAGTGTGGATATTCTCCATAAACACTTGAGCCAATCCAGACTCTAACTCACATCCTACCTGTGGGGCATTACCACTCACAACATTGAACATCACCCCTTCAACTTCCAGCTTCAGACTCATCAACCTGTCTGATACTCTTTTCACCTCTAGAACATTCTTCACAAACTCCTCTTTCAGTATAACTCCTACTCCATTTCTCTTCCTATCTGACCCATGGTAGAACAACTTGAACCCTGCTCCTAAGCTTCTAGCCTTGCTACCTTTCCACCTGGTCTCCTGGACACACAGTATGTCCACCTTCCTTCTCTGTATCATGTCGATCAACTCTCTAGCCTTCCCTGTCATAGTACCAACATTCAAAGTCCCTACTGTCAGTCCTACATTCTTAGCTTTCCTCTTCTCTCTCTGCCTACGAACACACCTTCCTCCTCTTCTTCTTCGTCTTCGACCAAGAGTAGTCCAATTTCCACCGGTACCCTGTAGGTCAACAGCACCGGTGGCGGTCGTTGTTAACCCGGGCCCCGACCGATCCGGTATGGAAGTCATTGTCACGATTCGCATGTTTGATTTGGCATGTGTTTTATGTCGGATGCCCTTCCTGCCACAACCCTCTGCATTTATCCAGACTTGGGACTAGCACAAGAAGACACTGGCTTGTGCCTCCTTGCGGTTGCACAACTCATCATCATTCATTATTGTATACACCTGTTCCAATTCAATATTAAGTTCCAGCTCTCCTCACAGCTTGCTGCTAGATCCTCATGTCACTTCCTGTCTACACACCCAACTTGCGACTTACCTGGTTTCAGCTATTACCTGTGTAATCCTGACTTCTGTGATTTGGACTGTGTTTTCCCAGCAACTTTGGTCTGAGGTTTGCTGTGTTTCTTTTCATTCTGTTTCCTTAATCATTTATCACTGCCTAAATGCAATAAAACAAAAAAATCTGGAAAAGTAATGGAATAATAGAGGATATAACATGGAACTGTAAATTGTAGTTTATGTAAAGTTTCTTTTCATGCATGTGAATGTGTTGTTGTTGTTGTTTTTGTTTTTTTATTGTATACATAAAACTTTTGCATGATCTGCATTAATCTGATCTTCGTATACTATACCTCAGGCCAGTTTCAGGCCCTGCTGCATCGTTTTCATATGTAGGGGAGTTTAGCTTTGAATTATTGCATTGGTGTAATGCTAAGTTCGATAACCTATATAGGGTTGCCAAGGTCCGGTGCGAGGGCTGCTAAGATAACACTGTCAAGAACCACAACAAAATGACAAAGGAGATGATTAAAGTGGCTATTCAACAGGCAAAGTGATGGCGGAGTGGTGATGACTAATGGAAGAGGTTTGCAAAACTGAAATGAAGTAAAAAGCCAAAAGAATATTCTTGGATGTATAAGTGAATTGTAAATCAGACTTTAAACTTATGCAAGAGCTGCTGCTGGTGGAGATGTAGAAAGAGATGCACTGCAGGAGGAGCTGCAGGAAGTGACCAATTCTTAAACAGAAAGACATGAACTTACAGAGCAACACGGCAGTGGTTTGCCACAAGCTTTCAAAGAGGGATAAACAAGTAAATCTGCTCTTATACTAAAATAGAAAAGTAGATTTAAAAAAAAAAAAAGAAACTTGAGAAAAGACCGAAACCGGAAAGGACTGTGCATTATTGGAACAACCATTTAACTAGAAGAAATGCAGTGATTGATAGAAGAGTTTCTTAAAAAGACAAAACAGAATACAGGTAACTTGGAGAAAGAACTGTAAAGTTTGGATTAAGGTGAATGGAACCCAGAGAATTAATGGTGAGAGAATTATTTGGACGAACACAGGTACCTGGAGTGTGAAAGAGAAAGGGACACTTTTTGCAGAAATAACACAACTATGGACTCCTGCAGGAAAGCACTGACTGTGGTAGACTTAAGGGAAACAACACACACACACAAAAGAATGTTAATTCAAATTTAAAACCCCACCTTTGTAGAGGTCTGCGCTCTACCAGGCACTTAAATTTTTAAGCAACTTATGATGTCTGGCAAGTTAACATCACCTGTTTGAACATATGTGTTAGCTAAAAATAATAAAGCTAAATTAGATCTGATGAAAACAGTACACTATTTGAGAGGATATAATTATGTTATTAGGCTTTTTATAGCTGGCATGTCTGTGAGCTGTTTTGATTCCTTTTGTTTGCGTCATTTTGAAACATCCTTTACAGATATACTGACTTTGTGGTATCTGTCAGCTCAATATGCAAAATAAAGTAGCATTTCACTTCGTGTTTCTGCTTTTTCTACTAGCTGTGTATGATCAGGAAGAGCTCTTGCAGTCATGTCTCTTTCACCAGGAGAGCTGCTAGGGTGCAGTGGTTTCATGTCACTCCCTTTCTACACACCCAACTTGGGACTTAACTGGTTTCAGCTATTACCTGTGTAACCCTGACTTCTGTGATTTGGACTGTGTTTTCCCAGCAACTTTGGTCTGAGGTTAGCTGTGTTTCTTTTCATTCTGTTTCCTTAATCATTTCCTGAGTGTTTATTTTGTATCTCTGTTTGTAATCTGTATTTGGACCGGTTCTTATTTTGTCCACTAGTCATTTTTTTCCCTAGTGTTAATTTAAGTTTATGGTGTTCTGTGTTTTCTGTTACCTGCTGTGTGTTTTTTTTTTTTGTGCCCTCCTCTTAGGAGGAGGAGAGCTGCTAGGGTGCAGTGCTTTCATGTTGTCAACTAGGCAATGCTAGGGAGCATGAAAACACCCCTGCACAGAAAGAAGGGTCATCAATGGAGATAAATGCAGGTGGTGACTAAGACAAGGAGACTAATGAGTTTTGATCTCTATGCAGGTGGGGGACAGCTGAGTTGCCAAACCCCAATTAGCCACAATTTACAATTCTAGGATTTCAATCAGAAGCACTGACACGCTGCCACAAACTGCTGTATGAATGATTCTTTTGCTAAAATCTGCTGCATTGATTGATAATTTCCTGTTTCTTCTCCTATTCTCTGAGTTGTAGCTCCCCCAACTTTTGATGTTGTGAATGTTTTGATGGTTCTGAATCCAATCTACACACAGACACAGACTATTTGCCTTGACCAGTTGGGTTAAGTAGAAAGACTAGAGAAAAAAGAAAAGAGCAACATGAAGCAACAGCAAAACATTGGGCAGTTTGGTAAGGCTACTAACCCCATACATACAAACATAGAGCTCCAAGGACAACTGAGGGTGACACACAAATGCAGGGGGAGAGAAGAAAAAGAGGGAAGGGGAGATGTTCAGTGCATCATGGCAGTTCCCCAGCAGTCGAACTCTGATAGTATATAGAAGCTTGTTCAGAGTCACTGAGCCAGCTCTAACTGTAAGATTTATAAAAAGGGAAGGTTTTAAGCATAGTCTAAAGTAGAGAGGGTGTCTTTTCCCTTAATCTGAACTGGTTCCACAGAAGTGGGACTTGATAACTGACAGCATCAAATGCATCAGTCTACATTATCCAACATATACATGTTAGTGATTTGCTGACTGATGTTGAAATATTGACTTCCAATTCCATTGTTTCCTGTTCTAGGTTTGATTCTCATATTCAAACATCAATACTAAACTCAGTAATTTGGGTTATGTGTATGTTATCATTAAGAGGACATACTGTAAAAAGTAAAAAATAACTAAGCTTGACAATCTAAATAATACCTGATTGAAGTCAGCCAGAGCCCTAGAGAGGAGTGTCTACAAGAGGCAAAAAACAATAGTGTTTCCTTCTAAGCATGCTCTCTGTAAATGCCTGAGCCACTGAAAACAGTGTGGATATTCTCCATAAACACTTGAGCCAATCCAGACTTCTTATGAAGCAGCAGTCTGAAAAGGTTGAGGAAAAGAAAGGTATTGTAAGGGAAAAACAGACTTCCATCAGTGAGTCCTTTGACAGTGGTAGCATCCACCTGGAGCCTCTTTCACACATGCACTGGAACCTGAAATTCCCCTAACTTTATCCATAGGGAGTGTATGTGAGAGCACAAAACTGAGTTGTGGGCTCTAGTTTGGGGAAAGATCAGCCAGCTAGCCTGTCATACCAATCTGCCCGATGTTTTGTTGTTGCTATTTGTTGCTCTTTTCTTTTTTCTCTCCACTTTTCAATCACCCCAACCGGTCAAGGCAGATGGCTGCCCACCCTGAACCTGGTTCTGCTGGAGGTTTCTTCCGTTAAAGGGAGTTTTTCCTCTCCACAGTTGCCTAGGGCTTGTTCAAGGTGAAGTTGTTGGGTTCTCTCTATACATCTTTATAGTCTTGACTTTATTCTGTAAAGTGCCTTGTGATGACTTTGTTGTGAATTGGTGCTATATAAATAAAGTTGAATTGAGATAGTTTTGAGTGGTGGTTGATATGTGTAGTGTCAAATATTAACAATATCAACACAATGCACTGCATTGTTTAGTAGAATCTATGCTGTTTTTGATTAAGTTTGGCAAAGCAGCTTATTGGCCATGACAAACCAAACCAAGAGTCAACCAATGGCAGGTCATGACAGCACTAGTTGGATCAGTTCTTTCAGTAAAAGAGATACTCTGAGAGACACTCTGATTTGTTGTTCAGCTTAGCAAATCTGTGCATGAGACAAAACCACAATAATAACAATGCCAGTAGTATTTACTATTTTGTTGGACAGCCTTTGTTAAGAAGGGGCTAAAAGAGGAACAAAGTCTTTTTCCCTTTTGCATGTCGCAATTAATTCAAGTTTTGACACACAATCCTAAGTCAACACAAACACATACAAGTCCAAGTCCCAAACCTTGTCTCAAGGCACAAACGCCATAATGCCTGACAAAGCCTGATGCTTTATTTAAAAAATTATTGCAAGGAGTGTAGGAGATCATCAGGAGATGACAGTTCGTAGCAGGTCTGAGCAATACGCACGAAGAATATAAGATGGCAGATTGCTTACTAAGAATATACTGCAATAGGGTCCAGGTGAAGAGAGGTAGAAAGAGAAGGCAGTACTTGGCGTCCCCCATGTGGTTTGGTAGAGGGAGGAGGGGGAGAACTATCGAGAACTTTCTGTAGAAATTTGTAAACCCCAGGAACCTCTGTAGCTGCTTTCTAGTCTTGGGAACAGGCCATTTCAGAAGTCTAGCTTGGTAAAGATGGTAGAACCCACTAGGAGTTTAAATGCGGTAGAAATTAATGGTAAAGGGATTCTTGACAGTTATCTGGTTTTAAACCTCTGTAGTCATTGCAGGGTCCCAGACCTCAATCTTTCTTCCCCATAAAGAAGAACCCAGGCCCGGCAGGAGAAGAAGAAGGTCTGATTAGCCACCCTTCCAGTGCCTCTCTGATGTTTTACCTCACTGTTAGCGGTTATATGTTGCTTGTAAGCTACTGGCTATCACACTGCGATGTGATCTGTGCTGAGCAAAGACAAGGCTAGCTGAACATGTGTGGTCTAGCCCTAGCCATGTCAAAGGTTGGATAACTGTTTGAGCATTCTCAACTGCACTAGGTAAATTTAATATTTGTGTGGATTGGTGCATATGGAGCTGAACCCCACATTATTGAGACTGATAAATGCTTTGCAGTTAGGAGATTCAGATGTCCACCTTTCGCCCCCTCTGGTTGTGAGGGGGTAAGGTCACTGTGCTGGTCCCAGCATTGGTTGCAGTGAACATTGCCGTAAAAAGTGGGGCTCTAGCAATCTGTTAAACTCCTGAGACAGGCTGTCCACATCACCAAGTTTGCCTGGTTCCTAGTAGAAAGGGGCCTTAATAATGTTTTGCAGAAATTTTGTGACTGATTTATGTCCATGGAGGAGAGAGAAAGCGACGACACTTTCACTTGACATGGCCAAAATCACCACAGAGGCTGGGTTCTACCCTTTGAGAAGGATTTCTGCTTCTACTAGTAGTGGGATTGGACCAGTTCTAAAACTGTCCCATGCCCTCAATCATTCTGTGAATGTAAACATTGGTTCAGATGAGTCAGATTCTGTCCTCTCCTTCAAGAACATTGAGTAGACTTGTCTCCCTCCATTCATTGTTTTCCAGTTTCTTGGTTGACATGGTGGATTTCTACTGCTGCTGTACTGCTCTGCAAACTTGCAACCTAATAATGTCAGATTGAGCATCCCAGTTGTGGGCAGACCTCAGGTTGGTTTCCCTGTGCAGTTGAGACTGCATCTGGACTCTGGCGCAGAGTTTTATGTGAATTTTATTTATTTATAATTTAATTTTTCTGCATAGGTTTTATTTGCTGTTTTGTGCACATTTATTCTCCAAGTTTTAGGTTTGATTTTTAGGTTTGATTAGAGTCATATGCAAATGTAGGGAAACTGTAATAACAAGAAGCTGGACACCATAGGAAAATGCTGCAATGGAAAGATGGCAAATGACAAATGGTCTGCACTTTTCTACCTATTAGCACTCAATGCGCTTTGCACTGCTTCTCATTCACCCATTCGCACTCAAAATCACACACACACACACACACACACTGATGGGGGAGGTGCTATGCAGCTCGCCACAGTCGCAGGAGGTATTCATCATGATGAACCAATAACCTAGAAAGTTATGGTTGGTCCTTTGAACTCCTTTCTGTTGGTTTATCACAACATTTTGGGTGTCTACTAACCTTCACATCTCAACACACATTTTAAGTATACTGTATTGCATTTTCTGGCACAAGCACAGACCACACACACATCTAAAAGTTGGTTGTTCTACTGTCGCTTTCGCCTTTTCTCATTGTGTACAGTTGGGTACAAACATTTGCATCTCCTTATTTTGAATAGGCAAAAAAAGAGTGATTCAGGAATATTAGTAGCTTCAGGAATTAGTACTAGCTAATCTTGCATGAAACATTATGTTTTTAAAAAATGTGTTTAGTTTTGCCATGTCACACTAAGAGGATGCAAACTTTTAGACCGAACTGTATTAAAAAATACATGTTCATCAAGCACAAATCCTTTTGTAAAGAGGACATCTGTTCCTTCTCTGTGTCCATCATCCATAAAGAACTAAATTGCAAATTTTAGGTTTGATTTGATTAATTGCTATTTGACCCAACCTATTTTTAGCGATGTCACAATGTTCCTACATACCTTGGTAATAGCATTTTCAGCAGATTAAAATAAAAATGTCCTACTTTTTTTAACAATGAAACCAATGTCTTTGTGATTGGCAATTGGCCATATGTTTCAGTATCAGAGTTTGTTGAAAAGGCTTCTGTTTTAAGTGTATGCTCACTAAAGCAAATTTAACATGAAATAATAGAGCTGCTTGAGAACCACAGAGGACACTAAGAACAAATATTTATCGAAAACCTGTGGACATGCAATTTTAATTGGGAATGTTCTTTAAAGCCCCGGTTGGGGGTACCTGTAATGCCATAAAAGCAGTGAGTGCTGTAAATGGGTGAAATATTAGCCTGCTGTTGCTTTCAAATCATAAATTGCAGCTTTAGTTTCCCACTCAAAGACTCCCTGTCGGACCAATGCTTCCATGTAATTACTCCTGACCTGATAGACACAACTATTCTGTGTGTATGTGTGTTTACATCCACATGATGTGCATAGTTGTTGATGTACAGTTTTTAAACTTCTCTTCCATTTCCAATAGCCTCCTTAGTGCATCAACTGCAGCCTGAGCCGAATTTTAACTGCATTGTTGTGCAATCTGTCAAAACAATGAGTAATCCAATTTGTAAACAAGGGGACAGAATGTAATTCCGAGTGAGAATTTTGGCTTCTCATCCCCTCTTCACAGCTTGTGACAGGTAATTCTCCTGGGTTCAAATATTTCTAGATAACATAATTATATTTTCCAATTTTTTTTCATCATTGACCTGCACATCTTTGAATTAAATCACATCACGGGGATTAAGGGCAGCTATTAAAACCAAATCCACTCATGTTTGCCAAAGGATGATCTCAAACTTCAATTGGAGTTTAGGCTTTAGCAGTTTCCTTTTGATCTCAATGGGATTTTCTGCTTTTCAAATAAAGCCACAAAAAGCCACCTCCACCTGCTACCAACTTAAATTTTTATGAATGTTTTATTTCATAGGGATTGGAAGAGCTGATAATTTCCTGACAGAAGGTATGAATAGTAAAGAGCAGGGATTCTTGCTGGTAATGCCTATAGAAAAATATACACACCTTCACTGTGCAATTAAATTTATTAAACTGAAATAGCTAAATAAGTAAGATTTTGCTGATACATCTATTCAGATTTCAGTTTGGCTTGATCCCAACTTGCAACATGGGGCAGCTGTAGGCAAAGCAGTTGACTACAGGGTCAGTGGTTCAATTCGCGGTCCTGTCTGTGTGTGTGTGTTATACACACACACTTCTTTTCTGCTGTGCACTGGAAAACACACAGCTCCAAAACCGGGGACAATTGTGTGGTGGGGGGAGAGGAGAGAGGTACAAGAGGAGGAAAGGAGTTCGGGGTGGGTCCCCCAGCAGTCTAATCCTATATCAGCATAACTATAACTAACTATAAGCTTTATCAAAGTGGACGGTTTAAATTTAAATCAAGTGGCCATATTAAATCTACGTGACTTTTCTTTTCATAGAAATTAATGATCAATCAATTAGTGCAAATAATTTGCTGTTAATTGCATTTATCAACAGTCATGAAATTAATTGCATACAAATTTTATCAAAGTAGCCCCAAAATATCAGGACTGAGCCAAAATATTATGGTCATAGTGCATTGTCAGATTTGACAGTTTCCATTCTACCTCCTTAATATTATGAAACGCAGTCCATATTATTTTGGATTTCATCATACTTTTCCACATAAGTCTGAAATCAGACCAACATGATGTTGATGTTGGCGCGTTGATTTATTCTAATTTGGTTGATGGAGTATCCTGGTGTTGACACTGACTGATTACAGAAATCAATAGTAAATTGTTTTTGAATGTGGCCCACTTCTTCTCCATACTCCATGAAGGGCACGGGGAGGTGCACACTGTAACTTGCCGCCATGATGTCAGACTTGTAATGTAATTATAAACCCATCTGTCTCTCATCGTATGACAAGCACAAAATGTCCAATTATAGTTTCGTTTAAATTCTAATTAGTTCGGCCCAATTTGCCGTCCTTCAGCATGCTGCATATGCCTAATGAAAGGGAGATGCATGAATCTGTACTGAAAAACCTGAGAGATTTTTGCTCACTGCACTGTGGCTGTTAGACACATTTATAGTCAAAGCAATTTGTATGTGGTAGAAGTCACATTTTTAATCATGCTTCTTGCTCAGTACAGTTCTTTAAGGTTCTCAATGTGCCCTGGGCACATTGATCTAATAGCCAACAAACATGCTACTACTGTTAAAATAACCATTATGATCAACCATCATAATAATCATGTCTGGAACATAATAGGGAACATAAGAACTTTATATTTTTGTAGCAATATCTTGGGCTGGTATCTAAAATAAAAAGATAATAATACAGGCCATGATTGAAAGGTGTCAATTTGAGTAGCAACAGACGGATTAGGCTGGTCATACACTTTCTACCACAACATTAAAACCACAATGTGGTATTAATGTTCTTGGAGGTCTGTTTTAAAAAGACAGACCTAATGGTGCGCTGACTCAACCAATAGCAGAGCTTCATAGGTGATCAGGGTTGTCCAGTAAGTATCATCAGCCATCACGGCTCACTGCACACATTGGCCATGTCTGAAAGCATTTCTTTTAGTACTGAATATCTCATGGCTCATATTGGCTCTCGACCCTTTGCATTGTCCCTGAATGGCCCAAGTGCACACACATAGAGCACCATGGCTGCAGCGGCTAATCTGCTTAAATGCTTCTCATACCACAACTTCTATTTACAGATCGCTACTTAGATTAGATTAGGAGTAATATTTTTACAATTTTTAAAAGCAAGACCAACATTTGGCATGCCACCTGGTTTTTAGCACTAGGTTTACACTGCATGCTTTCATAAGTAGAGGTAATGAAATTAATAACAAGCTTTAACTTTGGTGATACTCCAGGTGGTGGAAATCTAGCCTGGCTATTGTTGTTGTTCTTTAAACAAGCAATTTTCATCCTCGTGTTTATTCACACTTTGGTGTTCAGCATACTTGCATGCAAATTTGGAGCTTTACTTGCATAATAAAAATATTATCAGCCTCAGAACTCCTAGAAGCTTCTACATAGATAATAGACATTGATTTCATTCTCCTCTTGTTCCAGATTGTCATGTGACACACGAGTGGAAGCATGGCATCCATAAATGTATTCAGGGTGCTGGTGCCTGCATTCAGGCTATGATTAGCCTCTAATCAGCAAAGTACAAACTGATTATTAGCTCTCACACTCAGCTGTCTTTAGGGAATCTGCTTTCTAACCATCTCTTTATTCTCCTCTGCATTTCTGCCCTTGATTACAACATGCTCCTTTGATTTCAATATAAGTAGGAAGGGCACTTTTTTTTTATCTGGCATCTTAGAAATGTTCATATCTCTCCTCTTCTGACCTCAGTTCCTTTTAATATTTGAAATAATGAAAAACTAAAATGTGTTTAATGAAAGTGTAAACTATTGTAATTAACTATTTCATATTTAAAAAACCAAGTATGTAAAGAACCTTCTACTAGGTTGCACAAAATATTGTTTCAGCATTGTCATTGCAATGTAGACTCAAGCAATATTTACATTGCACAACGTGCGATACCAAGTGAGGGAAATTAATAACACTATATGTCAATATTTTGAAATCATCCTACTGTATGTCTTAGTCTGGCACTAGGACCATGCAGTGTGTAGGTCAGTTGTCTTTTAACTACAAACATTGAGCTATTCAAGTCATCTAGTGTCATCTTTTATATATATATATATATATATATATATATATATATATATATATATCAGATAGAAAATATATTGCAATGTAGTTTTTTTTTTCTAATATGCAGCCTTGCCATCTTTTAGAACCTTTAAGAACCATTCTTAACCATTAGAGTGTAGTGAGGATGGGGTCTGAGAGACAAGTTCAGGGTTTAGATAAAGCAATTATTTGTTAGCGCAGCAAAATCTATAGGAAAGATGTGGAAGCATCTTTTTGTGACAGTTGTGGGAAGGATCAGCTGATTTTTTTTTTCTATAAATACAATTTTTTTTGTAAATGGTCTGCACTTACAGTGCCTTGCAAAAATATTCATACCCCTTGAAATGTTCCACATTTTGTCACGTTACAACCACAAGTGTAAATGTATTTTATTGGGATTTTATGTGATAAACCAACACAAAGTGGTACATTATTCTGAAGTGAAAGGAAAATGATAAATGGTTTTTAAATTTTTTTACAAATAAATATCTGAAAAGTGTAGCGTGCATTTGTATTCACCCCCCTCAGTCAAAACTTTATAGCACCACTTTTTGCTGCAATTACAGCTCCAGGTCTTTAGGGGTATGTCTCTACCAGCTTTGTATATCCAGAGTGAAATTATTGCCCATTCTTCTAAGCAAAATAGCTCAAGCTCAGTCAGATTGGATGGAAAGCATCTGTGAACAGCAATTTTCAATTCTTGCCACAGATTTTCAATATGATTTAAGTCTAAACTTTGACAGCGTCATTATAACACATGAATATGCTTTGATCTAAAACATTCCATTGTAGCTCTGGTTGTATGTTTAGAATGTTTTTTCCTGCTGGAAGGTGAACCTCCATTCCAGTCTCAAGTCTTTTGCAGACTCTTCCAAGATTGCCCTCTATTTTGCTCCAGCCATCTTCTCATCAACTCTGACCAATTTCCCTCTCCCTGCTGAAGAAACCATCCTCACAACGTGATGCTGCCACCATCATTTTTCACGGTGGGGATGGTGTGTTCAGGGTGATGTGTAGTGTTAGATTTCAGCCACACAACTTTTTCGATTTGCAACAAAAAGTTCAAATTTGGTCTCATCTGACCAGAGCACCTTCTTTCAGATGTTTGCTGTGTCCCTGACATGGTTTGTTACAAACTGCAAATGGGACTTCTTATGGCTTTCTTCCAACAATGGTTTTCTTCCTGCCACTCTTCCTTAAATGCCAGATTTGTAGAATACATGACTAATAATTGTCCTCAGGACAGATTCTCCCACCTGAGCTGTGGATCTCTACAGCTTCCCTAGAGTCACCATCAGCCTGTTGACTAGTTCTCTGATTAATGCTCTCCTTGCCCGAACTGTCAGTTTAGCTGGATGGCCATGTCTTGGTAGCTTTGCAGTTGTGCCACACTCTTTCACTTTTGGATGGTAGATTGTACAGTGCTCCATGAGATGTTCAAAGTTTGGGATAATATTTATAACCTAACCTTGCTTTAAACTTCTCCCTACAACTTTACCCCTTAGCTATCTGGTGTGTTCCTTGGGCTTCATAATGCTGTTCGTTCACTAATGTTCTCTAACAAAGCCCTGAGGGCTTCACAAAGCAGGTTTATTTTTTTCACTTTTCAGATTTATTTAAAAAAAATATATATTGAAAACCATTTAGCATTTACCACTTTGTGCTGGACTATTAGAATCCAAATAAAATACATTTACATTCGTGGTTGTAACGTGACAAAATGTGAGAAAATACTTTTGCAAGGCATGGATATAGTGTCTTTCTACCTCAACTGGTACTCAAAGTGCTTTGCACTGCTTCTCATTCACCCATTCACACTCACAATCACACAAGAACGCACACTGTTGGGGGTTGCTATGCAGCTGGCTACACTCACCGGTAGCAACTGAGTTGGGGTGCAGTGTATTGCTCAAGGATACTTGGACATGTCACCAGAAGATGGGATCAAACCAACAACTGTGGGATTGGTGAAAAACTGCTCTAATTCCTGCGCCACAGTCGTCCCGAAATACTACACACTACGTACAAAGAGTCATACTAAGCTATGACACTTTTCAGCCTGTGCTGAAAAGAAACCTCTATTAATGATGAATTATATACTGTTTTGTCACACATTTCAAGCTAAGTGGGATTCTTCTAAATTAGTGGAATGTCACTATCTAGCTTTCGTCATGCCTGCTTTAAGCCCTGGGTTTGTAAATTGTACCATGGAACTAGCCTCTAGTGATTCACTGCCTTCTTTTTTAGAGGGGCAACAGTATCATGTATCGTACACAGTGAGGCAGCAGCATTATCAAAAAGATAATCAACTTTTATAGGAGTAAAGTTAGAGTGACTGGTCTCCGTTGTACTGAAACGTGGCAGTGAGGTAAATGATGAAGGAACGCCTGTTAAGTTATTGTAATTACAAATCTTGTTCAGACCAAAGACAATTACAGGGAAATACTGTGTCTTTTAATGTTGTGTCAGGTGAAGCTGTGTGACGTGTCTGAAGCAATGAGTGGATTTATTTACATTTTGAGTTATAATTATGTTAAGGTTTAGGGTTGATTGATAAGTTTAAGTAAAAAAATGCTGCTTCTTCTGCACCATGGCCTCAACTTTGAGGAACTTGATAACGTGACAATTAAAATGACTGGGGAGAGAATTACTTATAATGACATGTTCTCCTCTTGTCTTGATTTCTGAGGTGGTTAGGGAATAGACATAGTATTTATGGGTTTTCTGTGAATGATTATGGTATATGTTTTAATAACTGTAAATCTTAAACAATAGAAAGTAATCTTAAGGACAGTGGTCATGTATAAAGTGCAGGAAAAGTGCAGCTAAAGTCACACACTTAAGTTTTGTGGTTACATTTACAAAAGAATGTGACAACATTTTGTTTTTCGCTTGTTGTTACTTGTATGTTAGAAGAAATGCAACTTTTAGAAAACAGAGCTGACTATAAAGATGATTTAGATATGTGATAAAGTTTCTTTCAGGTCTACTGAACAAAACTAATTATTTTATGATTTGGATTAAATATACTAAACCATGTTTGGAAGCAAACAAAAAAAAAACTCAAACAAAAAAACGTTGTGAGCAATCATTTCTAATCCTCTGTCCATGCTCAACCTGAAAAAAAGAAATAAAATTAAGGAAAGGTTCAAATGAATAAAAACATTTAAAATAAATCTAAGCATTGTCAGAGTTTTTATAACAAAATTACAAAAAGTACAAATAAAACAGTACTACTGTCATCCATTCTACCTGACATTGTTTCCTGTTAGTCAGTTGAGTTTAGTGAAAAAGCTAAACAGCCCCATGTGGACATATTCAGTAAATGGGTGATCTGGACACATGCTCATGGTCTGAGGTGCTTATAATTTACCCACCCAGAGTTGCTAGACATAGGGTCTATGCTTCCTCTTCTATCAGCCTTATGAACTCATCCCTGAGAGCTCTCAAATCTTGATATGCAGATCGATTACAGCACCAGCTCAATCGTTTGTCATTAATAAAATGCCGAAGTTTGATGCACACGTTTCATGAGTGTGTGTTTTATTCAACAGTGAAAATATTAATTTCAAGTAAAGAAAAACCATAGTGTGTCAATGCTTTGCTTCTGCAAGCATCCACTTTTTTATAACCAGGAGCAGTAAGAGAGCAGGTCAAGAGCCTCATTGATCTCAGTCTCATAGGTGGCTGCATTTTGTTCAAAGCCCTTTGATGCAGAGTGTACTTCAGTCTATGGGTGATTTATCAGGTCTGCTATGCCTGTGCCCTGCTACAGGTCACAACACACAGTCATGGTGATTAATTTTGTGCTTGAATGGCAATACAAAGTGTAAGCTTTTACATGATGTGACAAGAAGGGTCAATACCACCAGCCATAATGGGCCTACAGAGAGAAGGAACCTCCTGCTGTGATTATAATTTATAGCATAAGTGGATAAAGATGCGTGAAGAACATGGTGTTACCCAAATATATACATAATTTGCAGTTAAGGTTTGTAGTATACACCACAATATCCACAGGAGCAGTGGCAGGGACAGTTAAAGAGGTGCAGGAAGCCATAAATGTAAGTTGGTGAGTTATGTTGGTAAGTTAATGCCTGATGACTTGTTCTGGTTGGGTGAATAAACAAAACCTATCTGGATGAAGCCCAGATCTAATTACTTAACGTAAAATGGTCCGCACTTACATTGTTCTTTTCTAACTATTGGTATACAAAGCACTTTACACTGCCTCTTATCTACCCATTCGCACTCACAATCACACACACAATAAACACCTGAAACACACTCACTGGCACACTCACACGCCAATGGGGGAGCTGCTATGCAGCTGGCCTACACTCACCAGGAGCAACTAAGTTGAAGGTTCGGTGTCTTACTCTAGGACTCTTCAACATGTGATAAGAGGAGCCAGGAATCAAACCAACAACAACAACAAAAAAAAAACTGTAAAATGTGGGCAACTGTGGCCCAGGAGGTAGAACGTTTATTTGCCACAATTTACAGTTTGATGGAAATGCATCTGAGCATATGAAGATTAAATGTGGAGTTCCACAAGGTTTTGATTCTGGGCCTAAACTCTTTTTTTGTTTGTATATTAATGATATGCCAAGTATCCAAGTATCACAAACATTGCATTTTGTTTTGTTTGTAAATGATACACATGTTTTCAGTTCAGGAATATATAAAATCTATTTTAAAAAGCTATAAAATCTTAGTAGTAATTACTAAGTACAATAATAGTATTGCAATAGAAATGGTTAAATTAAAAACATAGGTTGACCATAACAAGCTTTGTAAGCCAAAAGTGTTTGGTGTTCGCTAATTTTGCATAGGACAACAAAATAAATTTTTGCCAGATTCTTTACAGAAGCTGTTTATTTTTAGTTCTGTGGATGAAAATCATCGAAGGATATTTAATTTTAAGCAACAATTAGCACGGACAACTTTAAGACAGATGAGTATTTCTGTGAGGTGTTAAACTGTGGAAATATCTAAAGATTGACTTAATAGGCTTTTTAAATATTTTTCTGTTTAAAAAATGCTACAGAGAAAGAAAGATATTAAGCTAGCAATTAAATAGTTTGGAAAATTTAGTGTAGAACGAGCATTTAAGGTGTGAATGTAAATGATTATTATAAAATGAGTGGAACTGACAGATCATCTGTCTTTATTAGTTAATAATGTAAGTTTTGAGTAAGGAGCAGGTAAAAGGAGTTTCTTAAAGATGATTATATTTATTTTTCAAACCATGGTTTCATCTCATGATTTATTGCTCTGCTGTAATTTCTTCAACCAATGTTTGACTTGGTTGCCAAATTATCATTCACTGCAGGGATTTTTTTCAACTGTGCTTTAAAGTAATACATTACTAAATTACTTCCCATATTGACAAACTGAAATCAGAATTTTAGAAATGTCTTTAAATTTATTAAAAAGGAAAATCTTTGCACAGTGGCACCCCCAGAAAATGTTCATAGGGGTGGCCGTATAGTGCCAATGAAAATCTTGACACACACAAATCAGTCCTCCTTGTGGCAACTCAGATTATGTTGAGCCCATGGCTGTGGATTGCATGCCCCTTAAACCTTTTTCATTAAAAAGGCAATATGCATCCAACACATTTACCTCACTTTTGAGAAACACAAAAACATTTCAGAAAAACACAAGTTTTCATTACAGCTTGATTTGGTTTACAGCTCATTCAGTTGAACTTGGTGGGCAGCAGAGTTGTACCGATGTAGCCATTGAAGGTGAAAGGGAAAGTGTTTTTGTGTGCGGTATGTCCACGGTACCCTACTGGTGAATTTCCGTCAGGAATGCAATGTGTTTAATTCAGAAGTTAATGTTTAATTCAGCAGTTTGTCTTTTCAGCCACCAGGCATCTCAAACTGTCATCCTAGTCATCAGTACACAGCTCTGAATCCTACTGTCTGCAAATCTATTAACAATTTCTTGGTGGAAACTAGTTTTAAATCGGAACTATTACACAGCTGCTGTCAGATGATGTGATAAACAAAAGATTGTGTCTCTGTCTCTTTAACGGAGGTCATAATGAGATTTGATTACTGTTTCATGCATGTTCAGTCACTCTGTCTCCTAAAAGGTTCATAAGCTACTAAACTGCAAAATCATTTTGAAGGGAACATTTGATATTTGGATTATAGCCCACTGCAACATGTCTTTAATGAATGAATCAATACATTTATCAACAGACATGTGAACACTTGTCCATCACTCCACTGGAGTGGCGAGCAGATAAAGTGTTGCACTTTAATGCCATGTTTGTGAGTTTGATTCCAATGTACATCCGTGAAAAAAGAATTGGCTTTTATTTATTATTTATTAAAATAAGTTATCCTCTCTTCCTCTAGTGGTAAGCACGTGTCTACAGATCACCAGTGTTGGACAAACTACTGTACACAGATACTCAGGGTGGAAATTCTGCGTACTGTAAAAGATTGTGCGTAAATATTGGTAAATTATACGTGAATTACTTTCTCAATTAGTTTTTATTCATCGTGGGCTGTGGTCATGTTTTACTTTTTCAGATCAGCTACAGCAGCTCTTCCTTTCTCATCTCAATATGTACTGCAGTGATTTTCCATGCAATGACAAACAATTTATAAAATATATAGATATATATATATCTGGTTATATATAACCAGCTTTTTGTAAGAATGCAGAGAGGCAGAAAAGGGACATCATCACCATAGAGTGATGTCTGCTCATTTCTACATCATAGTCCAACCACATTTCAATAAAACTGAAACTAACACTAAGTGGCCTGGCGCTGTTTATGAATCTACGGCTTCTATTCTTGCTCCGTTTGTTACTGCAGTGTTTCCTTCCTCATTATTTATTGTTATTATTTCTATTTCCTTATAGGCTACTGTGTGTCCAACATGTAGTTCAGTGTTGTTTAGAACAGTTTATTTTAAATCCTAAAAACTAATCTGAAAATGTTTTACACAATGATATCTGGTTAATAAACTACCAGTGTTATCCGCTGCCTGTTTTAATGATCATGTGTTAGTAACTTACCAGACACAGGAGCCTGTCAATGTCAAGAGCCTTTTCCTCTTTGGTGTCATATTTATTAATAACAGGTTCATTAATGAAGTTCCCGCTTTTCTGTGTGGATCCTGAGCTCTGCAGCAGTGTGTCAGTATTTCTGCTTTGTTTCACGGTAAATTCCACCAAACAAACTTGTCTAAAAAGGTGCTGGGCAGGGGGAGGATTGGTAACCATGGAGATGGTCTCGCATCTGAGAGGTGTGAATGACAACTTTATTTAAGTATGAATGAAAACCCCCAAACCTCTGCAGGCATCGGGCTGGTTTTACTATTTTTCTTTTACAGTGCGATCAAAACCTACACGCTGATTCCAGTTAGCACGGTGATAACTGGAATCAGCTCATCCACCTCTAATGTGTTTTTTACAGCAGCTCCTCTTCGCGGCTCAACAGATGATCAGTCTGTTTTCATGCACGTACACAGCAACATCACAAGTGGAAACTTCCGAAAAATATATTTAACACTCTCACAATCAATGTACAACTGATGATTTTGCTGTGTACTTGTATACTTGGCTGTGTTGGCTGCTGTTTTTTCGGGGAAACATATCGCACGTGATGAGGCTGAATGTGCGTCTTCATTAAAATATAAGACACAGTTTTCACTGGTCAAAGTGTGTCTCAAACAGGGACACAGGCAGCAGCTGTTAAACCTCCTCCTCTCCATTTCAGACATGCAGTGATTCTGACATTATCTTTTTTAATGACTGACTATTTTAGCAGAGGCTGTATGTGCGAACAAAAATCTCAGAATAAAATGCTGCCAATTATATACTACGATCCCTCTAGTGCAATGTCGGCATTGTGTGTCAGCTTGTGCATGTAGCATCCTGCTCTGTCCCGAATCGTTAGGAGGGTTAAAAGCGATCGAGTGGGGGTGTTTTTGATGTTTGTGTCACTTAACTGCAGCTGTAGTCGAGTGATTGATCCTTTTTTATTAGTTGCATGACTCCGATATGCTGTATCTTGACTTTCAGTACTCTGTTCATCCCAAACACAGTACTGAAATGGCCTTTGTTAAGGTCACTAATGATCTGTTAATGGCGGCTACTGATGGCCTGTTAACCATCTTGGTCCTGCTTGATTTGAGCGCAGCTTTTGACACTGTTTCACATAACGTCTTATTGGGCCGCCTAGCAGCCATCTGCATCACTGGCATTGCTCCCACCTAGTTTACTTCATACCTCTTGGATTGTACCCATTTTGTAAAACTATAAACGTTTTATTCACAGACCCTTCCTGTCACTAGTATGGTTCCACAAGGCTCTGTCGACAGCACTCTCTTGTTTTTAACTTATCTCCTCCCCCTTGGCCATATTTTCAGGGAATTTGAAAATACCTTTCACTGCTATGCATAAGATACATAATCTTCTTATCTTCTAATCTTCTTATCTTCTGCATAAGATGCAGAAGATAAGTTTATAAGTTTTTATATATTCATGGGTACTCTATTACTCCTTCTCTTCCCCCAAATTAGGAACTTGGGTGTTCTCTTTGATACTGTAGCTTCTTATGTTTGTACCCCATGTCAATAACACCACAAAAACTTGTTACTTCCATCTTTTTTATCATTGCTTGCCTTAATCCTGTTCTTACACTGCATAAAACTTCTGTCCTTATCCACTTTCTGGTCACTTCCCTTCTTGACTACTGTAATGCTCTTTTATTTGGTATTCCACACAAGCTTCTCCATAAACTCCAAGTGGTTTCAGAACTTTGCTGCTCGTATTATAACCCAGACTCACACCATACAACATGTCACCCCAACTCTCCAACTGCTTCACTGGCTTACCATCAAATATCATATTGACTTTAAAATCCTTCACCTTACTTTTAAAGCTCTTCGTAACCTTACACTACCGTACCTTTCAGAGCTCTTACAATCGTATACCCCTTTCCGTACTCTTCGTTCATCCCCTATGGGTCTTCTCTTCACACCCACCGTACGTTTAACTTCCATGGGTTCTAGGGCATTCAGTCTCACTGCCCCCTGTCTTTGGAACTATCTCAATATTTGTAACACTGATTCTTTGTGATCTATTCATACTTTATTGTGTGATAATCATTGTTGCTTCTATGTACAGTAACCTTGAGAGACCAGAAATGCTCTTTGAAATCAAATGTATTATTATTATCCTTATATTATGTGTTTGGCTTATTTGCTTCCTCTTGCTTTTAATGTCTTTTCTCTCTCAATTCTCCACTAACCCTAAACAATACAGGTAGATGGCTGCCCACCCTAAGCCTGGTTCTGTTAGCCTTTTTTCCATAATTTCTCTCTCTACTGTTACCTTTGTACTTGTTCAGGGGGTATTTGTTTCGTTTTGCCTATACTTTTGATAGATAATGATCATCAGTCATGGTTTAAAGCCCTCATCTGTCTAAAATCATGAGATTGAGACAATCATCTTAATCTTTGTTTTTCACCCCAGATAAATAAGCTCTTTACATTTTTGTGTGGTCTTCAGGCAGGGATAATCCTAACCAATCAAAAAAAAAAAAAAAACACAAAAAAAAATGCCACAACTGATACTGATGTGGTCACTCTTTCCTCCTCTGTGTACACATTCCAGTAGCCCCTTGTCTTTCATTTTAATGACCCTGGTTTCATGCCAATAGTGTTAATTTCCTCAATATGTAAATTTTGTTAATTTGAACCCCTTTGCCTCACAAAACTGTTGTGAGTTAATGAACCTTTTGTTATTACGATTGCTATAGCAACAGCGGTACCTGGGCCCGGATGATATTACATTCGGTTTCTACAGTCAGTAGACACAGGCAACCAAAGCCGATTAAAATGTCTCATAATGCAAAGAGGTAGAAGCACAATGCATCATTAGCCTCTGAAAAACAAAACACCAATGCCATTAAACAGGTGGTAATGCTGCCAGAATGCACCATTATAACAAGCCCTGTATTTTCACTTTAGCATTTCATTAGATCTTGTTGTCTGGAGCTGTTTGGCTTAATGAAATCAACAATGAACCAAATCAGGATATGACAGGTTGGTTCCAAATAATACAAGTGCATAGGATTTCAGAATTACTGAACTGTGTGACATGAAAATGAGATGGATGAAAAAGATGGCCTGATTATTCCCCCTTCCAGGAGCTGGGAGATAATGAATCAAGGAAATCAGAGATGTGAATGAGTAGATATGCTCACTAGATATATTTTCGAGTTTTCAAGTTTCAAGTTTCTCAACTTAAATTTTAAATGTATTTCATAATAACCTACATAAGTATTTTTCTTTAGTAATAATACAATAGCAATAATAAGTCTGACAACCTTTGGAAATTTAAAAAATTTTTGTCTTTTTTTCTGCATGACCTGAACCCTTTTTCACAGTCCTAAAGCCAGCTAAAGGGAAACCAATTTAACAAATGGAACAAATGAAAATTACCAATATTAACTAATTTCATTATTGAAAAACATTTAAATTTGTTAATTCTTTTTATTGCTTGCATGATTTGGTGTATATGTATATGTATAAAGAATTGTTTACACATGTGACTGATTGCTTGGGCAATTGTGTGTACAGATGAGTAGGTGTGTGACACATAAAAGGTGTCTTAAAGAGAGCAATAAAATAGATACATTATGTTCTGGAGAGAAGATATAACATTAAGCCTGTGTCTGTGAACAGTCTTTAAAAACACAAAAACAATTTGTGCAACTGGGTTGTTTAAAGCAAAAAAGATTTGACTCCACACGTGTTAAAGTCTGGGGTGGCAATAGGTCACACTGGCACAGGGTGAATGATGCGGTCCAGTTGTCAGCGATGCAGTCTAGAAGGTGGCAGATGTGTGACGGAGAAAGAACATTCAGAGTATGTCTATCAGCTTACTAAGAGAACAGTTTACTAAAGAAGAGATCAGATATACTGCCATGAGAGTTGATGCTGAAAACCGCAATGCTCCAGCCATGTCGAGGGGAAGGGCATATCTACAGGGCTTAAATACAAGTACTCTGGTGGTCAGAAAGAATACAGCTGTTGGTATTAATCTGTGATAATGGGCTTTTGGGCAGTAGTCAATAAAACTGTAATTTCCGTGTCCTTTTATTTCGATGTGTCCCTGGGACTATATGTTCTTAATGCAGTTAGAGGAGGACCATTGGACTTACTGGTAAATTACCTGCTGACCCTTGGATAAAGGTATTATAGTAATTTTTTTTAATTGTATTTTATTGAGTTGAATTTTAATTATTCATATTTTAAGCTAAATTTATTTAATTGATTTAACATTTTGAGCTCCTTTTAATTGGAATGTATTTTACTAGATTTAATGTGAATGTCTTTTAAATATTGTTTCACAACACCCAAGCCTCACAGGTGGCAAAAGTATATTCTAGCGTTATAAATTTTGTTGAAGTGGAAGTCAGTCAAGTCAATGGAATAATTAAAGGTTTTTTTGAATGTTTTTTTTTTTACCACTCAGGTTTGTAGAGGTGTGTCATGGCTCAAACAAATGAGATTTCTTAAGGCCTAAGAAAAGTTGTTAATGGTTAAACAAATCGAAAACACTGTTTTCGATTTCACATACCCTCAGGACTGGTAAACTAATCAACAAAGGTCACACAATATTACAAGATATATAATATTGTAGTCTGGGTAGTCACAAGGAACCTTCACAAGTCCACTATAAAGACTGAAGCATGGAAAAGCTGCAAGGAGAAAGCAACTCATGTTCAAAAAGAACATTGCTGCCTGTGTCTTGTTTGCTCAAGGTAAAGCTGGGTGAGAAAAATTTTTTATCGAAAAATATCTATTCAAAAATAGAAATTTAAGACATGGTTGATACAACCTCAATAGGTCTTATTAAATCATGTTTTGACATAGCAACAGCCAATAATAAGGAGAATAATGCCTTGGTAAATCAATCATATGGCTGGAACTGTGCCACGGATATGATTGACAGAAACACCAGAGACTATAATAGCTGGCAACAGCACATGTGCTATCGTTTGGGCTGATGCAAACGTGAACACTAGTACGTCAGGAGTGGGAACAAGTGTAACTTCACTAAAACAATGTTGGACTCTCTAGACTGTTGAAGAGACGGGTCAAATCAATGGGTAGAGCATCAGGTTCCCACCAGGTGTGGCCCTGCCTAGCCACCAAGGCTCACCTTAGTGCCGGTCCCAAGCCCAGACAAAAAATGGGTAGGTTGCAGCAGGAAGGGATTCCGGCGTAAAAGCACATGCCAAATGTACATGTGGAACATGTTCTTCTGAACATGTTCTGCTGAAAGCCGTTGATCTTTTAGGGAAGACACAGTCTGAGAGGGAGTCTGGTCCTATTAAGTCCAGCCGTATGGATTTGAGAGTTTTTTTTCCATTCTAGACTTCTGGGTTGTCTACAAAGATCAGCCATATGTTTTAAATAAGAAAGCTGCACCATGTTAAGAAGAATGGATGCCATCCCCTAGACAGCCTAGGTTTTCCCCAAAAACATTTCCAATTCTCCATGTAGCCCATATAATTTGCTGAACACCACCTAGACAACCAGTGGTTGAATATAGACATGTGACTAAATATGCTTCACTGGTCAGATTTTGAAATGGTTAAAAACAAACTAGAGAGTCCAACATTGTGAAGATTTTAGTGAAGTTACACTTGTTCCCACTCCTGACGTACTAGTGTTCACGTTTGCATCAGCCCAAACGTTAGCACATGTGCTGTTGCCAGCTATTATAGTCTCTGGTGTTTCTGTCAATCATATCCGTGGCACAGTTCCAGCCATATGATTGATTTGCCAAGGCATTTACCAAGGCACGCCAGAATCCCTTCCTGCTGCAACCTACCCATTTTTTGTCTGGGCTTGGGACCGGCACTAAGGTGAGCCTTGGTGGCTAGGCAGGGCCACACCTGGTGGGAACCTGATGCTCTACCCATTGATTTGACCAGTCTCTTCAACAGTCTACATAACAAAAGCTTATAATGTTGCTGCATTTAAACCCCTACTTTAAAAAAAACCTTATCTTGACCTAGGTGTTTTAACTACTTGCAGACCAATATGCAACTTCCCCTCTATTTTCTAAAATTCTTGAAAAAGTAGTTGCAAAGTAATTGTGACAACCTGCTGCAATAATAGCGAGAACTCAAAGACCTAATGAAAAGGGAAATCTAAGCAGTTGTACCAGCTGAGAAAACCCCATTGGATGATGATTAAATATTTTTATTGACCACTAAAACTGCTATTAAACTGATCTTATGGTACACTTTGGATTTCTCGTTTCAATCAACACCATCTAAGAACCATTTTGTAGGGAACAAAAACACTTTGGTAACATATGCAATTAAAATAAAACTGTCATGGGACTGGATGTTCTTCAACACACAAAGTACAACACCCGAACACTTGGACTCATATTTTGAATAATTATTGCTAGCTATATCATACATAATCTAATCCTGTTGTCAACCATGGTTAGGGATCCCTTCAATGGGAAGCAAGCAATATAGTGAGGATGAGAAAGTGGCAGTGACAGATTAAGAAATCAGACAGGAGTACATTTTGGATAAGCTTTGCTAACAATAGCTATAAGAGAAACCGTTGCAAAACAGATGCCAAGCTGGCATTTTTGCTGTTGGAACACTGAGTTTAACCCATTTACTGGTGTTCTATTATTTGTGTTGTTGTATGTACTACAATGTTTAGTCTATTGTTTAGTCTATTTGACTGAAGGGGTGACATTTCCATCCACGGTACATTATTTGGATAAATATTCATGCAAAATGGACATTACAATATATTATAAGCAGCATTATATAGCATTAACCTTCTGCACAATTATCTAATTGTAAATTCAGGATACACAAATTTAAATATAAATAACTACCTGGAACACTAAAAATATAGCATTCATGAGCTGTCCCCAGATGACAAGGGTTATAAAAGCTAGATATTATAGAGAGCCAATTAAGAGAATCTCTCTTTTTACTTTCAGCATGTATTATCCCTCTAGCCATTTGGAATAAGTGTAAGGTGATTTTTTTTTTTTTTTTTTTTTTTTTTTTTTTTTTTTTTTAGAGCATCGGGTTGGGATGCAGAAAGCCGCAGGTTCGAATCGCACCCCGACAGATGCGTCCCCGCACAGTCACCTTGGTGCGGGTCCCAACCAAGCCTTGTTAAAAGAGTTGTGGCAGGAATGGCATCCCGCATAAACATTTTGTGCCAAATCAACATGTGGAACATGTTCCACTGTGACAAACCCTGAAGGGACAAACTGAAAGCCATTGGCCTTATAAGCCCGTAGCCTTAGTTGTTTGTTTTTTTGTTTTGTTTTTCAATTGCTTATAAGTACTGGTCAATATTAAAACTACCCTTTCAAGACTTAAATAGTCTACAGTTTATCTTACCTTCAAAACTGTCATCAACAAAAATCATGTCCATCCACAACACTGTGTCTCTCAGAAAACATTGTATTAAGTATTGTAACTCTTAGCACACTAAACTATTAAATACTAACAAAGAGCATTGCATAAAAGCCATTTTATCTTTTAAGTTTGTGAGTTGTTTTCTTGTTTATTTCAGAAAATCTATTTTATTATAAAGTAAGAGCTTTGCACTTTGTATATTGTACTGGTATATTAAAAATGGTTCTAATTTTTGGCCACCCTATTTAAAATAATATCCCAGATGCAGCTATCAAGCTAGCAGGCAGGACTGTGTTTTGAGCAGACCGAACAGCTGATTCTGGTAAAGGTGGCAATGTGTATATACACGAGTGATACCTGGTGTACATCAATCGAGACTGTAGAACAGTTTTGCTCCCCAGACCTGGAGTTTTTAAATCTTAAATGCAGGCCCTTCTACCTACTGAGAGTTCATTGTGGTGTTTTACATGTACATCCACAGCACTACACACACCCTGCAGAATGTTCACCCAGACAGTGTGTTTATAACAGCAGGGGACTTTAACCATAACATCCTTGGATGGTATAGATTACTTATAATGTGTGTGGCATCAGGAGGTGCTCTAACAGAATTTCATTGTATACTGAATATACAATGACAATAAAGATCTTATTTATCTTATCTGTCTAAAATGACCAGCACCTGCACAATTCTCTTTTGTTTTCCACTGATCTAACTTAAAAAGTGAGGGAGATGTGGATTTACACCAAACAAGAATCTGTTATAGTATAATATTACTGTAAATAAGAAAGCAGTCACTCTTTGCACTCCATATTCTATGAGTGACTTCCTGAAGCTTTTACTTATTTGGACAAGATAAAAAAAAAAAAAAAAAACTACTGGGGATTGGAGGATGCAGCATATGAAAAAAAGATGCCAGACAAAAGGTTAACTTGTAACCCACAAGCTCTATGTATAATCCAAACTTCATAATAAAGAAACCACACAAAAAGAAAAGAAACAAAAAGGCACGGGAGACTCCAGCGAAAACAAGAAAAAGGGAAGCCCCAGGGTCAACTACGCAATGGGCCGTCGCTCTTGGCACCTCCCCATAAACGAACTAATACGTGAAAACTAAATCTAAATAAAAAAACAGACAAATAACACAAACTAGCGATGGTCTCTAGCCCAAACTAACATAAACTAAAATAACTAAACCCCAGCTAAACGTGCGCAGAGTAAAAACGCTCACCAGCTTGTGGTGAAAAGAAAGTGTAGGAGGAATTCCTTACCGAAAATGCAGCTGTTCTGTGTGTGCACGTGTTCTCTCCTCCCCTTCCTGCACTACCTACTTCCCTTCTATCCCCTCACCCTCCCTCCACCTGAGCACCTATTATACTTAGCTGTGCAAGGGAGGAGAGTAATCTAGGGGAGGGGAGAAAGAAAAAAGAAATAGAGCAGGACACACACATTGAAACATATATTTAATTTTATAGAAGAAGCAGATATCAGTCTGCCACCTCTGACATTTATGATCCACAGAGGAAGGAACAGTGATGAAGAAAGCCCAGTGGCTGAAAACCTGTCAGAGTTAAACTTGGTGTCGCTCCAGCTACACTTTCCCATTGACATAAATTGCAGGTGACAGGGCTAAGTACAATGCTCCACACAATGACAATGATGACTCTAGAAGAAATTATCCATGGTCACCCTTTCATCTGCTGTGACAGGAGTGATTATGCAGACTAGGAACTTGTCAAGATCCCATTATTGGACCTGGCTGACAGAGGAGACCTAATATTATACAAAAGACATAATTCAAACAGTATCAATATATTTTCTTAGGGTCAGCAAGGTCACAGGGAGCAGCTTGTAGCCCCATAAGCATCAAAATGTGATACACTGTGTGCAGAGGTGGTAGGAAAAAAACTTAAATCAAATAAAAGTGGAAGTGTTGGTCTAATTACCACTATATTACCAGAAATCATTTACTCATGTAAAAGGGCTAAGCAGACTGTACACGTTACTAAGTACAAGTATGAAACAATGTATTTTAAAAATATTGATTATGGTGAATTTAGAAAAACATGTACAGTAGTTATTAAACATAAGGATCAGTGTTCACTTTTGGTAAATTTGGAGATGATTTTAAACATTATTGTGCTGACAGGTGGATAACTTGCATTTGATCTCTTTACATGCAAGTACTACAGCCTGTTGGGGCGACTGTGGTGCAGGAAGGTAGAGCTTGTCTGGTTGTCCACCAGTTGTTGGTTCCATCCCTGGCTTCTCCAGTCACATGTCAAAGTCTCCTTGAGCAAGAAACTGAAGCCCATTTAGGTGCTGCCAGTGAGTGTTGGCCAGCTGCGTAGTAGCTCCCCCATCAGTATGTGAATTGGTGAATTACCAATTGGTAGAAAAGTGCTATATAAGTGCAGGCCATTTACCATACATTGATCGATGACCTTAACCGATCAATAAATATTACTAATAGAACATATAATGAAAAATATATCCTGTATAATACACTTTAGAATCTCTGAATCTGTGGGCAAGAGTTGACCTGTCTGCAATGCACAAAAGATGGGTTAGTTAGTCCAATTATAGGAAATTTATCTAATTCAGTTACTGTGCCTAAATGCCAACCATTACTCTTAATGTGGCTGTAAAGTGACGACACATTAATCCTGCAGGTGTTTGATGGGCCAGCTACAAAGAATTACATTGTTTGGTCACTCATGTGATGCTTGATGTGAATATTAGGAAGTCTTAGTCTTTTTATTATTTATTTTTGGAGACCACCCAGGACATCAAGAAACAGTAGATTGTTAGGTTTAAGGAATTCTTGTGTGTGTGTGTGTTGTGTGTTCTTCTGTGGTTTTGAGTGAGAATAGTCATCTAATGAATGACATCTTCAGGTTCAGCTGGCAGGTAAAAGACAGCAGCATCTCCCCTCTACATATCTACCAGACTTTGTTATGTAGAAGTGCTGTGCACCTCATAGCATTGCAAAAGACTTGTGCCAGTTTAAACCAATCACCATTTTTAATTGAAACAGTGTTACAACTTTTATTTCCTGTATATAGATATTTTTACAATTTGATAATTTAAGTATGACATACATTGATCAGGCATAACATTATGACCTACTGTGCAATTTAATGCAATCCACAGTGGCTCTACCATGAATTCTACTTTTATAAGGTTATAAATTTTAGGTTGAAACTGTCAGAAGGGTAATAATTCTGCTATGTGTTACTGAGGTAAAAGTGGTTTAATTATGCAGTGTCTTATAAGAAAAAGTGGTTGTAATATTTTGGCCATGTCATTAATTTTAAATAGGGTTGCCATGAATTTATGGCAGAGCCACTGTTTTAGTTGTATTGGATTGCTCATGTGGTCATAATGTTATGGCTGATCGGTGTAGGTTTACAACAATAATAGTGAAATGTGAAAAAGAAATTTAAAACTTCTTGACACAGTCATGGAGTCTCTAAAAAAGGGTAAATAGCCCGCTTAAATATAAAAGGGCCTAAAGAGCTGCAACAAAATAGTAATTTCATCCCCCCCCCCAGGTATCCTACATTTATACTAATTTGGCAATTTTTAAATGGAAGAAAGAACAAACAGACATAATTTAAAATGCTTTGAATACGGTACATTAAAAATTACTTTGGATGACTAGTACCATTATGGCTGCAATGAATCGAGGACTCTCGAGAATCGAGGATCCTGTCCATGACCTACAGTTGAGAGGACCATCGAACACAGAGATGCTGGCCCTGCCACATTGAATGGTAAATGGTCCTCCTTCCAATTCCAGAGCCCTAAATTGTTTGAATACAAAGCCCTAAGTGAGTCTGTGGTGCAGGAGCTAGAGCTGTTGTCCACAAATTCCACAGTTGCTGGTTCAATCCCTGGCTCCTCCAGTCACATGTCAAAGTGTCCTTCAGCAAACACTAAACCCCAACTTAGTTACTCCTTGTGACTGTTGGAAAGCTGCATAGCAGCTCCCCCATTAGTGTATGATTAATTATGAATGAGAAGTAGTGTAAAGCACTTTGAGTACCAATAGGTAGACCATTTACTATCATATCTTAAAGACATTGTACTATATTGTCTAATTAGACGACTTCGATTCAAGAATGCAGGCCTAGATATTCCCAGAGATTTAGGAGAATGCGAGGCAAAGCCTTTAACCATCAAGCTTCTCACCTGTGGTACCGGTTCCCAAGTCACATTTTAGGGGCAGACACCCTCTCTATACTTAAGACTAGCCTATACTTATATACTTGCTTTACATAATGCCTATGGTCAGAGCTGGTTAAGTGGACCTGAACTACCTCTTAGTTATGTTGCTATAGCCTTAAATTGATGTGTGACCCTCCTGATTCTCCTTTCCCTGGGCATTTATGTGTCACTAATGCATTACATTAGGAAGGTAGAGCGGTTGTCCACCAATCTCACAGTTGTTGGTTCAATCCCCGGCTCCTCCGGTCACATGTCGAAGTGTCCTTGAGCAAGACACTGAACCCCAAATTAGTTGCTCCCAGTGAGTGTTGGCCAGCTGCATAGCAGCCCCCCCATCGGTGCATGAGTGTGTGTGTGTGATTGTGAGTGTGAATGGGTAAATAAGAAGCAGTGTAAAGAGCTTTGAGTGCCAATAGGTAGAAAAGCGCTATATAAGTGCAGACCATTTACTTTAACTTCCAGAACATACATAATACATGAACCAAGATGGACCAGGGCTTGCGAAAACTGAAAGTCAGAATACAAGTGTGGACACAAATACAGGAATTAAAAAATTGGGTAGACAAGACTAGAAAGCCCCCCAAAGGAATAATGAGCAATTGAATATTAAAGAACCCCAATTTCAAGAAAGGTAAACTTAAATTCACCTCGGTTAAGAAGACAAATGCTGGCTTGGCCCTAGTACAAATTACATTTAAAACAAATCAAGAACTAAGCACAGGACAGGGCCAGAATGCCTGAAGAGGCTAAACTAGAATCATAACCGGAACAACAACAACTACTAACATAAGTAAGGGGAGCCAAGCACAAACAAAAGAACAGGTGTGAAACTGTTTAAATGAAAATCAAAAGGTGGACAATAACTGAACAGATAATATACACAGAAATAATCTAATGTCACCAGGAGACTGGGAACTGAAATGCGCACATAAACAGGACAGGTTGGAAACAGGTATGAAAAATAACCAGGTGACATCAAGTTACGTATAACAGAATTAAACAAGAAACATAACAACCAAACCTCAGACCAAAAGCAACGGACAACAGAGTCCAAAGAGCCAGGCAACCAGGGAGCAGGGTGTCCCATGTGGGGGAAAAAATGAGGATCTGAGAGAAGAGCTAGGTCTAAAAAGGCAGGGGAACAGTTGTAACTAATTGTGAACAGTGGTGAGTGAAGCTGGTGGAATCAACTGGAAACCGGAAGTAGGAAAAGGGCTACAAACCTCCAGAAAAGAAAATTAATTTTATTCATCATTAATCCAGGCCATGGTATGGAATTAAGATTTGGTACGGAAGTCTTGATTCGTATGTTTAAGTTGGCATATATTTTACGTCGGATGCTCTTCCTGAGCAACCCTCTGCATTTATCCAGATTTGGGACTGGCACAAGTTGACACTGTATTGTGCATACTTGTGGTTGCATTAACAACAAGCAAAATGTGTAGGTTGTTATATTTAACGCTAATTTGAAAAAAGAAAGACACAATATTTACATCATATTAACATCATTTGTCAATATCAATGTGAACACAGGGTTATGACAACATAACACAACACACAATATGTGATAGATCAGATTTCAAACTAGTGTTTTCCAAGAAGCCTTTAACGCATCCACAGGCAGTGTAATTCAGTTCTGTGAATTACACTGTCTGGTAGCGGTTAGATTTTATGAGCTTGTTTCAGGGTTAAAACACTCTGCATTCCTGATAAAACACCACCAGTAGGGAAATGCAAGCAAATGGAAAATGATCTGCATATATATAGCGCTTTTCTGCATATTGGTACTCAAAGCTCTTTACACTGCTTCTTATTCACACTCATAATCACACACATTCACACATCAATGGAGGAGCTGCTATGCAGCTGCCCTACACTCACTGGGAGCAACTAAGTTGGGTTCAGTGTCTTGCTCAAGAACCAACAACTGCAGGATTGGTAGATGACCGCTCTACCTTGTGCACCACAGTCGTCACAAGCATACTGAAGTGAAAAAGTCTGACACTTTGAATGCCTACACCCAAAAGCCAACCACATCTCTTATTTTATTATCTGCACATAGCAATATTTTCATGCAACAAATGAATTATGAAAAAAATTATTATAGCAACTGACCTATGTTTCCTTAAAAAAGCTTGTATTTTTACTTGTAAAAAAATTGCTGAACTTAAAAAACGTATTCTTATTCTCAGTTTCTCCGGCAGTGGATCAGCTGTTCTTATTGTGAACACGGGCCCTACATTGGTTCTTTTTTTAATGCTTATTTGTGTAATTCAGTATAAAACTGCGCTGTGCTACGCTGCAGTTTCATATCAGTATGGTCTGAGTATAAAGTCAATAATTAGTTAATGTCAAGGAATAAACACAATGAGAAGGGGATTCATTTATTAGTTTACTAAAACTAAGGCTAGAAAAAAGAACATAGTTTTTGCTGTCAACACACACAAGACAACACATTGGAATTGTGAACTCAGATCTAATCAAGTCTCCTAATAAAACACTTAGAACTATCTCAAGTGACAAATGAACCAGCTACTGATGGATGGAACCCACCCTGAATAGTTATCTAAAAGCTGGACAGTCCTGATCCTTAAGAACCCCAAGAAAAGAAGAAAAGTTCTATCCAACTACAGACCTATAGCCTGCACAGCATGAAAGCTGCAAAAAAGCATTTTGGATTCATTTCAAGCCTTACTTGGAGTTACTGGGACATTCTAATAGTAGGGAATTACAGTAGTCTAATTAGTCCTTCCTGGATTTTCTGGATATTTTTGCAATTGTGCTGGCCTAAAATGCTTCATTTTAGGACAGCTTTTTAAAAAATTGTGATGCATTTTGCTATGTTGTTATTTTGTTTTGAATTGCAAGGTCATACAGGGGATTGGTTGAATTCATTGTTGCGATTGCAACATTACGAATTTCTGGAGGGACTGACAGAGCTCTGCGAGCCAACCAATTAGAGCAAACTGGGATGACTGAAAAAAGGCTTCAGCCAAAAACATGCAAGAAACAGCCTGTGTGACTGTAAGAAAATATTTTTTATGAACTTAAAAAACATAGACAGGGTTTGTTTATGGTTTATAGACCCATAAAATAAATATACAAAGCTGAAAATAAGCCCTTTATGCTTAATTGAATTGCATGTGAAGACTGCCATGCAAACTAATTTCAATCAGGGATGACACAATTACACAAATTAAATTTAATGAAATTTCAGCAGATCATCAATTAGGATGAATAGGGATAAAGCCCTGGTCTGGTTAGGATGATGGCTGAAATAAATTATCTCTGGCTAGGATGACGATTGGATAAAAGATGTTCTAGTACCCCGGACCTGGTAAAATTATTGGATGATGGTAGAGAGGTAGAGCTTGAATGTGATGACAAAATGAGGTGGTTGATTGATGTCTTTCTGCTTGAACTTGCCATAAAAGCTTCATAAGGTAAATTATGATTTTTTTTTCAAATGCTAACTTCTAATACGATACAAAAGTACATTATACAATTACATACAAACTGAAAAATAGGTTTAAACTAGAGTTCTTAAGCATGAGTTCCAGAGAAAGACTGTGAAAGAATGTGGCTGTGTATCTGCATCAGGTAGGAGGAGTATTAAGTTATGTGCAAGTGTCCTTGTGTGTGTAGATGTATACATCCTTCCTGCAAACCCAACTCATTAGTTTAAAAAATATAGTTAATGTGAAGAATTCCATGTTATTTCTGCATGGTGGTGTGAGGATGAGCTAATTTTATGTCTGTGTTGTGGCAGAAATGTCAATTTTCAAGATCAGTGTTTCCATAAATTGACCTTGATGCCAATAGTTTGCATTCTAATGACCTAAATAGATTTAGAGTTCCTTTAATGTAAACCACAGTCTTAATGGGGACATCTTCAATGTGAGAAATCTGTTTAATTCAATTGAATTGGATTTCATTTTATATAGCACTAATTTACAACTAAGTCATCTCAAGGCGCTTCACACAATAAAGCCAAGACTATACAGATATGTAAACAGTCCTGCCTAAACAAGCCCAAGGTGGTCGAAGAGAGGGAAAACAATCTTTTACGAAAGAAACCTCCAGAAGAACTGTGGTTCATCCATCTGCCCCGAACGGAGAGAAAAAAGGAAAAAGCAACAAGAAGCCGCAACCGAAACATTGGACATGTTGGAAGGGCCTGTAACCGAAAAATTGAAAACAGATCCAAAGCTCGGGAAAGGTACAAAGAGAGGGAGACAGAGAGGGAGAGAGAGAAAGCACAACTACAGGGGAAAGAAGACACAAAGTTATGTCATGCAGTGGTAACATATATATGCATTGAGAGAAGAGAGAGGGGAGAGGATAGGAGAGAAAAGAAGGGAGGGGAAGAGCGCAGTGCATCAGGAGGGTCCCCCAGCAGTCTAAATCTATAGCAGCATAACTAACAACTGGTTATGAATCAGGAAGCCAGCTCTAACTATAACTTTATGAAAAAGGAAGGTTTTAAGACTAGTCTTAAAAGTAGACGGTTGTCTCCTTCCTGAATCTGAACTGGGAGCTGGTTTAAAGGATTATAAGGAATTTAGCAATTGATCTAATTGTTTTAAAATATGGAGCTACATCTGCTGGGAAGATATCAGGAAGGTCTGAGAAGTGTTATAGGTTTCTAGCCCTCTGTGTGGCATGTTCTCTATGTCTGACCATATATTTATATAAATCAATTGTTTAATAGAAATAATAATAATAATAATAATAGCAAAGCAATCACAATGGGAAAAAAAAACTAACTGATATTTGCATTTATAGGGTTTGCTCAACACCTGGCTCAACTAAGCCACTTATTCTTGTTTTTATTTGCGTATGATGGAAAAATTAGTTCCTATCCGTCAAATCCCACATAGCTGTCACAACCAATGAAGGAGTCCATTTGTTTTGTAGACATTCCCACACTGTGCATTTGCACCAATACCAGGACATAGGGCAAGGTAGGCCACAAATCAACAGCGATTGGACACAGTCCAGTTACTCCTTCACTTCGCTTTTTAGCCAGAAATGTTGCTGGCAGAACAAAACTATAGAGTCAAGAAAAATAGAGGGCTCACCCGCAAATCTTAATAATAAGCTTTTTATTTAAGGAGATTTAAAGAATGAACATAATTGAATGTACTTATTATTGCATGTGAGTAACACTTAATCATTTTCAGAAACACTCCCCTACTTTACAATGACTGCATAGAACCCAAATTACTGTATACTAGATTGATTTTAAATCAACATATAAAAACATATCTTATTGCAGTGTAAAGTACTTTGAGAGCCAATACGTAGAAAAGCGCTAAGTGCAGACCATTTACCGTACCTGCCTGAAAAGTAAGACACTGCTTGCCTGGCCTCAAAGCTCTGCTGTTGCCTTGGGCTTGCTTAATGGGAATTCTTTAGGTTTTCCTCTACATATTTGTACATTCTTGGCTTTATTATCTAAAGTGCCTTGAGATGTTGTAAATAAAGTTAGATTGAATTGAAAAAACTTTATATTTCACAGGGATATATTTCATTTATTACTTCATAGCAAACATTTTTTGTATAGTTACATATATATGTATATATATATACATATATATGATAAGCTCTTTTTTAACATTTACTATTAACATGGTTTTTTTAATCAGTCATTTATGAAGTGTAGTTGATTTCATGATATTCTACCTTTTCTGTATGTTCTTGTTATTACCGTTATGTATGATTAGTATATACTAGTATTAGGTGTACTGATATGACAATGACATTCCTGTAACATTTAAGGGCAACCTGTTTTTCACATTTGTTAATATGTTGATATGAATGTGTAGTAATTATACAATATATGCAAAGTATTAAAAAATGACAATGTTTGAATATTATGTATAATAAATGGTAAATGGTCTGCACTTATATAGTGCTTTTCTACCTATTGGTACTCAAAGCACTTTAAACGGCTTCTCATTCACCCATTTGCTCACACATTCACACACTGATGGGGGAGTTGCTATGCAGCTGGCCAACACCCTCCCCCCCTTGGGAACAACTGAGTTGGGGTTCAGTGTCTTGCCCAACACCCAACACACTGACATGTGACAGGACAACCGCTCCATCTCCTGCACTACATTCACCACATAATAAATACCCATCAGCGCTTATCCTATTTGGGTCATGGGGAGGCTGGAGCCTATCCCAGCTGTCATCGGGCAAGAAGCAGAGTACACCCTGGACAGGCCAGTGTATCGCAGGGTCACAGAGAGAAAGACATACACAGACAGATAACCATGCAACCCACCTGTGAGGCGGCAGCTCTAACCACTCCACCCCAATGCTGTCCCCTAATAAATATGTTACCATATAACAAATATACATATATGATGATCTCCTTTCGGCTTATCCCGTGAGTTCGGGGTCGCCACAGCGGATCATTGTCCGCATGTTGATTTGGCACAGTTTTTACGCCAGATGCCCTTCCTGACGCAACCCTCCCCAATTTCTACCAGGCTTGGACCGGCACTGCATCGCTGGGGAGGGGGAATGGGCTGTTAGGGGTTCAGGGTCTTGCCCAGGGACACTTCGACATATAGCCAGGGCCGGGGATCGAACCACTCACCCTGTGGTCCGTAAGCAACTGCCTTTACCAACTGAGCTATAGCCTCCCCTATAACAAATATACATATATAAAAATTTATAAATATTAAATATGGACAATTTGGATTTCTAGTGTATCTACAAACATAACATGTATGAAATGTTTATAAATGGGCACATATTATTTGTCCTTTTTATTTCTTTTTTATTTAGCAATCATAGTAGTTTGTTAAGTTTAGGGAAAGATTGTGGTCTGGCTTAATCCAAAAAATATTTTACAGTCACTTTAATCACGTTGGTTAACAAAACCACAGTCTGTATCCAACCTTAATCAAATAGCTTTAAGAATATTCTTGTTTATTCTTTGTAATATATACATCAAGAATAAATGTCCGTTAGAAGCAGGCTCTCAGCACATGAAGCAGTGTTCACAAATGCCAATTGGCATTTGCTGCGCGCTTATAAATGCCTGCTAATGATATAAAACAAGACTAAACTGGTATGAACACGACTTGCAGGCAAAAGGAGAAAAATTGTGACCCATATGGGTGTTAATTGATTGGCATAGTGCTTTTAAGCGCTTTGGGTACCAATAAGATAGTAAAGTGCTACATACTGTAAGTGCAGGCCATTTACCATTTAAGTGCAGAGTGACACATTGTCTGCTCCAGTGGCTTTAAGAGTTTTCTCACAGAGGGTATGAAGGCGTGAGGTGAGGATGAGGAAACAGGAGTCATGGTTGAGCATCTGTCTTCAGTGGAATCAGGTTTAATATAAAATAATATGAACTAATCAATGCTTTTGTATCATTAAGGGTTAACCACCTGTCACCACATAAAGTGGTCAAAATCAGCTCCACCTTTACCAACAGTGATCTTTGACCCTTATTTTTTAATTCTGTCCTGTACATGTTTTGCCTTCATAATCAGTATTGTTTAAAATGTTCTCACTCTTGACTCGGCAGCATAGCTCTGAAGTTGTTAGTGTGCAACCTCCTTCTGACCCCATTATTATTTGGAATTCACTCAGACTCAAGGCTCTGGGATGAGAGTATCACCACTGGCAAGGTACATGCACTATCTTGTAGTTGTATATTAATCTGCTGCCATACCAATGGCCATCTCTTCCCCCAATCAGCCAAATACAGGGATGTTTGAGGGGTTAAGGTCTGTATACTTCTTCTTAGCAGCCAGCCACAACTCATTTAGAAGTATAAGCCTAAATCTACAGTAGATCTAACATTAACTACCACTCTACCACTGGTTGTAGAGAAGATAAAATCAATTTTCCTATGGCTGTATATGTGACACAGAATGTTGTAGGATTCCTGCTAATAAACGGTCCTGTCAAAAGTGGAGGCTGGTGGGTAGGTTTGATATTTTTGCCTGTATTAGAATAGATGCTTGGGCAAGTGTGTGGTGAATGAGGTCCTTTGCAATGGCAACAGAATTGCAGAATAGGTCTTGTAGTTTTTGAATTAGGTGGCAGGTGTGGATTTGGAGATGGACTAGTTACTGATTGGTTGGTGGTGGGTGGATATTTCCTGAGAAGTTGTTGTTCCTCTCTGTCCTCTTCCAGCTGCTGGCCTAACCTCAGATGAGTAACCACTGTGTTCACTTCACTAGTCCTCAGGTGGGTACCCAAATGTAGCCAAATAAAAGAGAGAGAAGGTGAAATAACAGACAAAGTTAATGTCATACAGTGCTGACAGTTGTGGGGTGAGAGGAGAGGAGAGGAGAGGAGAGAGCTGTGTCCCCAGCTTTGGAGCTGTGTATTTCCAGTGCACAGCTACTGGCTCTAGCAACCTGCCCAATGTTTTTTTGTAACTTTTTGTTGCTCTTTTCTTTTCTCTTTGCTGGAGCTTTCTGTTTTTAAAGGGAGTTTTTCCTCTCCCCTGTTGCCCAGGGCTTGCTCAAGGGGGATTTGTTGGGTTTTTTCTATACATCTTTATAGTCTTGACTTTATTCTGTAAAGTGCCTTGAGATGACTTTGTTGTGAATTGGTGCTATATAAATAAATCTGAATTGAATTGAATTTAACTGAATGTTTTTTAGCATGAGCAATGACTCTTTCCTTAGTAACATCAGACTTCCACCACTGGGTGCTCAGTACATACATGCAAAGTCCTAACTTACTTTTGCATGTGAGTCCTAACCTGCTTTACCTACTCATCCATATAATCATCTATAATTAATGCTTAAAGAAATTTATGTGCAAAGTCTTCCTGGTGGCAGTTTTCATCCTCATTACACTTCCCGAATTGTGCCAATCAAGACATTGCACAAGGTGGCAAGAAGTTCTTCATTGATAAGTGGATTTAGGGCCAGATAATCCTCACACTGTTACAGATACTTAAGTGGGTCTCAGTAGTCTTCCACTCTGACTGGAAAACTCTTCCTCAATAAACTCCCTCTCAGATTTCCCTGATTAGAGGATCCAACTGGACATGGAAAAGGGTCTGGACAACAATCTGGTTTCATGGTGGATTGCAGCTGAGCCTTCCACTTGCCTGTGTGTTGGATCAAAAAATGTCCTTCATGATAAAAAGCTGGCACAGTGGTATGATGGTGATTCTATAAACCTAGGTGGCCACTACCCACTTTGTCCTCAATAATAAACCCATAGAATTATCAGCCTTCTGACAGTTACAACCCAAAAACCGAGTAATTATAACTTTGTAAATGTGGAATTCATTGCAGAGCTACTGTTTTGGATTGCATTAAATTGCACAGGTTTACTTAATCTTGTGCCTGATTGGTGTACATTTGATTTTGACATACAACTGAGTTATGGCCATGTGTTACACACCTCACCGCTATATGTTATCGTGGCTTTGGCAAAAGCAGATGGTGACCTGCGGAAATTGGACCCAGGGAGCACCAGAATTTCTTCGAACCACTCATTTAGAGTCAGCAGGCCCACAGTCACATCGTGTCATCTCCACAGCCTGCTCACGACAATGCTCATGCCACATCACCTGCATGGCCTACTCATGCCTCGCCAATTCCTGGGTCACATGGTCTATGACTCCAAGCCTCCGTTTTTCCATGGCTGGGCCCACTTCTCCATGCCTGTTGCTAAGTTTGTCTATGCTCAGGCCGTTGTTGTTTCCCACCAGGCGTTCATTTTACTCGTGAGTCAATTATGGAACCTCCAATTATGTTCATGCTTCTCCTTGGGTCTGCTCCTGCCCAATATGTGGCTGTCCTGCAGAGGTTTCACTGCACCATGACTGTATAAGTTTTACCTGCACCTTGGTGGAGAAGTGTCATTGGTCCCCATGGCTCCCGCCTGAGCATTATCGCTTCCTATGGCTTCCGAAGTCTGGTCATCCACCTTGAGTTCATTTTCTCCCACGATTTTTCTTCATACCTATGTACACATTAGACAAATTTTGGCCATTAAAGTAAATGGCATGACACAAATATCAAACATCCAAACTACTCGATTTTGCAGTAAATCCCATATGGAAAATATGATACCAATAACTAAAATCCAATGAAACCAGTTGCCTTTAGAAATCACCTAATTAGTAAATAGAGTCCACCTTTCTTTACTAATCTCTAATGTCAATATAAATACACAATACTGTGAAGCCTTCAGAGGTTTGTTAGAGAACATTAGTGAATAAACAGCATCATGAAGCCCAAGGAACACACCACACAGGTCAAGGATAAAGTTGTGGAAAAGTTTAAAGCAGGGTTAGGTTATAAAAAAATATCCCAAGCTTTGAACATCTCATGAAGCACTGTATAATCTATCATTCGAAAAGGAAAGAGTGTGGCACAACTGCAAAAAGTCCACGACATGGCCGTCCACCTAAACTGACAGGCTGGGCAAGGAGAGTATTAATCAGAGAAGCTCTGGAGGTAACTCTGGAGAAGATGCAGAGATCCACAGCTCAGGTGGGGGAATCTGTCCACAGGACAAGCATTATTTATGCACTTCACAAATCTGGCCTTTAAGGAAGAGAGGCAAGAACAAAGCCATTGTTGAAAGTAAGCCATAAGACGTCCTCTAAGTCCATGTGGGGGACACAGCAAACATGTGGAAGAAATTATGTGTGCCGGAAACCTAACACTACACATCACCCTGAACACACCATCCCCACCATGGCGGTGACAGCATCATGTTGTGGGGATGCTTTTCTACAGGAGGGACAGGGAAGCTGGTCAGAGTTAATGGGAAGGTGGATGGAGCCAAATACAGGACAATCTTAGAATAAAACCTGTTAGACTCTGCAAAAGACTTGAGACTGGGATGGAGGATCACCTTTCAGCAGGAGAACAACCCTAGACATACAGCCACACTCAAATGTAATGGTTAGCTCAAAGCATATTAATGTGTCATAATGACCTAGTCAAAGTCCAGACTTAAATCCAATTGAGAATCTGTGGCAAGATTTGAAAACTGCTGTTGACAGATGCTCTCCATCCAATCTGACTAAGCATGAGTTATTTTGCAAAAAAGAATGCGCAATAGTTTTACTCTCTACATAAGCAAAGCTGATAAAAACGTACCCCAAAAGACTGCAGCTGTAATCGCAGCAAAAGGTGGTTTCTACAAAATATTGTCTCAGAGGGGCTGAATACAAATCCACGCCACACTTTTCCGATATTTATTTTAAGAAATTTTGAACACCATTTATAGTTGTCATTTCACTTCAGAGTAATGTACCACTTTGTGTTGGTCTATCCCATAAAATCCCTAAAAAATACATTTACATTTGTGGTTGTAACATGACAAAATGTGGAAAATTTCAAGGGGTATTAAAACTTTTGCAAGACACTGTACATGTGTTATATATGTGTTATATACATATGTGTTATGCATGTTACATAAATTAAGAACAGGGTGGAGTTCTGACGTTCACAAATGAACACAAATAATTATTTATTTTTTTGCTCTGTTTCACACAGATGCACACAGAGGCTCCTCCTTTGCTAGTCCTCTAAATGAGATGATTTATACATATATGTAAATATCACATGACATCATCCGAGTTGTCCACTCTGCCCTACAAGTGAGTGTCTACCCAGTGGTCTCGAAAGGGGGAAGACACGATTCATTTCAGTCAAGTCAGTGGCTGGTGACAAATGACTAAGCTGAACCAAAGAAAACACAGCTACAACAAGAACACACATTTTTCTGATGACAAAAAGAGTAAAGCAAATATTTGACAGAAATTCCTGGATAAAACAATTAACCTATAGGCTGATTAAAAAAAATAATTAAACGGTCTTTTGAAAGGTTTTTTGAAGGGAGCTGGATCTTGTGTATCTGTACCAATCAAAGAATTATAAATCCCATATGTAAAATACTTTTATATAGGTATTTTACATATATGGCATACTTTGGGTTGTATTACAAAAATATATATTGCCTTTGTACTTGGTAATTAAATCTGTCATACAATTAATTGCAAATCTTTGCATTCTTTGAAATAACATAATGTTCAATAAACATTCAGCAAGTACAAATTTTCCTTCATTATCACAAGTAACATCAGTAGTGAAGGAATGTATATAGAACCTGTGAACATGTGAACCTTTCAACTCAACTGTATTTTATGTTCATACACCAATAAATAAGGAAATCGATACTTTTGTAATATGTCACATGTATGTTACATTTTATGTCTTATATGTGAAACTTTTATGAACATATTGTAAATGTATGTTTATAAATGTATTTTGCCTATATTAATTTGATATGTGTGTGTGTAACACATGTTAATGTCACTGATATAGGAATATGTTCATATATAATTTTCTCATACATTGTAAAGCAATATAGAATATACAACAGTTTGGTACTTTGATCTTTTTATTTGCCATTTACCTTAATTGCCAGCATATCTCTATTATTTTAATATCATTATGTTAACAAAAGTCTGCTTTGTGCTTTACAGAAAAAGATCAAACAACACAAACAAAAACATAGATTCCATAAAAATTGGCAGAGTTGACAAGACACTTTCTTTGTATGCTTGCATACTTGGAAAATACAACAGATTAAAATGCTGATCCTTTTCTACAAATTTGAATTAAAAATGTATGCAAATGAAACAAAAATAGATAAATGTAAAGGTAGATTTACAAACTACACAGGTTAAATAATTGATACAAAGCAAATGAAGATCTGGATGATAAGAGGGAAAAAGGATCTTGAATCTAGGCAGCTTACTCTCACAGATGAGCCGCTGGGTATCAATGGAAATAAGATATAGTTTAAAAAAAAGAAGGAGCCTATGGTTCCTGCAGTCACACAACTCACCTTAAGACTCAAAATACTGTTTGAGAGCGCTTTCTAACCCCTAGTGAGAAGACAGCTAATTGCTAATCTATAATCCTTTTAATACGTTTTTGCCTTTTTCCGATTGATCTTTTTCCAACCGGAACAGCAGTACCGAGGGCTACATTAATCCTGTTATCGAAAGCCTGGAGTGTGGCTCTAAAAATCCAAATAGCTTTTTTACCCTTGTCACCTACTCTTTCCACCCACTGGGTCCCCTGTTATCATCTGTAATTGATAACTCTATCAAGCTAAAACAAAAGGAACATGAGACAACAAGGGGTTTGTTCAGCAATGGGGAGAATGTTTCTTATTTTATCTGTTGACAAATCTTTTCATCTAGGAGTATACAGTCTGTAAACATAACACTTAAAAGCACACACCGTTTGTGACAATGGGTTCCCTAACAGATTGTGGGGGAAGACATTGAACAGATAGTTGTGCCATTCAAGTTATAGTGCTCATTATGGGATTGAACATTTCAGAGATTATTTAAGCCTTTATCATACCGCCCAAGCAACAGGAAAGCCTAATCAGATGATTAAGCCTGCCCTCTTGTGTCCGATTCCCTTTCCTGACATATTAAGACAACCTCACTTTATCATGGTAAATGGTTTGCATTATATAGCGCTTTTCTACCTACTGGTACTCAAAGCACTTTACACTGCTTCTCGTTTGGCCATTTGCACTCACAATCACACACACATTCACACACCAATAGGGGAACTCCTATGCAGCAGGCCTACACTCACCGGGAGCAACTAAGTTGGAGTTCAGTGTCTTGCTTAAGGACAGTTCGATATGTGACTGGACGAGCTGGGGATCAAACCACCAACTATGGATTGGTGGATGACTGCTCTATCTCCTGCACCACAGTCGCTGTCACAATGGTTATTTTCTTCACATGCATCTTTTAAACACATACAACAATTTGTTATGCCATCCTATTATCACCATTCATTCATTCTTTACATAATAGAGCTGTTATGTAGCTACTGTGGTGCAGGAGCATAACAGGAGCAGAAGCTCAGTGCATCGGGGGGTGGGTCCCCCAGCAGTCTAAGCCTATAGCAGCATGATTATAACTAACTATAAGCTCTATCAAAGATGAAGGTTTTAAGCCTAGACTTAAACGTTGAGAGGATGTCTGCTTCCCGAATCTGAACTGGGAGCTGGTTCCACAGGAGAGGAGCTTGAAAGTTGAAGGCTCTGCCTCCCATTCTACCTTTGGAAATTCTAGGAACCACAAGTAGGCCTGCATTCTGAGATCGAAGTGGTCTACTGGGATGATATGGAACTATGAGGTCCTTAACATATGATGCAGCTTGACGGTTTAGAGCTTTCTTGTTATTTCCAGTCAGCACTATTGCTGCAGCATTTTGGATTAACTGCAGGCTTTTTAGGGAGTTACTCTGGCATCCTGAAAGTAGGGAATTACAGTAGTCCAACATAGAAGTAACAAATGCACGGACTAGTTTTTTGGCATCACTTTGATACAGGATGCTCCTAATTTTGGCAATGCTTGTAGGTGGAAGAAGGCTGTTCTAGAGGGTTTTTTTTATATGTGAGGTAAAGTACAAATCCTTGTCAAAAATAACTTCAAGGTTCCTTGCAGTAGTACTAGAGGCCAGAGTTATGCCATTTAGAGTAATGATATGGTTGAAAATTATATTTCTGAGATTTTTAGGCCCGAATACTATGACTTCAGTTTTGTCTGGCTTTAGAAGGAAACAATTAGTGAACATCCAGGCCTTTATGTCTTGTAGGCATACTTAAAGCTTGATTAACTGATTTGTTTCGTTCCATAGATAGATATAGCTGGGTATCATCAGCATAGCAATGGAAATGTATGAAGTATTTTCTAATAATGTTGCCTAAACGAGACGTATATAAAGTAAAAAGTATTGGTCCTGACACAGAGCCTTGTGAAACTCCATAGCTAATCTTTGTTTGCATCAAGGGTCATCATTAACGTGAACAAATTGGAATCTATTGTATAGATAAGATTTAAACCAACCTAGTGCAGTTCCTCTAATCCTAATTTCATGTTCCAGTCTCTGTAATAAAATGTTGTGATCAATGGTATCGAATGCAGCACTACGATATAACAGAACAAGTACTTGTTCTATAGATTGTTGGTGATTTTTACCAGTGCTGTTTCTGTCCTATGAGGAACTCTACATCCTGACTGAAATGCTTCAAACAAATTATTCCTTTACAGGTGGTCGCATAATTTCTTTGCAACTACATTTTCAAGGATTTTAGAAATAAAGGGGAGATTGGATATTGGTCTCTAATTGGCCAAAACCCCTGGGTCAAGACAGGGTTTTTTAAGTAATGGTTTTCTAAAGATAGATTGATGTCTAATACGAATGTGTCTATAAAGGGTAAAGCTTCCTTGAGCACTTTAGTAGGAATGGGGTCTAGCAGACAGGTTGTTAGTTTAGATGAGGTAATAACTGAAGTTAGCTCAGTAAGATCTATGTCTAAAAAGCAGTCTAAGAGGGATTGGGGGCTTAATGATGATTCTAGCACTGTTGTGCTTGAAGATCTATCTGTAATATTTTGGGGGGAGGGATCTGTTAAATTCTTTCTCTAACAGCTAAAATTTTATTCATAAAGAAAGTCATGAAGTCATCGCTGCTCAGAGTTAAGGGAAAACTAGGCTCAACAGAACTATGGCTCTTAGTCAGCCTGGCTACTGTGCTGAAAAGAAACCGGGGGTTGTTCTTGTTTTCCTCTATTAATGGTGAATAATATGCTGTTCTGGCAACCCTTCATTTTACTGACATATAGGGAGGCAAAATATAAAAGAATAGTTTCTTTAAATTTCTTTACAGCATTTCCATTTAAGCACCTGCTGTCATGGAATTTGTATTTATTTGTCTTTTTGTGTGTTATCAGATTTGAATTACCTGGTTTAAACTCCAGATAGGAAAAAGCACATGTATCCCGCCATTTCTCTTGGTTCGTTAATGTTATATCAGGAGGTATTTCCAAATCACTTACTTGTCTGGAGGAAATGTTAGAGTGCTTGTCAGAATCAAACCGTAATGAAATGGTGCCTTTGAATAAATCATCTTTTTCCCTGTTTGGTGATATTCCAACATGTACTCATTTTATTGAATGATATTATGGTGGGAGATCCAGCCTGTGCATGCCCTGCCTATAAAGCATCATTTTTATTCCATGTCTCGAAATAAATATGAATGCCTATAAGCAGAGGTCCAGTACATGTACATGGACAAAAACATTGCTAGTTCTTGCTCTTCTAGTTGTGTTTCCCTGATGTCTCACTGGTATACATTTGCAGGTCCATGTCCTTGGCCAGCCGTGGCCTTTCTGTGTGCCATTTGCCTGTTCTCCCTGTGCATGTGTGGGTTTCCTCTAGGTACTCCCGTTTCCTTCCACAGTCCAAAGACATGCATGTTAGGTTAATTGATGGCTATAAGCTGCCTGTAGGTGTGAATGAGTGTGAATGGTTGTCTGTCTGTGTATGTCTCTCTGTGTTGGCCCTTAGATAGAATGATGCCTGCCTCTCACCCTAAGACAGCTGGGATAGGCTCCAGCTCCCCGCGGCCCGAACAAAGATAATTGGTTACAGTTAATGGATGAATAGATGGATAGATAGATTCTGTGTGTAGTCTCGTCCTTGAGTCTTTAGCCACTTAGTAACATGGTGAACACAAATGGCTCATTGGGTTAGTGCAATAAGAATAATCTGTGTCAATATTGGAGACATGCAATCCAGATTTCACTTTACTAATTGGGGGAAAGATAAACATAATATTGAACCACCAAATAAATAAATAAATAAATAAATAAATAAACAGTTAAGTGAACAATGAAAAAAAAAAAATTCTTTTGTTATATGTATGTAGCAGATATGCATTTACATATCTGTTTAAAAACAATTACCTACATACCCAAAATATCTAAATAAATCCATATCTATCTATATATATATCTATAAAGTATTTATTGATCCAATATATAGGATAAATTGGGTGATACAGGTAATAAATAGTTAGGATAATTTCTTTGTTTTGGCTGCATATGTGTGTGTTCCATTTGAAGATGTAACAACGTTCATAGCCAATAAAAAAATGGTTTCAGTGATGTATAGTTCATCGGCACTCTGTAAATACAGAGGCCACTTATTTTCAGTGAAATGTGCCTATTTCATTGAAAATAACAGGCACACACAATTGCAGTGCACATGCAGGATGCACAACATTTAGTTTCGCACACAGGAACAGATAGATAAGCTATCTGATAAGCTAATAAGATTAGTTTATCTAGTTTTGTTGATTTATATTAAAAAATATGATGTTTTGCAGTTCTAAACATCAATGATAAATTGTAAATGGTCTGCACTTATATAACGCTTTTCTACCTATTTGCACTCAAAGTGCTTTACACAGCTTATTATTTACCCATTCATACTCACACACCAATGGGGGAGTTGTTATGCATCTGGCCGACACTCACCGGGAGCAACTAAGTTGGGGTTCAGTATTTTGCTCAAGGAGACTTAGAGTCGTGACCGGAGTAGCCCGGGATCGAACAAACAACTGCGGGATTGGTGGATAACCAATCTACCTTCCTGCGCCACAGTCACAATGAAGCCATTTGGTTACCTGGTGCAATTTTGAAAGTCCAAATAGCCACTTTGGTGTCCACCTGGCCATACCCTTATAAAAAACAATCCAAAAGCTTATTTTCTGTTATTCTTTCACATAATTTGGAAGATTTCTGTTCCACAAATGTGCCTGTGAGTCCTGGCGTTGTTTGGTTCACCTGGCACACCTTCATATGACTATTTTCAGCCAAAAAAACATTTTTACCAATTTTGTGCCTCTGTAAGTTTGCTTCAGTATCACATAACAAGATTCTTTCTTTTTAATATAAAAATAGGAAAATGTCTCCTTTTCAATGTCATCAAGGTCATTAGTGTGGGCCTTACTATTAAGGAATTACAACAATTTTGTTTTGGGCAGGCTTTTTTCGGCCTTGTGCACAAATATAGGGGAGAAAACGAACTCATAAAGAATATATAAATGGAGGCTATACAACCACTTCCATTCCAACCTAAATTATGACTGGAGCATTTTATAGTGAGTGTGAGCACAGAGTGCAGCATATTTAAATTTTTATGGGCTTAGCAGATAATGAACTTAATTTTAACTTAATAGTATTCTATTACAAGTGTGAGGAAATATGTTTCTTTAATATCCTCCTTACATTTCTCTGTGGCACATGCGTATATTACCCCTGCCACTAAACACTTATTGCTGACCCTAGGGTCATATTTGATGTATGGAGAAAGTGGTATGCCCTGGAATTAACACCATTATCTCACAACCAAAAGAATGCAAGACTACTGCTAGCGTTGAGTTCATTGGTCAGAAAGTTTATAAAAGAGTACTAATTTACAGTAGATATGGCAATAAGTTTTCCTAAATAAAGGAGAGAAGGAGGAGCAAGAAAAAGGTCAAACAATTAAGGCCTGCAAGGACTGTGGTAAGTATGGTTGTGTACTATAACAGGTAATTAATTCTCTTAGTTTAAAATATTTCATCAGACATTTTCCAAAGCCCTAAGGCAGTGCTCTTTTAGACCCAATCAGAATTAATTAAATTGTTTTCCATAGTATTATTGAACTTTTAATAAGGATGACAAACACCCATTGGGAGGATCTGATAGCTGTCTTGAAAGCTCTCGACTCCCTTGGGAAATGTATATCAATCAATATGCAGGCAACCTTTACCTCTGTGTTATTTCAAACTTACTGATGTACTGTAGTCACTAACCTCTTGTATTTGTTTGATGAGAGCTAACCTTGGAGGCCCCCTATATGCTGGTGCACATTCCAAACATAAAGCCAGTAGGTTGCTGCTTTCGGAAGGAGATCTCAAAAAGTTGCTATTCATTGCTATGTCATTACTGTTGCGTCTTGGACTTTATGGGCTTTAAATCAGTGTGAAGTTTGTTTGTATTTAGTCACTGTTTTACTCTCCCTCTAAGCTTATTAAAAATAGCTTTTATTTTTGTTATACTCACTGTGTTGTCTTTAATTGCACTATTCTGTCCCCCACTCAGTAAAAAAAATAACTTTCCATCCATCCATTATCTGTAACTTATCCTTTATAAGCTCACAGGTGTGCTGGATCCTATCCCACCTGTCATAGGGCGAGTGGCGGGGTACACCCTAGACACATCTCTAGTCTATCTCTGGGCCTACGCAGAGGGACATATACAGACAAATAACCATTCACAATGACATTCACACCAGTCACCAATTAACCTACTGTAACATGCATGTTTTTTGACTGTGGTAGGAAATCCATGCAAGCCATCCATCACAACTTTGGTGGCGTTTGATAGACCCCTCAACTTTGCACTACTTGCCCAGCACCAAGCAGGAACCCAGCATGTTTAGAGATAACCTTTACACTGATCACACAATGTGGGCTTGTGAAAGAGAGGCAAGCTGACAGATTTTTGTAACATGTCATCTTTAGTATAGAAATTTTAAATTGCAAAGATTGCTTTTTACAAAACCACCTTATCACCCAAAAAGTTTGTAATAAGAATGTACAGCTCTATAGCATGCAAAAATAATATACAAGTGCTCATTCATGGCGGATTAACTACTTAATGTGAACATCGCTGTGTTCGTACTCTTTGTTTTAAGGTTAAAACCCGCACAACCCATGGACAAAGACACAGAGAGCAGAGTGACAACAGACATCATGATGAATACCACAACTATATTTTCACATCTTATCAATTTCATTTATTTTTGATGGATAAAATGTATATATTGTTCAAAACGTAATTGATCAATCCCCTTCAAATCGCAATCAACCTTTGCCAAAAAGAGGAATGTGTCTGAAAATTGTTCCAACTTTATGAGCAACGGTGTATGAAAAGGTTGATACTGTTCAGTCCTGCGTATTCAATTTTGTATTTAATTTAGGTATTGTATGACATTATTTTATATGCACAGAAATTTAGTCAGTGCCATAAAGGTATCAAAGTTCGATAACCTTGGCACTGATTACAACCTGAAAACATAATTATGAACACTATTTTCCATTTCTGTTTTAAATTTAATTTTAATTAATAGATTCTTCTAAACTGTGCACACACAACCTGGTCTGAAAACAACAGGTCTGAGATAAAGAAAAACCCACGATAAACTATAGGCCAGATTAGTAATGTCTAGACATTATTGTAATGTCTTGTAATGTTTGTAGCTGTGGATGGTGCATGGATGATTTAAATTGTAGCAAACTAAAATATATTAAAAAACATATCTAAATAATAACAACAAATTTAAATGACATCCAATGAGAACGATTAATTCATTTATTACCTTGGTCACTAATGTTTGAAAGTATTGTGTTTATTCATTAGACAATTTATGTAAGCCTTAACAGTTTCACTCTAAGCCAGGACTAGCGACCTATTCAGGAAATGCCCCACCTCTCACCCACTGACAGCTGCAATAGGCTTCAGCACCCCCACGGCCCTAAACAGGATAAGTTGTATAGCTACTGAAATCGATGGGATGCTAGCTGAAAGTATCTCACTCATCCTGACAAATTATCTGTCTCTGCTATTTAAAGAAATGTCCATGAAAAGTTTCCTGAAGACTTTTTATAATAAACATTTTGTATGTACAAACATCCCTTTCCTACAATTCATAAAATACCAGAAAGTAGAAATAAAAAGTGCATCTTCAGTTTACATTTGCCCTTTGAAAATGTCATGCAAATACTCATGTGTCATTATCTTGCTCAGTCACAGTCAGGTAATATTCAGTGACTAATGTGTTCTGCTAAAGAAAGGAAGTGGACAGGCTCCTGCTGAGAATAAATATAGCATATGCAGAGGGCAACAAAGACTGTCTCCCTGTAGGGGAGCCCTAAGAGCTGAAAGAATTATTTTTATCCATTATCTTTAACCACTTATCCTGTTCATTGTTGCAGGGGCCTGGATCCTGTCCCAGTTGCCATTGGGTGAGAGGTAGGGTATATGGACAGACCTCCAGTCTATCTCTGGGCCAACACAGATAAACATACACAGAAAACCATTCACAGTCTCAAAAATAATAATTTGGATCATTTGAAATAATAATTTGGAATAATTTGGAAGTTTTAGGCTGTTTTGTATTTTGTGGAAGATTTTGTAAAGACGCTATCACACTCAAACTGTGTGTAACAGTTCCTGGAAACCTTAGAACTATCTCAGCTAACATTGTCTATAACCTTATTGGATGCAACATGCAACAGTATGTAAAGGAATTTCCAATGGCTGGATTCTAACAAGGAAGATTCAGAAGTTATTAATGAAAACTAATATTTAATGGCAATTAAAATAATTAAAGTTTGAGGGCTTTCTGCTGTTGCCGGAGTTGCTGTAGGAATGAAATGGAAACAAAGCTAAAAAGCAAATTGCATTAGTAAGTTGAGGAGAACTGTATTAAAATGCAAATGTACAGCTGTTAATAGTTCTTCAAAAACCAATAATCCCCCACAGTCAGTCATGTGTCAAAATGGTTAATGGAAAATTATCCCAGAGGCACATAGGGTCCTTTTTTCATTCCAATTTTGATTAAAGCAGAAATTCTGTTCAGGGAAAAGGCACAGCTTAGGTCAGAATGAGATTGGCAAAGATGGCTTAATGTGGGCATAACCCCAAACTCATTGTTCTGATTTCATAGACATCTCTTTTCGTGGGAGAAGTAGAACACTAGGACAAACAATAACAAGATGGCAACAGGCTACATGTCAGATCATCATACAACGGAGTGGGTGAGTCTACAAAAAAATAAATTTAATATTAAACATTTTATTAGGGAGGAGTGGGTCACAATGGACAAGTGGCATAACCAATACTAAATACTTGTTTTTCTTGATTTAAAAGCCTTAAACCGGCAGAGAAAGCATTAACATTTTGGAATTATTGTCTTCTCAGTCAGTCTTTGTTCTAATGTTCCATGTTAGATTTACCAAAACATGTAAAAGGTTTCAGACTTATACTAAATGGTCTGCACTTATATAACACTCTTCTACCTATTGGCATTCAAAGCACTTTACATTGCTTCTTATTCACCCATTCACACTCTCAATTACACCCACACCCACACACCACACACTCACCGGGAGCAACTAAATTGGGGTTCAGTTTCTTCCTCAAGGACATGTGACCAGAGATGGAACCATTGAACTGCAGGATTGGTTGATGACCCCTCTACCTTCCTGCGCCATAGTTGGCAACATACTGACACCTGTTCAACAGAAGTTGCATCGCAATAAGATCTGATCATAAACATAATTATCATTCTCAACACCCCCAAATTCCCATACAATTCTGACAGTGTATTTCAAACATCACAGCTTCTAGTCTGCTGTCAGTAATCATCAAATAACAACACTACTAATTTACCAGTCAGCTAATCTCAGTGAAATCATCCAAACCTTTCAAAGATTTTAAAAGTATATATTTCAATGAGCAGTGTTGTACTGTCACGGACATAAAAATGAAACAGTTCAGGCTGCAAAAAGTTGTCAAGAGAATCACTGAGATTTTGAGCAGAAAATATTTAAGCCAAATTCGGTGATGTTAAGCTGATGATTAAACTGATCAAAACTCAAAGTAAACCGCAAGTAAACACATTTACAAAATCTAGGATAATTACCAATAATGTCTAATTAAAAAGTAGTACAATCTATGGCTGATATAAAATGTTACAATTAATATTCACAGAACAACATGTCTAAACAATAAACCACCTATCTTGCAAGCTGTAAATACTTCCTAATACTTCAATAATAGAAAATGTTCACATTTTATGTTGGAATTTATATAAATAACTTCTGTCTACTTATGTTCCTGGTATACGCCATGTGTGCACATCCATTTGTGGATGGGGGGCAGGATGAGAAAGTTAATACATGATATACCAATGTGAAGAGAAAAGAAAATGGAAAATCCTATATTACTGTAATTTTCTGTAATACCACTTGTACTTGACCGTCTTGTGCTCAGATGGCCTCAGGTTGTCATTCTGCATTGCTAATGCTGTGTATTATGTTTTTTTACCTAAACTAATACAAACTCCTTCTTAATGTTCCAGTATTATGCCAAAGCTAATTTTAAATAGGTTAAAATATGTCTTATGAATGCAATAGTAGTAAAAAAGAGTATAATAAAACCCACTATAACTTGTGTGCCAGTTGACATGTTTCAAGGCGGGGGATGTAGAGCAGGCATACTAGTTAGGCTAAAGAGACCTGCACAGACCTGCACTATCAAGTATTTTTCTGACCAATGCAATCCACAAAATAGAGGATTTAAACTACAGATAGTGGGGAAAGAGTGCCGTGTGACAGTAATTACAGATATATGGCTCCACCCGCTTGTCCCAGATGCGGTACTTCAGCTAACAGCTGCTCCATGCAATGATCCAGGAGGACAGGCAGCTCCTGTAAGTCCAAAGAGGGATTCTGTATATACATTCACCAGGACTGGTGTACAAATAGTAGAATTATTTACACCTATTGCTCCCCTGATCTGGAACAAATGGCCCTATTATCTACAGAGAGAGATTTCAGAAGTGAATGTTGTTGCTGTTTATATACCACCAGATGCTAACGTTAGCATGGCTCTCTTTTGGCTCAGTGACCACATTATAGCTGGGGATTTCAAACAGCCTGTTTAAAGACTGTTTTACCTGAGTTTGAGCAACATGTAATGTGTCATACCAGAGGGAAGAAGACAATAGACAAGGTTTACTCAAACTTGAAGCAGGCATACAGAACTATAACTCTCTCCCACATTGGTATGTCTGACCACACCTCACTGATCATGGTCCCAGCTTATAAAACCCTCATAAGGAGAACTAAGCCAGCTGTGAGGACTGTGAAGACCTGGCCTGGGGAAGCATTGTGTCAGCTACTGGATCAAAAAAAAAAAAAAAAGAGGAGTGGTCTATTTTTGAAAACCTGGAGCTGCATGAATACACAGAAGCTGTGCTCTTCTACATCAAGACTTGCATGGATAATAACACGATGGAAAAGCAAATAAGGTTTTACAATATGAAACCCTGGATGATCATGTTGGTATGGTCACTCCTGAGAGCCCGCAAGTCTTCCTCCAAAGCAGGAGACCAAGACCAGTACAGTGTGGCCAGAGCAAACCTTAGCAGAGGGTCAAAGCTCCCAAGCTGGAGTATGAGAAGAGGATAGAAAGCCATCTGTCTGATAACAATCTGAGGCAGGTGTGGCAGGGCTTACAGCATCTTATAATCTATAAGGGCAACAAGGCAATAAGCAAATGATCACTGATAGAGGAACTAAAACACTTCTTCATCTGCTTTAAGACAGAAAGATTCTACTCGGCTCCGCTGATCTCACCGTCCTCTGACACCCACTCATCTGACACTGACAGGAGCATCAAATATGAAGGGTGTTGAAGCCTGTAAACCCTAAAAAAAGCTGCAGGACCAGACAGAGTACTGGGTAAAGTCTTAAAGGCCTGTGCTGACCAACTATCAGGGGTCCTGACAAGAATTTCTAACACCTCCCTGAGACCACCTTGCCTGAAGCAGCCCCAATCATCCCTGTCCATAAAAACCATAAGCTCTCTACATTACTACAGACCAGTGGCACTAACCTCTGTAGTCATGAAGTGCTTTGTGAGACTTTGAGAATAAAAATTATACTATTTGTCCATTTTGACAATTTAGTCACTCTCCTTTTTACAGAAGGGGGACGAGTTGAACAGTTTATTAAGCACTGGGAGAAAGGATCACCTGTGGAGCACTTGACTGTGATTAGTCTCTAGTTGAAAGTGCTCCTCTGTGCAACCAACACACAGTGTAGTGTGTGGTAGGGATTGCACAACGTTCTCCAACATGCAGTGTCCAGCTTCTCCCCTTTAACAGAACCAGCCCTCCTTATTAGTTTATCCAGTCTGTTACTGTCCGTCACCTTCACATTGCTTCCCCAGCAAACCACAGCATAGAAGATGGGGCTGGCTACCACATAGTCATAAAACTTCCACAGCATGGTGCTCCAGATGTTGAAAGACCTTAGTCTCCTTAGAAAATGTAGCCTGCTCTGTGATTTTCTTTAGATTGATGCTGTGTTAACTGACCAGTCCACTTTATTGTACAGGTGGACACTCCTGGACTTCCTGAAGTCCACCAACAGTTCCTTTGTTTTACTGATGTTGACCTGGAGATGATTATGCTCACAGCAATTAACAAAACTGATCACCACTGATCGATAATCTTTGATATCTCCAACCTGGATACATCCAACAACCACCACAAGCACATGTGCTGCAGGTCACAGTGTCAGACACACAGTTCTGCAGACGGACATACTTGGGTTGGTCAGTGAGGTAGTCAGATATCCAGGTAACCATGGGGGTGTGTCAAGGAGCATGCTCTTTACTTTATCCTCCAGCAGGACAGGTTGGATTGTAATAAAAACCCTAGAAAAGTCAAAAAACATAATCCTTACAGAGCCCCCAGGCTTGCCTAGGTGGGTGTAGATGCTGTGTAATAATTCGATGAGTGCTGGGGCTCAGCTGGGGGTGGATGATGGGGGCCCACAGATCCCCACCATGACACTTAGCACAAGCTCCTCTTTAGGAGACTTTAGGAGACAGAGAGGAGACTGTCCCACTACAGATAAACGGTGACTGTGTGGAGAGGGTCTCCTCTTCTGTCTCATCCTTCTTTAAATATGAACCATCAATACATCAGCAGTGAAGAAGGTAAAACAGAGACTTCATTTACTCAGATTGCTGGGGGAAAAACATCTGGAGTTCAAACTATGGCTGACTTTTTATCACTTCACAATAGAAGGTGTATTACATTACAGTGTGGTACGCTGGCTGTAAAACGGCAGACAGAAAGCGCTGCTGGAGGTGAGAAGAACGGCACAGAAAGTCATTGGTTACCCCCTGCCATCCCTGGAAGACATTAACAACCTCCACTGTCTCACCAAGGCAAAGACGGTTCTCTTGGCTTCAGATAATGGGCTAGACTCTATACTTATTATATCTCAGTGATGCATTTAACACCATTGATCACAACATTTTATTACAGAGATTGGAGCTTTAAATTGGGATTAAAGGAACTGGGCTATGTTGGTTTAAATCTTATCAGTCTGATAGATTCTGAATTGTTTATTTTAATGATGAATCCTCAATGCACACAAAGGTTAGTTATGAAGTTCCACAAGGCTCTGTGTTAGGACTAATACTTATACTATATATATATATATGTCTTCTGTATATGTCTCCTTTAGACAACATTATTAAAAAACACTATACATTTTTCATTGATATGCTGCTATTGCTATATCTATCTATGTAACCAGATAAATGAATTAGTGCACTAAGTTTCAAGCACGCCTACAAGACATAAAGGCCTGGATGTCCCATAATTTCTTAATCTCAGACAAAACTGAAGTCATAGTTTTTGTGCCTAAAAATCTCAGAAATATACTCTCCAACCATATTGTTACTCTAGATGGCATAAGTTTGTCGTCCAGTACTATTAGAAGAAACCTTGGTGTTATTTTTGACCAGGATTTGTCCTTTACCTCACATATAAAACAAATATCTAAAACAGCCTTCTTCCACCTACAGAACATTGCCAAAATTAGGAGCATCCTGTTTCGAAGTGATGGGAAAAAGCTAGTCCATGCATGTCTTACTTCTAGGTTCAATCTTAGAATGCAGGCCTACTTGTGGTTACCAGAATTTCCAAGGGTAGAATGGGAGGCAGAGCCTTTAGCTATCAAGCCCCTCTCCTGTGGAACCAGCTCCCAGTTCAGAGTCAGGAAACAGACACCCTCTCTACTTTTAAGTCTAGGCTTAAAAGCTGCCTCTTTTATAAAACTAGTTAGTTATAGTCATTCTGCAATAGGCTTAGACTGCTGGGGGATCCATCCCCCCCGAAGCACCGAGCTCCTTTCCTCCTCTCATCAACATTTGTCACAACTGTATGACATTAACTATGTATGTTTCCTCCAGCAGTAAATACAAAATTATATGACTTTGTTTTTCTGATAGTATAAATGTCACTTTACCCTGCCTAAACCTTAATTAGGTCAGATTGCAGTGTCGATATATGTGTTTTGTCTCAAATTTTGTTTTACAATCTACAATCATGAAGTTCTGCCAATCTATTAATATTTCTCAATATCTTATTAACTACAATAATGTTTAATATTGCTTTAGTCAATTACAGTGAAGCTTTAGTCAGTTCCAGTGGATAATTTGTAAACAGTGAACATTTTAATGATATGCTCTGTATCAACAGTAACTGCAAATATGTTAATTGACAACATTTACAGTACCTAGAATATAACAGGGAATTCGTTGGCAATATGTTTCATTAAAAAGATATTTGCTATTATAAAAAACTTATACATGAACATATTTTCTTTGAGACATTATAGTTATTTAGCCAAGATGTGTTATCACAGAACTTGAGTGCAGTGTTTGTTACCATAGGAATTTAGACTCTTGGTCATTCCCAAAATGTAATAAAAAATAACATAGTTTCTATAGTGTAGCTAGCTTTATGGCTTTAATTGTAGATGTGGTCTAGAGAATCTTTCTTTCTTGTTTATTTTTTAGGAAATTTATCCCAAATTTATCCCAAGCTCAACTCATGGAAACGTGTTCCAGTTTTGTAGTTGAATAATTATGCTACACAATTTGTTTAATCATGCAATGTAACTGCAATGTAACTTTCCCCTATGGGACCTCTTATAATCATGTCAAATCAAACATTCCACCTATGGCATATGCTATCAGCTGTCAAAAGAGATAGTACCTACCCCAAAGTTCTTAACATTAGTAGAGGTGCCATGTACAGAATTTACATACACCCAAGTATTTACAGTTTCTGTTATACATTTATTTCTACAATGGTGGTATGTATCTAAATACTGTTATCTATTCAAGAAATCTCTGCTGAATTGTTAAAAGTGAGCATTGAGGGCAAACTTTTGGATGCAGCTCCTTAATGAAGACAACTATAAAAGCACCCTGTGGACTGCCGCTGAAAACACAAACCTGCCATCCAGTTTAATTACTGATAAGTTGTGAGCCAGCCAAAGGCAGCAGATTTCCCTCCCCCAGTGACTCTAATCTGTTTAAAGCTGACTGCTGATCCTAACTGCAGAATCTTAGGATTCAGTGGCAGGTGCCATTGTGAAGTCCCAAAACAGACGCTATCACTCTCACATCCCAATCTTCACATCTCCCAGAGCCTGAAATACAAGTTTGCCTCTATGTGTCCAACTTTCTGGCATGCTTGATTATTAGGAACTCTGCCCTATCACACATGGTGCAAGATGAGAAGCAGAAGCGGCTCCAAGATGTAATCATATTCAGGTAAAGAGCTTACGTGTTCTGGGTCCCTTTATCATGGAGGCAATTTGATGTTTCTCATAGACTTTTTACAAACACTTACACTTATATAGAAAATATACAGTATGAGTGTTATGTAGTTGTGAAATAAATGATGCACGTGAAGACATCTAGTTTCAACCAGTTAAATGCACAACTGAAACACATTTAAAAAGCATACAATCCATGTAATTAATCGTATTCAAAGATTATTTGTGCATCTTCTTTAAATGTAAATTTTAGGGCAGATTTACTATCTAACAATAAAAAATTCTCAGCCACTTTCTGCATTTCTGACCACATTGTGTCTGATCTGGGCCTGGCATATTAATAGTGGCCTTGGCAGTGACATTATTGCAAATCTGGAGAGGGTTATATCATTTGTTTGCAGCTCTTAGTTTTATTGAGTGGTATTTAATAGTGACTTTTTCCAAAAGTGTCTGAAAGCGGCGTTGTGAAGTGCAAGCTGGCCCTAACGTGAGACTCTGTCTTCTCTGCTCTGTCCAAAGCTCCCCCTCCCTTCTGGGAGACAGTTTTTCTTCACTTCACAGCTTGCATCACTATTAGTATTATATTAAATAACAATAAAAAGGAATTTTAGTGAACATACAGCATTAATCCATCAGAAATTATTGCTTTTCTCTGATTGTCAAAAGGACAAGTCTTACTCCAATGCATTTAAAAATGATTATCTCTGCACCAGTGCTGTTCATTGGGTCTGCATCATGGGCGTGTAGTACCTAACCATACTTCATTCATTAAATCATTACTGCCTCATAATTACAGCAAAAGTCACAGAAAGAACTCAAATGCAACTGTTGATAAAATTTACTGTATTCTTTAATTGATATGTACATGTCCCCTCTCTCCCTACTTCATAAAGATAATTTCAATGAATACTTTTAATATATTTAGTAGGTTTTACATCTTCTGTACAGGACAGTTATTTTTTTCATAAAATTCACATCTAGGGCAGCAACATCATTTTGTCTGTTAGAAGAACCAAGAACAAGCATAAATGGAGTGAACAAGAGGACTTAGCAGAGAGGGGAGGTAAACACACAGCTCATGTGGGCATGTACAGAAGCAGTGCAATTAAGTTAAACTATGTACAATACAAACAATTCATTCAAATTAGGCTGTAAGATATAGAATTCAATGCATTACATTTGATATATTAAGTGACAATGAGCAAGCCAATTCTCCCATAAACTAATCACTGTCACAGTGTCTGAGTATATTATTACATTTTCTCTCTTGACTGAGGCTCACCTAAGAAAGTCTTACTCAGTTCATGTGCACCTCTATAAAGTTAAGACCATCTTACATTTCTAAAAGCATCAAAGTCAAATTTGAACCTTTGTTGTCTTCAGCTGCTTTTTAGGTTTTGTAAAAATGTTGGAGCTAGCTATTTGTAGGAGTTTATTTTGTTTTCCAGTTATGCAGGATAAACTGCAGAGCATAAATAAACACAGCAGGGGTAATCAGTCAATACTTCATTGTCCATAAAGTTAATCTATTGTACATGAAATATGCTGAGAAATTAGTTATTAACATCTATTTTTACAATAAGTGTAAACTAAACAACAATGTGCAGAGTTTAATAGTGACAACAAACAACCCCAAAAGGACCAGCAAGACACTGCAATCTATACATGGTGTAACAAGGATTAAAACAATTCAGGAACAGAATAAAAAAAAAACTTAGTACGTAATAGTAATCACAGAGTTCTTCAGGTAATTTTAAGCATATTACAGTCCAACATACCATCTTCTTAAACTGCTAAAAATAACTACTCCCTTTGTTAAATTAAAAACAATAAATAAAGAAACTTTTTGGGATAGTGGACACTCTGGTATGGTCATTCTAGGCCACAATAGCTGACATATACATTTCTCTGGGACAGGTAAAAAGCCCAGTCTGTGCTCCATTTGTCCGCTATGTTGTAAGTCAGTGTATGTCAGCCAGAGGGGAAGTAGGGAGTATCACTGTGGTAGTTGTAGTCTGGGCACACTTTCTGTACCAGTTTGTAATCGGTGCTGTAGAAGGAAATGAAAATGCAGATGACTTTGAAAGGTTTGGAGCACAGCCAGGACACATGGCTCTGTGTTTGCTCTTGGTAGCAGGTCTTGGATGGATCGTAGTTGCAGAGGGTGTTTTTGGCACCCTTCTCTACTTTCTCATACTCTATACGGCAATTGAAAGACTTTGAGTCCTTGGCGTCTATAACTGACTGCTGCGCTGCCACGTCAAACTCTACTATCTTGGTGGGAGGGACCAAGCTGACTGAGACATTGCCCTGCCCTGTGGAGTTGTGGCGGAAGTAGACACTGAAAGTGCCATTGCCATGATCCACAATCTTACCAGTGATCAGCAGATTGAGTTTGACTGTCTTAATATTGGAGTGGAAGTCTCCCCAGCCAAACATTTTCTTGAATTTCCCTGTCTTGACCATAGGCCGCCGTTTAGCTCGAGGCCGTGAGTCCTGGAGATCTGTGGTGTTTCTTAGCCAGTCCCACAAGTCTTGCTCTGAGTAGGGTTCTGGGGTATCATAGTGAAGGTCCAAGGCTGTGCTGTTTTCTTTGCCAGGCATAGTTTGTGACAGCAGCCTACTGATAGACATATCTTTACTACTCTCTGTCCATATATGTTTTAGAGTCGATTTGGGGTTTCCCGACTTGAGAATGTCTGACTTTGAAGCATGGGCACTTGTAACCTGGGAAGAAAAGACAAAAATATCTGTCAGCTGGTACATATTACATTTCACGTGGTTGTCTATCATAACAAATAATAAGGTCTCTCCTGAAACAAGTTTGTTTAGTACAATAGTACTGTACATCCAATTTGCCCACCTCTGTTAAAAAAAAGCACAAAGTTGTTTAATTAGCATTTCTGAATCATCCACGTCTACCTTTTACACAGTGGAGGGAAAGCCCTGAACATAACTAGACTAATGCTAGCTAGTGCACTTTGAATGGGACCTAGAAGTTGGTCACTGCAAGTAGGCATGCAATTTGATGCCCTTTGGCAAGAGAGCGATTGTCACACCAATACACGCACACTAGAGGGGTACATAGATGCCAAATCACAATGTGAATAACAAATGCAACTAGCAAAAGATCTCTTTTTAGAATAGAATTATATTTTTGTGCATCCTTGTGTGGGTGTCTAGTCATCAAAAAATTTGTCAATTTGTTGTGTGCATGTGAGGAGTTTGTTTGTTAACTGAGGTATGAATAGGACCACATGCTTATCTGTAGTGCTTATATGTATCCATCTGAAGACACGCAGAAAACATAGATTAGCTTTTCCATGCTTGCTGCCTTTGTTACTGTTAAGTATTTAACGGTTAAAATGCTTTGGTTCATATATCTCTTTTATTCAAGGGGGAGTGGAAAGGGGGTTTAGATTGAAATTTGCCTTTTTCTCAACTACAAGAACATTTTTCTGTTATCAGCGAAGTTGCATTTATAAGATATGTATCTCTTTTATTTAAAAATTCAGAAAATGTTGATTTTCTACCGATGTTTTCGACCGAACTGACCACTTGAAAGTATTCCATGGGGGTTAAAGATCACAGACTTTTGCTGAGCGCTCCAATTTCATATTGTGATAGCTCACAGCTTCAATTTTTTTACAATGCAACAAGCTGAGCAGAAAAACGAATACAGAAATCAAAGTGAAATATCCTTCCATCTCCTCAAATAGAGGTGGTATCTGCTGGCCCACACAGATAAATGCAGTAACTGTTCAGCACATTAAGATCAGACTATTAACAAAAAAAACCTCCTTGAACTGATGATTGATGAACCCAAGGGTTTACACTACTTTGCACAAGTGAATTGAATTAGATTTATACAGGCTCTGCTGTAGGTATGTGACATTGATCGCCTGATTTTTTACTCAAAGACATGACAGCAGATTTGTCTTGCTAAGGTTTTGCATTTTGTGGGTTGCCCCCAGGATCAATACATAGAAAATAAAGTTTTGCTACCAATCAGTTAGCTCTTAAATTGAACTGCCGTACAGCATGTCTCTCGGGAGTATAGAGACTTAAAGCCAGCTGTCCAAATACTGTTACAATGCAATAATACAATAATAAACCTGCAGTCTAAAGTATTGTGTGCCTAAGAATGGGCAGTAAAATAAAATTAAGTTGAGATTTTGGGGATCTTAAAATTTTGAATTTGGAAAAATACTTCTCTGCCAGTGATGCCACCCAATCATAGTAGTAGATTTTTGCATTTGATAGCTGTAATTTTAGCTTATGTTCAGTTAACATAGGAATAATATTACATAATATTAAAATAGTAAGGTGTTTGTACCGGCTGCCAAAAATAGCCAACAGATATCAATGACTGTCTGTGTGACTGTTACATAGTATTTAGACGCAGAATCATTTGCCTGGAGGATATTGAGATAGTAGATCATAGAACGCAGGAGTTTCGCAAGACTTTCAGTGAGATAACCGGGATTTGAGACTAGACTGAAACTACTGCAGATGTTGTTTCAACATGTCATATGGTATATCTCATGTGAGAAATTACATAATGTTAAAGGATGCCTTCACTGATTTAGAACTTGCTTCTTTTGGTTCTAGTTTGGGTAGTGCATCTACATAAAAGTCATTAAACTTCCCTTTGATTTCCATATATCTAAATATCTCTCCACCTTTAGCAAATAAATGCCTCCAGATGACATCACTTGAAATGAACCGAGATAATGTTATCTCCTTGCTCTTACTATGAAGTTTGTAATCATGGGCAATCTGCTTTTTCAGAGCAGAATAACAACTACTGTCAGACCCTGTAGAAAAAAAAAAGTACATTTTACCTCTAGAATAGTGCAGGAGATGTTTATCATAAAATTTAAATTTAGCCAGATTGGTAAAAGGCCTGGGTTAAAAGGAAAGTTGCTGGATAAATCTTGTACTTTATACTATTTTGGTTTTCAGTTAAGCTTTTACATTGCACACTGTATTACTAAACTGATAAATACAATTAATGAAATTACCACATACGAATTGCCACACAACAACTGAGGCCTTTGGGGCCACTGAGACCCATGATTGTCTTGGCAACTCCCCAATTTCTTTAATAGCTACATTACTGTAGATTTTAGCAAAAGTTACTCAGAAGCAAACAGTATAAGCTATATATTAATATTTAACTGGTGCTCTAGTATCGTAGCTGAGTTATTTTTCGTTGATTAAAATAAATTGTACTTTGTTGTACTTCATTGCTTTAATTCAGTCAGACATTTGTTAGCTGACCTCTGGTTAAACGATTACTTGTCTAATCATTAGAGGAAATAATATCTGGCTTTTAATATAAATGGCTGTCTATCTGTAATCATTGTTTTGTCCAATAAGTGGGCTATATGGTGTGCAAATAAAAATATTTATCTGTGCAGTTTTCAGGCCCAGGCATCATCCAGCATATTTTGGGTTTATGGCCAGTGGGCTTCCTGGACCCTAAAGCTGCCAGCTGTAGTGTGCTCACCTAAGGGAATGGTGCAATCTGGTAAACATAGTAAGCACCACTGCCAGCACAGGCCTTACAGATACCTGACTACTGGCCAGACAGCATTTGGTTGCCCTCAGGCATGCAAAACTGTTGTACAAGGCAAGCAGCACAGTCTCTGTCAGTACTTTTTTTGTTTGTTTGTTTTTACTAAAGTCTCTTCACAAACTGTGAAGCTATAGGATTCTTATTTTTCTTGACTGGTCTCGGAAGTTTGGTATACAATGGTATACAATTGAGCAACTGTGGCGCAGGAAGGTACAGCGGTTGTCCACCAATCTCGCAGTTGTTGGTTCAATCCCCAGCTCCTCTGGTCACATGTCAAAGTGTCCTTGAGCAAGACAGTGAACCCCAACTTAGTTGTTCCTGGCTGAGCATTGGCCAGCTGCATAGCAGCTCCCCCATCTGTGTGTGTAATTGTGAGTGCAAATGGGTGAATAAGAAGCAGTGTAAAGCGCTTTGAGTGCCAATAGGTAGAAAAGTGCTATATAAGTGCAAAACATTTACTAGTTTGTTCATATCATGCAATCATTGTTTTTACATGACTCTTGGTTTATCTCTGTCATAGAAATAAACCAAACTTCAAACTCATAAACCTTTGCCGTACACAGCAAATCATTTTATACACCTAAATTTGTTCACCCACAAATATGGATGTCAGATGTAACTGATTACTTAATTGATTTTCTCTTTCCTTCTTTTTGGTTAAGGAATGGGAAAACACCTTGTCATAAAATCCACTTTGCTGACTTTGCCTGTCTCATGTAATTCTTGGGAGGACAATAATAAATGTTTTCTGTGGGATGCTAGTCTACAATTTGAATGTAATAACAAATACAAATCAATGGGTTATATCCTGGTAAGTCAATAAAAGCTGAGTGGTTTGTGATACCAACAGATAAAATTGTGAAAAAACTTTTGTTGTGACAGTCTCAACAATCCACCAGGAATGGGTGCTTGCATGCATTTGATAAGCACCTTTCCAGAGAAGAAAAATTGAACCCGATCTATATATATATATTTTTTTTTTATGTAGGACAAATGTCTGCGTGAATGCCTGATAAAATGATGTTGTTGAATTTAAGATGCAGCTTTCTGTCTGACCACCCCATTTAATGGGGCATTATCAGTTGTTTTTAGCCTATAACTATTATGTTGGATGACCTTCTACCTTCCAGAAGACTTAACATCTAGTGAATGTAGTAAAAAATGACAGAAGCAGTATCGGCAGTTGGTGACAAATTTTTAAGGCTGCTTAAACCATAATGAGTGCTAATAACCCCCTTACCTAATGCAATTATGTAACTGTTGCCATTCGATGATGTGATTCCTGATTGAATGGTACAAATATGTATTTGTGAAGTTACAGAACAAATGGCTGTATAAGAAAATTAAATGTAATAAAGTTGAGCTGTATTTTTCTAATATTCCAATCTTTATATGCCTTGATATGACTAAGCAACTGCTTTAGGGCTCAAAATTCCTTAGGTATGCAATACATGACATACATTTTGCTGTAATTTACAGTTTTTCACATTTGCTAAGATGCATTTGTTAAATTAGGTTCCACTTGATCTTTATCATTGCCTTCTTAGCGCAGCATAAGCAAATGTGTTTACACTAATTGGTTTTACACATTTTTTACACATTTTTTACATTCACAAAGGAGTTAACACATGTGATATTTAGTCACCCAAAACCTTGTTGTGATAAAAGTTACTTGCAAAATATAGGTTCCTCATGAATGTGTTCAACCCCCTTTATAAAATACTTCTATCAGTAGTCAGTCAAGACCTTAATCTATCTTAGAATTTGTGAGTGGAGTTAAAAGAGAGATGTTATACTAAAATGGTGTAGTGAAGAGGGAGTTAAGCCATGATGCAAAGTTCTCAATTTAACAGTCAGCCTATGTTCCAGCTCTCACCCAAGGTCATGAGCTTTGGGTAATGACTGAAGAAAATAAGAACGTGGTGGCTGGGCTCAGCCTTAGAAAAAGGGTATGAAGCTTGGACGTCCGGCGGGAGCTTGGTGTAGAGCTACTGCTCCTTCACATAATAAGAGTATGTTTAAGCAGTTGGGGTGTCTTGTAAGAATGCCTTCTGAGTGGCTCCCATTGGAGTATTTCTGGGCACACCAGCTAACAGGCGACCCAATACACTGGAGAGATTATTTATCTCATCTGGCCTGGGAATGCATTGGAATTGTTGAGCTGGAAATTTTTGCTGGGGATAGGAATACCTGGAAAAACCTTATTAAACCTGCTACCACCACAACATGACTCTGGATAAATGATAAAGATAATAAAGTGATAGATGGATATTGAAAGGGACTGTTTTTTCCTAGTCCCTGTGCAACCTGACAGAAGAAGAAGAAGACGAAGACAGCTTAACAAAGAGGTATGGTGAAAATTGCAGTGCACAGATGTTTGCCACCGATTGAAATTGGTGGCAAACCACACAGGCTCAATCCACAGAGGCTCAATACTGACTTAAAGGCTTGGATACAGAGGTCCACAGAGTGAGAGGCAATAAAAACTCTGTGGACTGTGGATACTTAATACTTGGGTGTTGTTGTCCAAAATAGTTTTTATGTGTGCTGATGGAGTCACGTGTGTTAAGATTTTGCACAACCATGGAATTGCTCAGGAGTGATGAAAAAACTGCATTGAAAGAGTTTGATAAGCAGTGTCATAAACCATCTCCTTCGTTGAAGGTCACTTGAATCTGACAATAACCGGTTTCTTAACACTTTGTTCAAAATGGGTCTGTCCAGAATGTGGAAATTGCTGTCTTCAAAGTAATGAGTAATGAACCGTCTTTCAGATGCAGATTCTGCACCAATATGCCAGGTCCACAAGACAAGACTCAGCCTCTGATCTTAGATGATCAGATTTATAAACAAACTCCTTTACAACTTTTTTGATGCTACAATGAACCAACTCACTTCGCCCTCAGCTGTTGCTCGTTGCAAGTCAAGAAGTGCATTTATATTAGTACACATTAGAAAGTGAAGCAATGTCAGTTTTGTTTTTAAGTTCTTCTTTTTTACTTTGATATAAACAAAGGTATCAATAAGTATCACTAAAACGTAACGACACGTACTGTATGAGCCAACCAGGGTTTCCTTTATTTTTCTTTATATTTTGTATTGTAAGGTTAGTTAGATTAAGAAGCGTATGGGTAAGTGTACTGATTATGTCATCAATGAATCATATAACTGCCTTTGAAGTTTGCCTTTTAAGTTTGTTTAACCAGTTGTTGTAGAAACAATGTTTATAAAAAGTTTGTTACAAGAGAAGTTGTTCAGCTCAGCCTTTGGAAAGAACAGACACAGAGCTATAAGATACAGCTATTAGAGATTTAAGGTTAGTTATTAGAAAAAAAACTGTCTTTATTTAATCGTTTTGTTTGAGTTTGTATCATTTTGTATTTGAGTTACAAAAGTGCATGTCAAACAGTTTACAATTGCAAGGGAACACTATGACTATGATCTGTATTGTTGAATTAATACTAGAGGTTCCTCTGGAACTATATTTCCATGGTAATTAGGCCTAGATACACCAATATGCCACAACATTACATCACCTAATGGTTTTTTATAAAAATATTATGGACTAATAAATACTTGTCAGCACATGAAGTGGGTAAACTCAGCTCCACCCTTTACCAACAATCAAATCATCACCGATTTGGAATGGATAGGATGTCAGCAAGCTTGTCAATTCATTCAAGTGAAACTAACTAAGCTGGTACTATAAAGTAATGAAACACAGGTATCATGAATACCAGGCAATTTTTTAACACAGTGCCACCGCACAGAAGATATTTGTCAGATGATTTCTGAGGGTAAAGATAATACACCCATGGATATAAATGAAACTCAACTCTAAGCAGTCCATTAGTAAAGCACTCTTGCTATTTGTGACAGCTTTAGTGGATTCTGCCTGTCTTGCTGGTTAACAATCACAGACCCACAGTGTTGAACAAAAGAATTTTGTAGTAAGGCGATGCTTCGTTCCAGCCAAGACAAAAAAAAAAACAAACATGCTAATAATTAAATGAGACATTTTGTTTATATTGTACAATTCCTTCATAGCACCAAAGTAGTTGTTTTTATCCATCTCCATCTCCTCCATCTCTCAGGCACAAAGATCTGCCCGCACAGCATCAGAAAGATCAGACCCTACTTTTCCAATTATGCATTATATTATATAACCGAGCTCTTTATGCAGGCTCTCTGCACGGGCTTACTGTAGCCAACCACATCAGGTTCACAGCTTTGACTCTGGCCTTACAGACTGGTGAACTCAACAGCACATTCCTACCTTGACTGTCACATCCCGGTCTTACCTGTCCTATCTTGCACTTGCCTCTCACGAAATGGAAACAATTTCTCCCCTAGCACTGTGCTTTAATGTTTTCTCCTCGACTTAGACTTTTTGCCTGCTTTGTCATCATGCTTTTAAGTCGCTTTGGATAAAAGAATCTGCAAAATGATTGTGCAGGTCTACAGGACCTCTCAGATAAAGGAAGTACTTGCTTGAGGTTATTGCAGCCAAAAGTGGTTCAAACAGTTATTAAAACACTTTTTCACATATCATTTTTACCAGTACAGGTTTAATAGGTCTGTTCAATGAAGGCATGAAATATCATGAGATGTGTTTTATTAGCTTGGAAATATTGTGTTTGTTAATATTTGTGACAGGTGAAGATCAGCTCATAATACATTCTCTTTACCTCGTTATTATGAAAATATTGCACCCCTATAACCTTTTTATTACCAATATATTATTGTTTTATTTCTGAAGTATTACTCCATCATTACCCTCCTCCTATTACCCAGTTGTAAAGTGCTACCAAATAATAAAGTAACACACAAGCATCTCAAATTCGTGGCTTACTTGGGTACATATTTAGTAAATTCACTTGCACAAGTACTTTAGTCATGTCCCTTTGGAACACCAGTTTGGTTACTAATAATTTGGCCTTGCATAAGATTGCTTTTATTGGTTTGCAGGTATGTTTATGCATGTTCAGGGAATATAATTCTCATAGTGCCAGGACTTTTTTTTAGGTATGTGGCCAAAGGCCCATATATGCTGCTCCAAATCACAAAGCTATTTTCCAATAATCATCTCACCTTCTTTTCAATGAGTATTGTCACGTAAAAGGTGAAAACTGTCTCTCTTTACTTCTCTTTGTCTTTACTAATGCAGTGTTTCTGTGTTAGAACACCTTTTTATGTGTTACTACTACAATAAGACTGTATTAGTATTTGTTTGGAGTATCTGTGTGATTACTCAGCATTTTCTTCATACCTTCCTCTTTTTGTTGTTTTGGATAAAAACATAAAACTCGCACACACACAGAGGCACTTAAAAGGCCTGACCCCACCTCATGTGCTCCTAAGCCAATAGGAATCTTTTCAAAATAAAGGTCCTCTGAGATACCACCTCACAGGAAAGACAAAGCTTTACTTACACAAGTAAGTGTGTAAGTACGTGTAAGTAAGTTTGTTATTGTCTTTTTTCAACAGTTAAATTTAATTTAACTTTTTTATTCTCTCCTTATTTATACAAAATTTATAAAAATCAAGCATCAATGATTTTTTCTAATTCTCCTTATTTCCCATTCAATGTCCAGTGTTTGGCTCCATGTTTAATATTTTAATGCACACGCTTGTCAGCATTCTGAAACTTCTTAGCAATCAACATCTCTCGTGCAGCATATCAGCTTTCCCACATAGTTTCCTTGGAAATGGCCATTTCTAGTTTCTTTCTGTAGGGCTACATTCTAAAACCTGTATACTTATCTACTTATCTCTGTAAACTGGAGCATGGTAACTAATGTGTATTTAGCCAGCACTACAGGAGTTAATTAATTCAACCCACTGTGTAGAGACAAAGAAATAATCAATACTGTGGGTTAATGTGTGTGGGTTAGAGTAAAAGGTCTCTAGCTGTAGGTTTCGGAGTTGGCCACACCATGTTACTGCTCACAACCTTGTTTTCCCCCATAGTTGTAGGGAGAAGGTTAACCCTTTTCCCATGTAGATTTAGTTCATCCAAGTCCAAGAATGCATTCAAAGTAACTTTGTTGCCCTTTTTTGCTTTCACTCGAACAGGAACTATGGCAAAATGCCCTTGGTGCACTCAGGTCGGTCACCGAAGTTTTGATTACATCTTCTGTTCACAAATCACCATCCATGAACTGCCTCTCCTTCTTGATCTTCACATGCAGCAAAGTAGGGTACGTCCCTGAGCAGGTCTGGCAGTTTACTTCCTCCTGACAGTGCTTACACATATGTCCTGGTTTAAGACACCTGAAGTATAAGCCTTTGCTTTTGAGAAAGTCTTATCTTATGCTTGTAAAAAAAATTATAGAGTTTTTACAGTGTTCAAAAATATGCTCCTCATTGCAAAAGACAAGACTTAGGTGAGGCTTCAATGGTAATAGAATGGCCTTTCTTGTTAGAGCTAGGCTCTACGCTTACATCCTTTTGAGTATTCAATTGCTTTGCAGTAGTGGTGATGCTCTTTTTACCACCACCTGCCCTTCCTGGCTTGATATTTGAAGGACACTTTATGTGTTGTTTAGGTTTGTCTATTATGTCCCCATAGTAAAGGTGCAGTGAGATCTGGGATTCGTTCTCAAACTCCACTACATCTATAAACGTAGCCTTATGCTCGTGTTTCTTATAAATGGAATAAGCTACTTTCCTCCACTTCTTTCTCAACTCGTATGGAGGCTTAGAATGAATTGCCCATATGTTGGCTGCAGCATTAAGCTCTTCCATATATTCCAAAACTGCCCTTGCGTTTACGCAATTGATTAGGAAAATAGCAAATAAATTGAGCGCTTCACCATCTTCAGACTTAATTGTTTGCAAACCAAAGGCCTTATCCCATGTAGGCTACTGATATCTTATATTCATTGCCAAAACGCTCCTTTAAAAGCTTCCTGGCCTTTGATATTCTTGGCTTGGTTTCATATGAAAGCAACTTCGCACCATCCCCCTAGGTTTTCCACTTGTCTACTGCTCTAAAAGGTAGAGCGGATGACTCTCCACCCCGTGTTCAAATGCTTTGATGAAGAGTCTATAATCTAGAGGATCTCCACTAAAGTTAGGAACCATTTGAGAAGGTATAAAACCTGTGGTGTTGATCTGGAATTTCAGTAAAATCGTTCTGACACCGATTATCCCTAAACGAACCATGTTGACTTTAAGATACTGGCAACTGGCTAACAGCACTTTCTTGAAAATCAAAGTGCAAAGTCTCCACCAGTACAGTACCAGTACACTCCCACTCTAACCAGCATGGAAACACCCCTGAAAGGGTTCATCTCTTAATTTCCTCACACCGTTGCTGACATTTGAACCACATGACGGAACGGAGCCTCCATGTTTCCTTAAGATCTAAATGTAAGTGTTAGCGTTCTTTTCCAATTGTTCTTTCTTTGCTCTAATTGTTGCTTTTTGTACCCTAAGCTTTGCTTTTTGCTGATTCCTTTCTGCCTAACGCCCAACTTCTTGCTCCTCTAGAGCGCGTATTTGCCTTAATGCTTCCGCCTGTGTTGATAAGGTTGCTCTTTCTACTACAACCTTAATCGCCTTTGAAGCGGAAAACGCTACAGAGCGAACAGATCTTGTTTTGGACATCCTGGATCTCCTTGAGGATGCCGCAGACAGTGTCTTCAGGACTTACACTGTCATTTGCCTTATTTGCTCCTTCAATGAGCTAATGTGCCTCTTTAATCCAACGGACAACTTCATCACCAAATGATCTGAATGATTCGGCACAAAACAGGCGTGCTGATCGCTATTCATATCCTCTTCGGAGGATATATCACAAAATTTTTTGGGTTTTATATCACAAAATTCACCAAACAGTTGGTTGAACCCAAAGCATTTTCCATGGCCTTAAGACTTGGCTTTTCCACACTAGCTGAGTAGTGTTTAGCCCATGTAGAGAATGTTTCTTACTAATGTAGAGGCGAATTTACTCGTATCTGATGGTCAAGTACTTCACTCCGCAAATCGTTGTATGAAGAACATTTCACATTTATTGTATTTGTTTCTCAAATTAGCTGATAACAGACTATTTGTACATACACATTTACAACAAGTAATCTCATAAAAACATTCACAAACAGCTTCATCATCAGTTTCTCAAAGTATAGCTAAACCCAAAGAACTCGGTAAGAAACCTTTGAACCTTTCACTTCTACCTTGTTGCGGTCCCCACTACCATGTAATCAGTTCCTTTGCTCCAGCTACCCTCTCTCTTGTCGTCCACATCTGTTCCTTTCAATAGCTGAGCTGAATTGTATTCTCTTGTAACAAAACCATAGCTATGCATTGTTTCCTTGACAACGGACAAAAAAACTTAAAAGGTAAAGTACAAAGGCAAATTATAAAATCAATCATCTGCCAATGTTATCACTAATGACATCATCAGAACACCTAAGCATATAAATAAACAAAAAAAAGAGGAAACGCTGGTTGGCTCATACAGTACTCCTTCCATCTTTCCATCGCACTCCTGGCACCTGTCAATACAACCCCATCCTAAACTTTAATCACCCTAATCTGCACATCTTTCCCACTTCTATCTCTCTGCCTCAAATCCACCTCTCCCTCCTTAGTTTCCAACCTAGGATACAAGTCCTAATATGGTCTTTGTTTGGCCTTTGACACGTCTACCTCCACCTTACACTGCATCTCCCTGTGCTCCTGTCTATTCTCTTCAATCCTCTCAGTATCCCACTTCTTCTTAGCTAACCTCTTTCCCTGTACCCTAAACTTCCTTGTTCCACCACCAAGTCTCCTTGTCTACTTTTGGTTTGGTTTCCAAACCATGGTTTCCAAAAAGAATTTCAAATTTTGATTCATCTGACCACAGAACAGTTTTCCATTTTGCCTTAGCATATTTTAAATGAGTTTGGGCCCAGAGAACACTGCGGTGTTTCTGGATTGTGTTCACACATGGCTTCTTCTTTTCATGATACAGCTTTAACCTGTTCCTGTTGCTAAGACTGTTGATAAATTGCTTGTACTCCTACTCCTATATGTATGGCCAAATGTGTGTTATTCTGAGAATGTTTGGCTAGTTAGAAAGAATTTCTTACTGTTCACTGTGCACCTCTACAGTTTTCTACACTCCATATACTACAACCAAAAAAAGATCGAAGGAGCTAGCACATATACATTATTTACAGTATTGAAAGCCACCATGTGAAGACTGACTCATTGAGCTGCACTGCACTCACATTAGTTTTGAACACTATAGTTTATACAGCTGGCTGAGGATATTTTCTGGAGGGAGTGTGTCAAGAATACATCAGTAGTAAATATTAGGTTCATGTGTTTTGCCAGGACAAGTCTTTTGGATCAAAACCTATGAAAATAAAAATAACCCGAAGTGATTTGTTGTGAATAATTAATTTTTTCATCCGTTCTTGTGATTATCTTGTCGCTTTTTGTTAAGCACATTGGTATTGTTGATGTGAATGACCTTAGGGATCACATTGTGTTACTGTAGTGTGTACAGTATAAAGAAACAGAGGCTTTCAGAAAAGCACAGTGTTGTCCGGAAGAAGCTGTAAAAAAAAGTTAAAAAAAGGAAAAAAAAGAAAATAAAAACAAGGAAAATAAAAGTTATCTACAATATGGAAGAGGAAGAATGAACAAAAAGACGTGTCTGAAAAAACTGAGCTATCATGGATTGAACACTGATAAATGAATATTATTGAAGGCCATGTAAAAATCGTTATTTTACACGATGAGTTGTGTACATGTAATACTAACTGCTTTTCCAAGGGAAGAGTAAGGATCTTTTGAAGGATGTGAAGTTAGAATTCAAAGTGGAACTAGAGTATTGTCAATAATTTTAGTGAATTGTCTTGGCACTCAAAGTGCTCTGCACTGCTTCTCATTCACCCATTCACACACCGATGGGGGCCAACACTCACTGGAACCAACTAGGTTGGGGTTTGGTGTCTTGCTCAAGGACACTTGTGATCGGAAGAGCCGAGGATTGAACCAACAACTGGTGGTTTTGGATGGCCGCGCTACCTTCCTGCGCCACAGGCCTCCATAAGGAAGTTGTCCACGTACCACAGGGCCAGTGGTTTGATCCCTGGTCCTGGCTACATGACGAAGTGTCTTTGGGGAAGACACTGAACCCGAGGTTGCTCCTGGTGGGTCAGGTGAGAACCTTGCATGGCAGCACCCGCCATTAGTCTTTGAGTGTGTGTGTGTGTGTTTGTGAATGGGTGAATGGGAATCAACATTGTAAAGAGCTTTGGATAAAAGCACTATATAAGTGGCCATTTACCATTTACCATTCTTCCATCAGTGAATCTGCATTTGAAGTAAGACAAGTTTCCTGTTGCTTTGACTGGTTTTTACTGAGAGCTGTGAGAGCATTTCTCTTCCTACCTCCATGTGTGCAGTTTTATTTAGATGCACAACTATATTGAAGGATTTATCAAATTGAAAAATAGCCTTTTTTCTGAAATGTGAACTTATTTCCCAGACATGAAGCTTTTTCAGATGTTTGGGCTGTTATTTGGTAATAAAATGGTTCTTTCTTCTGGCTGTGTTTACATCCATTTATGTAACCTGGTTACTGGAATTCTGTGTGTACATGTAACAGATGAGTGATCTGATTTCTCCACCACCTCAGACTTATTGGGGAAGCATAAGCATGGATCAACGGTTTTTACAGTATCAAAGATCAACAGCTTTAAGCTTGTTCCTTCAGGGGCTACCACAGCACAGTAGAGAGAGGAAAAAGGGAAGGAGACACCTAATCTACAGCAAAAAATTATTGAAAAACTTCTGTGGGGGAAAGCAACTTATTATTTCAGTTACACCACAGATTTTTTTCCTTCACACAGTAAAACCAACTCAGGTCTACTATATGGAAGTCCTTCATGCTACACATTCACCATCTGATTTAACATATGTTTACACACTTTAATAAATGCAGTACTTCATTAATTCATTTGGAAATACGACAATTCAAAATATAAATCAAACATCAAAAATATTCCACAACACATACTTGCTAAGAAAAACATTTTTAGGAGACAAGGCTGGCTTTTTAAAACAATGTTACTTGATAGTAGCTCCCACCTAGTTCGTTGGAAAATACAGTATATAAAATAGTTACACTGCCACTAAATGAACTCATAGCACTTATTGTGGTTAAGATTCAAGATTCAATCTTTATTGATCCCATAGGGAAATTGTATTGCCTTGGAACAGCTGCCTTCCATGTAAAACGTAGGAAAAAAAGTACAATTACTAGTACAAACTACTGATCAAGGGGCGACTGTGGTGCAGGAAGGTAGACCGGTCGTCCACCGATTGCCCAGTTGCTGGTTTGATGTTGAAGTTTCCTTCAGCAAGACACTGAACCAACTAAGTTCCTGGTGAGTGTTGGCCAGCTGCATAGCAGCTCCCCCATCTGTTTGTGAATGAGAACCAATGTAATGCGCTATGAGTGCCAATAGGTAGAAAAGTGCTATACGCAGACCATTTACCATCAATAACTAAGCAAAAAAAAAAAGCTAGGAGTAAAAATAAATAAAATTAAAAATGAAATTAAAACAATATTAATTGACCATTTTGTCCCCCTCCCTTTTATAGAAGGGGGATGAATTGAACAGTTTAATGGCCACTGGGAGAAAGTATCTCCTGTGGCGATCTGTGGAGCACTTGACTGTGATCAGTCTCTGGCATAAAGTGCTCCTCTGTGCAGCCAGCACACAGTGGAGTGGGTGGTAGGGATAGTCTAGGATTGAGAGGAGTTTGGACAACATTCTCCTCTCAGCCACAACATGCAGAGGATTCAGCTCCTCCACCAGAATAGAACCCGTCCACCTTATTATTCAATCTGTTACTGTCTGCCACCTTTATATGCTGCCTCTGCAAACCACAGCATAGAAGATGGAACTTTCTACCACGGCTTATAAAACATCCTCAGCATGGTGCTGCAGATGTTGAAGGACCTTAGTCTCCTTAATACGGCTTTCTCTTTGTTTTCCTGTATATTGATCCTGCAATAACTGACCAGTCCAGTTTATTCTCCAGGACACTCATGTATTTGTACTCTGAGACTACTTCCACCTGACTTCCTGAAGTCCACCACCAGATCCTTTGTTTTACTGATGTTAAGGTAGAGATGATTGTGCTCACACCAGTTAACAAAACTGTCCACCACTGATCGATACTCTTTGATATCTCCACCCTGGATACATCCAACAACTGCAGAGTCATGAGAAAACTTCTTAAGGTGGCAGGACTCTGAGTTGTACTTGAAGTCTGAGGTATACTGGGTAGAGAGAAAGTTAAATTATAACAATGATATAAGACCAGGATCTCCACCTCAGTTTAGTGATAGGTCTCAGGGCATGCAGCACTCTGAGTCAGTGCATTTTCTACTCTGGTTCTACTGGAGGTTTCTTCTGTTATAGGGAGTTTTTTCTCTACACTGTTGCCAAGGGTTTGCTCAAGAGGGATTTGTTGGGTTTTTTCTACATATCTTAATAGTCTTGACTTTGTTATGTAAAGTGCCTTCAGATTACTTTGATGTGAATTGGTGCTATATAAATAAAGTTTAATTGAATTGAATTGACTAATTACTGTGCCATTAGCTAGATATTAGGGTTAACCCTCCATATTGTTATTTCTAAAAGTTTACCCCACAAATACTGAGCTGTACTACTGAAATATGAATTGCCTACACTACTGGCAACACTTTCTTTCTTACTTTTTATGAACTCCACACTCAAGGCTCAAGTGATATAATGCTTACTTTTACTGCCTACTGTTGCTGATGTTGGCATTAATTCTACCAAAAAAATCCATTATTTTCTGCTCTGGAAGGAATTATTTTTTGTGTGTTTGTTTTTTTATTGTTTAGTTGTTGTTATTTCTCTCTTTTTTCTCTCTACGCTGAAAAATGCAAAATGTTTTGTACCTGTTTTCAGTCCACAGCCAAAATCACTCAATTATATAGCATGCAAGCTAAGGTAATTTACTGAACACAAATGACAACTGGAAAAATGGTCTGCACTTAAAACCCCATTTCCCAATAAATTTGGAGGATGTGTAAACATAAATAATAACAGAATTCAATGATTTTTAAATCTCATCAGCCCATAGTTTAATCACAATAGAACACCTTCAACATCTGATATACTACAATTTCATGGAAAATATAGCCCATGTTGAATATGAATTTGTTATTTTTTCACTTTGCACTCTCGAACATCTGGTATGACTGACACAGACTTTTGGAGTTAGGATTGTGGGTAAGTTTGGACTTCATGCCAACCTTCGATGACTCTGCAGCAGAGATCCCTCCCTGGGTTCTTTCTTTAGTTGGCTGGCACAATCAAAAAAAATGAGAGGAAAATGTGCCAGAGTCCTGTGTAGCACTTGTCAGAGACACAGTCCATCCCTACCATCCCTTCTGCTTGCAAACATTCAGTCCCTAAATAATAAATGGATGACCTGCGCGCATGGATTAATTAACAGTGGGACATTAAAGGCCGCTATGTTTTTCCTTTTAAAGAGACGTGGCTGTAGCCATGCATATAAACTATGTCTTCACTCTAAAAAAACTACTTCATCTATCAGCATGACAGAACTAAGGACTCAGGCAAGTCAAAGGGAGGGGAGTTTGCCTTATGGTTAACTCTGCATAGGCCACAGACGTCCGTGTGTTAACAACTTACTGCACATCAGCCTGGAGTTGCTCACCATTAAAGACAGACCCTTCTACCTGCCCTAAATTTTAGTACAGTCATCATCACAGCTGTTTACATTCCTCCCCAGGCGGATAAATTACAAGCCCTGGATGAGCTATACAGGATTATTAACGGACATGAAAAACAGAGCGAATATAAGAATATTCTGTCAAAATACCAGCCAGCACATTTCTATTTCGAAAAGGGGAGGGCAGATTTTAGATCACTGTTACACTCCATTCAAGGACTGCTACAAACCCCTCCCCCCACCCTGCTTTTGGTATCACTGTGCCCTCCTGCTGTTAGCTGCACACAAACAAATGTTCAAACAGGAAAAACCAGTTCATAGGTTCATTCACAAGTTGAAAACAATGGCTGATAAGGCCTTACAGGACTGCTTTGCAACAACTGACTGACAGATGTTTGAGAACACAGCTGAAAGTGACATCAATGTGTACACACACTCTGTCATCAGTAAGTGCATTGATGATGTAGTACCAAAATCGCCATCTGCATTTACCCTAATCAGAAACCATGGATTGGACCAGAGATTCATGCCAAACATGATCCACTGCCTTCAACTCAGGAGACATCAAGGCTTACAAAACAGCCAAATATGACCTCTGTAAATCTATCGGGTTCGCCAAGAGTAACTAGAGGGAAAGGTGGAGTCTATCTACAACAGTCACAACCCGATTGTGGATCGGATTACGCTGTATCAGACTAAAATGGGAAAAACAGCCAAGTGGAACTGTCCACTGCATTGCTTCCGGACTAGCTCAACACCTTCTATGCCCGATTTGATGCAAACAACACTGTGCCTCTCACCAGACGGTATGTGGACAAAGATGACCCCATACTTACAGTATACATGGTTGTAGTAAGACAAACTTTCAGAGAGTAAACCCACATAAAACACCTGGACCTGGCCCAGGCTGGGCTCTGAAAGCACACGCTGACCAATTTGCTAGGGTGTTTACCAACATCTTCAACCTGTCTCTCTGCAGATCTATAGTCCCTGCCAGCTTTAAAGCCTCCATCATTATTCCAGTGCTAAAGGCAACGGCAGTCTCCAGCTTTAATGACTTCGACCCTGTTGCACCTACACTATTCATTATGAAGTGCTTCAGTCGCATAGTCAAAACCGACATCTTCTACACTCCTCCCCTACAATTTGCCTATAGAGCAAATATGGCCACAGAAGATCCCATTACTCTGGCAGCACACACAGCTCTCAACCACCTGGACAAGGGAAATATATTGGTGAGAATGCTCTTCACTGATTCCAGCTCAGCATTCAATACCATTATTCCCTCTAAGCTCGTCTTGAAGCTCAATAATCTGGGACTGGAAAACTTCTTGATCAACAGGGCACAGGTAGTGAAATTCGGCAACCGCATCTCCTCCACGTTGATTCTCAACACCAGGACACGGTGGGGCTTTGTCCTCAGCCCACTCTCATACTCCTTCACCCATGACTATACCGCCAGGCACACCTCAAACTCCTTTATTAAATTTGCTGATGACATAACTAACGGGCCTTCTCATTGATAATGACGAGACTGCCTACGGAGATGAGGTGAAACCTCTGGCCAGATGGTTTCAGGACAATAACAATAACAGGTCAATGCAGAAAAGGACTATATAAGTGCAGACCATTTACCAAGTGCAGACCATCTTAAGGTCAGCAATACTTAAGAGATTACAGTTAGACACACCCCCATCCACATCCGCAATGGTGAAGTACAGCAGCCAAGTTCCTTGGCATCCACATAACAGAGGACTTGTCCTGGTCATTACATACAGACACCATGGTTAGGAAAGCTCACCAGCTGCTGTATTTCCTGAGAAGACTGAGGGAGTTTGGCATGAAAACCAGCATCCAACTTCTACAGGTGCACTGTTGAGAGCCTGCTGCCATCTGGCAGATGCTACAGGAGCCTGCATGCACTAAAGGACTGAAAGACAGTTTTTACCACCAGGCTGCCAGGCTCCTTAACTCAACATAAATCATAAATCATCTGTTATGTTACTATCTGTGCAATATATATATATATATATGTGTGTGTGTGTGTGTGTGTGTGTGTTTGCAATATGCTACTCATCATCTGTGCACTATTGCTCATGTATATACAGCTCCTCAGTCACATACACACTTCATATTTACCTTGCACATGTACATAGCATACATACATATATACATATATATTATACACGCTTCTTTTTTAGGGTTTGTATTTACTTTTTTATTTTATTAATGAGTTGGTTGGTTCCTTCTTGTCTATAAGCATTTCATTGACTGCGTGTTAACCTGCATATGACAAATAAACCAATCTGAATCTGGTGTGTTTTGGCAGTGCAGTGCAGTTCAGGGGTCGCCTCAGTGAATTGTGTTCCTCACTTTCATTTTGCATGAGTTTTTTTTTTTAAGCCAGATACTTTTCCTGCTACAACTCTCCCATTTTATCCGGGCTCGGGACTGGCACCCAGGTGGCTCTTGGTGGCTGGGTGGGGTGGAATTCAAAGCTGTGGCATTCTACATCACAACCCAATGCTCTACCACTGAGCCAGCAGGCAATGTTCATAATTCAAATTTGTTTTTTATATTTCACTGACAGCATACCATGAAAAAAACTTGTTTTAATGAGATTCTTATTATATATTATATACATTCCTTATTTCGCACGGTGTACTAACCCGCCGTGGGTAAGTACTCTCAGTATTCTTCAGTGACAATGGGCATGCTATGTACAGTATTTCATACAATTACAAAACAGTCTCTCACATCTGATGTACACGTTCTAAAAAGACATAAAAACATTCCCACTCACTTATACTTGGAGTTTAGAAGCACAACTGGGATTCTTGCTAGTGAAATTCCAAAGCTAATATATCCTGAGGTGCCATAAATCAAAGGAGGCTTTAGTTTGTCAGCATGCAGATGGCCCATATACAAAAATCACCTAAATTAAGACCCGAGGACTAGAGCTAAAGGGGAAAAATGTTTAGAGAGGAAAAGGGCACCTGTTCACCTGTCATATCCACAGCTCTTCTGATCAGTACCTCGAAGCTTCCCCCTGAACTGCTTCAGTGGTGAATTAATGATGGCAAACAAAGCCAAAGCCTCCTCACAGCCCCTTTGTGGGTTCATTTTCTTCCCACTTTGGTCCCTCTCAACTAATCTTCAGTGTCACACTTAATGAGATTTTCAGTTTGTAAAGTAAGTGGAGCAGTAACTCCCCCAGCACACGCCACTATCACCATTCCCCCCATCTCTTCAAATGCTTTTAAGCACCACTTCTGCACCTTCTGTCTGTTTCTCCTCCAGTAAATGATGCATTATGAACGATTATTACTTAAACAAATCACTTAAAATTATTCACAAAGCAAACTTTCAGCTGAAAATACAGTATGCATGTAATGTGTGGTATTATTTATGAGCAGTTTTTGCAGCCTCTCCAGAATACAACAAAAATAAGTTAATAAAATAAAAATGAGACACTCCAGCATACTAAACACTGTGAAGTGAATGAAAAACACAGTGAGGCAACCCAGCATATTGTCCACATAGACCAATCAAGTAATGTTACTTTTTGCTGTATTAAGGTATACTGGGAAGTAAGTCACAGATGTAATATTTGCTAATAGCTCAAAACATTAGTGCTGTGTTAGTTCTTACTAGTTCTTTGTGCACTAATTTTCATCTTCAGTCTTTTTTTTATATTTTCCTAACCATGAGTTGTATTTTGAAGTAAAAAGGAACCTGGTTTCAGGATAAAATGATTTATGTGGACAGTTTAACAGTTCTCTGAGCTCACCTTAAAACTTGGGAGAAATTTAGTGTTTTTAATATTTTTCAAATTAATTATCTTTCAAAACTGAGAAATATCTTTTCTATTGTTATGATTGACAGCTACCAGCTAAGATTACTAGTTTTTATGTTGGGGACTGTTAGAGTGTCCCGGTCATTAAAGCCCACTGAACCTTTTTTTGTAGAACCCAATGGCTTGCTATCCAATTAATCACAAGAAAAAGCTAGAGAAACTCAAAGCAGTTCTGCTAACAATGGTGACTCCCTACATAGCATAAACATCCTTCAGTTACAGTAATAAAACACCTCAATTGGAAAACGTGCTACTCTGTAGTAAAAATTTTGGTCGTTTTAGACAATGGACGGTTAAAAAAACAAAAAAAAGTTTTTTTAATAAAGCAGAAGTTGTAACACAGCAAAAATGAACACAATATTTATTTAACAACATTTTATCATATGGAGAGGAAAACCCAAGGATTGGTACCTCCTGAACCATAGCCTGACAGAATACCACCAGTAGGGTACCACGCGCAAGTGCTTTGAGTGCCAATAGGTAGAAAGGCGTTTCATAAGTGCAGACCATTTACCATTTAATGTACAGGTGCATTGTGCAGCAGGGCTGGTTATCTCTAAAATAAAACAGATTGGTATATTGATAGCATTTTGTATTTAGTTGTTCATTGTGTAGTGACTTTTTGTACATGGGTCTAAAAATCTGAAAACTATGCTGCCTAACCATATAGTCACTTTAGATGGCATAGCTGTGGCCTCCAGTAACACTGTTGCTCTTCTCTTCACTTTTCAATCATCCTATATGGTCAAGGCAGATGGCTGTCCAACCTTAGCCTGACTGTGGTGGAGGTTTCATCCATTAAATTTTTTTTCCTCTCCCCCGTCTCTTGACTTTAACATGTAAAGTGCCTTGACAGGACATTGTTGTGAATTTGTGCAATAAATGAAGTTGAATTGAAGTATGTTTACTTTACTTTTACTCTGCTACAATTCAAAGTAAAATATTGTACTTTTACTTCTCTACATTTAGTTTATGTACAGCTTAAGGTACTAGTTATTTTTTTCAATTGAAGATTTTAAATTCTAAATCTAACTAATAATGTACTATCTTGTTCCCGTCAGGTTTTCAGTCATTACCATATCTTACAAGCCCTGGTCAAACACCATCCCAAACAATTTGCTTCACCTTTTGTATCTAACAGTGTCATTACTTTAAAGATGAAAAATTTACAAAATGTTAACACTGACAAGAGTCAGTGCATTTCACAGTAACTTACCATCTTGATAGTATGTTAGACCAGTGTTATAAATTATACAAAGTATTTGGTAAATAGTTTTTCAGTGACCCTAGCACACTTTTGTTTTGGTGTCTTTATGCGACAGAAGAATATTTGTCAATAAAATGCATATTTTGTTTTATGATACTGTATGAAATTTGGCAGATTGAGGAGACAGTTATTTCATATTTTACTGGTCACACGTTTTTAACCGAAGTTCAATCTCATCTTTATCCATTCACTGATGTGTTTGTGTTATTCCAGAATCAGGTCCCACACCTACAGTAGGGGAGAGAAGACCAAGCCCTTCCAGCACTGACAGCAGACTCTCTCTAGGTCATTTTTATTGGCAACTCTTAGAAATAGACAAAAATGTAAATATTTAGAAATCATAATTGTTTAGGTTTTATTTCTTCTGATTATCAAAGGCTGAGCTTAATTGTAGTGTATAGCATTTTTGATAAAGAACTGGATAATATTTAAAAAGTGAAAGACTAGGTCAGCAGTCTACCTTCCTGACTGTGGTGCAGGAAGTTAGAGTGGTTGTCCACCAATCTCGCAGTTGTTGGTTCAATCCCTGGCTCCTTCGCTCACATGTGAAAGTGTCCTTGAGCAAGACACTGAACCCCAAATTAGTTGTTCCCCAAGAGCATTGGCCAGCTGCATAGCCACTCTCCCATTGGTGTTTGAGTGTGTCTGTGACTGTGAGTGCAAATGGGTGAATAAGAAACAGTGTAAAGCACTGTTAGTGCCAATAGCTAGAAAAGCGCTATATAAGTGCAGACCATATACCATTTAGACTTGTTTTTACAAATTACATCTTTGGTTAATATGAACATTAATTAGTATTAACCTCTAAAATTAAAGATTTATTTTTTTTTAGGTTGTTGACCAACCCGTTCTCATTCCTGAGGTGTTGTACAGTCCCATGCTGACGCTTCCTTTACCCTTTGCATCTGTGATTGATCATCTGAGCTTTCATTTTATTTAACTGGCAACTTTGGCACTTCAGTTCTTGATGCCTAAATCCATGACATAAAATACAAAGAGATAAGGTCTTATTGGGTGGTGGACGGTACAATAAGACACAATTTAGATGGGAGACCGGGGTTCGACTCTAGTGCAAGACATTGTGTGCTTTATTGATGATTGTTTCACTTGGGGCATGTGGTTATATTAAGGAAGCAAGTGTGTTCCTTTTTTTCTGTTTGTAGCATTTTGTTTTAAGGCAGTTTTTCTTCTAACTTAATAAAACCTAAAGTTTGTGTGCCTAACCCAAACCAATGTTGTTTCTTATCGGAACGTTGCGCTTAAGTTATTTTCCACTAACCCTAATGTATAATATATAAAGCACTTCCTGTGGCATCCTAAGTTGACACTCCTGGAGCGTCTAATAGTGCACCAAAGTGCTTTTCGCATCAAGTGTCAGTTTTGTAAGATGCAGTTGTTCCAAGAGCATCGAATAGTGGTGCTCCTGGAGGGTCCAATAGTATTAACAAAGGGTAACTGTGGCTTCAATATGATACGCTGTACAATGGGGCACAATTTGACACCTTAGGAAGTGGTAATATCTGACAATGTGGGATGAGAACATGTTGTGTTGACTTAAAGTTGCTCTTTTAAGTTTTGTAAATCACATTCATAAGCCTTTAGCGCAGGATGTTACTAATACTTAGGGGGAAAAATCAGCCCCAGACAAGATTTTAACAGAACAAAACAGTATTTTACAGTTTTTTTTATAAGGCTGGTTTAAATGATCTGATCTCCTGCAGCACAGACCAAGAGTAGTTATACCACAGCCTCCACCAATACACCATCAAAATCTGCCCAAAATATCGTGTCCTGTAAAGCTTTTCTCAAATCAAAAGCAATGTCAATATAACTGAAAACATATAGCATTTCCCATGGCTTCACAAAAAGTGCCACATAATGTTTTGAATAATGACTGCTTTTCATGTGATGGAGCATCAACAGGAAATGTTTGGTTATCAAAGCAGCTTTACTACCAAAGTGCCAAGTCTTAAACATAGATTTATTACTGTATCAGAGTCTGTGTCCCCTGTGAGTCTGTAAGCAGTCAGATGTGTAAAGTTAGTGTGTGTCAAATTTTCTGTGACCTGCAGAATGTTTCAGTGCCAAGAAAAGAGAGCTAACCCTGTTAGCTTATATCTAACTATTATTCCTGAATCAGTGACTTGTACAATATGGTCCAAATCTGTCTTATGGATAATAACCAGCCATGAGTAAACTGTGGCAGCACCATGTGATTTGTAAAATATAATGTATAAGGTTTTATTAAGTTTTTTTTTTAATATTTACAGTATTTATGCTTCGTACCTGTGGGTCATTTTAGAAAAATAAACAGGGATGTACGTCTATTGTCAAATTTACTCTGAAACATCAAAGGTGATCAAATAATATGGAGATTTGCTTATCTGCTCTGGGTTTAGTGATTTTTTTTAAAGACAGTTTAATTAACTGACCAATTTTAGTCTCATTTATTACTGTATTTTTAATATTTCTATCTATATTTGTATAATAATATCATCAAGGCATGTTAAAACAACAGCTTTCACCAGCTTTGTTGTAGCTTATGCAGTGGTTAAAATATTGTGTTTGAGGTTAACTCAGTAGAGAAATCTAGTAACCTGGGAACAAGTTTAAATGGTAAATGGTCACTTATATAGCTCTTAATCTTAACTGCCAATCACCATGAAGTTTACATACACTGTAATAACCTGCTTACTGGAAATCTGCTTATTCATGCAGCAGAGTAATTTGATTTCTCCTCAACCTCAGATTTATTATAGAAGCGAGGCTCACAGATTTTAACAGCATTGTGAGAAAAACACTGCTTTCTGACTTTTTTTGGCGCTGAGTATTTAGAAAGTGGAGTTGCACAACGCAAACTATCAGATAAAAAGGGTGGTAGAAAGCAACTTACTGAGACATCTACAGGCTACTTTTTTTTCTGACTTTGGGCAAACTTTGATTTAAAAACAATTAAGCGTAACTGCATGTTATTACCTCACCTTTCAGTCAGTAAATGTAAATAGCTACAACCATAACTAAACACTTTCAACTTTTTTGAATATATTGATGTCAACAATAATCTAATCATCATTATTCAAATATTGGTATACAGAAGCACTGATATCAGCACTAATTGATAAAGGTAGTTTACATAGAATGATGTTCTTCCATATCCTGTGTGACAAACCCCGTCTGTATATTAAGTAATATGATGAAAACTAATCTAATGTTTTATTTAATTTGCGCTTCGTTCTTTTCTCAAGAGAAGCGATATAGACAGCTAAATTGAGTGAGCTAGAACTGACCTGGGGTGTGCATGAGGATGAGGAGCAGTAGAGAACAGTAAGAAAAGGCCAGGTGCAAATAAAAAGGTCATAGTTGTTTTAGCCTGAAATCAAACTAAACCCATAATCCAATAAACCATTACTTTTGCTTTCTCTAATCCCAAAGGACCTCATCTGAAACCCATTTCAAGCTATAATCAATAATATAATAATGCTCAATTACGCCAATACAACAAAATATAGTTATGGGGTCACTCCCCTTTTTGTATTGGCTGTGTGTAATTACATCCTAGAAATGCTTTTTAGTATTTTTAGTTTACTACATTGATTTTCAGGTCATGAGGTGACAATAACAAAGAATAGGAAGGGGTAACAGTGGAGGAGGTTGTTCAATAATGCACATTTAAATATGAAATGTCAATAGAGAAAGAAAAAGTAAACTCAAATGAGTAAATGAGTAAATTCTCACGGTGAAGTATTCTATTTTCATGATCATTGGAGCATTACTGGATTAACCACTTAAGGGGTACCGAAAGACAAAAACTCTTTTTCTCTAACACTCCCCTGATGATTCTTAGTCGCTGTAGTTAGTAGCTTGCTGTACTTGCTGTAATTAGATTTTAACATTAGTTACAAGTATGCACAGTGCAATCTAACAAAATCTTTAAGCAATTTCTACTTGTGTTTTAAGTTTAAAATATATGTAGTTTGAAAAAGACATACAATATTTTAGAATTTATAGTAATATAATAATATAATATTGGTAATATAAAACATAAGATATGTAGGCTGCAAGCATGATAATAACACTGTACAGTAAATGGTACTAAAATACAACAGTCCATATTAATGGTGTACGTTATACAAGCACTTAAAGCTGCATTGTAGTTACAACCATCAAAACATCTCAGTATAAATTTTAGAGTGCAGCAAACTGTTTTGGATGCAAGACACATAAAGTTTGAAATTACTCACAATCAGTAAATAGAAGAGGTTTTCTCTGCTTAAGATGCAGCTTAAAAATAGAAAAAAGCTAAAATGCTAAAAAATAGGATGCTACATACTCAACAAATATGCACATGTTAAAAAAATGATATGGCCTCCAGAGCAAACTGCAAAATGTCTTGATTAAAAATTTAAAATGATGTAGTGTAACTAGCAAGGCCAGCCTGCCCCACAACACTACAGAACCTATGTAAGCTCAGCTGTGAATGAACAGCACTTCACCTGAGTTTAGTCTTTGGGGATAGGAGGAGGGGATGCAGGGTTAGACTAACACTATCGCCAGTGCTCACTTTTGAACATCATAAGCAAGGTAGATTTAGTCTGTTCTCCCTCTATTTTGGCTGCTAATGGGAAAATCAAAGGCCTGTGTCACATCTGAAGCCAGAGGGTGAAAGCTGCTAAGTGAATGCAATGCTCCGGATTTCATGCCATGTCTCTTTCTCTCTCTCCACCTCATCAAAACAGACCAGCAGAGAAATTAGTTGTAATTCATTACCTGGGGTCTAATTGGCCTTTTAGTTCCATATCAGACCAGTACTCAATTCATTGTCTCTGATCCAAATGAGTGGTCATGCAGCATCATCGTATCAAAGTATTCTGTTAAGGGAAGGCCTATAGTTGACCTGTTAAATTGTCATCCATCTTTTTTAGATGGATTCTGGGCTCCAGGGAGATGAGTGTAAAGGCAGTGGGGTATGAACTGGTCATATTATCATAGACATGCTCTCACTATCAGCTGAAGATGTCCAACATGTTCACATCTCACACCGTCAGATAATGCCATGAAGGCCTTAAAATGCACCGTTTTTTCAGTCCTTTCGTCATGTTGACTCCACAGGTACCCTTTGGCGTTATTATTTGATGCTCCAGAAGCGCCACTATTTGACACCAAGGCAACAATAGCATCTGACATTGATGCTACAGATACACTTTGGCAGTTTTGCAGACACTCCAGGAGCACCGCCACCATTTGACACTATGGGAATGACTTTATATACACACAAAAACATTTTTAGGGCAGGGAAAACAACTTCAGTGTAAGGTACGTTAAGAGACGTTAGGGTTAGCTACAAAGTGGAAAAGTCCTGTGTCTTGTTGTACCACCTGCGACCGTGTGCACCGTCCTATGAGACTGTCTCACTTTATATATTACATCATTGCTTTAGCCATTGTACTGCGTCAGCATGTAACAAAAAGTACAAAGCGATGTAACCTTTGTCACGTCAGGGTCAGAAAGATGAGTTTCATAACTTAAGTAGTCTATAATATCTGATACCTATAATCCTGTATGGATCACTTCACACATTGCCGAGCTGGTCTGGCTGGCATCTGACCACATAGCTTTGACCATATACAGTAACATAAATGTAAGACATGACTGTTCAACAGCATGACTCCCTCTCAGTCCCAATGACCCATGGCATCCCAGTCCAACTCCCAGGCAACCCTCCACTCTTTCTCCAACAACAGTCTATGTAAACGGATTGCAGTTATATAGCGCTTTTCTACATAATGGCACTTAAAGCGCTTTACACTGCTTCCCATTCACCCATTCACACTCACACACACATACATTAGTGGGGGAGTCATAGCTGGCCAATGCTCACCAGGAGCAACTAAGGTGGGGATTCAGTGCTCATGGACACTTTGGCATGTGAGAGGAGGAGCCAGGGATTGAACCAACAACTGTGAGATTGGTGGACAACCGCTCTACCTTCCTGCGGCACAAATGAAGTATGTGCAGTCAGCTAGGACCAACCTTTTACATGTTCACAATCTGACTGTACAGTATGTTATACATTAGTTCAAGTGACACAGCAGAAACTAAATCTGGACAGTCGGCTGCTGGACACCTTATGGACACTTATGGACAGGTTTTAACATGGATGTAGCTCTGCTGTCTACTTGTGATCCAATCACTCAAAACACATTTTAAATCTAAGTCTAAACAAGGTCGGAGATAATTCTATTGTCCTAGACTGAATGGATGATGTGGCATTTCTGACTTTTTCTCGAGTGGTAAAAGAATTATGTATCTGAACAAACACAATGTGTTTATTTAACAATATTACATTAGAGATGTGAATGAATTAAAATTTGTAATCAAACAAATTAATCACCAATCTACTCAGATTTCAGCAAAGTGCAAGTCTAAGAATGGAGAATACACTGTAGAAATTCAAGTCTCTCTACTTTGACAAAACAGACAATTGTTGATTTAGCATATTCATAGGAATTAGCCAAACTCACTATGGTTAAAGGAACCGCCATAGAAACCAAGTTGGAAATTGGTAAAGTTGCCCTTTTAATGCATATATGGTGGATGGGCAGAGCTGACATTACTGTCATTCTGCATTGTTCTGCTTGTTTGAATTGTGTTTTAATAAATTACTTTTATTATGATTTTTATTTGCAGAGGTCTTTTAAGTGGAAGATTACAGGAACAGATTTCTCAGCCTTCTCCTAGTCTTCTCCTCTTGCCTCTGGCAGCAGGCTCAAACTGCACTATGTGGGTGTGAGCATATTAGGTAGAGTTGTTCTTCTCTCCATTAGACACTGTAAGCATTGGAGAACCTTTAGAACACCACACCACATCTGTAATTTCATAAGTCAGTCAGTGAACTCTTCGACTTACTCACACTTTAGACCTTGCTAAACTTGGGACCTTAGTATTCAGTGGTCATACACATTTGGCATAAAGTCTATAGTACTTTATCATGTTGAGGGCAACAGCACAGATGCCTTTGTACAATTCACTGTGTAAAGACTGCAGATATGCAAAGGACTTACATCTGACTCTAAAACGAATAATTTAACAATATTTCCTCTTAACTTTCTTCTGTTTGACCATTTTGGAATAACATTTGAATTTACAATAATGAACTATACAGCAGTTAGAAAAAAGTAGTTCACAAATGGTTCACAAACATGCAACTTAAAACAGGCAACAAGAAAGTTATAAAGGAAGTGGCATTACAGAAATTTTGAAGAATCTCAACTAGCCTGGAAAAACAGTTTAGGCTGACTAAGAGCCATAGTTCTGTTGAGCCTAGTTTTCCCATAACTCTGAGCAGCAATGACTTCATGACTTTCTTTATGAATAAAATTTTAGCTATTAGAGAAAGAATTTACCATATATTACCCCCAAATATTACAGATATATCTTCACGTACAGCAGTGCTAGAATCATCGATAAGGCCCCAATCCCACCTAGACTGCTTTTTACCCATAGACCTCACTGAGCTAACCTCAGTTATTACCTCATCTAACCTAACAACCTGTCTGCTAGACCCTATTCCAACTAGACTGCTCAAGGAAGCTTAACCCTTAATAGATATGTTTGTATTAGATATCATTAATCTATCTTTATAAACAGGCTATGTACCACAGGCCTATAAGGTAGCTGTAATTAAACCACTAATTAAAAAACCCTGTCTTGACCCAGGTGTTTTAGCCAATTACAGACCAATATCCAATCTCCCGTTAATTTCTAAAATTCTTGAAAAGTAGTTGCAAAACAATTATGTGACCACCTCTACAGGAATAATTTGCATAAAGACTTTCAGTCAGGATTTAGAGTTCATCATAGTACAGAAACAGGATTGGTCCCAGTAGATCTCAGAATGCAGGCCTACTTGTGGTTCCCAGAATTTCCAAAGGTAAAATGGGAGGCAGAGCCTTTAGCTTTCAAGCTCCTCTCTTGTTGAACCAACTCAGTTCAGATTCGGGAAGCAGACACCCTCTCTACTTTTAAGTCTAGGCGTATAATCTTCCTTTTTGATAGCTATATATTACTTATAGTTATGCTGCTAATAGGCTTAAACTGCTGTGGGACACACACCCCCGATGCACTGAGCTCCTTTCCTATTCTTGACCCTGTCTCCTCTGCTCTCACCCCACAATTGTCGCCACTGTATGACATTAACTTTGTGTGTTTTAGTAGTAGTATTTCTCTTTCTCTGTCATCCATTCCTACCCTCAGATGCTCAAACTGTTAGGCCCTGACCCACTGATGCAAGGAGTCATCATGACAGAGCTTGTATTAACAGTGTCAAAAAGATTTGCTGCAATAATTTGCATTAGCGCATTGTTATTTTCTTGACAGCACTGCATTACATATTTTTTATGTGAAGTACCTCAGGGCTTTTTTGTTGACCCTCTGCTTTTCTCCACATGAAAAGTATTTCACATATTGAACAACAACTTTGTCACTGACCTGGCCCAAAATAGACATTGATTTAATGATTTAATTGTAACTCACATGTACTTCTAACAACATAAATTTTTAATACATTCTACTGACATACTTTACAAAATAGCAGAAATAATCACAAAAATAATTATTTTTATGCTTGAGTGCTAAACAAGCAAAAAGCTGAAGTGGATCCTAATTATTTGTATTAGCACCATATCCCTGCTGCAGTGTACTTGAGTGTTCTCAATAGTATATATAACACTACATTTACACGTGTTGTCAACTTGAGGATCAGAATAAAACTCCTTAGAAAAATATTTACGTTTCTCAACCACCTATTCTTGGGTCCTGCTTCGAAAAGCAATCATTGATATTTGAACGAATGACTCACAGGTTCCCTACAGTCCAGTAGCAAAACTGCTCTGGTACCTGCTGAAAAACAAATCTACAGAAGTGATTCAGTTTCATGATAGATGGTACATATAGCTGATAATTTTTTCTCTAATATAACACTCAATTTTCTATTTTACTTTTTGTGTCCCCACCTGCAAGATGTCTTGCATTATTGCATATAGGCCACATTGTAGTTACTGTAAATTTTACATCAATATTATGTTATTTTTAAAGTTATTTATAACTGGAAAACAGGTTTCTCTGAAAGCTCTGTCATCTGAGTTTGAGCTTGAAAACCCAATATGCTAAATAAAAATTCAGTGCACATATGAAAGAGAACCAAATTTAACACAGTGCTACATCTAGCAAATTGACTATGAAATTAAATCAGAATTTTTCATTGACAATGGAGGGTATCAGTATAAAGTATTCTTTATAGTTGTTTAGGAAAATTGTAGAATTGTAAAAGGTCTGGGACAAAAAACACAACTATCCATCTGTGCAAAATGCACTTCAAAGTTCAGCTGATGCCCACAATAACTTCATCAGTCCCTGAATAGTATCTTTGTCAAACTGAATCTAAGCTTTTAGTAGTTTATAACTAGTATAGTCTATGCTTTTCTTCTCAGGTCTAAAATTTGTCTGGTGTAGGCAAATAGTGGCAGTTATCTGTCTCCTCAGAAGGGGATCCCATAATACAATTCTAAAATAATATAAGTAGAACAACCCATAAGAGTCACTTGATGAGTTCACATTAATGGCTATATATTTCACTTTTTACTAGATAGGAATTGCTTCATTTTAAAAGTAAAAACACAAAACAGTGATCTATCACTGCAACAAGGTAAAAAGTTACTACTAGGCAGGTGAGGACAAAAATGACTAAATCTGCTCTGGTAGCTGCTATTAGGCTGCTGTGACATAATTTACCTACCACTGACAATTTACTGTACTTGAGTCTGCTCTAAAATGAATCCTCTCCCTCCTAGAAAAAAAAAAAGTTCACATATTATGCATAATACATGCTTGTTATGCCAGTATAAAGCTGTACTCTGTTTGATTCCAAGTAAGACATTGCTGGAAACTGCTGTCCTTATTTGGGAACTTATGTAATTTTCTAGTGTTGAACTAAATCACATCACATCATATTTCCTGCCTCATGCACAGTCCATCCTGCTTGGATGAGGTACAATATACAGTCAGAGTGAGTCTCCTGCATTTGAATCTGCATTTGAGAAAATTGTTTGATGTGACTTGAACAGCTGCATTAGCCTTACAGTGTATGCTTTACTAGTATTTGAGAACTGCTCATACCCATGGAGAGTTTACTGGAGTCCAATATTGTCAGAAATGGACAATTAGAAAATAGGGGTGTTTTTTATCAGATGCAGAGAAACACCTGGGCAGGATCACAGAGACTTTTTGGCTAGTGAATGCAACTAATGTGCTATCATGTACAAGCAAATAACGTTTCATTATTTATGACTTCATTTCATTATACATTCGGAACACTTACAACATAAAGAACATAAGGCATATTTTTTCCTATTCTGGGGCTGTTATTGAAAAACTAAAACCTATCTTACCTCAGCTACTCCATACTAGAATAAACAGAATTGTGTTTTTCATCTGATCTGTACTGAAACTATCTAGCCATTTTACAGATAGACTAGCCTACTGTAGGAACAATGGCAATAAAGGACGCCTTCACTGATTTTTAACTTGCTTGTTTTGGTTTGAGTTTGGGTATTCCATAAATGCCATGAAACTTCCCATTGACTTTGATCTATTAAAATATCTCTCTACTTCTGCTTGAAAAATGCCCACAGATGACATCACTTGGAGGAAACTTAAGTTCAGTTTATGCTATGTTATAGTCAATCTGCTTTTCAAGAGCTCCTCCAGGTGACATGATCTGAACTGCTAATGATGAAAAACTCCTCCAGGTGATGTCATCTGGAGGATGTTTTCAGCTAGAGCAGAGAAATATTGTAATATAGGGAAGTCAGAGAGGATTTTAAAAGCATCAACGTACATTTACACTACACTAAAGCCATAGAGAGCAAGTTGCCTTTTAATAGTCTAAACTAGCTGTTTAGTTGATTTAGATTAAAATGTCAAGAAGACTTGAACAATATCTTTTAGGGTTTATGTCTCTCTCTCATGTAAATCTTGTGCTTGTCCTTAATTCGTTTATCCTTTTCTCTCCCTTTTCTTCCCATATATATTCTGAAACATACTGCAGTAAAAAGCATATTGCAGCTCTCTTTCAGTTCTCTTGCACACATGCCTCTTTCACTGTCTGAAATTTTTAAGTTCTCTTATTTAAAAATCCAACATCACACACTGCCCAGCACTCAGAGTTAATTAAATTAACAACTTAATATAACGTGAATACACATTAAGTCAGGAGCTAGATTGGAGTTGTTTTCAAGCTACCTTAAACTATAAAGCAACAAAAGTGATACATAGATGGGTTAAAAAAAATATGATGCAAAATAAATAACAATGTGAGGGTCATAATTAAGACATTCTTAGCTGAAGATGTCATATTTGATTTCTGATTACTTCAGTGCCTAATGACAGTGACTCCTGCAGCATGTTGACATCAGCTTGAAGATTGTATTTGTCATAGCATAGCACAAGGGGTTGGTGGATTGATATTTGTGGTAATAGTATATAACAGTTCTGAAGTGTTTCAAGATGTTCAAGAATCAAGTGTTCCCAGACTTTGTAGCATGAACAAGGGCAGGAAGTCTGTTTTTGTGCATTACTAGGTAAAGAACCTCTACAAATACTTACTGAGGTATCAACCTAGTGATGCTGTTATTTGATACTTAAAACATAACTTTCTATTGGTGGTATTAATATTTTTAGAATCACTTTCCCCACCCATATTAGGAAGCTAATTGTGGTGGTGGGGACTATTCTATATTAGTAAAAGTATTTCCGCTGACTTAATAGGAAATAATTACTGAATGACAACAGCAGGCAGGGCTTGTTAAAATGTTGTCAAGGGGTTGAACATGGTCAGGACTTCCTGCTTTCCTCTTAATGCTCATGGTCTGTCAGTCATAGCATGATGACAAGAAAAGCTTTGTATGTGGCTGCTCACCCTGCAGTACAGTGTTTCTTGTCCCATCCTCTCCTCTGCTCTTACTAGAGACTAAACGTTCTGTTTACGCTGACTGCTAGAAATTTGCAAGACTAAACATATTGAATTAACTCCACAGCATTTTTTAGAATGGCTTTACTGGGTGAACCATTAAATTGAGACTTAGAGCCAAATAGATTTTGAATTTTAGCTGAGTCAAACTAGGCTTGTATTGAGGAATGTGCAACTACAGGAGAGATTCTACAGCTCCTATGATGCACCCAACTTCATTAAATCTGGGGCTCATTACTCAAAAAGTAATTTTACTGTATGGGAATATCTGGCAGCAGTTATTCATTACTCATCATTACACTTTTACACCTCTAAGTGTATGTTGTAATTATTACAATTAGAAAAACATCTTTGAACAGTGTCTACAACCACTGTTCTTGCTGTCCCTTAGAATTTATTCATCCATATTTATGTCAAAAATCAGCAGCTAAAATATCAAACTGGTCTTGATATTGTCATTCAGTTATGGAATGTTAATATTACTGCACTTTATATCTCATTTGAGAATTAATAAAAAGAATAGAATGACACTAACAAACATTTTTGTATATTTACATTTACATTTAGTCATTTAGCAGGCGCTTTTATCCAAGGTGACTTACAAAGTGAGGTACTAGGCAAGCAAAAATCCAAGTCAAGGAGAAAACATCATAGTCCTATCAGAAAAGTGTTCACATTTCATGAGATATTGTAAGATTTTGTGAGATTTTGTAACTTTTGGTAAATGGTCTGCACTTCTTCTAGGCACATGTGTCATATAGACATATAATGTTCATCTTCATGGTGAGGGCTGGGTTCTGTGTTCTCTGTGTTCTAAGCAGTAATATTTCAAGTCATTGGGTTTGAGACCTGACAGATGTGCCATACTTTCCCTACACCGTGAGCCCAACATTCAGATAACCAAGCACATCCATCAAACAATATGATGAATTAGTACTAAGACAACTCACTAACTGCACAGATCGCCTCCCATCAGTAGAAACTGATTTGATAAATGTTTGTGCATACACAGAATGTGAGGTGAGGTAAACATACCTGAGCCACAGAAAAGATTTTTAAAAGTTAACCTTACAGACTATTCTGTAACCTAAGGGGGCCTGGTGGTTCAGTGGTAGAGCATTGTGTTGGGATGCAGAAGGCTGTGAGCTTGAATCCCACCTCAACAGGTGTGGCCCCGCCCAGCCACCTAGGACAAACCCTGGTGCCGGTCCCGACCCCAGACATAAATTGGAAGGTTGCGACAGGGAGGGTATCTGGCGTAAAAACACATGTCAAATCAACGTGGGTAACGTGTTCCGCCATGTTGACCCCTGAACCGACAAACCAAAAGCCGTTGGTTTTATGTTCTGTAACCTACGGTACCTTAAAACAGGGGAGATTTGATCACATTTTGTCAACATCACTCTCTTCATCACAAATTTACTTCTGAAGTGGAATCAACAATCAATAAAAGGCCTCATTGCTTCAAAACACAGATCTGAGAATTTTTTTTTTTCACAGCTTGGAGTTTGTGTCAGTATGTTTTTCTATTGTAACTCACAAGCCTTTTTGTTAGGCTTTGAGAATTACATTTTTAATAGCTTTCGATTATAAACATATATTCGGTTGTTTTGGGTTTTTTTGTGAATCTAATCTAATTTTGGTCATTTTGGTATTTGTTGGATGTAATAACAGAACATCTAACCAGTAAGTGGGTGAGAACATTTATTAATGTCTTAGAAATAATAGCTACAATAACATCTAAACTCAAGATCCTTATTTTATCTTTTAATAGAGCTTTGATCACTAACCTCTAACCAGTTGCAAATTAATAAAAATTATTTATTACACATTGTTGAGTTGAATTATTGTGCCTAATGGAATTTTACATACATATCAGTTGAATTTCTGTCCTGTACTGCAGGACACACTGTTATAATGAGAAAAGAGTGATAAATAAACCAAACAGGCTTTGTGTAAGCAGGCAAATAGAGAGCGGTGTCCTGCTTTAAAGGTTATGGTGATTGAGCATTAGCTGACTTAGTAAAAGTAATGTCCCCCCTGTAGCTAATGTCCCCTTGTCTGCTGTGGTGTCTCTATCACCTGCAACATTCATACAGCTTTAGTCAATGCAGCACCGATCTAAATTCAGTCTGTTTTAACAAAGTAGGCTGGCAGTAAACTGGAATATGCAAGTGAGCATGTTTACACTGAAAATTTTAACAACACCCTGCATGGGATTAATTTTTTTCTGCCTAAGGTAGAAAAACATGAATTGATGACACTGGAATGATAAGAAAAGGAAAATAATGCAGAAAATAGCAAACAATAAGGAAGAGTACATCTGATTCCCTGAAAGGATGTGAGTGTTTGAAGTCGAGGGTCAGCCAGATAAGAAGAGTTCAAGTTAATCTGTGGAGAGAGTGTGGAGAATAGAGAGCCAGAGAGAGTGTGATAACCAGACAAGCAGACAGAATGAGCCAGTAAATGAGAAAGAGAGATAAAGGAAGCATAGAATGCACCATCCTTCCTCTTCTCTTCCTTCACTCTCTGAGGGATTACTCTCATTTTGCTGACAATTGACTGACAGCTGTCAGATGCAGACACAAACCCCTTGTGTCAGTTTTTTTCTGCCCTCCCCTGTGCCTGCAAACGATCCAAACCAAAAAAATGGTGAAAATCAATATGGCCACAATCTCTATGGCTGTTCTAAATAATGATGCCCTGTCATTTGCGGTACTGGGGAATTGATAAGGACTCTGATCATTCTATTGCATAATTATAGCAGCCCTTGTGCCAGATAGAAAAAAGGGACAGTAAGGTCTGGGACATTTTCCAAGTTTAAATACTCTTGTCAGCATAGGAGAAGACACATACTGATGGTGCTGACCCAGTGTACCTAATAAACTAATAAGTGAAAATTAATAATTAATTTCAACTACATCAAAGTCACATATGTTCCTTTAATTAAAAATCAAATCTACATAAAATAAAAAACAGGCAGGTTTAACATACACCTATTGTCCATAGCAATTAATGAATAGACAAACTCACTCTAGCTACAAACTACACTGAAGGTGTATGAGAGACTGCGTGCTGCAGGTTGCAGCTCCATATGTGTAGATGCTGAACACTACCCTCTGTTAGAAACAGTGGCATTCAGCTCAGAATCTGTAAAGTGTAAATGAAATGCTAAGACTCAGTTTGCATTCATACTTAGAGTCACTCACACTGCTGAGCCCTTTACCAGTAAGGCAAGGAGTTATTATAACTGAACCTAAATTAATGGAGGAATTTGTATTTATACCACATTCACTACAAGTTGCCAAAGGTTTCCAAAGACAGACAACCATTTACAACTATGGACAACAGAAAGTGACCAATTAACTTAACATGCATGCCTTTAGACAGGAGGAAAGCCATGCAAACACATGAAGAACCTGCAAACTTCTCTCTGAGCTTTGAACCAGTGACTTTCTGTGGTGCCCTTAGTTTATTAAAAATCACACATAATTACCAATCTGTTAACATGTAGTAGCAACTTCTTCAGCCTCACTCATTTCTGCTTTTTGTCATTAGTTTTGCTGGATTAAAATGCTGCTAATAAATCTTGGAATATTGGAATCCTTCTGTTGTTCTTTCACACATATTTGCATCAGAAGTCCCACCTGTGGCCCTAGTCTGACCTGTACTGTAGAATGAAAACTCAATTCCTTGTGACCTTAGAATTCCAATATTAGCTTTCTTCAGTTATCAGTCAGACAGACTAATAAAATGTATTTCTTTATTAATTAAGAATTAAATGTTCTTAATTCTTAAGCATCCTTTATGCTGACATCTTCTGATGTTCACTGCTCTCTCTATCTCTGCTACCATCTACAAGAATGAGGCAAGAATACCACAAAACACATCTTAACCCCCTGGAGTTCCCATTAAACCCAGCATCATCAAATCACATAATGGTTCATTGTAAAAAAAAATATTTGGTAGATTAAGGCAAAATATACCAGCTCTATATTCTATGTTGGTAATAATATTGATTGATAACAGTATCCATACTTTAGTTTCTATCTCTCTCCTGTATGCTGCGGTTTCATCAATGAGGCGACCTCAGTGTCTGTGTCTGTGTAAGTGCCACTGCTTTCAAGTGCTGCTCCTGTCACAGCGCAGAGCAGCCACACTTTGCTCCTCATCCCTGCTCCCATATTTTAATCTTATATCAGATAACATTTTTTTTGGTTAGTGTGAATTAGAAAAGATGAGACATTTGTTCAAAATCCTAAAACTTTCTATGTTTCTGCAAGGACCTCTAGTGGCCATGCAAATTAAAATGCTCATCTGTTCTTTCATGGAAGTAAAAGTTCACTGTAATGATACAGAGCTTCACTCGTCTTATGGAGTAAATCAGGGAGGAAATGTGGTCGACAGAGAGTTTAACTCGGACAACTGTTTACAAACTGCTTCAGTCAATTTGTTAAAAAACAAAGAAAAAACTAAATTAACCCAAATTTTGAAGTGTATATTATGGCGATGGGTGATTAGAAAACATTCCAATTAAGATCATATGTCTAGTTTGTGGATAGCTTAACGACAAAGACTATAATTAGAAAAATCTGAAAATGCTCTTATGGTCGCTCTCCAAATAGGTGACATTTGGAGAACAAGACTATTTAATTTCTAGTTTACTTTTGTTTTTAGATTTACAAATACATTTTGACAGGTTATTGGAGAGATAATGTGTCTAATATCACTAAACCTAACATAAGTGTCAGCCCAGCAAGCATAATGTTTTTCTCAGGAAACTGACTTTGAATTAAGAAAACCTTCTCAAACTGCCTTCAGAGGAGTTAATAGTAAAATGAGTCACAAGCAGCTATACAGGGGCAATGTTGGGTTTTTGACTGCAGCTTTTACATGAGTAAATTTTTATATTTCAATGTACTAATTTCTTTGTCCAATATTGTTAACTTTTGTGTGAGTTAAAACTCTGGGTTGGAGATTGTTCATCGCTCATTGATTTTTTCTAAGTCATTCACATGTCTCTGGAGTGTGGTGACAGTGCCCACATGGCTAGTCACTGTAACATAACAGGATGGGAGGATCTAAAGGAGAAGATAACGGACATGGCTGGTAATTCCCATCAGCAGGCGCTGTGACTATTGGCCTGTGCAGCTGATGTGGGCTTCAATGGCAGATCCATCACTGCCAATGCAGCAGAGGGAAGCATCACTGAACTCCTCACCACCTCCTTTCCTTTTGCATTACCACTATTTCCATTACCTTCTCCCACTGCCTCCCTGTGGGGTGCAGCACCGCAGCTTGCATTGTTTCACTGGTAAGGTTAGAAAGGTTAAAAAGCAAACTAATCTATCAACCATAAAAAACATACCACATTAATATTAACAATTAATATTGCATATTGTATAATGGTACATACAGCATCGTACTACTAATATAGTCTGAATTTTCAAGTTAATTCAATTCAACTTTATGTCTATAGCGCCAATTCACAACAAAGTCATCTCAAGGCACTTTACAGAATAGAGTCAAGACTAAAAAGATGTATAGAGAGAACCCAACAAATTCCCCCTGAGCAAGCCCTAGGCAACAGTGGAGAGGAAGATAATTTGTTTGGTCAGATAATTTATATTTAGACAAACAAACCCAACAATAGAAAGACCATTGTTGTTACAGATATTCTGATTACAGATAATTTCACTTCCTTTACAGTCTTTTAATCAATGTATTAATTATGTGCTTGAAGTTTGACAAAGCTTCCTATGAACATATTTGAAAATGCCTTAAATATTACGTTTTTGAGTTCACATGTGTACTTTGCTTGCAAAGATGATTATTTTTTTTAAAAGCCGTTGTGGTGTTAAATAACAATCAAAAAATGACAAAAATGACTTAAAATATATGTCATATACAATACACTATACCAGAGCAGACACAGGTGCAGGAAATTCGATATTGTCGTGAATGGTCATAATACCAGATAAGTCACTTAAAGATTGTTGAATTACTGTAGCTAATGCAAATGCAAATACCAGAGGTGGAGAGGTCAGCTATATCAATTTAGATGTGACGAGCTGAAAACACTACAGACATAACTACCTGTAGATATAAGGAAGGTTGAATTAGGTTATATAGTTGTTTCCTGTCTTTTCTCTCCCAGGGTGGCTTTATAGTGCTGCAAAGTGCTACATGCTTCAACAAAAAAGGATTACTCTATGCAAAGAAGGACTTGAGGGGACTGAAGCTTCCCTCAGGATAAAACCTGGGGCACAAGTAGGGCTGAATTTTCTGACAACAATGCCCTCCAACATTCAGCTTCAGCTCTGACCTATGAACTGTGAATGCAATTGAGAATCTGGAACAGCGCATGAAGGAGAGAGACGAGGCTGTGGTCATTAATCACAAGACGCCCACTGCCCTAAACACACACACACGCACACAAACACACACACACTTACTCAGACTCTAAAGTCAATCTTGGCAGTTATATTTAAGGGACATTCTTCTTAATTAACAGTACCTCCTTTAAAGAGCCAACTTTGAGGCAGATTTCCTTAATTTACCCCCCTCTGGATTTAAAGAGTCATCCCTGTGAAGATGCATGCAGAAGAGAAAGAAGGGGAGATTTTAAACATTAAAATAGGTGATATTATTATTGACTTTAATGCCAAACACCAAGGTCAAATGTTTGGGCTGTTTATGGGAACATGCACCTGTCTGGGGAGGCTAAGCTTCAATCACACAGCTCAAGACTCACAGACAGAGGTTAGAGTTCATTTAGTATAAGGTGCCACAACAGGACTGAGTCACCTTGACATGTCAATTTCAAAGTTGTAAACCATCAATCTGCTGGGCTAGACATACAGTAACCCTGGAGGTCAAACCTCAGCTGCATACAAGCAACCTCACTTTCAATTATATTTCAATTTCAGACACACTTTTACATTTTTTAAATGCTCTCTCTTAGTTGGTTTCTTCATTGTCTTAAAAGTTTGGCTGTGTGTAATCTCAATCTGCAGTTGGACACACAGCGACAAGAAAGGTCAAAGCTCAGCAGCAGCAAGCTCACTTTGAATTAAAATTCAATTTCAGACACATTTTCAGATTTTTTTGAAAATAAAGAAATTTGGCCATGCATAATCTAAAAACTGAATTTCTTTGTTAGTTCTACACGGACATCCAGACAATTACGTAATTGGTCAGTCAATTAATGAAATATTGTCATGCTCTTAGTTGTTTTCCTAGCAACAATTCCACACATCAGGTTCCAGCTTCTCATATACGAGGATTTTATTCTATTACCTATTTAATAAAATAACACTAGGAAAGCACTATTTTTTATACTACACAGGTGATTCAAAGGACAGGCAGGTAGCCTCCTGACTTGATGACTCATTTTTTCACTTTCTTAATTCCTTGTATCTGTAGATATCATACTCAGGATCAAACAAGAATGAAACAATGGGAAAAAAGAGAAAAAGTATTTCAGACAAACCTATGGCTTGTGTGTTACCGTGAGCTCTTTAAGATATTATTGGACACTTTTACTGATTTTGCAAGTCAGTTCAAGTTAATACTATGTCTATATAAGATATGTTTGCATTGATCTAATCTTCATTTTCCTGGAAACAAATCATCTATATCACCACAAAGACTTAATGGTTAACAAGAGTTGTGTAACTGGACTGAGCTCAGACTAGTGAGATGGTAGCTATGGAATTTTGCTATTGTCTGAGCTCTTTTGTACTTGGCTCTCTCCAGGAGCAGGGTTTGAATAGCTCTAATGTGACACCTCCACGCAGCTTAAAGATAAGTAGCACAAAGATTGACCAACAAAGAGCAGCTAAGAGAAATGTTCACTTAGTCAACATTTATGCTAAAAAAACATAACTTTATACTCACCAGGATTCCTATTTCATGCCCATACAATGAGCTTGTCCAAATGCATGTAGTCGTGTGTGTGTGTATGTGTGTGTTTTGAGTTGCACAGCATGCAGTCATATAATTGAATTAATACTGACCTGCTCTTGATTTCAGCTTCAAACAGCTCGGTAAAAACATATTGCTTTTTTATATCATGAGCTAATTTACAGGTCTGTGGACTTAGGAGGGGTGTAGTGAGATGGGGCTTGAGGAGGAGATCAGGGGTAAGGGGGTTTACACTGTGTGAGCTGTGCTGTAGTATCTCAGTGGGGCTTTCTTTCCTTCCCACAGTGCAGACTGCTTGACACTGCAGGCCCCATTTGCACTGTTTGATAATCGCACTTTAATGTGACTGCTACAACTGCTGCCAGTGGGACCACTGCATCTGTTACTCCCAGGGGAGATAGAAAGAAGGAGGGAGCTTGGGCATGGTATTTTTTGGTGGGAGGCAGCAGCCATTGAGCCACCACCGCCTGGTTTTATGTCATGATGCTACACTGAGACCCAAGAGAGAAGCAAATCTCCTATTTCTAAAAATTATATTAGCAGTGTCAACAAGGCTCAAATTCCTAAATTCCTGCTGTAGTCAAAATATCTGACAGTAGCTTTGAAATAGACCACACTGATGAGATGAAATCTGTGTTATTATAACATTAGTCACTGCTGCAGGTGATGGTGGAAATTTGTTTAATAAAATAATAATGTTGGAGCAGAAAAAACAGTTAAAAGAAATGCAATTTCACTGGTTGTACTGTATAACCTCATACAACTATGGATAAGGCGCAAATAAGAAAATGAGAATATATATGTACAACAACAAATACTTTTAACCATAGATAATCACTCTTTAAAAGGCTTTGTCTAGTCTAACATTCCTGACACCATCATTGTTGTTATATAAATTATTGTTACTATGTAGTATTGTCAAAACCACGACAAAACATTGTTATTATCACAAGTATAATTTGTAGAACATTTGCTGAGATAGTTAGGTGAGGAAAATCATTTAAAGCATGCTACTGCAAAATAAAATGAACCTGAAAAAAATACTATAGCCTAGTATTAGAGATTACAGGGCTACAAAGATGTCTGGAGTTTAAAACAGAATCGAAATGAACAAAACAGCGTGTACAATATTAAAGTAATGTTTTGACAAAAATCATGATAATGCAGAAGGGAAATTTGCTGTCCAGGAATAATAAAAGCATTTTAATTAAATACTGAACCCATAGAAATTGGTCTGGCTCTGTCTTATACTGCCTGCTGTATAGCAGTCCACCTGCACCGTGCTGTTATCGGGTCAAGGCACGGCTCTCAGACAAGAAGCTTAAGAAGAGACAAGAGCCTTTAACACGAAATAAAACCATCAAAGTTCAGCTCTAATCCCCGCTGCTGTAGATAAGGCTTACTGTTAACGGGCTGCACAATAAGCTCGGTTTACTCTTGGCAGGATGGCTTTGTGTGTGCTTTTTTTCAGCTACGCAATTCAGTGCAAGCAATGCGACGAACAGGATTTGTTGTGAGAGGCGATTGGATTTTTCTCACCAGTGTGCCGTATTTAAAAAAACACACCTTTCCGTTAATAAAACGGGTTATATACAATAATATCACAGTTGAATTCTAAATTTATTAATGCAATCTAGGTTCATAAATAAAATCAAAAAGAGCACAGGGATATCTGAGGAAATATTTCAAGAAGAATATATGACACACATATTATATATATATATATATATATATATATATATATATATATAAAATATGTGCGTCTCTGTGTGTGTGTGTGTTCGTATGTGTGTATGGTTTCAGTACCCTGGAGAGCTCAACATTCACCAAGTTTGTGATTTACTTTGTCTTTGTTTTTTTTATACACACTAACTATAAACTACAAAGATCTAATAAAAGCTTAAATAAATAAAAAATCAAATATCAGTGTATATATTAACTCTAATTGATACAATGGCATTAGCACTTATATTCATTTTTTTATATTCAAGTGTACAGTAACTTTAAAATGATTACACCTGTTGGCAATGGGCTAGAAAATCTATAAGGTGATTCTGGAAAATAGGAAAGAATAATAAAATATCTATCGTTTTAAAAAGGCAAATAAAGTATAGAATTTAATGAATGTTCATCTACAACTAAAATTACAAAAGACCAGGATTTGGGCTTACTCTGTTTTCAGGCAGGTTTTGACAAAAAGAGGGATAATTTAAAAGGTTTAAAATAATCAATTTTCTTTGTATCTCTCCTTTTTTTACTAATCTGTGTCAGACGGAAAGATCCGTCTTCGTCTTGTTGTGTGTGTGTATAATACAGCTGAGAGTAAGGGCACAGAAAAGTTATTCTGTCTTGAAAACTACACTTGTATAGAACTGCTGGAATTAAATAGTTACTTAATACAACCAATACATGATCAAGTTATATATAATGAAGCAGAAGTTAATCGTGGTGATAAACTTTATTTTAATGGATGACATTGCATACAAGTAACTGCATCGGAAAAGTACATTTACTAAGTACATTTACTAAAACTTATTTCGTCGTTCCTGATTAATTAAACAATAAAAATATGTCCCATTGTGCTGTGACTCGTCTCACGCCTTCACGCAACTGTCTACCTGCGTGTGTACTGTAACTGTCCGACAGTCCCTATTGAGTTTTGGTCGGTTGGCGCCCCCTTGAGATAATTGTACTGCCTCTCCAGGCTACAGATCGCTGCTGGCATCTGCTTAGTATTTAAACAAGAAATATTTTTTATATACATACAATTTATATATACAAATATATATTTTACAAACATATATTTGTAATAAATAAAATATACTCATTACACAACGCCTTTCTGAAGATTTCTTATAAGCATGATGCTGTCAGCATTGTACTAACAGAAAAGCCCACCTGGGCAAGACACCTTTTTTAACTTCTTTACAAAAAGGTGACTAGATGAAGTTTGAATTTCTCTGTTACGTACCTCACATTTTATGAAGCCCATAACTGTTATTTACTTATGATGAGCGAACTTTCTGTCAGAATAAAATGAGCTGGAGAGAAAGTTCAGCTACAAGTAAAGCTTAGCGGGCTTAGAGAGCGAGCTGAACTTACCAGGCAAAGTGCATGCATCAGGAGAAACACGGCGCACCAACACGTCACCTGCATCCTCCCGGAGCTCAAACGTCCACTAATTTCCCTCGGCTGGTAGTGGCGGCTTTGCCGAACATAAATCCAGCTGGTATCCGCCTCACAGCACGGTCAAGCCCCTCAGCAGCCCAGGGGAAAAGGACACAAGGCACCCCATGACCGCAGACCAGAGCTTGGAGTTGAAAACTGGGAGGACGAAATAGCCTATTATACTGATTCTGCTGCAGGTGGGAGGGAGATCGAGAAAGGTCAGGGTAACTCAACAGTTACTTAAGAGTTAATCCAATTGCATTGAGCGTCAGGGTCATAGCTGTAAGCAGGTTCAGATCCTGGTTGTCTTTCAACTGGCGCGCGCAACGGTCGGAGCGCTCTGATCTGAAGGGAACGGGGCTGTCCGCTTTATAACGTGCGCCTACAACACAACCAGGGAGACTCTCACTCTGTGGGGGAGGGACGAGGTTACGAGGGAGAAAAAAGGCAGGTAAAGACTAATAAACGTGAGGAAATTGATCCGGGACGAACCAGGATGCAGAAACCTTTTCTCTTTGCTTTGCTTTTCTTTTAAAGATATGGGTTTCACGTTAGTTGCCGGGATGTGCGTTTGATAGGTATGTGCGAGTTGGTATTCAGAACTTCGTTGCAAACAACTCCACGCACTCCCTTCATTTATCTAGCTCCAAACCAAAGAGCTTCAAACCTGAACAAACACCACACAATTCCCCAAATGTTTATTGTTTTCACGACTTGAGTAAGGTGATTTGAAGGAAACCATTTGAATATACAATTTTAAAACTCTGCACACTGTATCGCCTGGACTGCAATATATTAGGATGGAATTATGGTATTTAAAATACATTATTTTTATTATGTCTTCTTCATACACCTGATGAAGAGACTGAATGACTGTGAATTAATAAACATTAAAATCCAGGCAAGACAGCGTGCAGGACCTTTTTCCATTTCACATCGTTTAATCGACTATTTATTGCATTTTCCCCTGATTTATCTGGCAAAGCTATTTACTGTTGTTACTTACTTTTCTGGAGTCTACAATTCCTGCCGTTTTAAATTGTATGAATTGGCACAAGGGATTCGTAGGAATTGACCTATACTGGATTTGGTGCATCCTCACATTACATGTAATTTGTGTTATGAAGTTCTGATCCTCACCACCAGTAAGCACAGGTGCCAAAATATTTAAACTAAAATATTTCAAGAACAACACACATTGCTTGCACACTGATAGCTACTAAATGCAAATCAAGGATATGTACTATTTAAGTATATCAACTACATATTAGAGACATTAAGGACCGATTCTGACACAAGGCTTGGCACTAAAACAGGGTCTCAAGATTGCCTCAAAAGACCACCTTTAAGCTCTGCTCTTTTTAATAGTACAGTATGCAAAAAATAAAAGTTTAATCAATCTAATTACTGCAAAGAAATTGCCAGAAAATATTTGTTTTGATGACATCTAAGCCATTTCCATTTCTTCAAGCTCTTCAGTGTAGTTATTTTGTCACACAGTGGAGCTGTCTAATTGTAAATTCCAAATTCCACAGAAAATTGTGTATGTATTTTTGAAGTACACATGTCTTGTTGGTCTGTTTACAGATACTGCAGACTTTGCTGTGACTTTGCTGTGAAATTCCGAATTTTGCTGTGATGACTTCGTTTGAGGTTAAGGTTTAGGTTAAGGTTAAGGTAAGGGATAGGTAAGTACTGTTATAGTCAAGGTTAAAACAAGTGTAAAGTCCGCACATGAGATGAAAGCAAACGTGTGTGTGGTGTGTGTGATTGCTTGCCAAGCCAGCAAAGGCAGGACAAGGTGACTGAAGACTGCTCGGACGCTGAGTATGTGTTTCTTGGTTGGGGTTAGATATATAGGATCCTTTTTGTCAGAGAGCAGAAGGGGTGGGGAGGTGAGCAGAAAAGAAAATACACGGGGCTGTGCTTTAATAAATCCCCAGCAGTCTCATTGCTACAACATTGCAGTGGTATGGCATTGCCACCATAACTCAGACAACAGAGCTGATGGGATCTTGCTTCAAATGGCTGAGATAGCCTTCATAGGCCCAACATGGCATGCAATGGCAAAGCGGGCAGAGATAAATCATGAGGGGCTGGTTGACTTCTTTTATGTCTGTAATGAAACAAAATCTGGTATACAGTGAGGGGTTACAATTCATTATTAACTCAACACTCCCTCCTTATGGATCAAAAATGCATAATACATTTTTTGCAAACTTTAAAAAAAAATGTAAACTTGAATCCTCTGTGTTCTAGGCCAAGATTTGGGCCACAAAATCATCTAGCATCACTGTTTAGCATAACTAGCATAACTATTACAATAGTTTTGAGACTTTGACTTTGATTTTGTTTATCCACCTACCAGCCCTTCACTGCATCTGCTAATTTATATAGATTATAGGGTTTTTTGTTAATTAAACACTCAAATGGGTACCATTGTATCACATTTTTTGGGCATATACTTTAATGTGAGACATTGCCAAGACCATATGAACAAGAAAACATAATGAAAAAAGGTCACTGAGTAATATTTTTACAACTTTGCACATTCCAAATTATACAACACTGATGAAATAATGAAACATGGAACCATATATATATACATATAAACACACACACACACACACACACACACACACATATATATATATATATATATAGGGTGGGTGTGTTTGTGTGTGTGTGTGTGTGTGTGTATATGTATATATATGTATATATATACATATATATACATATATATACACATATATATACATATACACACACACACACACACACACACACACACACACAAACACAAACACACACACCCTATATATATATATATATATATATATATATATATATATAGTTAGGTTGTATGTATAGTTAGGTTATAGGTTGTCTGTCTCTGTATGTCTCTGTGGCCCTGCAATAGACTGGTGATCTGTCCAGGGTGGACCCTGCCTCTCGCCTGATGACAGCTGAGATAGTCTCCAGGCCTCCTACAACCCACATAGGATGAGTGGTGACAGATAATGGATGGATGGATGGACTTCAGCTGCATTCACTTGTGCATGTTTTGTTAGTCTTATTATCTGAAATGATAAGTGATTCAGTCAGTACCAAGATTTTATTGTGGCTGTAAGCGTCACTGTTTTTAAAATTTTTCCTTTTTTAGTACTAGTGATCTCAGTCGACTTCAAGGATGTCGCAAATAATGATTTTATTTCCTCAACAAAACTCAGATTAGCTAATTGTTTCTCCAACTGGCAGAAACATCTGTCAGTGGAGAACAAAGAAAAGACCAGACCTGTTTGCTATTGTTGACCTAGTTGAAGACACACTTAATATTTACTGTAAATCTGAATATGTTCACTTGAAAAAAGTTTGGAAATTGGTCGCCTCAGTTTTACAAAACAAACTTAACCAAGCCAAATTTAAGTTGCTACTCAATTGAAAGTTAATATAACTTGTAAACTAAAATAATAAATTCTAAGTAAGATTTCTAAAATCTAAACCTGTAGTTCTTATGATCATTTTTTCTAAGTAGTATTACTTTGCAATTTATTACAAAAGTTAGTACAAAGACTCTATCATTGTCCCACAAACAGCATTAAATTAATGCTGAGGGTAGGCACCACCCTTTATCATCGTCAACAATTTCCATCATGAATGTCTTCTTTAAACTGCAAAAGTGCGTCTCAAAGAACGCATGCTAGGAAGACTGCTTGTTTTATTTCTTTAAAACTTTATTTCATCAGCCACTGAAAACATAAAAACAAGTGTTTATAAGTTTTAAAAATAAAACATAGTAATCTAAATCAATTTAGCTTCAAAATATAACATATATAAAAATATTAGTTGAGCTGATATTTTAAAGTGTGCTGAGAGGAAGATGCCTTTAATGAGATGCAAACCAACAACATGAAAAATAATAAATGTGACAATGTGTTTCAATGGTTTTGGTCAGAGTAAATTTAAGTTTAGGTCAAAGATATTAGCAAAGCCAGTGATCCCTTCAGTAATGTATACTGTGGTGCAGGAGGTAGAGCGGTCATCCCAGGGTTGTTGGTTTGATCCCTGGCTTCTCCTGTCACATGTAGAAGTGTCCTTGAACAAGACAGTGAATCCCAAGTCAATTGCTCCAGGTGAGTGCAGGCCAGCTGCATAGCAGCTCCTCCATTGGCGTGTGAGTGTGTGGGTGATTGTAAGTGCGAATGGTTGAATGAGAAGTAGTGTAAAGTGCTTTGGGTACCTAACACTAACCCAAGGTAGAACAGTGTTATATAAGAGCAGACCATTTACCATTTGCTGTACCCCAGATAGTTAACTTCACCTTTTTGTAAAAATCTAGTAAACTTGCTTACTTTTTTCTATCAAGGTTTATGATATGCATTTACAGTGTCTTTTGAGTCTAGAACCAGATTATTATAATTTTATAATAATATTCCTACGTACAGTATGTGTACATGGGAATATTATATATACATATATATTAATAAATATGTTATTATTTTGTTAAGGGAATCTTTGTAACTCTGGAGAAACATTTGAATCAAACAGATAATAATAATTTATTATTTTAATCTGTTTGAAAAATGTGGAGCAAATTGTGGGGTTCGATAACTTGCTGGGTTAGTGCAGACATGTAGCCTCAGGAAACCAGGAACTGAACCACTGCCCCTGTGGTTGTGAATGATTGCTCTACCAGATGAGGTACAACTGCCCCAGTTTACCACTTTAGCACCTTTCTAGTGGTACAGTGAGCACCATCCACCACAATGACCACACACCAGAAATGAACACAATGTGTCCATTTTCACGTAAGCTATGCTCTCTTTGTTAATGTCCACCACAGTCAGAGCTGTGGGCCAGTTTGCAGCAGCAGAACACAGAAGGTTACTGTGAAAATAAAAAGCAGGCAAATTTTTACCGTCATTTTTCAAAACATTACAGTTACACTATGTGAATTTTCTACTTTGGCTGGGCTTCCCTCTGATTGTGAGTGCGAATGGGTGATTGAGAACACTGCTTCTATAAGCACTTTGAGTACCAATAGGTACAAAAGTGCTCGATAAGTGCAGAACCATTTAGTCATCTGTTCTTATTCTACTCTTTGTCACATTTGCCTACATTCGTTGACACTAGGCCAAACTTTAAATGAGAGGTTTTGTTAGATTGTCACAGTTATGAACACAGTCTCACACTCTCACTGTCTTTCTGTAAACTTCAGGAATGCTGTACGAAACCAAACCTAGTTTATCCATTTACCCATATAATTACTAGATTGGGTTGGTTTTCATTCTCAACAGCCCACCAGCCTACAAAGTGGTATGTGACTACATGTGTCCCCATACATAAGACTTTTAAAAATGTCTGTGTATGTGAAGTATTTTTGCATGTTCAGCATAATTCCATTATTGTTTTAAGGAAATTTAATAATAGTGTTGAAAATTGATACAGTCTACATGCTACTTTCAGTGTAATCATATAATGTGAAAAGTGGTGTAACTATAACCAGAACAAGGGCCTTGCATGGGCCTGGAACATGCCAATGATCCATGCACTAGCACTAGCACTAGCATCACACTAGCATGAGCTTGTTTCTTTGGTGATAGTATTGGCTGGATGGTCAAAGGGAAGCCCAGAGAAATGACTTCTTTCTCAACCTCTTTCTAACACACACTAATATGAATATAATAAGCAAGTTTATAAAGACCAAAAAGAACGTAAAAGCGGAAAAGTGGAAAATTCACATTTGAAAAAATTAAAAGTTGTAGCTCAATCATTTACAAACCAGAGGGGCAGTGGTTCTCAAAGCTACATGTCTGCACTAACCCTGCAAGTCATTGAGTTTCTTGAGTTTATTATTTTAATCTGTTTGATTCAAAAGTTTCTCCAAAGTTACAAAAATTTCACTTAACATCAGTAAAACGCAGACAGAAATGAGCTGCTGAGTTGTCCCTGAATAATAACCATTCACAAGTGTTAGGTGAACACAGCCGGGGCCTGCTGGCCATTACAAAAAGGAGAGAAATAGAACATTTCTTACTTCTCAACCAAACACCTGCTCTTCTTCCTCTTTTCAGCACCACATCATCTCTTATTGATAGAGTATAATCAGGAGGTCAAGTTGCCAATTTTTCAAACATACCTTTTGGTGCCCATTCATTGCTGGGAGAGAAAATTATAGGGTAGCCTCTTCCTAATAGCTTACCATCGAGTTGCGGAGAGGAGTGGCAAGAGATAAAGACAAGAGAGAGGAAGAGGATGATTGCCCAGCTGAGTGATGCTGGCGTCCGGTAGCATGAATATGTTCGGCTGGCTGAGCTCCATAGACGATTGTGAAGGCAGATGTTACTGTGGGCCCTCAGGCATGACCGTGATGCAGTAGCAGCAGGTTTGCAGTGGCTGCTGCCCAACCAGCTGCCATCTTAAGTGTCACTTCACATCCGAGGAAAGGAATAGGAGTCAAACTGGGCTTGACCAAAAGGGCCATAGTATTGCCTCATGCCATGTGTGGCAACAAAGGGCTCACTGGTCTCCAGTCACGGTCGAGAATGCCAATGCATTTCAGGGCGATGTAGAGGGTGGGCAGGCTGAGGCGGAGCTGACAGAGACAAATAGCTGAGCAGAGTGTTGGTCACAGGATGCAGCTGCTGCACATCAATTGCTTCCTCATCACAATTAGAATGACTGCCGGCTTTAGCTTCAAGTAGCTGAGATAGAAACTCAAGTTTCCATTTGGCTCATTGAAGGGTGTTGAATACAGACAATAAAGTAACGGACAACCAGAGATTAGAGACTTTTCAATAAAAACTTTGAGAAGTAACTTTGCTAAAGTAGAATGCCTTCTTTCTTTATGCTGGTAAAGACATTCCATGTTAGAGAATCTGCAGTAAAATGTAGTCAAGTTTTTGCAAATGGGAAATGAAGTAAAAGAATAAATCAGGGGTGTTAAAACTTGGGTCCTAATACTGTGGTTTTGGTCATTCTCTCTTCTGCTTATGTTAACATCGTATTCACCAAGTTTACTCCTGAGATTTGGAAATGCAATACCTGTCCATTATTCCAAGAATTTAAATTTATGTCAAATGCCATTTTCAGTTCCTCCTGTCCTTTATGTCCTTGATGGTAGTAGTTGTGTTTCGAGTGTGTTCAGCTTTCATAAGGGTGACTACAATTATCTTGCATTGTCCTTACTTACATGCCATGTTTATATGTTGTAAAAAAGAATCATGAAATGAAAGTAGCAACAGTATTCAACAGTATTCAACTGTAGGATTCACCAGAATTTAGAAATGAAACTATGGTCATTGTAAACTATGATGTTTATTTTTGATGTTTTTGATATTTGTGTCTTGTTTTAAATAATCAAAAACTTGGTGAACAATAGCAAGCTTTTCCCCCCCAAAACTACAGCTTTTACAAAAAAGGGCTACATATATATAGCCCTTGGACATCATCAACGTAATTGAGATACATTAGCAATCAGCTGGCTCATTTGCTGACCCAAGTCCAGCAAATGAGTGAGACACTAAACCCCAACTTATTTGCTTCCAGTGAGGGCAGGCCAGCTGCATAGCAACTCCCCCAAAGGTGTATGAGTGTGTGTGTGATTGTGAGTGCGAATGGATGAATGAGAAGCATATATAAGTAAAGAGCATTTACCATTAAAGACTTTAGTATTTGAAGACCTCTTTCTGAAAGCTTTTTTAAAGCCAAATTAGCTTTAGTTGACTAAAGCATTGATTTTCTGTTAGAAGAACATTAGCAGTTTACAGTAGACATCATTTATGTTATGGTCTTGGAGCAATACACCTTAGAAACATACAATGGTGTGTAGATTATCTTTGGTGTTTGAGTAACCTCGATAAAAATTGTTTTGGCAGATTTAATGTTTCCGAGGGTGCTGCAAGTCACCTGTTTAACTTTGCGCAGCAACTGGTAAGACTTTTTCTTAGTAGTTGGACATTTGTTGGAAGGCAGAGACAAGATTACATAAAGTGCTGATCAAATGAAAAAACAAAAACCATGTTGCCTGTTTTACTTGCCAACATCCGATCATATCCAGGGGCTCTGATGATAAAGGCAAATATATAACATCTACAGGACAACAGTTTAACCGATGAAATAATTAGACCTAATAGTCATAACAGAATCCATGGCTTCTTGATCCATCCATAGTTGCTAAAAATGTGGTAAAATAACCGAATAATGCAGAATATCAAAGTTTCACACCAATATAAGTTGCTTAAGCTTAGCATATTTACAGTTTATGTGTTTTCTGTATCCATTTCTCATGACAGAAATTAATTTGCAATGGCTCACTTCTCTCCACTAAGGACCGTTTTGTCTCTTAGAGAATTGTGAGTTTTACACAAGCTATAAATTTAGTTCTTGAAAAAAGGATACAGATTATTGTCGCACCCTCTTAAAAGCTGTCAACCCTCTCAGTAATAGAATTGAAGCAAAATTAGTTGCATGTGTTAAGTTATAAAATAAATCTTAATATGAGTGCGTCATTTGAGCTATATTCTGATCAAGTATGGTGCACACCTTTAGTAGTATTTTACTGACATCTGGTGGTGGAATATTTTATAACAAACGTAAGGACTAGTTCTTGGTAGGTGGTTAACTTAAAAAGCAACTGCATATACAATTTAACTATTTATAAATAAACTGTTAATTAATCTGTAAACTTTCTTTTAAACTTTAAACCTCATAAAACCTTATAGGACACCTTCCCTGATTTTGAACTTGCATCTTTTAGTTCTAGTTTGGGTAGTACATGTACATAAATGCCATTAAACATCCCTTTGACATACCTATATTACAATATCTCTCTACTTACTGCAAGCACACTTATCCTTATTGGTCACAGAAAGATCACTTTATCAAGCCATTTTCAATGTGCAGATGTGACAGAGAAATTCAGAAAATGTGACCTTTAATACTTTAAGGTCAGTGGTGCCAGCATAGAGTCTAAAGACTGTTCTGTCTTGTTTGTTGTCCATGTTTGGTTGGCTGTGTTTTCCTTGTGTTCCAGGAAGTCAGTGGGTGGAGCAGAGTTTTAGGCATGCAATACAAATGTGTTAATTGGGTTGAGATTCCTATAACAGAGGCCTTAATGTTCTGCTCACAGGCTTCCCCTGAGCCTCTCCGCTGAGTCCTCTTTTTGTCTTGTCTACATTTAGACACACTCTTACACTTCCCATGCATAACTGCATATAACACTGACTTGCTCACAAACAGAATTTTAATCTTTAATCACTCAATTAAAAACATTAAATTATTTGAGAACCTTGTGTAGCCTCCCTTCTTTGTCACATACTCTTGAGCCAGGCTGTGACAAAATGGGGGCTCGTCACTACTATACCATCCATTTGTGTTAATACTCCATCTCTATCATAAAGTACATCATTAGTCAATTAGTTGCATGGGTAGGTAGTTAGCGAGAAGCCTCTAATTTATTTTTATTATTTATTTATTTATTTATTTATTTTTGGAATCCACACTGTGATGTAAAATGTTTCAAGTTTTGTTCAGTCCCTTTTTGAGGAACTGTTGAATAGTTGTGAAAAATAGCAACTTTTAAAGCTTGTTGAGCATTATAATGTTGATGTTGGAGAAAAGGAATTGAAAGCTGAAATTAAGGGTGTGTTGAAGGCTACTTTAGTAAAAAAGGGTATTTTGCCTGTTAAATTGCAGAATTCAGGTGAAAGTACAATGGAGCCTGTAGGTTCTCCTGTAGTAACTTATAGCAACAAAGGTGCTGGAAATGAAAAGAGATAAATTAGGTATAGAAAAGGAAAGGCTAAAGCAAGCTTTTGAAAAGGAAAACTTAAGAGTTGGAGCAGCATACATTTGTGGGTAATGTTGACACAGAGTGTTCAAAGGATCAGGAGGTCTTGGCCTCACATGGTTTGAAAAAGTTTAATGTTGTTGGTGACTTACGTTTGGTACCAAAGTTTAATGAGCAAGAATCACTTTTTCTCCCTTTTTAAACGAGTTGCCAAGTGACAGGTTGGCCAGAGGCTGACCGTGTAGTAATGTTACAATATGTTTTGACTGGTAAGGCACAGGAGGCATATTCAACGCTTACTGTGCTGATAGTCAGAATGCAACCGCAAGGGGGCACAAGCCAGTGTCTTCTTGTGCCAGTCCCAAGTCTGGATAAATGCAGAGGGTTGTGGCAGGAAGGGCATCCGACGTAAAACACATGCCAAATCAAACATGCGAATCGTGACAAAGACTTCCATACCGGATCGGTCAGGGCCCGGGTTAACAACGACCGCCACCGGTGCTGTTGACCTACAGGGTACCGGTGGAAATTGGACTACTGTTGGTCGAAGACGAAGAAGAAGAGGAGGAAGGTGTGTTCGTAGGCAGAGAGAGAAGAGGAAAGCTAAGAATGTAGGACTGACAGTAGGGACTTTGAATGTTGGTACTATGACAGGGAAGGCTAGGGAGTTGATCGACATGATGCAGAGAAGGAAGGTGGACATACTGTGTGTCCAGGAGACCAGGTGGAAAGGTAGCAAGGCTAGAAGCTTAGGAGCAGGGTTTAAGTTGTTTTACCATGGGTCAGATAGGAAGAGAAATGGAGTAGGAGTTATATTGAAAGAGGATTTTGTGAGGAATGTTCTAGAGGTGAAAAGAGTATCAGACAGGTTGATGAGTCTGAAGCTGGAAGTTGAAGGGGTGATGTTCAATGTTGTGAGTGGTTATGCCCCACAGGTACGATGTGAGTTAGAAGAGAAGGAGAAATTCTGGAGTGAGTTAGATGAAGTGATGCAGAGCATCCCCAGAGGTGAGAGAGTTGTCATTGGTGCAGATTTCAATGGGCATGTAGGTGAAGGGAACAGAGGTGATGAGACTGTTATGGGCAGGTTTGGTGTTCAGGACAGGAACGCAGAAGGTCAGATGGTGGTTGACTTTGCAAAGAGGATGGAAATGGCTGTAGTAAACACTTTCTTTCAGAAGAGGCAGGAACATAGGGTGACGTACAAGAGCGGAGGGAGAAGCACTCAGGTAGACTACATCTTGTGTAGACGTTGTAATCTGAAAGAGATCAGTGACTGTAAAGCATTGGTAGGGGAGAGTGTAGCCAGACAACACAGGATGGTGGTGTGTAAAATGATGCTGGTGGTGAGGAAGATAAGGAGGACTAAGGCAGAGCAGAGGACGAAGTGGTGGAAGTTGAAAAAGGAAGAATGTCGTTTAGTTTTCAGGGAGGAGCTGAGACAGACTCTGGGTGGTTTGGAGGTGCTTCCAGATGACTGGACTACTACAGCTAATTTGATCAGGGAGACAGGTAGGAGGGTACTCGGTGTGTCATCTGGAAAGAGGAAAGCGGACAAGGAGACTTGGTGGTGGAACGAGGAAGTTCAGGAGTGTATACAGAGAAAGAGGTTAGCTAAGAAGAAGTGGGACACTGAGAGGACTGAAGAGAGTAGACAGGAGTACAGGGAGATACAGCGTAAGGTGAAGATAGAGGTGGCAAAGGCCAAACAAAGAGCATATGAGGACTTGTATGCTAGGTTGGACACTAAAGAGGGAGAGGTGGATTTGTACAGGTTGGCCAGACAAAGAGATAGAGATGGAAAGGATGTGCAGCAGGTTAGGGTGATTAAAGATAAGGATGGAAATGTATTGACAGGTGCCAGTAGTGTGATGGGAAGATGGAAGGAGTACTTTGAAGAGTTGATGAACGAGGAAAATGAAAGGGAACGAAGAGTAGAAGAGGTGACTGGTGTGGAGCAGGAAGTAGCAAAGATTAGTAAGAGTGAAGTGAGGAGGACATTGAAGAGGATGAAGAGCGGAAAGGCAGTTGGTCCTGATGACATACCTGTGGAGGTATGGAAGTGTCTAGGAGAGGTTGCAGTAGAGTTTTTGACTAGTTTGTTTAACAAGATCTTGGAGAGTGAGAGGATGCCAGAGGACTGGAGGAAAAGTGTACTGGTACCAATTTTTAAGAACAAGGGAGATGTGCAGAGCTGTGGCAACTACAGAGGAATAAAAATGATGAGTCACACAATGAAGTTGTGGGAAAGAGTAGTGGAAGCTCGGCTAAGGGCAGAGGTGCACATTTGTGAGCAGCAATATGGTTTCATGCCTAGAAAGAGTACAACAGATGCAGTATTTGCTTTGAGGACGCTGATGGAGAAGTACAGAGAGGGTCATAGGGAGTTGCATTGTGTCTTCGTAGATTTAGAAAAAGCGTATGAAAGGGTGCCGAGAGAGGAGCTGTGGTATTGTATGAGGACGTCTGGAGTGGCAGAGAAGTATGTTAGAGTGGTGCAGGACATGTATGAGAGCTGTAAGACAGTGGTGAGGTGTGCTGTAGGTGTGACAGAGGAGTTTAAGGTGGAGGTGGGTCTGCATCAAGGATCGGCTTTGAGCCCCTTCTTGTTTGCTCTGGTGATGGACAGACTGACAGATGAGGTTAGACAAGAATCTCCCTGGACTATGATGTTTGCAGATGACATTGTTATTTGTAGTGAGAGCAGGGAGCAGGTGGAGGAAAATCTAGAGAGGTGGAGGTCTGCTCTGGAAAACAGAGGAATGAAGCTTAGCCGCAGCAAGACAGAATACATGTGTGTCAATGAGAGGGACCCAGGTGGAATGGTGAGGTTACAGGGAGCAGAGGTGAAGAAGGTGCAGGACTTTAAGTACTTAGGGTCAACAGTTCAGAGCAACGGTGAGTGTGGAAAAGAGGTGAAGAGGCGAGTGCAGGCAGGTTGGAACGGGTGGAGAAAAGTGTCAGGTGTGTTGTGTGATAAAAGAGTATCAGCGAGAATGAAAGGAAAGGTGTTCAGGACGGTGGTGAGACCAGCAATGTTGTTCGGCTTAGAGACAGTAGCACTGAAGAAAAGACAGGAGGCAGAGCTGGAGGTAGCAGAGCTTAAGATGTTGAGGTTCTCTTTGGGAGTGACGAGGATGGACAGGATCAGGAATGAGGACATCAGAGGGACAGCTCATGTTAGATGTTTTGGAGATAAAGTCAGAGAGGCCAGATTGAGGTGGTTTGGACATGTTCAGAGGAGAAACTGTGAATATATCGGTAGAAGGATGCTGAGGTTGGAGCTGCCAGGCAGGAGGTCTAGAGGAAGACCAAAGAGGAGATTTATGGATGTAGTGAGGGAGGACATGAAGTTAGTTGGTGTGAGTGAAGAGGATGCAGAGGACAGAGTTAGATGGAGGCACATGATTCGCTGTGGCGACCCCTGAAAGGGAACAGCCGAAAGGAAAAGAAAGAAAGAAGAAGACTGTGCTGATAGTCAGAAATACTCAACTGTTAAGGATGCAGTTTTGAAAACCTATGAGTTGGTAGAGAGGCTTATAAGCAGCAATTTAGGTCCTGGAAAAACTCTGATAAACAGTAACATGTCGAATTTGCAAGGGACTTGTCTAAACATTTTTAAAGATGGTGCTCTGCTTTAGAAGTGACTACTTGTGACTTGAAGAGATTTGAAGGTGCTGGAGCACTTTAAAAATTCTCTTCCACCTGAGATTTCTACTCATGTTGCTGAGCGTGGAGTGAGAACTGCCTCTGAGGCAGATACTCTATCAAGCGAGTATCTTCTGGCACAGAAGGGGAAATTTGATCAGTTTGCTGCAAGTGTTAATGCTAGTCATAAAACTGCAGGTAATTCACCTAAAGCTTATTGGTCTGAGACAACCAAAATGAATCGTGGCTCTCGTTCAGAGTGTAATTATTGCCATGATATGGGACATTGGAAGATGGACTGTCCAATGTTGGTGCTAAAACAGTGAAACCTGCAGTTCTTATAGCGCCAATGACAAAAGGGCCTGTATGTTTCAAAAAACCGTTTTCTGGTTTTGAGGCATTTGTTTCAGATGGATTTATGGTCGGTTTAAGCCTGGTAGGTCTTCATCAATTAAATCAACACCAATGTCTTTAAAAGAATTGGATAGCTGTGAACAAGAGTTTCCAGATGTATTTACATCTTGTGCTGTCACACAATCCATGGCTAAAGCATGATAAAGTTCTTCACTCTGTAAAGAAGAGTGTGTTTGGGTTCTGACTTTCATTTACCAGATTCTGTTTCTGTTTCCCAGCATGAGTTAATGAGAGAGCAGCAACTTGATGCTTCTTTAAGTAAATTATTTGGGCAGGTACAGTCCAGTGAGGAAGCCCAAAGTGCTGTCCGTAGCTATTTCTTCTTTTTCCAATTCCTGTGGTGGACAGCCAATTTGAACATTTGATAATTAACAGGCCAAAGTCAAAATCTGAATCAAAATATCTATTAACTGTCATGTGTCAAGTAACTCGCTATCCTGCTGCAAATCCTTTGTGCTCAATTACAGCAAAATCACTTGTTAAAGCCTTGACTGAATTTATCTCCTTGTTTGGAATACCTAAAATCATTTAAAGTGATCAAGGTTCTAACTTTTAGCTGCGTCATGTGTGTCATGATAGTATTGGCTTTAGTCCTAATAATTTGTTTTTTGGTCACATGGTACGTGGTCCCTTGACAGACCTTCAGGATGAATGGAAAACTAAACAACTCCCTCAGAATTTGATATATTATGTGAATGGTTTTCAACACAGACTCATGGCTGACCAGTTATCAAAGCAAAATTATTTCTATTGAGCTCAGGTTGCCATTCTTGGTTTAATTAATATGATTGAATCGGCGGCTCCTAATCAATGAGGGGGCTAAGGGCATTGATAGTCAGGTGTTTTTACTTAACAACTCCTAGTTAGTTGAGGAGAATAAAGGGCAACTATTAAGTTGGATGAAGGAGCAAACAAATAAGCAAACAGGCAACTAAACGAACAAACAAAGCAAGTGAAAGGGAGCTTATGCATCCTCACCCTCACAAAGACATCTGTGTTGTAGAGCCGTGCACGGACTTCCCATGGGAAATGCGGGAAGTAAAGGGGGCTGGGACCTTTGAGGCCCGAGAACTGAGATTATGAAAATCAAGTATGTATCTTAAATGTTTGAAAATTTGGACTAATCATTTTGGCTTACCTCAAGGGGTTCCCTAGTAAAAATCAACTTATAAAATTAGAAGCAAAATTCTTAAGACAAGAAAAGAAACTGAAGGATATAAAGAGAGTGTCACAGAAAGATATACAGATGAGTGACTTGCATAAAGAATGTTTGAGTATGTGGAAAACCGAAGTAGAGAATGGGGAAAGTGGAGTTCGAGAAGCCAAAGGAGAACAGGATCCGGAACCTGATTCAACCACCTTTCCACCATCATCTTTACACACTTCTGGGGCCTCTGGTTCATCAGGCTGAATACAGACCAGATCAATGAGAAATGAGCCCCAACAAGCATAATTTAATGCAACTATGGTCAAGGTGGCTGGTCCAGAGGGCCCGCAGCTGATCTTCAGGGCTTGGACTGATGAAGACATCGCCTCCCTAATCCAGCTGACTCTGGTGCTAATTTTGGTGAAGAACTTCAAATGTTCTGCAGAGACTTTAGACCCAATGGAACAGAATTAAAACAGCTCTGCAGAGGGTCAGATCTGCAGAGGGTCATGGCGAACCTGCCATAGGCCGACTGCAGATGCAAGAACCCAGTGTGGAACCATGCCGACAATGTTGTATACAGGGAGGCTGTCAACAATCTGGCAGAAGAATTCAAATTCTAATTCCCAGTGAAAATTGATATGATAAAAATGACTGCTTGTAAACAATGTAAAGATGAGACTGCTGATGATTTTCTACACCGCTTGACAAAGGTGTTTGATACTCACAGTGGTATTGAACACCCAACCAACTTAGGTGATTCTCCTGTCAGTCTCACAAAATGAAGAAATGCAAGGAAGAGCAGAGTAAACGAGAACTCCACCTGGCAGCTGTTACACTGTTAAACATGGTGTTAGTGGGGAAAGGCTATGTCGAAAGGCTTGAAGAGGCAGACACCCTGTAGTTGGGGATGAATGCCCTAATTGTGGATGGAGAGTACACTGGCAAGACACTGTCCATTTGGGAATGTGGAGTGTTCTTACTGGGTGACGTGGGCCAACTGTGGCGCAGGAAACTAGAGCGGTTGTCCACCAATCTTGCAGTTGTTGGTTTGATCACCAGCTCCCCTGGTCACATGTCAAAGTGTTGTTGAGCAAGACACTGAACCCCTACTTAGTTGCTCCTGGTGAGTGTTGGTGTGTGAGTGTGAATGGGTGAATAAGAAGCAGTGTAAGGCGCTTTGAGTGCAAATAGGTAGAAAAGTGCTATATAAGTGCAGAACATTTGCCATTTACTGCCATTAAAGAGGTCACAGGTCCAGAGATTTTCCTGAAAAGTCATTGCCAGTGGCAAACTGTTTGGAGGAGGAAAAGCCGGTGGCGGTCCAGTCAAAAGGAGGGAGCTGAAGCACACACTGACATACACTTCAATGAAGACACGCTTACACAAATACACTGATTTTCTCGCTAACTGCAATGGAGCAACTAGGTCAGCAACTATTAACAGCAACTGAACTTCAAACACCTCCACAAATGAGCAGTAACTATGTGTACTATGTACACAAAGAGCATTTGACTGAGTCATTGTGCTAATTCTCAAGAACAATCTTTCCAACATGCATTCATATTGTCAAGATTGTGTCCTGTCAACTTATTAGGATGTGATTTAATGATTAAACTTGGGATTTGTTTGATGTCGTTATCAGAATTAATACAAGTGTTCATTTTTTATAATTTTTAATTTACAATCACACCCTGGTGAATGAGAGTCCTGATTCTTTGTTATATGTGTATGAATGGAAGCTATGGCAGTCTTTCCTGTCTGTAGAGTTACTCTCACGTGCAGCTTCTCTGGTTTCCCCAATTTGCACAGATTTCATGTCAGAAGGTGATTTACATTGTACAGTGCATGTTTCACACACACACACAGAGGGGATTCAGTGAAGTCTGAGAAATTGACTACAGTGTTTTTATATTGGTCAGATCACAGATTTGCGCTGTCTGTCTCTCTGAATGAGCGATAGAATTTTTTTCTATGATGCTTCAAATGCTGCTTCCCATATATTTCATTAGCTAAATCAGAATAAGGTAATTGGGAAACGTTAAGCAATTTTTTTCAAAAACTGTTCTTCTGTGCATGATTGGAAGAATTCAGTGGTTAAATCAACTGAGATATTCAGTGTCTGCCTGTGCTTACAGACTGCTGCATGCAAAAAACAACACCCAAACACACCCTCCTTTTCGTCAGGAAGGAGGGGCACAACACATAGTGATAGAGGTGCAAGCAGAAAGTAGAGGTTTAGGGTTGGATGAGCTAGTGATTTTATTTTTGTTTTTCCTTTCCTGCTGAATAAGGGAAAAATATATAATAAGACAACTTATGTAACCCTATGTAATGGGTGTTTTAGTCTACAGAACTGGTTACATTTAACTTCACCACGCTGGCATCCAGCTGCATTGCGGTGTTCAAGACAGACTTTCTCCACAAAGACAGCGTAGCTATGCCTGATGACAGTGCCTATACAAACCAGCATAAAACATATTCGAGTGTCTCCATACAGTGGTGCATGTGAAAAAAATAGAGGTCAGGCACACTGCAAACCATGGTGAACAGAAGTTTGGTTTGTAATTTGTGGATGGTTATCACTCCTGCTCAAACACATGTTATAAGTTTGCAGGATTTAAATTTCATGGTTGTACAAAGTGTACAAATGAGGCAGAGTTGAACCCTCTTGCTAAGATCCCAAATAGCCTGGTCTACCACCAATTTAATGAGAAGCTGGATGGTGGTGTGTAAAATGACTCTGGTGGTGAGGAGGATGAAGAAGACAAAGGCAGAGCAGGTTCCCAAGCAGGCTAAAGTGACATAAATAATTACAGGCCAGTGGCATTAACACCTGTAATCATGAAATGCCTCGTGTTAAAGATTTGTGTTAAATCACATCAAGGCTGGCCTTCCAGCCGCTCTGGATGCTCATCAGTACGCTTACAGGAGAAATGGGTCAGCTGATCATGTCATATCCGTTGCCTTCCACAATGTACTGCACGACCTGGAATTAAGGGGATATATGAAGTTCTGTCATTTGTGGACTACAGCTCTGCTTTAATCACCATCCTATCAAGCAAGCTGTTCCTTAAATTATCAAACCTGGGCATAGAACACAACATATGACTGTGGATGAAGGACTTTTTAACAGGTCACAGTCAGTCAGGATGGGCTCCCATCACTCCTCCACCCTGAAACTGAGCACAGGAGTCAAACAAGGCTGTGTGCTGAGCCCTTTCCTTTACTCCCTGTACACACGTGGGTGTACCCCACTGACATAACACCAATGCTATCATCAATTTGCAGATGACACGACAGTGGTGGGGCTGATCTATAAGAACAATGAGACTGCCTACAGGGAGGAAGTGCAAGAGCTAACTATGTGGTGCAAAGACAGTGCCTTACTGTAGAGGTGATCTTACTCGTATCTGATGGTCCAACAGTTAGTCGTTGTATGACGAAACATTTATTGTATTTGTTTCTCAACGTAGCCGATAACGGAGTAATGCTATCAGTATACAAACAGTAATTTTAAGTTCACAAAGCAATCAAATAAGCGTCCAATAAGTTTCTCAAAGTAAAGCTAAATCCACGGAACACAGTAAGAAACATTGTGCCTCCACAGCTACACACTGAACCTTTCAACCGGTTCCCACTATCTTGTAGTCAGTTCCTTTGCTCCAGTTACTGTCTCTTGTAGTCCACGTGTGTTCCTTTCAATAGCTGACCTCTCTTGTAACAAAACCATTGCTATGCATTGTTTCCATGACAACTGGTCAACAAACTTAAGCATCCCGGTGTGGTATGATAGCATCTCTACATAAGACAAAAAGGCTGCCAATAACATCACTAATTCCAAGCTCCAGCAGATTTTGAAGTTTTAAGGTTTTTTGTAGTGTTCCAATCTAAAGAGCCACAATATTGAAAAGTCATGTTTCCCCTTTCAGACCTGACACTGGGGACAATCAGTGTAAGGAAGTCCTGAGAGCGAAGAGCATGAGGTCCATCGGACTTCTGCTGAAGGTACACAGTCAGGTATGAAGGGAGCAAACCATGAAGTCCCTTATATTCACACACAAGTCTGTGCCAGTGCATAAGCTGACAGGTCGTTAGAGCATAGCCATTCAACCTGGGAATACAATTCACAGTGATAAGTCCTAGGTTTAGTTTGTTATGAAGCCTAAGGAAACATTAAATGAGCGAGAGAGAGAGAGAGAGAGAGAGAGAGAGAGAGACAGAGAGAGAGAGAAACACACAGAGAGAGACAGAGAGAGACACACACACACACACACACACACACAGAGAGAGAGAGACACACACACAAAGACACACAGAGATAGGGTCAAAAAAATACAGTGGGTGGCTGCTGCTTTCTGTGAGATTGTTTAGTCTAATGTTGTTCCGTTAATAAAAGGTATGGCTGCACAGCTGCACCTTTCTAACTCGTAGTTACAGTTGCATGGATATTCAGTCTGTTATATAAGTCGTGGATAATGTAAAATTATCAGCCACAAACTGGCTCTGATTAGTTGCCTCCTCTTCCCTGAATCAGTGAGTGGGACAGTGAGAGTGTGCGAGCTAGAAAGAGATTGAATGAACAGAGAGTGGTGGTTAAAAATAAAGGGTAACAACAACAAATCTGAGAACTAAAACATTACTTTCTGATAGTTACTATAGCAAGCCAAAAATTGTCATAATGATCTAGTTAAGCATCTGCCCGAACCACAGACTTGTGAAAAGTAGCTGATAATTATGCCGATCACCTTTAAATTGCATCTGCTACGTTTACTAATAAAAAAGGAGGTTTCACAAAAGTGTAAAAAGCAGGTGAAAATGTGTTTTTCAAATGTAAAATTCAGACGATGGCCAGACAAAACATGTGGAAAAAGTCGCTGATAATTATGCTTCTCACTTGTAAATTGCACGTGCTACATTTACACACAGGTATGGAGGGTGGCTGTAGCTCAGTTGGTAAGGCAGTTGACTATGGACCACAGGGTCAGTGGTTCAATCCCAACTCCTGGCTACATGTCAAAGTGTCCTGGCAAACTGGCTTTTAGGTGGGCCTGCTAAGCATACTGTGAGTTTGCTATTTGAATTTGACAATTTTCCTGTGGTGTTTATTCAGCTCACTGTTTAACCTTTACGTATCCTCTAAAGCTTCTCTTGTCCTCCCAGCCCTAGTAAGAAGGACTTGCCCCCCCAGCACCTAAATTCCAGTAGTCAAGACAAAATACTTAGGCTTTAACACCTCTTTACTTACTATATGAAGATGCATATCAATAAGTTACAAAAGTAAAAAAAAAAAAACATTATGTTAATACACAGTAAACAAAATTCAGAGAATAAATAAACTCAGGCAGGGTTTGGGACATATAGCTGTACACACTGGGAAGGTAAAGTTGAAAACACAGGGAATAAAACATATTTACACTGTCCCATAGTATCACATACAAGAGATAATAGAAGATACATATTAAATATTGGTGAGTTCTGTTTGCAAAAAGTCTACTATACATTTCTAGCACAAGACTGTACAACATTTTGTTTTGAGAGAGGCAGTTTCCTGTGACAAAGCTAGACATAAGTACATATTATGCTGCACTAATATAGTGCAAAGTTATGTCTGAAAACTGCAGAGGAGAAATTATGCTGATTTATTAATTTGCTTTCACTGGTTTTATTATTTCTTTTAAAATGAACATAGTCCATAAAAGCTCAGAGGGAAATTAATATTCTTTATAGGACAACAATGGGACACCAATTGTCCCACTTAAATGTGAGAAATTTAACAAATGAAAGATTGTGCTTTTACAGTAAAATCTTTTGGACCCCTATCCAACAACAGAGGTCAGGGTGTCACTGGCAGTAGTAAATGGCAGAGATGCAAAGGCAGACTTATACAAAAAGATATAGAATTAATGAAGGCTCCTGTGAAACAAAGTATCAAACTGGAAAATAAAAACAGTCAGGAACATTAAGACTGCTGACAGAAATTAATGGATCTTTGAGGTTTCTCTTTCATTCAGAATAATCTTTCCAGGGTATGCATAATTATTTTAAAAAAATGCCCAGGGCGGCCCTGACATAAAGGGGTTTCCTTAGCAACCCTGTGTGCCCTGCAGTAGGACAAAAGTCTGTAGGTCAGCATGGTCAGCAGGAAGACTTCTACATGTCAGCATCTCCATCATAGGCCAGTGTCAATGGCTTCAATCTGTTGTTCATCTGCCTTCGCTGTGGCTTCTTTGGCTTTTTGCTACAAAACAAACAATACACGTTTAGAGAAACAGTCATCCAGGTGTGCTTATCTTGAAGTTAAGTCAATGTTAACTCCATAACTAAGAACAGGTCCAGTTGACATGATGTAATTTCCAGACAAACACAAAGAGCTGCAATAATTACCTAAAAATAGTCCTGGGACTTTCTGTGTCATAACCATATACGGATCTGCTGTGATGAAGGCCCTGTGCTAAAATGCGTTGGTATAACAAAGAAGATTTTTCTGTTTGGCAACCAGTGTTGCCCAGTTAACTCAAAACCATGACCATGCACCTGTTTCAAATAATATATTGATATACTTTGTAGTAGTAAAGATGGCCAACATGATCCCACGCAGAAGTAAACGAATTATAAGCTGTCGTTGCTGTATAGGTCACAAAATATAACCACTACATGTCAGCAGATGGATTGTTTGCTTTTTCAGTTATTTGATGATTTAAAAAAGGGGGGGCCTGGTGGCTCTGTAGTACACCATTGGGTTGGGATGCAGAAGGCCGCAGACTCAAATCGCACCCGCCCCCTCCCCCCCCGGAGAGGGGGAGAGGGATGTGTTTTCCGTCCCCATAACTGTGCCAGGCTCTAAAATAACTCTGAGGTGGAGGAGAAACTGTGTTATTCTTCTGCTACATTTATAAGAGATTTCCCCCAACCAGGTTACTTAAGTACATGTAAACGCACTTGATGTTTCTTACAAAAAAAATGGGTTTGTGTAGTTAACAAACTATGAATAAAGACAACATGAAGAAAAGAGTCTTGTATAACAGACATCTGAAATACTGCAAGTCCTGCAAGTAACTTTTTTTAGGAATCTCTTCCTATTGCAGTAAGCTGTAAAACTGTATAGGAATTACCTCTATCGCAGCAACTGTGGCTTTGGAAGATTTTTCTTCTAAAAGCAGTAATGCCATCCATCTCTACCACTACAAATATTAACATATAATTGAGCTTTAAAAGATATGGGAAAAACTTTTGCATTTACCAGACAGTTTTTAGACACAATTATTAGACAGAAACTACTGTAATTACTGTTGCACTTAGTGTTTCATTTTCTACATTTCTAGTATGTTTTTGGCCTACTATTACTTAGATATACATTAAATATACCAAGTTACTACCTTTTTTAGTAATTATTATATTATCCTTCAATATTCAATGAGCAGCGATCAGAAATAACTGTCTCAAAGAAAAACAAAAACCTGAACAATACTGTAAATCTTTAACTGTAATGTAAAGTTTAAGTTGTTAGAGTACATCAACATGCAACTGAAAATTAACTAAACTATCCTTAAGAAACGCAATGCACTTAGTGCAAAGTGTAGATATCTATTAAATGTACGCCTATTTGAAGGAAAAGATTATGGGAAATAAATAATAAATGACCAGAAGATGAAAGCTGAGGGACAAAACCTGCAGGTGTAGGATCTGTAGATAAAGGATTCCAAGCACCAGCAGTAAGCAGATGTAACTGGCTGGGTTAAGCTCTGTGTCAGGTTATGAATTTTTCATGCTAATATTTTTTTTTTTTTTTTTTTTCTTTCTAAATGAATTACTACGCGAATGCTTAAACACTAATACTAAATGAATCTCCTCCACCCACATTTAGTCCCTGTCAGTCTGCAGCATAACCTGTGCCATAGTCCTCAATTGTTGTCCCACTGATTAAAAACCAGAGCACTGGTGACACATTTCTTAATTTCAAAATGTCTGAATGACACGTTTCAAACACACACTCACTGACAAACCGATAGCGGTGATGCTCACCAGACCTACCAGAAGCAACTTGGGGTTTTTCTTGCCTAAGGGTATAATGACATGTAGCCAGATGGAACCAGGATTCAAACCACTGACCCTGTAGTTCATTGATGACTGCCGTACCCATAAGCCCCTTGGCTTACGTCCGACTAATGGCTTATTGTATAAAGTAATGGTAATTCAGAGCATTTGGAGCAAAACTGTTAAACCTACATCATTCATGCATTTTGGAATAAAGAAACATGTCACCCATTGGAACGAAGTGTCTAGCTAATGTGTTTATAATAATTTTTGGACAACAGAGGTCTGCAAAATATACAAGTAATCCAGACAGCAGGCTGAAAGAGACTAAACATGAGTTGAGTATGAGTCAGTATTAGTTTTAGCATCGGTATAATGACTTTGAGCAAGACGAATAATTTAGCTAAGGTAATTTTTAAATTAGCCTTAAAAATCTTTGTGTGTTTTATGGGAATCAGGCTTCTTTACTTTCTTTCTGAGATTTAAGATATCTATCCTGCAGTCAGGTGATATGTTAATGGACAGCTCACCTCCAGGAAGTGGTCCACTGAAGTTAATGACTGGACACTAGGTGTACAAATGGATGTGACGTGGATTGATAAGGGAGTGAAGTGGGGCCTTGTTAAGGGTAAATAATTGATGAGAGTTTCAAAGTGATGTGGGGGTGGAAGTGCCTGCTGCAGCTGTGCCTGTTGTGACGGATGGGCTGTTGGAGCAGTGCCTCATGCTGCTGCTGTTGTTGTAGTTGGCTGTGCCGCTGTAACTCATCTTGCTTTAGTTTCTGGCAGGCAGGACAGGTGTAAGGCACTGTGTAGCTGCTTAGGTCCATCCAGTACACCCCATCTGAAGGGGACTTTGAGCTCAACTTGCAGCAAAGGCAACAACATCAATAACTGAACAGGGAGTAAGAATACAGGTGGAGAAAAGAAAAACAAGTAATGAGGAGGCAAATGATGACAAAACGTAAAGTAAAAGTGAAATGAGTGAATAAATACAATCAGTGACGTAATGGATGTTAGATCACAAACATTTTTTTCCCATCATATCACCTTTTAAGATGCCTACAATCATACATCATAGTGTCCAATGGATGCTGTGCTCCAGAAAAACAAATTATCAATGGCTTTCAGCTTGTCCCTTTAGAGGTCGGCACAGATGAACGTGTTCTGCACGTTGATTTAGCATGTGTTTTTACACCAGATGCCCTTCCTGCCACAACCCTCCCATTTTTTTTTATCCAGGCTCAGGAGCGGTACCAAGGTGGCCCTTGGTGGCAGGGCCGGGCCACACCTGGTGGGTTGGGATTCGATCCCGCGGCCTTCTGCATCCCAACCCGATGTTCTACCCATTGAGACACCAGGCCCCTTTCTGTACTCCAGAAAAACATTAAGCCTAAAAAAACAAAAACAAAGATGTCCTTGAGGACAAGGATTAAGAACCACCACACCCGCTCTTCCTAGAGCAGTTGTCCACCAATCCAAAGGTTGTTGGTTCAATCCCTGGTTCCTCCGGTCACATGTCAAAGTGTCCTTGAGCAAGAGAGTCAACCCCAACTTAGTTGCTTAAGGTGAGAGTAGGCCAGCTGCATAGCAGCTCCCCCATCTGTGTGTGATTGTGAGTGTGAATGGGTGAACGAGAAGCAGTGTAAAGCACTTTGGGTACCAATAAGTTGAAATGCGCTACAGAAGTGCATCACTCATTCACCATTATCCTTTACCATTATAACAACAGCAAAAGGAATGTTCTCTGTGACTATTTGCCACAAATTTGTCGCTAATTTTCAAATGTTTGCTATTGTGTTTAAACATTATCTATACCAGCTGAAGTTTGTAGTCATAGAGCAATGTTAGTGGTGTGTGTAGATGGTGTGTTTTTTCAGCTCTGTTAGCTGAAGCAGCTGTGGTTATGCTAACTATGGGAGCTCCCATTCTCATTCAGTCACAAATAACTTTCCTTACTTCCTATAATGTAGTATTTTATGTTGATGTGATTAGGTTTTATGATGGCATTTCATATAACAAAACTGGATAACATCTTGCTGAAGTTTGTTATTAAGCAATCCAAACTGAGGAAAGCTCTGGATTTGTGTGGTTGCTGATACATACAAACTGCAACCAACTAAAAAACAATCAATGTTATACTTTTTTTTACTTGATATATTTACCATGGGGCTTGTTTATTGGTTTTGATTTTCATGGAAATACATCCACGTAAATAAGAAACTAAATTAAATTTAAAGCAATGCAGACACTGTAAGCATTAATTTGAAATTCAGTGTGAGCAGACCAATTATTCACCCATATGACCACTGATCCCACTGTCAGATAATTGGTTGAATTTTTGACATGTCAAAAATTTTGGTTACCTGTCTTGCAATGTGAGAGGTTTCATGGTCTAGTTTCCTGCATAGGTGATTTCAAAGTATATATTATAAAGAGTGTTTTTACATTATTGAAGTAACATTGCAAGTAACATATTATTTTATGTTATGGCTAAACTAACCATTGTGACTTATTGGTGAACAGATCAGGTGAAAATGTGGCTCTTTTATTTATAATAAAATCCACTACATCACTGAATGTATGTATGTATGTATGTATGTATGTATGTATGTATGTATGTATGTATGTATGTATGTATGTATGTGAACAATGTATGAGTGGTAACTAAAGTGATGATACAAATGAATAAGTGTTGGTATATTACCATGCTAAATATGTCATGGAGATTATAAAGATGAGCAGCACCAATGCTCCTGCTGCTACTCCGTACACCCAGGTCTTCAGCTTCCCATCTGCATAGAGAAACAAACATATAATGTCTGTTAATACACTGTATGGTTAAATTGTGTATTGAATTAAATTAAATTTCTTTTGTAAACTACAGGGGGCAGTAGAGGGTGGAAATAACTATACATGTAATACAAATGGAAACACATTAACAATACACTTTTAAAACATTTTTGTGCAGTGCAGTATGGCAGGTAAATGGTAAATTGTGTTGTTTTTGTTTTTGTTTTTTTACTGCAGTATTCAGTGTAAAGTAGGAATGCACAATTTGATCGGTAAGTCTTATTGGATTTTAAATTTTGAAATGTAAATTTCTCAGCTATAAAGTTAAATCAGGTATAGCAAAATATAAAACATACATACAATTTGAAAAAAAAATGCTTTCAAAGAAACTTCAAGATAAATTTAGCAAAAACATTGGAATAGCAGGTTATCAGGAAAACCAATTAGGGTAAATAATCTTCACAATCTTTATTCTGCACTGTCCCTGAACTTCTGACAGAGGCTAAGTTGATGTTGATTAACACTGAACCCAAAGGTAAATGACAGCTTTACGTAAAAGAACAAGAGAGGAAATATCCATCCCAACTACCATCCAGAGCTGATGGTACAGAGAAATATTCAATCACCTGTTTGGTTAGCTTAGCGATTAGCATCTCTCAAACAACATCAACACAAACATTTGTTCAAACACCTATTATTGATTGAAATAATAAATATTAAATAATTCTCAGCCTTTTGTGGTTATATAGTCACCCAAACTGACATTGCAATTGTGAATAATTGTGCAGCACTAGTGTTGGGATGAACCATCCCCAATGTGTTTGATTAAAAATATTTAAGTTTATAAGTTCATTCAAAAATGAAATAGAAACAACTACTATTTTTCCTCTTTATCACATTGTTCTTCACTTTTTTCTTTCACTTTATCCACATTTTTTCTTTTACATTCTTCTATTTCTTTTATCCTTTCATTACCTTCCTTTCCTTCATAGAACCTATAACTCTTTCAGTTTACACATTTTACCCCTTTTCTTGCTTCAGCTTTAAAGCAGTTCAATGAATACAATCACAAATTTCCTCCACAAAATGTACTTTTTAGTCTACTGTAATTGCAAATAATGGTTTAAAAGTGTTTTCAGATGACTCTTACACATTATCAGAATCCAACATTCACTTTTCTTATTTCTTTTGTACTATTTTACCATTTTTACAATTCACATGCCATCATGCTAACAGCAATTCAAGCTTGATGATGAGAAGTCATTGTGTTTAGGCGTGTTACCTGCACCGAAGGGCTGCAAGAACCAGGTTCGTCCAACCCTACTTGGCGTGCCAGCTGCAGGCTGTGTAGGGTTAAAGGCTCGGATAGTCTTGACATCTGCCCTATTGTCACCTGCAGTGGGGATCTCTAGCACTGGGATGAGAGTGCACTGGTCCAGCAGGCCATCAGATGTCATTACTTCAGTGTAACCCTCCTCACAGCCACACACACCCACCTGACGCAAGAAGGAAAAAAGTTTGACATAATGACAATTTAGCCTTTTCACTTCATCTACAGTCACCAGGCATTAAAATATCCTTCTGCTAGTAATACATGATGCCCACCCTCTATCAAGCACTTTCACATTACATTAAATAATGTTAAATGAAAGAATCTATAAATTATTTAAAAAGTATGTAAAAAGTGGTATGACTGAGGCACAAGTAGCTCCACTGAATCCTTCATCGTTCCTGACTAGATGCCCACATCCAGGTAAAGGGAGAATAGCCACAGTACCAAATCATCTCCATTTATAGACTACTTGTCTGATAAATTTTAAACTGAGATATTTTTGTACAGTATTGCATGGTTCACACCTGCTCATGCATAGTACACTCACACTGTTGTCAAGTCAAGGTTGTTTAAACCAGCCCTCCATTGCTGCTTCATTCCCTGGACTCTTCAGTTAGCATTTAGTTAGAGTAGCATGGTGTTTTTCTTACATTTACCATCATTTTGTATGCAACAGGTGTTCAATAAAGGCATAAAAATTGTGACGTTTTAAAAATATTGTAAGACAAAACCAAGAAAGACAAAAAGATTTCATACTTGGGATAACTCACCTCTGTGCAGAGAGAACGCGGCTTGGTGCAGGGTGGATCACAGGTTCGGTCAGCCAGGGGCTTCGTAGTCTCTGGGCATCCACCTAACAATGAAAAGCCATGAGGTGTCACATGTCAGGGTTTGACAACTAATGTTTGGTCACTATAAGATAACTGTCAGACCTTTGATGGTAGTTAAAATATAACAGGCTTGCCAATATCAGTATCAGTATTTTCCAGCAAGTGCAATGACAGTACTTCTTGAAACGCAGATGTTATACAATTTTCCTCAGTGCTAGTCTGTATTTTTTAGGCTATACCTGCTTTTGGAATTTTCCTGGCACTGGGCAAACTTGAATGCACTGGTGTGGGAGAAGAAATGTTTCTTAGGATAGGTTTATGCTGATTAATGGTGGAGTGCAACTTTGGATCCAAATAGCATTTGCAATAAAACTTTCTTAGGCCACCTTGTATTGAATACACAAACAGGGCAATTTTTGTACTATGTTGGATCTTTTCTGTGCAGGTGGTTAAAGAAGATTCACCCAATAGCGTCAGAAATTCCTTGTGTTTCACCTGCAGAGTGCAGAGGGGTTGTGCATAATTTTAACACAGCAGTGTGACCTCATTACTTACTTCTTTGCAAACAGTCATAGGATTGCTCTGTATTAAGGTACAAAGCAATTCTATGACTGTTGTAATTAGAAAAAATCATTCCTGTCTTATTTAAAACATAATGTTGTCTTATTACTATTTACAATCAAAATAAATGACACTGTCTTTCATTTTTCAGAGCTTCCCAAACCTTTTGGTGGGCCAAAAAAACAAAACAAAACAAAAAAACCACACTCCTGCTCCCCCCAGGGGATAGGTTGAATGAAAATGTAACATGTATGTGCAAATCATTACAAAGATTATAAAGGTTGGAAAGTGCACACATTGTTAACCTTTTCACCACTAAGTAAGAGTAAGTCTTGGTATATATTGATTAACAGTTAGACAATCTTTTAGATTTTTATTAAAACACATCCACCCATATCTAAACTTGAAATATACAGCATATATTTAAAAGTCCAACCACACGTGGTCACAGGGCATATTGGCTTTGAAAGTTGCTTTTACACTTTCCAAGTATGTGGCTGATTACTAGTTATTTAAAAACATACAGTTTTCTTTAGACTTTTTATTATTATAAATTATTGAAGTCCCCTTTAATGGCAAAATACTGTTTTAATTGTTTTAATTAAATTTTCTGCCACAGTTCTCGTTGTCCTTACTCCAGGGAAGAACAAAATGGACGAGCTGACCCTGCTGCTGAACAAAAACATAGTGTTTTCTACGTCCTGTGTTTTGTGCTTCACGGAAACGTGGCTTTGTGATTTTATACCGGACTCTGCTCTCCAGTGAATTTCAACTTTACAGAGCGAAAGCACAAGGGGCAAAGGAGATGGAATATGTTTTTATATCATTAGTGGCTGATGAAACGATGTTTCGGTACTGTTCCTCGGACCCGGAGGCCTCCATCATTAACTGCAGGCCTTTTTATTCACCCTGTGAGTTCTCTTCAGTCATCCTTGTTGGTTGTTTACATTGCACCACAAGGCAACATGTGTGAGGCGCAGCGCGTGCAGGCTGACAACATACTGGGTGTGGAACTGACAAACCCGGAGGCATGGGTTATTGTCCTTCAACAAAGGAGGTTTTTCAAACTCCCAAAATACAAACAGTTTATTACAAGTGCCCGACCAGAGAGAAGAATGTCCTAGACCACTGCTACACCACTATTAGCAGTGCTTATCATGCTGTTCCTCGCACTGCACTGGGCTAGTCTGACCACATCACGGTGCACCTGATTCCAGCATAAAGGGAGAAATTAAAACTCTGCAAACCTGCTGTGAGGACATCAAAGAAGTGGACCAATGAGGCTGTGGGCAAACTTCAGGAGTGTTTGGACTAAACGAACTGGGATGTTTTTAGGTTTGTCACTGCCAGTCTTGGATGAGTACACGGACACTGTGACGTCCTATATTAACTTCTGTGAGGACAGTGTCATTCCATCATGCACCAGGGTGAGTTATAACAATGACAAACCCTGGTTCATAGCTAATCTCAGACAGCTGAGATCAGAGAAAGAGGCTACATACAGAAGTGTGGACAAAGACAAATACAACGAGGCAACGTAGAGATTTAGAGTAGAGAAAGATGTGAGCAGAGCTAAATCAGCACATGGTGAGAGAATGGAACAGCAATTCTCAGCCAACGACTCTGCTTCTGTCTGGAAAGGGCTGAAGGCAATCAATAAGTACAAGCCTAGAGCCCCCCACTCTGTGAATGACCAGCGCCTGGCCAACAGGCTGAATGAGTTTTACTGCCGGTTTAAAAGACAATGGAACTGACCTGATACTCCCCACCAATCACTGATCAACAGCAGCCCCCCTCCACTCCCTCACCTGGATCACCCACACCTCTTCAAACCTCAGTGTCCTCTTCCCCTCTGCATATCAAACCTCCCACCAAAGAGGGAGATTAGAATAAACTATTTAAATGGCTGAACCCTTGTAAGCTGCTGGCCCGGACTGTCTCCCCCTCCACCCTGAAGCACTGTGCCAATCTGTTGTCTCCAGTGTTCAGACATTTTTAAGACATGCTTTAAGACATCAGCCATCGTACCAGTCCCTAAAAATGCAAGGATCATGGGACTTAATTATAACAGACCCTGACTTCTGTGGTCATGAAGTCCTTTCAGTGCCTCGTCTTGTCCCACCTCAAGGACATAACAGACCGCCTTCTGGACGCCCTACAGCTTGCCTACAGAGTCAAAAGATCTGTAGACGATGCTGTAAACATGGCCCTGAACACTGAACAATCATGTGATTTCCCTGATATTTTATTGGTATTATCGGTATCGATGATGAAAAATGACCATAAACTAATGATATTGTACTGAAAGAAAATGTTGTTATCACCCATCCCTATCTGGGGGCAACTTCCAACTCCTGTTCTCTATTTTTGTAAAATGAAGCCAATTTTTTCAGGTTTTTACCACTGGTCTACATCAAATTGAATAAGGCCACTAATAGCAGACTAATCAAACTTTTTTCCTCTGTGCTTCAAGAAAGGCCTTTGAGTACTTGACTGACTAGAAGAACTAAGCATGGACTCTCTAAAGTAGATTTAGCTAAGAGATGGCTGGGGCATGACTCCACCTCCAGAAAGCATAGCTCCATCAGGCTGCCGAATGTCTCACTGCTGCTGCCATAAACAGGTCTGATCTGCAGTCTCCACAAGCTGCCATTGAGTCCTTAAAAAATTAAAAGGAACTCAGTTCAGTCATTTTCTTAATACCATGGATTCCTTGGCTTTATTCAGATGCTAAAACTGCATTTTATGGAAGATTCTGAAAGTTAGTGGGAAAGTAGTTGACCAAGTGGGCACCTATTGTACATTTGCATTCTCTTGCATTGTACATTTGCATTCTCAGAGATCTGTTTCCCCATTGGGTTGGCATAGCATTTTCCTGTCATGTAAATAGCTGGTCTTTCATTTCTGCAGTCCAGACAGCCATGTCAATGTAAACAATATGCTTCTATTGGAATGTTCAGATGAGCTGAAAATTAAAACTGAAAAGAGCCTTCCATGTATGTGCTCTTGACCTTGTTGTTTGCTCGTTTGTCACTTTATTTCTATTGTCATAGCCATAAGAGTGGTTACACTGATACTAATTCAACATGTTGAACTGTTTGAAAAGTAGAGTATAGGGGTCTGACTAGTGCAGACAATGCAGGACACATTGTGAAGACTAGGCCGATGAACGCTCCTTAACAACCTGACGTTGGCTGATGGCCGACATTGGCTTGGTGTGCCCTGGCCCTAGCACTGATGGAAAATCACTCTCTGTAGTTTTCACTTGACCATCAGTTGTTCACATCCGTTTCAAGGTCTCCAGTTAAAATTTTACTCTTATTTCAATTAATCAATCAGATCAATTTTAGTTCCAAAAAGGGCTTTAGTCAGGGTCTGCACTTTTACCTATAATTTATATGTAATGTATAGTTATTTCCCTATTTAGTTTTTAATAAATTTTTAACTTTAAGTCTAAAATAATTAATATTTATTTACTTTTGTAGCAGGTTATTTATGACATATTTAGGAAATAAACTGTGACAGAAATCTAAATATTATGTATTTATCTAGTACCATATACTAATTGGTTACACTTTATATATTGAAACACATTTAATTGATAATCGTAAGTATGAAATGCTACAAGACATCTAAAGGAGGCATATTGACATATGAGTCACAATACTTACCGGTGACATTTAGTCCATCTGAGCGCTGGCACCAGACCTGGCGAGATGAACCTCTCCATGGTCCAGTCCTCCACTTGTATTCAAAACACTGGCCCTCTGCAGGAAGGATATGGTCAGATTTGTTGTAGGTCAGCTCTGAAGCTGCTCCCACTAAGACACAGTCGACTGACAAGTATATGAGGTTTACTTCTGAACAGGGCTTTTAGTAAGCGTAACTACACATTTTTGAAAGATAAGCCCACCCACTGGCCCCACGGGTGATCAAAGTCCATTTTTCAGATTGCTTCATACCTAATCTGTTATTCCATTTACATTTCCCAGGGGCTGACATTGCAAATGCATTATTTATTGGGTGGTGTTCCCATTGACTCTGGTTAATGTGTTGGCAACACCTTCAGCCAATCAGAGTAGGGTCTCAAAAGTTATGAATTCTCTTGAAAGTTTCTTAACTGTGTGCTTCAGCACAGAGGGAGAACTGGGCTGTTTGAAAAGAACCAAACAGCTTTGGGTCAATACAAAGTTACACATAAGTCCAAAATTCAAGTAAAATGGGCAAAAATACAAGCTCTTCAAGGTAAGAAGAAGATTGTTCATATTTTAAACAGATGGAATATATCTAAATTCATACCATTTCTAAAAAAACAGGACGCTTTTGGACTGACCTGTGCATGGCCGTGCCTCCAGCTCCTGTTCTGGACATTGCAGGACGTTTTCTGGATCTTGGGCCACCACGGCTCTGGATCTGACTTGGACTGAGCCAAAACCCAGGTCATCCCCACTCACGCAGTTTAGCTGGCATGGACTCCACACAGTCCAGTCCGTCAGGTAACACTCTCCTACAGAACATGGAGAGTTCAGTAACCACAATTCACTGTGCTACGAGGCTTTTCATGAAGTTAGTATATTTAGTTTTTTAATGTGAAAAGACTGCCATCGATCTTCTTTTAATGGTTGAATAGTGATTGTTCAAGCCTGAACAGTGCAGATTTTTAGGCCAGTACCAATATTGGTATTTTAAAGTAAATATTTATTTTACTTATATTACATATACTGAGAAGGGCATTTAACAGTTGAAAAATAAATTACTGACTGTGCTCTCTCACTGGTGAGGAGCAAGGTTGCTCACACATAGAGAGGAGTGAAAAGTGCAGGTTTGGGGAGGTTGGAGAGCTGTCCACAATCAGGGTCAGAAGAGGGCCATTGTAAGAGGTGTCAGGAGAGGGGGGTGGAGGGCTACTACAATTGGTGGAAGCATTATCAGGAAGGGGGAGCAGTGCTGGTCACAGACAGGTGTCAGGGGAGTTTATTCTGCATGCTGCCAATATAAAATCTGTGTGCAATGTGGTAAAATCTACCACACTGCACACACTTTGAGTCTGAAGAGATGTGGCAAGATGTGCTGTTTAGAGACGAAACAGTATCCCTGGAGCCTTGCACTAGAAGAATTTCACTGGGTGAGGACTGTCTGGCCTGAATATTAGCTTGACAGGCATTTAATGAAAGACTTCATCTGAAAGGAAGCAAAGCCAGGCACAAGAGAAGTGATTGTCTGTGGATATTATTTCTTTCTAAATATTTTCATAAAATCTTTGGCTTTTTTGGGTTTCCTTCCACTTTTAGTACAATATTTGGATTGTGAAGCAATATTGAAATAGAACTGCAATTAATGTTGCTTTGGCTTCAATCACTACTGATGCAGGTGCACAGACAAGTGTAGTACTATGTACCACACTATTAATTTCTAACAACCAAAATAGCACATTAGATTTTAATTAATTTTCATAAATGTATCTAGTTGTACAACTAGAAGGTCCCTGGTTTAAATCCATTGGCCGGATGTGGCATTTCCCCACCCCGAGTACTCTGAATTCCCCCCTACAGTTTAAAGATATGCATGTTAGGTTAATTGATGACTCTAAATTGCCCATAGGTGTGAGTGTAAATGGTTGTCTGTATGTGTATGTTTCGTTATGTTGGTCCTGAGATGACTTGAGGGCTCTCCAGGGTGGACCCTGCCTCTAGCCAATTGACAGGTGGGATAGCCTCCAGCCCCCCTTGCCATGGGTGAAGCACCTGTTCAATGTTTTGTACATGATTGACTAATGTACAAAGACGCTAACCAGCTCCAATAAATCCTTCTCGTCGTTAATCTAGTGTTCTTTTTTACCTCATTGTGACTTTGGTGTGCTCATGGGTGGATACCCACTTCTATGGGAATTAACCATGGCAAGGTTTTCTGAGATCACTTTTCTGTGAGGCATGGCTAAGATCAGCTAATTTTCCTCATGAATAACACACTGACACTTTGAGAGATGTTATAATTCTCAACCACACTTCCATTCTTGTTTCATTGACTGTACTCCACGTGTGCTAATACATGACTCCAGTTGATTTTTCCCGACATCAGAAGCCTAGTGTTGCCATTACCTTTTCTACCATTGTTTTGTATATTTGTTGTGCGTGTTAAATGAACTCAGCAACTCAATTCAACTTTATTTCTCAACAACACATCATGAAGACATGAGGAGAACGAAATACAGTAAGGTACTCCAGTCTCTGGGCTTCCCTATAAAAGATTAAACATTATTGTATAATAATAAACGGATAATTTAACAATATTTCCTCACAACTCTCTTCTGTCTGACCATTTTTTAATAACATTTGAATTTACAATAACGGACTATATAGCAGTTAGGGAAAAATTCCACTATAGCAGATGCTTAAGTGAAAAAGCTGTCAACAAATTTAAAGAAATTATTTCTTCATCATTTGCTTCACCATATGTTAATACAATGGAAAGTAGCCACCTTAATGTTACTCCTGCACAAGTAGATTATCTTGTTGACAATTCTGCAGCCTCACTACGTACAATACTCGATAGTGTTGCCCCTCTAAAAAAGAAGGCAGTAAATCAGCAGAGGCGATCTCCATGGTATAGTTCACAAACACGCAACTTAAAACAGGAAACACGAAAGTTAGAAAGGAAGTGGCGTTCCAGAAAGTTAGAAGAATCTCATTTAGCCTGGAAAAATAGTTTAAAAACGTACAAAAAAGCTCTCAGTGATGCCAGAACAGCATATTATTCATCATTAATAGAAGAAAACAAGAACAACCCCCGGTTTCTGTTCAGCACTGTAGCCAGGCTGACTAAGAGCCATAGTTCTGTTGAGCCTACTATTCCCTTAACTTTGAGCAGCAATGACTTCATGACCTTCTTTATGAATAAAATTGTAGCTATTAGAGAAAGTATTCACCAGATCCTCCCCCCAAAAATTACAGATAGATCTTCATGTACAGCAGTGCTAGAATCATGGATAAGGCCCCACTCCCTGTTAGACTGCTTTTTACCCATAGATCTCTCTGAGCTAACTTCAATTATTACCTCATCTAAACCAACAACCTGTTTGCTAGACCCTATTCCAACTAAGCTGCTCAAGGAAGCTTTACCCTTAATAGATACGTTCATATTAGATATCATCAATCTATCTTTAGAAACAGGCTATGTACCACAGGCATATAAGGTAGCTGTAATTAAACCATTACTTAAAAAACCCTGTCTTGACCCAGGTGTTTTAGCCAATTACAGACCAATATCTAATCTCCCCTTTATTTCTAAAATAATTGAAAAAGTAGTCGCAAAACAATTATGTGATCACCTTCATAGGAATAATTTGTATGAAGAGTTTCAGTCAGGATTTAGAGTTCATCATAGTACAGAAACAGCTCTGGTAAAAGTCACCAACGATCTTCTCATGGCCTCAGATAATGGACTCATCTCTATACTTGTTCTGTTAGATCTTAGTGCCGCATTTGATACCATTGATCATAACATTTTATTACAGAGACTGGAACATCAAATTGGAATTACAGGAACTGCACTAGGTTGGTTTAAATCTTATCTGTCTGATAGATTTCAATTTGTTCATGTTAATGATGAATCCTCCATGCACACAAAGGTTAGCTATGGATTTCCACAAGGCTCTGTGTTAGGACCAATACTTTTTACTTTATATATGTCTCCTTTAGGCAACATTATTAGAAAACACTCCATAAATTTCCACTGTTATGCTGATGATACCCAGCTATATTTATCTATGGAACCAGATGAAAATAATCAGTTAATAAAGCTTCAAGCATGCCTACAAGACATAAAGGCCTGGATGTCCCACAATTTTTTACTTTTAAACTCAGACAAAACTGAAGTCATAGTATTTGGGCCCAAAAATATCAGAGATATGATGTCCAACCATATTGTTTCCCTAGATGGCATAAGTCTGGCCTCCAGTACTACTGCAAGGAACCTTGGAGTTATTTTTGATCAGGATCTGTCCTTTAAGTCACATATAAAACAAATCTCTAGAACAGCCTTCTTCCACCTACGGAACATTGCCAAAATTAGGAGCATCCTGTCTCAAAGTGATGCCGAAAAACTGGTCCATGCATTTGTTACTTCTAGGTTGGACTACTGTAATTCCCTACTTTCAGGATGCCCCAGTAACTCCCTAAAGAGCCTGCAATTAATCCAAAATGCTGCAGCAAGAGTGCTGACTGGAACTAGCAAGAGAGATCATATTTCACCTTCACTAGCTTCTCTCCATTGGCTTCCCATTAAATTTAGAATAGAATTTAAAACCCTGCTTCTTACATATAAAGCTCTGAATGGTCAGGCTCCATCATATATAGAAGACCTCATAGCACCATATCATCCCAGTAGACCACTTCGCTCTCAGAATGCAGGCCTACTTGTGGTTCCCAGAATTTCCAAAAGTAGAATGGGAGGTAGAGCCTTTAGCTATCAAGCTCCTCTCTTGTGGAACCAGCTCCCAGTTCAGATTCGGGAAGCAGACACCCTCTCTACTTTTAAGTCTAGGCTTAAAACCTTCCTTTTTAATAAAGCATATAGTTAGTTATAGTTATGCTGCCATAGGCTTAGACTGCTGGGGGACCCACCCCCCAATGCACTGAGCTCCTTTCCTCCTCTTGACCATCTCTCCTCTCCTCTCACCCCGCAATTCTCACCACTGTATGTCATTAACTCTGTGTGTTCTCTCCCGTAGTTGTCTTTGTCCTCCTCTGTCCCCCTCTCTCTGTCCCTTTCTGCAGGTGTCCCCCGGCTTTGAAGCTGTGTGTCTTCCAGCGTGCAGCTACTGGTCCTACCAATCTGCCCGATGTTTTGTTGTTGCTTTTTGTTGCTCTGTTCTTTTCTCTCTCCCCTTTCCACTCACCCCAACCGGTCGAGGCAGATGGCCGTCCACCCTGAGCCTGGTTCTGCTGGAGGTTTCTTCCGTTAAAGGGAGTTTTTCCTCTCCACTGTTGCCTATGGCTTGCTCCAGGGGGAATTGTTGGGTTCTCTTTATATATCTTTATAATCTTGACTTTATTCTGTAAAGTGCCCTGAGATGACTTTGTTGTGAATTGGCGCTATATAAATAAAGTTGAATTGAAATTGAATTAAATTAGGTATTTTTGGTTCTAAAACCTATGCTAAAAACTATGTCTATGCTTAAATAATATAATACACACGTGATCATATTCCACGACACTATCAACATCAAATAAAAAGACATAAGAAGTAGGTGCAGTAAATTGTTTTGCCCATTGCTGATGTTCAAAAATCATCAGATGTAGAGTTAAACCTTTACAGCCTGGGATCTGTTGGTAAGGAAATGCATAAACCAGTTACAGAGAGTTGGAGATAGACCAAGTGCTAACACTTTGTTCACAAGTGTTTGTGGTACAATTGTGTTAAAGGTGGAGATGAAGTCCAAGAAGAGCAGCCTCACGTAAGAGCGTTTATTTTTTCAGATGTATGAGGGAACCTTGGACTACAGAAGCAATGGCATCAGCTGTTAAGCGGTGCCACCTGTAATTGTACTGGTGAGAGTCAGTAGTTGTATCAATGTCTCTCAAAACAATTAATTTCTATTGGAGTGAGAGCAATTGGATGATAGTCATTTAAACAAGTCACTGGAGAGGCTTTTGGTGCAAGACCGATAATAGAAGTCTTGAAGCATGTTGGTACAATGGCCTGGTACATTGAAGTGTTAAAAATGTAAAAGTTGTCAAGACAGTTGAGAGCTGGTGGACAGACTTCTTCAAGAACCAGCTTGGAACACCTTCGAGGCCTGTAGCTTTGCGGGTGTTAATTCTCATGTGATGTCAAAATAAGAGTAGTTAAAACACTAGATGATAAGGGTTCATCATCTAGTGTGGGTGTATACCTAAAGGTGGTAGTTGTGGTGTTGGATGCCTTAAACCGAGCAAAAAATAATAAAATAAATAATTAAATATATAATTAAAAAAAAATAAAATAAAAACAAAATAAAATAAATAATTATGCCATCTGGTAGCTGTGGGTCTGGGGGACATAGTGAGTTGTCATTGCTGTGATCCATAATATATTTAATGCCCCTCCACATGCTCCGGGGATCATTTAAGGAAAAATGTTCCTGAATTCTGCAGCTCTTACTGAACAACTCCAGACAAGATTGTACAGCTGGAAAAGGGTGTGGGTTTTTTTAGCAGCATAATGTTATAACTTTGCTTTTAGTTGCTGAAACTTTAATGTCACCACCATTCACATATTTTGACAGCATGAACCCTGATTTTTACCTGGATTTTCTACAGTACATATAAATAAATTTGACATTGCTCTCACTCAAAGAGTTTCACAGGCTGAAACATAGTGGTTATTCGCCTTCACCAGAATGGACTGTTTGGTGTTTGTGGTGTCTCCAATTATATATTTTATTTATTCTTCACATTTTATTACAATGAAATTTAAATTATTTCTGTAATTATTAATAAAATTACAATAAAATGCTAAAATAAAACTGATGAGGCACTTTCCTTCATTCAATCAACTGTGTGTTTCTGTCTGCAGCCTTTTGTTATGTACATGTGCTGTTGGAGAAGTTTATAAAAGAAACCTAGTTACACCCAAATCTGCCAGGGAAATTTGGTTTTCCTAATCCTCTACCCCAATTTTAGAAACCAGCTCTCCCCTTTACGTCCAACCTTAGAAATCAGCTGTCCTGAGAAAGTTCCTGGGCTCCAGGGTTACTGTTGTTTCATCTGTAAATGGCAAAAGACCTGGGAAGTGGCGTTGATAAATAGACCTGGGCAATATAATTGCAGTAATTGACCACAATAATCTTATTTTAAAATCCAGTTTGGACACACTTGTTTGTGGCAGGGTGTTGTATTAAAACAGTTTTATCACACATTTTGCAGTATACTAACACTAATCACTGCTTCTCCTAGCAGATCAAAACAGCATTGTAACCTGTAATTCTATGGTGATGGTTTAGGGGCAGTAACAAGTTAGGCCTGCATTGAGTACATCATCATGGGGAGTTGATATTCAGTGGAGAGTCCATGTGGGATGCAATCACCATCTGTAGCTCTTCTCTACCCATATTGGAACCCAAAGCACTCTGCTTCTTATTCATACATTCACTCACACACATACACAGCTTTCCTGAATCACCTAGGGTAACGAATTTGGGTTTCTGTGTCTTGTTCTTAGACAACATATGACAGGCTCCACCTCTTGAGCAACTATTGCCCCTGTGTGTAAGATACCTACCTGGACAGGGTACAATGCAGTTCTCCTTCAAAACAATGTGTGAATCTCCATCAACTGAAGGCTCCAGATCCCCACACAGCTCATCTTCTACCAGGTTGCTGTCTTGTTGACCTGAACCATCTGACACAAAGCACGACACGTTCCTGAATCGCAGGCCTTCTCCACACCTCACCCCCTGTTGAAAGGAAAAACAGTTGTATGGATTGAAGGCAGTACCCTCTAAAGTGTACCTACAATAGGATAAAAGCAAGTAAGTGCCCTCTAAAACTTATATTTGTGCATGAAATCTACACAGAGGCTACACATGTGGCCAACAAAGCGTGAGCATTTATGTGCAATATGTGTCTGTTACATGCTGCAATTACAGCAGCTAATAGTGGGGTTTCAGTGCCCTCATGGTGAGATTTTTGGTTTTCTAAAACAATTGTGACTATAACTGAGGGAACCATTTTAAATTAAGGCTAATACCTGTTTAACAACAGTTATTTTACAGAAATTACTGAAAGGCAATTTTGTAGAAATCTGTATTTACTATAACATTTTCAACAAAAGCCACATAAATCAAGCAAAATTTTGTGTGAAAAATAAAAAGTGAAAAGTTATTTTCTATAAACTGTGACTATAAACACATGCAAAATAAAGTAGCTTAGCAGTACTCATTAAAACATCTTAAACACACAGATTAAAAACCTCCACAGATAGTTCTAATAAAATTAGTGGACCTGTAAATGTATAATTGCTTCCTTCTTGGGAAAATGAATACTTACCCCTCATTCATTTTGCAATTTGTGCAGTTTTAGGCAAAAAAAAATATATATTTATTTAAAAACATTTAGGCTGATCTCATTTATTCATTTTAAGTAGTTGTAACTAATTAGGTGTGTCCACATTTGGAATTGAATGTGGCCAGTGTCTATAAATATCTGGACCCACTGAGTGTTTTAGGTGGCTTTCAATTTTGTTTTTGGCTTTTGTCCCTTAAGCAGCCTGGGTCTGCCACTATAATAATTAGACTTCAAATGTAATATTGCACTACTTTTAATTGTTATAATAAATTGTCAAGATAGATAAAGTATTTTTAGTAAACAATAACATATAACAATCTAAAGAAAAAATTAAAGATGTTAATGTGTAAAATTAAAACATACACACAAAACAATCCTCAATCTTCAACAAATAAAAATGTTTATTGTTTTGTTCCGCTGCTTGAGTAAATACTTCTATCATTAAAAAAGTTTTTGTTGTTAGACAGAGAGCTGGCTCACCTCAGATTTGCAATCTGACCAGACACTGTATCTCCAACTGTAGCAGGGCTTCACTAGGCAGGGCTTCCACTGCTCCATTTGTGATGGACATGGCCTCCCATCACCCTGAGGAGCTTGGATTAATGTCCGTTTCCTCCACAGCTTGCCTGCAGAACAGCAGATAAACAAAGAGATATTTTATAAGAATATTTACTTTAATTCTGTAGTTTGATCTTTATATGCCAGGGCTTTGTTAACATTAGTCTGAGTCAGCAGAAGAGTGAAAAATAGGAATGTAAAGATTAATTGATATGGGTTGGAAGATCGATACTATAGTCAGAGATACAGCTGAAAGGGTTGAAAACGTACAAATTTAAACAAAATTTTGTAGAATGTTGAATCTCACAAAATTTTCTTTTCTGTTATCTGTCTCTGTTTGTGTGTATGTGTATGTGTCCAATGCAATGTCCAATGCTTAAATCTATTCTATCTAAAAAAAAAAAAAAAAAAACATAAAAAAAAACCTTCTTTCTGCTCTTTGCACTTGCAACTCATGAAATATAAATCCTTTTCTGATAGGACATCGCTTCGATGTTTTCTCCTAGACTTAGATTTTTGCTTGCCTTGCATCTTACTTGTAAGTTGCTTTGGTTAAAAGCATCTGCTATTTGACTAAATGTAACTGTATATGTTATTTTGGACTCGAACAGAGATTCTAAAATATGAATAACAGGCATAATAGTTGAAGTCATGGGATAAGCCAAAATACAAAATAAATAAATAAAAGAAACATTGCTATAGATGTAGGAAGGTGATGGATGGAAACCTTATGTCACAACAGAGCAGCTGGTTGGAGTCACTGTAATGTCAACCTTGTTGACAGTGCTAGTGTGTTAACAAGGTTGACCGGCTCCCACCAGGTTTGGCCTGGTGAATGCCAGATCACTGTTGACTATTGTTTATAGTCAGGAAATAGCAATTTTAAATGAGCACAACCTATTTGAGGCTTCCAATCAGGTTTTAGAATGAAACACAGTACTGAGTGGGCTTTTTCGTGTGTGCTTTATAAAATTTTTCTAGCCTCTAATTCTGGTGACTGTGTGGTCCTTGTACTAATTGATTTAACTGCTGCGTTTGATACAGTGGACCATGATATTTTAATCTCCCACTTAGAACACTAGGTCGTTATAAAGGGCTTAGCTCTAAATTGGTTCAGGTCCTACTTGAAAGATGGAACTTTGTGTCCAACTTGGAGAGTTCCAGTCTTCTTCTGCTTATCTGCCCTGTGGGGTTCCACAAGGTTCTATTTCAGGCCCTATCCTCTTTTCTTTGTATTTGCTGTCCATGGGCTCCACCCTTAGAATACATGGCATTTTGTTTCACTGCTATGCTGATGACTGTCAGATCTATGTTACACTCAATAAAAAGGATGGCATTTATGTCAGTTTATTACTGGAATGTTTAAAGGACATTAAGGCCTGGATGGCTCTTAACATTTTCAATTTTAATGATTCAAAGACTGAGGTGATTGTTTTGGGAATTAATTCATCTAGTGGGACTGCCCCTGCAGACTTGGGACCCTTGGCTGAAAACACCAAATAAGAAATTATTAACCTTGCGTTTAAAATAGATACTGACCTGAAGCTTGAAAGCCAGATCTGATCTGCTGTTAAGTCTAGTTGTTTCACCTGAGGCTGCTGGCTAGAGTCCATTATAAAGTCCATTATAACAAAGCAGCACTTTGAAACAGTAACACATGCCTCCGTTACCACCTGGCTGGATTACTGCAATGCACTTTATCTTGGTGTAAGTCATTGGCTGCTTGTGCAATTTAGGGTCCATTTTCAACTTCTTCTATTTGTTTTTAAATGTTTAAATGGGGTACCCCGCTGTACCTCTCTGAGCTTATGCTTCCATATGCTACACTGCGGTCACTCAGATCAGCTGACCTGCTGCTCCTGAGTGTATTGAAAACTAAATGTAAGCTTAGAGGAGACCGAGCTTTTGCAGTGGCTGCTTAAAAACTGTGGAACGAGTTGCCCCTGCACATTAGACAGGCCTCATCCTTGCCTGTTTTTAAATCCCTTCTTAAAACTCACTTGTTTTCATTGGCCTTTGACACAGTCTGACTTGACATTATTTTATCTGTCTGTTATTTTATTCTGTCTGTTATTTATTGTTATCTGTTTTATTGTATATGTTTTATGCTATTGTATATTTCTCTGGTGTGTTATTTCGCTTAACAAATAAAGTTAAAAGTCGCAAGTTCATTCCCAGGGAGGCAAACAGCCTTATTTTGGGAATGCTCATACTGTTTTAAAATATTGTAATTAATTGTGAAGAGAAAAACTGGTGTCAGATATCAAAATTCTGCGGCTTAGCACCTACCACTGCTGTCAATGACCTTATCACTATGAGACTTCAAAATTATATTTTGTGTTCATTGAATGCATGACCCACCTGTATATGAGCTGAATTATTTTATTGTGGAAACTGGGCAATAAGCTTTTAAAAAAACAATCATCTATTTGCAAGAGAGAGTGGTGGGTTAAAAAAAAGATCACCTAAAGTGATGCCTACTTGTTTTTAAATCAAAGTCCGCCTAAATCTGAATACATTTTCTTTTTATTTGAAAAGATGCACATTTTCACATAGGTATATTACATATCCATTATACATTTTACATTTAGTTTTATGAACCTTGTTCTCTGATGTGTCCTTCACATTCCATAATATAACAGTAAACACAGAACTAAGGGTGCTAACATTTCCAAATTTGATCAAATTTGGTCTTTTGGACTTTAAATTATAAGTTTTTTTTCTTTTTCTACTGGGCTTGGACCAGTGCTGCACAGCTAGGGATGGGAATGGGCTGTTAGGGGTTCAGTGTGTTGCCCAGAGACACTTTGACATATAGTTGAGACCGGGGATCGAACCACTGACCCTGTGGTTAACTACCTTACCAACTGAGCTACAGCTGTTTGTTATGCACTTTTTACTTGCCATTATTAGGACCTAAAACAATTTTATATCTTTTCTGTTTGAAAAATAAAACATGTCTTTAATGTTCCACAAATATCAAACCAGAAAAGTGTGAGTTTAGGGCAATACCAGAAAATATAGAGGTTTTATTTTATATTATATTTTATATGGTCTAAGAGGCCTTGCATCACCCACGTGGTTTTGCATGATAATGAAAACATTTCTTTACATTACTAAAGTGTCCTATGTCACAACCTTATATTATTCATTGTTCGTTTGCTCATAAATATTCTCAACACAAAAGGATCAGTAAGCCAAGGTTTGAAACACCTCTTAATATCAGGGTTAACTTTCAAAGTATTTTAAAGAGAGCTACATACATACCTGCAAGCCCACAGGTGTGAGTGCATTCAGACCATGGTGACCAGTCAGACAGCTGACAATTGATGGGACACTCCACCACACAGGAAGCATTCATCTGCCACTTCCTCTCCAGACCCAGCTACAACATAAAATGCTTTGATGAACATCTCTGTTTCATTAAAAAACTGTAGAAAATGCTTTGAAATCAGAAGTGGCACAAGTCTCACCTCTTTGCAGAACTTGAGGTCAACAGATTTACCATCGCTACGAACACAGTCCAGCATGCGGGTTTTAATGCCATTTCCACACACTGCTCTGTCACTCAGCTGACAGGTACTCCAGTCTGCAGGGAAGTATTATCAGCAAAGGGTTAATGCCAACCTACTGTAAATCTTTACTGAGAATTGTACTGTTCAAGATTTTTGTTATTAACCATGCTTGTTTGAGTCTCACCAGTAATGTTGTATGAATAGTGGAAGCAGTTGCTGTTAAGTGTGCAGGGCTCTATCTGTTTAGTGGGTGGACACTCCTTCTGCTCTCCACGCTGGCGAAGCAAATAAGCATTTCTCTCTCGGGTATTGTTTCCACTGCATGGCTGAGATGAGAAAATAATTAGTTACAGCATGTAAAGGAATGAGAACTTACCTTTTTTAATGTTAAATCATCTCCTTAAACATGGTAAAAACATGTGTTAGGGACCAGGCCAGGTTTGCCCATAGTCACCGCACGCTCACGCTCAGCACCTCAGGACTAACCCTCCATCTGATCATCTGACGCAATTTCGTTGTACTTCTTGTATAATGACAAATAAATGACGCCCAGTACCTATAGACCAAGCTCGCATTTTTAAGTTAAATAGTGAACTGGCTGGGAAACAGCTGGCTTCTGAGAAACAGGACATTCAGACAGGTAGGGAGTCTTCTCTTGTAATACTCGAACTGGTGGACACTGGTCAACAGTGTCCACATTGCATACACAGAACTATAAATCAGTTGAATTAGACATCAGTGGTGATATCCAGCTTTCAGTGTTACGACTGGTATTACTTTTCCCTATTGATGGACACAGATGTGTCCCTTTTTTTTCTAATGCTGGCTTGATGAGAGACCATCTCTTGGTTTTCGTGTTATTCTCCTAGACAGGGTATTCCCCCCAGAGTATTTGTAAAGTTGGCCATTCCTAATGAGTGGCATTTCTGAAATAAATTGTCCCTGCAGCACAGTAGGGCAGGTACTGAAGACAGGATGAGTAAAAAACCTGCCTGGCCCTATGTGAAAAAGTTTTGCCATCGTTGGTGGCAACAACTGGAATCATGTGTTTAGGATAACTGTCTTTCACATCACTGTAGATACATTTTGGCCTCCTCTTCCTTGTAGAATTGTTTAAAAACAGCCACATTGGATGGTTTTCCAGCATTAAGGGCCTATTTAAGGTAACGCCCCAGCATCTCACTTTAACTTCAGTCCAGACTTTGACTAGGCCACTCCAAAACAAAAATGTATTTATTTTTTTTAGCTATTCAGAGCATGACTTGCTGGTTTGTTTTGGATCCTTGTCCATAACCCAAGTGGGTTGAGGTCACAAACTGATGGCCAAACACTTTACTTCAAGATTTTCTAGTAGAGTGCAGTATTCATGGTTCCATGAATTATGGGAAGTCATCCAGGTCACGAAGCTGTAAAGCAGCCCCAGACCATCACATTACTGCCATCATGTTTGAATGTTGGCATGATCTTCTTTTAATTAAATGCTGTTAGTTATACGGCATGTGTAACAAGACGCACACCTTCCAAAAAGTTTAACTCATTAATCCACATAATATTTTCCATGGAAGCAACAGATGATAACTTGCATTACTTCCCCCCAAATAACACTGAAATTGAACATAATGACAGGTTGAAGACTATTTAGCTCTCATCTAATCAAAGATTAGAAATAAATGTATAAATTTCTTACAAGTGTACATGGACTCCAGACTCCCCAGTCTGATAACACACAATCCTCAGGGCAGGGCAGCCGGCTGCTGCGGGACCCCAAAGGCATCTCCTCTGGGTCGCACAGATAATCCTCCACTTGTTCAGAGGGCCCATCTATAGTGTTGAGCATACATCTGCATAAACAACAATGTTATGCTAAAAGTTAGTCTATTTTTACAAGACCCGAGAATCTTTGGTAGGCATTGCAGACATCTTCATCTTCATTATCAAATGGTGATCAGCAGGAATAATTAAAAACACTACTCTAATGACATTTCAAAAATGCACAAGTGCAAGCACAGGCACAAAATGTGGACAGAAGAAATTTAATAACTTGTATTGTAGGGTTCGCTCATGTTACCTGACTTTTCTAGTCTGAACACCTTCACCACAGTTTTCCTTGAGATCAACATTGCTGACCTTCCATACACTCCAGGGTTCTGACACCCAGATATACTGTCCACAGTCACTGTGGCATGGAACTACCTCATACACCTGAAAAAAAACAAATCACTGTTACGTATATGATATTAAGAAAGCCTTGAAATATGCAGATTAGCAGTACAAAATGTGTAGAGTTTTGTGTCCCTAAGCTCTGAGAACACTGACTTGCCAGATGATAATCTAAATTAACATTTTACTTATTTCACCTATAACAATAGTATAAAAAGAAATACCCATAATAGAAAAATCTAAGATGTTTTAAGATGTGTACAGTTCAAGTTCAAATAATATAAACTGTCAAAAAGAATAAACTATGTACATACCTGGGCCTGTAGATTGACAAAATGGGACAGAAGAGCAAAAGACATTCAGATTATTGCACTCAGGAAGCAAAGAAATATATATTAACATCCATTCACACAAAGAAATTCATTAAATACTGATTTTGTTTAAACGTTAACTGCAGTTCTATGTGAGACCTCTCTCACCTGGTTCACATGGTCCAGTTTAGGACATGGTCTGCCACCATTATAGGGCTTTTCTCTGAGCCACTTGGAGCGAACTTTGACACCGCTACCACAGGACTTGCTGCAGCGTGACCAGTTAGACCATTCACTCAGTTTGCAGTCAGATGGACATGGGATGATGCAAGCCTCCTCAATGTATCCTGTACCCAAACATATAACAGAAAAGTATTTAATTTAAACATTAATGATCTCTACAGCAGATATTGTGAACAACATGTCACTAGAGCAGTGAAAGAAAAGCATACAGATATGTTTTAATACTTTTGGAAAATGTTTTTGTTTGGGATTGCATTATCTGCACAAGAATCATTTAGCATAATGCAGTAGTTTGCTCTTTTGCAAAATCTACTTATTGAATTTCTTTCCAAGAGTGAAATAGGCAGATTGATATAGTGAAATAAAAATCTTGAGTTTAGATACTTTGTCAAGAAGCATAAAAAAGGGAAAGGGGTCAAAACTACACGTAAAAACACTTACAAACAGGATAACCTTGCTCAGTCAGTACAAAAACAAGCAAATTCTTATCAGAGTATTTTAGGAGAAAATGATTGAGTTAGTTAATAATCAGCAGTGTACAGTGTAAATAACAAGTGTGAGCTAATGCTAATAGCTATGAGGTGCTATTGCATTAGTTCTAATCAGACAGAAAAAACCTTGACCACAACTAAAGTCCAAAACAGATTTACTTTTGTTGTGGTCAAAGTCTACAAGATAGACTGTGTTACAGAGTCGATTAGCAGTTAAAACAAAACTGTATTCTTCTTTCAGTGTTTTGATCTTTGTAAGGTCTTTGGTACTGAGATGCTTCCAGATTGAAAGAGCCCATTGCTCACCGGGACAAAGTTTTGAGTCAGCAAGCCTAGTACAGAGCAGTAACGACAGAGATATTTGACTGAGGCTGATTGTTATAACACTTCCCAGTTGAGGCAAGAAATGGCTACGTTCAGTAGATAAAGCACAGAAATACATCTTTAACCTTTTCCGTTTTGGAGTAATAAGAGCTTGTTCTGGTTTGGCTGGTTAGATATTAGCCACAATTGTTGGATGAATAAATGCAGTCAGTTCACAGGACAGTGTTTTGGAGTTTTAAGTTGCTTTAACAAAATGCAAGAATATACAGGAAGAAACAGGACCATTTGTGGACAATGAATATAGAAGACCTAATAAACCTGGTTGTTTATGGGTAAACGCTGACACGTTTATACAAAGGCTGGTTGACTGAGCTTCAGTGTCACTTATTTACACCAACCTTGTCCTTAAAGAAATTGATAATTCTTGTTTGTCAAACATTGTGCTCTGCATCACAGGGACCTCACAGTGTACTGTCCTCACGCTATTCCTGTTCTTCATTCATACGTTAAATACTATGAAACGAAGACCAAAAAGCTACTGGTGCAGAAAAAACATGCCCTGACTATACTAGTTAACATCCAAGGAGAAAGCTGGACTGGACAGACAAGGCTCCTGCCCTGTAAAAAACAATGTAATCCCTATCTCATGAGGATACTCAGCTACTTCGGTGTGAGCACTATTTGGAGTTTTTTATGACTATGTGGTGGTATTGGCCATCTTCTATAAGGTCAGCTAGTACAATGGTGTCACAGCAACACACAGGAAGAGACTGGACAAACCTTTGAAGAAGGCCAGTGAGTTAGAGACAGTGGGAGAAATGATGAACAATTGGTCATTTTGGACAATGGTTTCCACCCCCTGCTGGACATCCGGGTCAGATTCCACAAGCTTTGTCAATGCTTCTAGGTAACTCAACGAACACAAATAACAACAGACTAATTTGCACCTGATGTAATCCAAGTAAACACAGTGGATGCGTGTAACCCCACTGGACACTAGCGCATGTGGCTGCCTTCCCTTTAGAAGGAGTGAAGAACAAAAAATTGCATAACTCAATCAATCATATTAATGTATGAGTCAACAGAAACCACTCTTAGGTCATAGTTCTCAGCATAGTAACATCACAAAGTTACTTTGTTCTGCTTTACATCTCCCCCTTTCTATGCAAAAAAACATAGTGCAGACTGAATTTTATACTGAATTCAATGATCCTCATTTCAAGGCACATTTTCCTCTGAATTAAATCTACTTAATGATGGTACAGATACGTGAAAAATGTACTTAAGCACAGTAAGCACTTTGTTATTTATATATACATATATATATATATATATATATATATATATATATATATATATATATATATATATATATATATATATATATATATATATATATATATATGTGTGTGTGTGTGTGTGTGTGTGTGTGTGTGTTTTTGTAATAATAATCTTTTTTAAAATATTATGTACCTAATTTTATTTTCCAATTAATGCTCTCACCAAGTTTGTCAGAAAGTGTTACAACCTTTGTAAATCATGATACCCTCCGATTAACCATTCAGGAATGGATCAGAAAAATGCAGGAAAAAAAACTTTACTATCGCTGTCTCTTTTAAGTATTTTATCAAAACACTGAAGAAATGTTATGATGGATTCACTGAAGTAGCTTCCAGTTTTTCCATCTGTAGTACCATAAGTAAGCTTCTTCATTTGTATTTGTGTTTGTCACACTTGAGCAATACATGCTTGACTGTTTCTTGATTGTGGTACTGTATATGCACAGTTGTGTGTTTGCCTATTCTGTACAATGTATGATTTAGTCCTGTGTGACCTATCCTCAAACAGGTCATATTTTTTCTTCTCTCCAATATCTGCCCTTCTAACTCCAACATGTCTCTGTATACTAAAAAGATTTCTGGAAAAAAAATTGGAAAAAATGCTCTGGTTTCAAAATGTATTTTCTTACTGAAAACCTAATTACTTCCCATGTTCCTCAAAAGATTTAACATGAAAGACTCACCGTGGCTGTTGCAGCGAGATGTCTCAACTATGCGGTTGTCCTGATCGTAGCACACCATGGCCTGATAACGATATCCTTGTCCACATTCTCTGATGTCACCTTGAACCTTCATGCCTAGTTGACCCTCCATGCGGCCACTCTCAGGCAGGATACAGTCCGACCAGTTACCCACAGGTTGGGCATTATATTTGTTACATGGGCAATACTGAGTCTCACTTAAGGGATACATTTGATGATTTTTACACTGGTCACGCTTCTTGCTTTTCCCTGCAAAAACACATAGATTTTAAGTAGGGGGTTAGGATTATAGTTAAGGTTTTGGTTTAGGTTTAGATTTACCCCAATTTTGAAAACCAACTTTCCCGTTTACATCACACTTAAATAATCAGCTTTCCCAAGAAACCCGACTGTAACCTGGTTACTTAAGTCCATGTAAACATACTCAATGATTGAAGTGTTCCAGTTACTCATTGCCTGTAGAAAAAGACTGCTTGATTTGAGCAGGAAGTTAAATATGGAAACAACAGAGATATTTACAGACTGTATATACGCAGAAAAAAATTACATTGAAAATAAGTTTTTCAAACTGAGATGGTATAGTAAAGATAGTAAAGAATAGAAGATAGTATGGATAGTAAAGTTTTTTTTCAAATACATTGAATTTACTGCAAATGCTGAAATATTTTTGGAAGTCAACTTGAAGTTCAAGTCTCGTTACTCACCCACTAGCATCCTCTTGCGTGTCCTGACACCCACACAGTTGGCTGTGCAAGAGGAGAACTTGGACCAGCTGCTGAGTTGACAGTCTTCCTGGCAGGGAAGCTGGCAGGGCTGGGTGAGAGGCGGCATGGAGCCAGCAAACTTAAAACAAGATTCCACTTCTGCCTGCCCACCATCCTGATTTCGACACGAAACAGCTAGAGGGTGAAGAAATTTGTATAAATGATAACATGAACATGACAGTTATTTATGTTTCCACAGGAGATTAATGTGCAGCATACTCCACACTAGTACACTAGAGTAATTAGCAATCACTATCTATAATAGCTAGTCTACAGACTAAACACCCAGGTGCCCTCAATATAATCTGAGGGGACTTTATTCATGTCTCCATTCAATCAATGGCTTTCGGCTTGTCCCTTCAGGGGTCACCACAGCGGAACATGTGTTTCGTTTTTTCTACGGTGGAGATATATATATATATATATATATATATATATATATATATATATATATATATATATATATATATATATATATATATATATTTTTTTTTATCCTTTCGGCTTATCCAGTGCAGGGTCGCCACAGCGGATCATTGTCCGCATGCTGATTTGGCACAAGTTTTACACCGGATGCCAGTGGAAAAAATTTCTCCCTCCACTCACTTCAACTGGTCAAGGCAGATGGCCGCCCACGCTGAGCCTGGTTCTGAGTTTTTCCTCTTCATTGTTGCCTAGGGCTTACTCAAGGGGGATTTGGACGGTTTTCTCTATATATCTTTATTGGTGTGTGTGTCTGGGGTTTGTTCTCACCTCGAACCTGCAGCCCTGGTCCACAAGTCTCCTGAGCTCCAGGACTGTCCTGATGAACTGCTAAAGAAACTATCTGACATCGGCGCCACTTGTGTGTTTTCCATCTACAGGAGTGGATAAAAAAATCTGAGGTTACCAGCACAGAAGGGAAGCGTTACTGAGGGTTTTAATTCCTGACAAAACAAATAGGAAAAGTTTGCTTGCAAGGAAAAATGTTTTATTGGGCTCAATTAAAGAAAGTCCGTCTTTGGTAAAGCCTACACAATAAAAACAAAAATTAAGGAGGATGCTTTGCCCTCTCTACCGTTACTAGGTAACCACTCATTCACTGTCTTAAGCCTAGCTGCTAAAGTAAATACTGCTAAGAAACAACTCTTATACTCTATATACATTTATATAAATGGTAATTTCTCTAAACACCTGCATGAAAATTGACATGTGGAAGGTAATTTCTCTGACTTTGATTGAGGGACAGGTTATAGCATAAAAGAAGCCATTTAAATGGTTAGTGAAGTCCAGCTGCTGCTGAACAGCAATTTCTTTGATAGGGTGAGACATTGTTCTAAAATACGTTGGACAAAGAAATGGACATCTGTGTGTATATCAGAAGCTTACAAAGAGAAGGGATGTGATGGAAAATCAAGTATTATTAAATGATGATTAAATTTTTCCCATAGCATTTTACCTATTTGTAATAGCAACTTGTACTCAGTGTACTTTTGAAGGATGTTTAAAAGATTGTATGTTTTTCAGACTTTGTCTCATATACATGTTTTGTCTTGAAGTGCAGAACTGCTCCAAGGTCAGTTATTGTCTAACAACAGACCATCCCACACTGTAGTGATCCAGAGTCACTCCATGCTTATCAAAGTGCTGAAAAGGGAAAAGGTTTCCATAAAAGGAGAAAAGGGCTGGGGGCAGTGGCCTGAGGGTGGACAATGTTCTGCCCAGTAATAGAAGGTTATAAAATAATTTTAGCCATGACTATTTGGCGTTGTCGGGCAGGATCTGTGCATGGCCGCCAGGGGAGCCAGTGGACAGTTGTCAGTGTGCACCCTGGAAGAGAAACAAAAACCAGCCTCAACCACCGCTAAAAGACTGGGCGTAGAGATGGAGTACTGGCCCCTGCTTGCCACCGCAAGATCTATGAACTCAAAAGTAACACTTGTCAATACATATACTGGGGGAGTCGTAAAGAAGTTTCTAAATTAATTTTTTTGTAGTTCAGGTTGCCATTCTTGGTCGACTTAATCTGATCGAATCGGGCAACTCCTAGTCAATTGGGGAGGATAAGTGACATTGATAGTTAACCAAAATAGGCTAGGACTCCTAGTTGATTGGGGAGGACAAGTGTCAATAACCGAGTTGGACGAAGGGGCCAATAGGTCTCAGTGATAAGGGACTTTAAGTCATAGTCACAAAGCTAGTGCAACGGGAGCATATAAAAGATACTCTCACCCTCGTAGAGATGTGTGCGTTGAAGGCCATCCACGGATTTCTATGGGAAACCAGGAAGGTAAGGGGCCTTGGACCCCGCAGGGTCTGATTGTTGAGATTATGAAGACCAAGTATGGTGACAAAAGTCTTAAATGTTTGAAAATTAAGCACTTTGGCTTTCCTCAAGGAGGTTCCTTTAGTAAAACTCAGCTAACACAATTAGAAGATAAGCTGTTGAGTCTAGAAAATAAACTAAAAACTAAAAAGAGTGTCACAGAAAGACATGCAAATGTGTGAATTACATAAAGAATATTTGATCATGTGGAAAACTGAAGTAGAGAATAGGGGAAGGAAAAGAATGCAAAAGCTTATGACAACTAAAACGCATAGAACAGATAATGCTTTAGTAGGCAAATCTGTTAAACCCAAACGCATAACACCACCATGAATTGTATATGTTTTGCAGAGATTTCAGATCCACTGGAGCAGAACTAAGAAAACTTTTGACAACAAAGGCAAAACCATCTGATCTGCAGAAAGTCATGGCGAAGCCACAGGCCCACTGCAAATGCAAAAATTCAGACTGGGAGCACCCAGGCAATGCTATATACAGAGAAGCGGTCAACAATCTGGCTGAAGAATTTAAACTCAAGTTCTCAGTGAAAATTGATATGACAAAAATAATGGCTTCCGAACAACTTGAAGATGAGACTGTTGTTGATTATCTACACTGCCTGACTAATGTGTTTGATACTCACTGTGGTATTGAACAGCCAACGGACTTGGGTAATTCACCTGGACCGTGGGAAACACACCTCACAAGTCACTTCATGAGAGGACTTTTGCCTGACACTGCTGCAGGAGTGCGCAAGACCTGCATAGGTGTAGATGAAGGTGCAAGACTGGAGGACCTCCGTAGACATGCCATACATACTCAGACTCAATATCACAAGAATAAGAAAGGCAAGGAGGATAGGGAGCAACAAGTACTGCACCTGGCAACCATTACAATGTTAAACACAGTATCAGAGGGGAAATGTGGACAAAAAGGACAACCTATGCATCGAAGAGGGTGAGGCTCTGTAGGCAAAGATGGACATTGGAGCAAAGACTGTCCATCTAAAGATAGGAGGTGTCCTTATTGCTACCGGAGAGGACATAGACCTGAGAATTATCCTGAATAGCCATCGCCAGTGGCAAACTGATGGGAGGAGGAAGGGCCAGTGCCCCAGGAACGATTGCTGATTACTGATCAAATGGAGGGAGGTGATCCACACACTGACACACATTGCAATGAAGACATGCTTACGCACATATACACTGATCTGCCTACTAACTGCAATGAAGAAATGCTTGCTCAGACACATACTGAAAATTTGCCTGACAGATGCAATAATGCTCGAACATGCTGTAATAAATGTGGATTTGATCGAACAATGTGTTTCTGGAAGCTAAGTTTAAACCACCTGTGGAAACATATACTCAGTATAGTCAAGGTGACAAACAAATTTCCTGAATACACATTGAAAGTGAATGGTCAAGAGGTGACATTTTTGGTAGACAGTGGAGCAACTAGGTCAATATTAAAAGCAATTGAACTTGCAACATCACTTTAAATGATTGGCAAATTTGTGTACAGTGTTTCTGGAGAATTGCAAAAAGAGTATTTAACCCAGGCACTGTCTTGTATTAATTCTCAAGATCAACCTTTTAAACATGCATTCATGTTGTATAAATTGTGCCCCGTCAATCTGTTAGGACATGATTTAATGATTAAACTTTGAACTCTGAATTTGGAAACACACACCATGGTGAAGTATAGTCCTGATTCTTTGTTACATGTGTATGAATGGAAGCTGCAGCATTCTGTTTTGTCTGTAGAGTTACCCTCACGTGCATGTGCTTTGGTGTCTTCGATGTGCACAGATATAATGTCAGAAGGTGATTTACAGTGTATGTTTCACGTGGCCCTGATGTTGCTTATGAACAAAGATGGGATTTAGTGAGGTTTGACAAATTAACTACAGTGTTTTTATATTGGTCTGATCACAGATGTGCACTGTCTGTCTCTCTGAATGAGGAACAAAATTGTCTCTATGATGTAAATGGTAAATGGCCTGCACTTATAAAGCGCTTTTCTACCTATTGGCACTCAAAGCACTTTAGACTGCTTTTTATTCACCCATTCACACTAACAATCACGCACACACTCACACAGCAATGGGGGAGCTGCTATGTGACCATACCAGCATTAAGGAGTATGCCTGAATCTTTGTGAGCAAAACACAAATATGATGTAAGTTTATTAAAAAATTGTGAAGCAGTTTTGATAACGTCAAAATCGACCTACAGTCCTAAAAAACGTATTAACCCGTTAAAACCTCACACAGAGTCTCTTTGAGATGCAGGTGTAATTGTTCCCTGCAAATCTCGTCCATGCCGCACTCTAATTTTTCCTGTCAAAAAGACAAGAGACAAAAGCCAGCCTACTGAGTGACGCTTTGTTCAGGATCCGCAGCGGTAAATGCTGCTGTTCAGCCTAGAGCTAACAATGTGCCAAACCCTTACACTCTTCTTTCACAAGTTCCACTGGATGCTCAATGGTTCTCAATTGTGGACCTAGCAAATGCATTTTTCAGTGTGCCTGTTCATCCTGAGAGTCAGCTCTGATTTGCTTTTTGGTTTAGTGATCGTATGTGGACCTGGAGCCGGATGGCACAGGGTCAGTTCATTGATTGGCAATGACCCCGTCCCCTTACAACATCTGCTCCACCTGTGAGTTTGAGTGTTTCAGCAGAAAGCAGAGAAATGGTAAGCCTCAAGAACACTTCCCGACCTGTTACCTGACCTGGGAATTAGGAAGGGGCATTATGAAATCCACTTTACAGGGCTTTAAATTCTCCTGGTACCCACAGAATGGTTGTTACCCTCCTAATCCTATTTACCTGAAGAGTCAGACGCAAGGTATGATGGACATCTGGTGGCTCTGCGGAGGAAAACCACAACAGACTGTGGGCCTGGCAGGACAGGATGGCCCTAGATGTGGTCCTTGCTGAGAGGGTGGGTGTTTGTGTGATGTTTGGGGACTCATTTTGTACTTTTATTTCCTAATAATACTGCACCTGATGGAAGTGTCACAAGATTGCTAGAGGGTTTTAAATCCCTCAGAGAAGGATTTGGGTAAAATAATACTGGCATTCTACTTCTACTGATGGTAACTTTGCATACTTTTTGGTACCTACTTTTGCCAAATAGGCATAGTAATTAACTTCAATGCAAGGTTCTTACAATAAAATGTATTTACCTGTATCCTTGGCAGATAGGTGGAGAATCGCACTCTCTCTCCTGGGTCAGCACTTCAGGACAGTCCTGTCCCCCATTGGCTGGTAACTGGATAACAATACGGTTCCTGTACTGTTTCTTCTTAGTGTTTTCTCCTAACACAAGCCACAATGTGTTACACATTAGTTTTAGTACCTAGTGTTAGTTTAAGCTGGTTTAAGGCCCCTATACATCAAACTAGAGCTGCTGGTAACATTAAGCTTTGCCATGTCAGCTAGTCTTAAATGTTTTTTTTTTTTTTTAGTCCTAAATATAACAATTGAAAAAGAAATTTCACTCTTGGGTCTGCTATTTCACAAAACCCAAATGGTCTTCATATCCTGCGATGCATCTATCTGTGAACTCTCTGCTGAAAGTGACCACTTCAAGGCGATGCTTAACAGTTAAGTGGTACACTGAATATTGAATCATCTCCATCATCCACTCTGTGTAATCTCATAAACCTCATTGGGTGGTAGAGGTTATTGACTTTACAGGAAGTCTAAGTCTATTTCATGAGTGTCATATGACACTGCAGTACAACTGGGGCGCAGGAGGTAGAACGGCCGTCCACCAATCCTCCAGTTTTTGGTTTGATCCCCAGCGCCTCCGGTCACATGTCGAAGTGTCCTTGAGTAAGACATTGAACCCCAACTTAGTTGCTCCTATTGAGTGTGCTGCATAACAGCTCCCCCATTGGTGTGTGAGTGTCTGTGATTGTGAGCGCGAATTGGAACATCCAACAATGTTAACTGATAGTCCACTGTCCTATCAGAGCTACTTCACAAAAAGGAACATTAATAGAGTAAATACTTTTGGCACAAGATTACAGAAGACAAGATAATATGGGGAATGAATTCTACAAATGTTTAAAAGTGAGGCTGAGCTTTTTGAGCACAAGAAAGAATAAATGGGTTGTTTCACTCTCTCGTCCCACAATGCTCAACATCTCTGCTAATAAAGTTATAAGAAACTGGGTAACTAAATATCGTCTGAAACTTTTTACATAATATTTATCAAACATATCCCAACTCACAACGGAATTTTAGTATTATAGATTGCTTGAAGGTTTAATTTTGTGTCTGTCTTTGCCAAAATATTGAGTACAATTAATCCCTAATCAATTAACATGCACTTATAGACAAGCTTTTGTGAATGTGCTCTCTTGACACTGTTGCATGTGGCTTGTGTAACACACTGTAAGCCACTATGTGTAGTACGCTACCTCCTCGACATGTTGAATGGCAAGGGCTCCAGTTGCTGTATGGAGTGATGATACAGTCTCTCTTGCATGGCAGCAAGCAGGGCCTGACTGTCTCTGGGCGAAGACTCTCTGGGCATCTGTAATTACAGCAGTGACAAGGTCACACACATACATACAGACTACTCTTTAAAATCTGATCTAAGTGTGTTAGATCAAAGCCAAAAGAATCTAGAGTTCACTTGTGGTACATTTACACTACATGCTTTAATTGCGTTGTATTATCCTTCCTGTTTGGTTTGAACAGAAGCTTCTCACTTAATATCCATGATTTCTCTCTTTACCTTCATCTATGTTGTTGATATTTTCTGTTTTATGTTTAAGACACTGTGAGGAAGAGAAAAATTATCTTCGTTATCACGAGAAAACAAATACAGTTGTTTACAAATCATTAGCATTTTTCTATTTTAAATACCACAAGATACACTTTTTGGGAAGAAAAGAGACCATTTTAATTTTGGAAAAGCAAATTATTCTGCCATTCTGGATTGATATAGGATTTCAGCTCCTCAACAGTTTGGAGACTCCACGGTAAAATTTTTGCCTCAGTCTGGCTGTTTGGTTCTTACTTTAAGGTTGGCGGCAATTTCCCATCTTGCCTCCGATCATCTTTTACCGCTGTTTTTGGTTTATTCCACTCTTGGTAGCCGCAGGAGTCTTCCACTTTCCCAATAAATATAACTTGATGTAAATCCTTCCTTGTTCTACTTCTTTCCAGCCAGCTTTGACTCTCTGCCTCAGCCAGCCCAAGTATGATTTGTAAGTTAAACTTATCTGTTTAACATTTTAACTCAATTGAAGCGTCGACTAAGGTTTTAAAAAGAGAATTGATGATCTGATAATTTAGTTTTAAATAGTTTTCTTGAATTTTGGACACATTACACTACAAATCTGGACATTGTGAATTTGATTTATAAATGGGATTTTGGATATCATGTATGTAAACTTTTTATGAATTTTTATTTATCAAGAGGATTTGAACTGTGGATTCAAACTGAGGATTAGATTAGTGGAATTTGGACTGAGGGTATGAATGTTTGTATCAAAATTTAAGAAGAGTATTGTAACCCTGCATTATCCTGTTTCATGCTTGAGCATTCTTCTTACGCCTTGCTTTCTCTCTCATGAATGTGTGTATCTCTACAGAGGCGCTGGCGGCAGATTGGTTCAGCCATGTTGCCAGTACCTAATTGAGATTCCCATGTTACCATAAATCGCCTTGTATCCCACAAAGTCATGTATACTTCTGTATATACCATGCTTTTGACCTCTGTAAATTAAGTGAAAGATTGTCTCCTTCCGATCTCCATACTTGCCCTGCTGTCTTTGTTCCCTAGGAGCCCATGTGAATAACACCCACCGGTGGAGAAAATCATCTTCCTTACCCATCACTGTTTGGCTGCTCTGCTCCTTGTCCCATCTCCATTTCACTTTCATTATAACTTTGATAAATTCTTGAAATTACTTGTGGTTTCCGCTCATCATTCTGTACACCACTAAGTAGTTTATAAAATGCTTACAGAACAATCTGGCCACCACGGATCCCATGGGCATTCAAAATTGGACAGCAGAGGAGGTAATATCTAGACACAGATCCAGAATTGACAAATTACCTATTGGAATACAACAGATCTATCAGCAGCTTAGGTAGTTAACTTCATCCTCCTCTTGTAGATTGAATCATTTCTGATTCTGCGGAGTGCATTAGTAATTCTATGCTCTCTACGTTTTCAACTTCAGCCTTTCTCGTTCCGCACTCAAAGGGCTTGGGTGTCATATCTAATATCTCTCCATATCGGCAGTGTGTGACTGTGGGGAACAGCAGATTACAGGTACAGCTCTTTTCTGCTTCCCAATCTTATGTTGGTTTTATTTTATTAATGGTGAAATGGCCAGAAAGCCAAGTCTCTATCTAGTAGCTCTACAAAAATCACTTCAGGGAAAATCACTTTTCTAGTCAGTTACCTTTAATTGTTGGCAACACAGTGTTAAAGACATACAATCCGCATAGTGACTGAATCAACCGTAATATATTAGGGTGGACCACTTATTGTCCATTGTTTTGTTTTAGGTGATCCACTTCAACACCTCTTTCTCAGAAGGAGGTGAAGGAGTATCTCTGTGGTACCAACAGAGTACCTGACCTTGAAGGAAATCTTTAAGATTCACAGCAGTCCTATGTATCCACATTGTCAATATGACGGTCTGACTGACAAGTATCTTTCTATAGGTCTGCAGGATTTCACCTGTCTCAAAAATCTATTCACTTCAATCACACTACATTTATTCACCCTGCTAGACGCCTCCATACAGTATATGGTAAATGTGGATGCTTCAGACATTATGTTGGGGCATTATCTTGCTGTTTGTCAGCAAGATAATGTATTGCTAAATTCTAAATAAGCTTACATTTCTATTGATTGATTTCCAGTTCTTAAGGACGAATTACGTCGATACAAGTAAACAATGACACAGACCTATGCTCAGATACTTCCCACATTACTTTTATACTTGAACAATAGATGTGCATGTCCACAAAAGGGCAGTGTCGCATTTAACAATCCCCAATTACCTGAAAATGAAGAAACAATCCAAAAACAGAAAGTAAATGTGCCTGTTATACTATGTGCGTGTCACCACTTAAGCTATCATAAATGTCTTTAGCATTTGGAAGGAAGCCAGAGTACCCGGAGGAAACCCACATAATGAAGAACATGCAAACTCCACACAGAAAGGCCACCAAATTTGCAGTCTTCGAGGTTTGAGGCGACAGTGCTAATCACTCCTTGATTTCAAGTTGGAAAATGTATTCATTATTCGGCTTAAGTGACTTTGCGGGGTAGCTGTAGCTCAGTTGGTAAAGGCAGTCGTCCACGGACCAAGGTCAGTGGTTTGATCCCCATCCCTGGCTATATGTTGAAGTGTCTATGGGCAGGACACTGAACCCCTAACAGCCCTTTCCCATCCCCAGCTGATCAGTGCCGGTCTAAATCAAAATCAAAAAGCAGACAATGATCCGCTGTGGCGACCCTTAACTCACAAAATAAATAAATTAAAAAATAAAAAAAAATTCTGCTTCAGTGAGTTTAGAGGTGTTTAGAAATGTTGCTATGCTCAATTTTCATCATTGGAATATATTTTTAGAAAACTAAAAACATATCTAAGATTAATCAAATGTTGGCTGCTCACTATGTGTTTTTATATTATGGCTGTGGTAGACAAAAGACCAGAAGATCAGACCTGGAGTCTGTAGTCTTCAGATTTCCATCTTACCATCTGCCATCTTGCAGTAAACTACTTGGGAAGAGTTCATTTCACTGGTCCTCTACTTTCAAACATATACCTTTCATCTTTACCTATCCTTTTTTTATTCAGCAGTGTTGAACAATTTTGCTTTGACCATTTATTCAGTAGGGAAAAGCCTACATTCCCTTTCATCAGTGGTTATTTGCCTGGCGGCATTCTAATTTCACTATAAACAAGTAGAGACTTTTAGTAGAAGTGACCAAAAAACATCTTTTTCAGAAAATGAATTGCAATACTCTAATGACACTTAGTATTTACTAGTGGTAGCCTCCTTATTTTGGCCACAGCTGAGGCTGTGATGTGAAAGTGTGTCCCAAGGCAGCAGGCTCTCTGCTCAGCTTGTAACTGTAGGCTTTATAGTAATCGCATGAATAAAAACAATGATTAATTTTCATACACAGTATGGGGGCTGGTGAGATTTGCCTATGTACTGCTGCTTTGGTGTTAGAATAATGGCCCCGTTCTGCTGAATAAATAAATTGATTATTCATGTCCCCAGCAGATGCCTTAAGGCGAGAAACAAACCCAGATGCTTAAAACAGTTGGTGAGCAGCTCATTAGCCCATGCCTTTGCCAAGCACCACCATCAACAGAATAACCAAAAGGATAAATGGCACAATGTGCCATGTGCAAACAAAGTCTAGAACCAAAAACAAAAGATACCTGTCAGTTAGACACAGGAAAGCATTATTACTGAAGCGCCTCTAATTATGTCAATGTGTTGAGATGAAACTCATTGTAGTCCACCCTAATAATCAGGAAGTATTACATTACACTTCATCCTGTCTGATATATTTTACAAAAAAGGAATATGAATAAATTGTTATATTTTTATAGTTAAAATAAGCTCACATGAGATGGATTCATTTTGTAAATATATTTTATATTTAGTAGTATATATTTAAACTTAAGTGTTCCAGGATCTGATTATATTTCTATAAATCCATCTGTCAGGATCGCAAACTTCACTTTCTTCTTCTGACTTTTATTTTGCAGTAATTTCCTGTTCCTGGTCCCTTCACATTTTTCCCAATCTCACCATGACTTTCCAGCCTTCACTGAGTTCATCATTTCTATCTATTCTTCTCCAGTAATACCAAGTAAATATTCACTAAAGGATTGTCATGTATGCCAATGTTATGAGCCAAATTTAAGTCATGAAAGGAAATTTTAGAGCCCAGAAGCCCAGTGACCATTCTTGGCCTAGTGCACTTGTTTCTTGGGTGTTTTGGATATTGTGTCACTAAAGGGATTTTGGAGTCACTAAGAGGAATTTGGAATTCTTTTCATGTCAGGGATTCACCACGTTCCACCAGGCCTGCCTCTGTGTTACAGATCCAGATGACTACATTTTCCACAGTGGACACTCCTCCCATTGTTTCCGTACCCTTTCTTCCAGATACTTATCCTTTGACTTACTAAATCTCTACTATATTATTTTATAATAAACTTTATTTAACTGAGCTTGTGCCTTATTGGGTCCAACCCAAAAAAAGTCCCTTACACCATCTTTCCCAACAGCATAGATTGATTTCTGTTCTCCAGAAGCTATTTATACAAAATCTGCAAAATTTAGGATGTGTGACTCTCACATTCACCCAGACCAGCCAGAATACTTCTTCCTTAACAGGGCAATTCTCTTAACGCTGAGTGATTGGTCTGACACTCAATGTGAAAGGGAAGAGCCTGCTGTTGCCCAGCCACAACTTCAGCAGGATGTTTCAGAAAAATGGGATGAGAGGTTTCTCGCAAAGTAATAGTTATTTATAGAAGAGGGCAACAAATTTTCATAACCGAAACACAAATTTCAAAAACAGAAAGCCCCCACATTTATTGCTGAGCTTGTATTATTTTGATTCAGTATATTTGCTGGTAATGGAATTAAATTTGAAATTAAATTTGAAATATATTTAAAAGAGAGACGAGATAGTTTTAGTAATTTTACGGTGCGTGATGGCCCCACTATCAATTTTGAAATTGATATTTGACAACAGTGATGCTGTTTCTTTTTTTTCTATAATTTTTAGTATTTCTTTTAGTGCTGTCTGAAAGTAAAAGCTCAAATTTTACTTCAGTGATGATTGGCTAATTATTGTCTTTTTTATGAAAGAAATAAATCTTTTCTAAAGCAGCTGCTTTTTGTTTGAATTGATGATACAAATTGGAGGGATGCTTAAGGTTTCCTACTGTCAGTCTATATTGTAAAAGATTGAAATGAGCAGAAGTTTAATTCTAGAGCCTCTGGCGCGTGAGAAAACTTCTCTCTTTTCAAAAAACTGGACCACTAATACATTATATGCAGTACATGACTCAATCTAATTGGATTGAAATGATAAAAATTTAATTGAAATAACAAACCTTCCTTAAAGTTTATGTTTAAGAAATTATGGGAATTCTTACTTTTTGGGAGGAACCTGGCCCACATTGACTCGGACACAGATAATCTTGCGCGTTTGCATCCCCACTGAGCAGGCTGTATTGTCGCCATGTGCTCTTCCCATAGACATGTTATTGACCACAGTGGAGGAGTCCTCTATGCACTGCCCCCATGGGCCAGTTTGCCAGTGGTACACAGTGCAAGGATGTTCGTTGCAGCTCCTTACTTCCTGAAGGGCACTGGTGTTGGGACATAGGAATCCACCTTAAAAAATATGGAACAGCACAAACCAATATTAATATTGTAGTTGGTTTACAAATAAAAAGAAAAATTATTTAAGACTAATAAAAGTCTGCATTTCTATAGCACTAGATACTGAAAGCGCTTTAAACTGCTTCTCATTCACCCATTCACACACACACACACACACCGATGTGGAAGCTGCTATGCCCAAGGACACTTTGATGTGACCAGAGGAGCTGGGGATTGAACCAATGACTGTGGGGTTGGTAGACCTCTGCTCTACCTCCTGCGTCAAAGTCACCCCTATATAGCAGATAATCAAGTGTTTTGTAGGGGGTCAGAATAAGCTCCTGAGGCAATTACTAAAAAGAAAAGCAAGCACACAAGCCATGCCACAGCCCTTAAAAATCAACATACATTACAGTGCATCTTAGGTTATGTAGCAGTGTTATGCAAAAGTAACGTAAAGAGTACATGTAGTTTTTGCACATTACTTTCAGAAGGGGGATATTTGGTAAGGCATTGCTTTTTCAAGTATCAAGTGTAATATGTTGCTTTTTTAAGTAGCAACCACAAAACTAATGGAATTTAATCATGTTGTATTATATTGTATTGTAACATATTTGTTTATTTTGTAAAAAGAACCATTTCAGTTGTGAAAAAATGAGTTCAATATGTCATCCTAAAGAAATACTACATTACTATACATTTAGGCAAATATGCTTTCTGTACATTATACACTGTACGCTGAGTAGATTCAAACTCAAAACTTCAGCAGTTAAGTTCATGAGTACATTGTTATCACATTTAATAGGAATGATGGCTAAACTAGGATTGGTTAAAAACTAAATACATCATTGCACCTGGACTGGGAGATGTTGGATTGTGAACTTTCACACTCAAACTTTATTAGAATGCTGCACTGGTTTCTTTAAAAAGAAAAATTATTAATTATTACCCAAATCAGCTTTAAGACAGTGGATATCAAATTGCAACTGCAAAAAAAGATTTAAACAATCTTCTTTGCATTTAAATCATCTCAAACTGCTCTACACTGCTCTGACCCATTCTGAATAGTGAGCAGATCATCAATATCCTGACTTCATATGTCTGGCTTTTGAATGCTACAAAAGTTAATAAATAAGGTGCAAGATGCAGCCTGCATCAGATTCTGGAATGGTCATCACCATGAACCTCAGCACAGATGATGGAGTAGGAGTATCCATTCACATGGAAATCAATTATGTCTCCTTACCCCAGAGTGGATGCTGTGATGTTTTGTCATGCGAATATGGTCCAGAAGTCAAATGACAAGAGCTGTTAAATTTATGGCGAAGACATAAAACATTTTATTCTAATGTACTGCCAAGCTAGACTCTTACCATCTGTGCAGCCTAACATTTGTTTCCTTTAACAAGGTTTGGTGGGACTGGCATTCTCACAGTGACTGGCAATCTGGACAGTTGGGTTTTAGCCCAGAGGCACTTGCTTCATTATTACACCATTTAAATACTCATTCTGGAATTGGAAACATATAATACTAAGGAATATCCAATACTACTACTAGTGTGGAAGAGTTTTTTCTCTCCTTTTGTCACAATTGAGATGGCAAGTTATTTTTTACAAAATAAATTAACGCATTACAATACAGTATGTGAGACCATGATACAATGCCATCAGTTTTGTGGTTATTGCTTAGAAATGCAATATATTGGACTTGATACTTTGTGAAAAGTAATGCCTTACTCTATTTTTCCCTTTTAAAAGTAATGCGCTACGGTACTCTTTACATTTTTGCATTACTCCGCAACATCACTTAATACAGTAAGCTCTGTTGTGTACGTTGATCTTCAATGGCTGTGGCATAGCTTGTGTTGTTTGCTTTTCTCTGTAGTGGTTTTCCTCTCCTCAGTAACTGTGGAGCAACTGTAGCTCAGGAGGTTGAGCAGGGGTTGTTGGTTTGATCCCCAGCTCCTCTAGTCATATGTTGAAATGTCCTTGAGCAAGACACTGAACCCTAACTTAGTTAGGAAGGAATTCTTACCTTCTCCTGCATTATAAGCAAGGATAGAGCGAGATCGTGTCTGTTTGCCCTCTGTGTTTTTTCCAGAGCAGGTATGGGAGCAGAGAGACCAGGTACTCCAGGGGCTTAAAGCACAGTCCTTTGGACAAGGAACTTCACAAATGGCAGGCATAGGCAGGATGGCATCCCGGCAGAGTTGCCTCTCCACATATTCACCTGGACACAGACAAATTTTGGAAATTAAGAAAGTGCAAAACACTTAAAAAAAAATAAGTCAGTATACTGAACACACATACTTGAAATTCTATATCTTCTTTGAGAGGACACTTACTGACATAATGCAATCCATATGTCACGATCCTGTTCCCTGTGTTTGGTTTGTCCCTGTTTTCCCCAGATTTACTTCCAGCCCTTGGCTTTTTTTTGGTGTCCCTCTGTGCCACTACCTGTTCCCCAGTCCTTTTAAACACAGCTTTCCCCTCAGTTCTTTGCCAATTCGTCTTTGTTGTTTTGTTGTATCCCTCTGGACAGCAAGCCCCTGGTTCTTTTCCCCATTTGAACTGTTTCCCTGTTCCGCCGGCTACCTGTATTTGTAGCTGTTTGTTTCTAGGTTTGGTTTGGTTTCTCATTTGTTTTCTCTTTTTATTATTTTGTTAGCCTTTTGTTTCAGTGTTTTAGTGTTTCTTTATCTTTGTCAGTTTTTAGACAAAGTGAAGATTGTTTTTTGGTTGTCCCCAGTTTAATCTTTTCAGTTTTTTGTTTGACCCTGTTTCTATTTTCTTATTTTTGGTTTGGTCATTTGTCTGTCCATGTTAATTGGCTTTCTGTTTTTGGCAGTCATTAGTTTCCTTAGTTTTGCTATTATTCTTTAATTTAATTATTTTGGATCAATTCAACGTTCACCTAGTTTGTTTGTTTTGTTATGTTGGTGTGTAATTTCCTATCCTCCAAGTGGAGTGATATTCTGTTGTTGTCTCTCCCTACTCCTTACATTAAAACCCCCTTTTAGTTTGAACTCCCTCTTGCTGTCTTCTTAATTGGGTCCTTAAAATTGAAATATGCAACCCGTGACACACTAGCCCCTTATTTTAAACCTAACCCTCCCAAATGAATGCCTAAAAATCCCAAAAACAAGTTTTAACGCTGAAAGAGCCCTTTGAACAAAAAAATGTTCTCAGTCTGTAGGGAAAATACTTTGATCTGGGCCTTACTAAGTAGCAAGTGTATGCGTGCACACGCACACACACAGTTTGTAGGTTTTAAAAGAAAAGCAATACTTGAATATATTGTATCACTCTGAACCATAATGTATTACTATATCAAGGTCATCAATTTTAAAGTGACAACTTGACAGTGCAAGTGCGTGGGAATGCTGACCCCACATCATTTTTTTTCCACTTGAAGAGTACAATTTGAATTTGGTGTTTCTCCGCTGTCTACCTCTCTGTGAAATGGAGGGCGGGGCAGATTCCTATGCAATACAGCAGCTGGGGTTTAGATCACAGCTGAGGTGAGACAGTCAGATGAAGAACGATGTTAATGTTTCATTACACGGTAATACAACTGGAGGGGGAAAAGCCAATAAAATAAATATTGGGAGGAAGACACCCTGTCTACCTTTAAAACTATACTATTCAGTTCACTCTGAACCATTTGTAGGGAGCCCCCTCCCATTTACTCTTCTCTATTTTCCTCCTTGTGCTGTTTCCCTAATTTTAAATTCTATATCATGTTGTGCCTCCTGTGCACCTTGATCATGCACGAGTGGATCATTTGGGTGATCTCCTGCTGTGAGTTACTCCTGCTGTGTCTGAAAGGAGGCCATTTCATAAATGAAACAGGATTCTTTCCCCATTCCTCCCTCTTACTCATTTTCTTTGGATTCTCTCTTTCTCTGTGTGTCTTTAGTCATTAGCATGTAGCCAATTTGGTGGTTGGAAAATAAACAGGGCTTCAGCCCTCTAGGTCTGGAGTTTTAAACCCCTTGGTGATCTTGTCTGCCAAATCATTTGCAGTTCTTTTAAAACAATGAGAAATTGCTTAAAACAGATAAAGCAGTATACCACGTAACTTAAAATGTCAATATTATGTTGATACTTTGTACACTTTGTTATACATTCAGCCTTTTGGTGTGTCTGACACGAATTAGCTACACAGGTTGTGGTTCATCTTGGATGCTTCCTTTTTAATTTCTTTTTTATTTCTGTATTTATTTTTGTTCTACCATTACCACTGCTTCATGTCTCTACTCACCATTACTGTTGACACATTGCACTTGAGGGATCTGAGTTCCTGGTCCACACTCATTCTCATTATCAGGGACACATTCCGATAGTTTAACCACCAGCCAATCATAGCAGCTGGGATCTTCACATGGTATTGCCTCCACGAGGTGGGGGCAGTTCCCTGTCCAGCCCATCGGATCATTGATGAGCTTCCTTTTTCTTAGTTTGAAGCCTGTCAGAAAACAAAAGGAACTTAATGAAGCGAATAAACAGTAATTATTTCACAGTCAAAGCCATCCAGTGTAAGCATTTAGTGTCCCGAAGAGTGCCAGCTAAGAAAAACGGCTGTGGCTGTGGCCAACCGTGATTGGTCATCTACCAATTCACAGTTTGATCCCAAGTTCCTCCTGTCCAACTCACAACCTCTGAGTCAGGCTAGTGTCTTGCTTGGCATGCGCACCATTTGTCTTTAAATAAGAAGCAACATTATAAATTGCCAGTGTTTTCAGTGGCTAACAAAAATGATTTTTGCTCTTTACACTGTTCCTGCTTATAACAAGTGATCTTATTCCACTGTGGGATCAATAAAGTTGGATCTTATCTTATCTTAACAGTGCTGTATTTCAGGAAGGTCAGTTTTGTCTGATCTGTCATCAGATTGCTGAAATAAGCAATGCCTTTCCTGAATAAGACATAATTTGGATGGCAGAAGATGTATTTTATATTGAAATCTGTATATATCAATCAACATTAAATTCATTAATTCACACTTGTCAGTGACAGACACAGACAGACCTGTGTGTCTATTTTTAGTGCAGTTTTGGCATAGACGCCAAAGTCTCAGTTAAGTTCAGTATTGGTTTTTGGTTGTGCGCCTTGTGTAAAAAGATTTATTCAGATTCCTTGAATGGTTCATTAATATATATATATATATATATATTGTTTCTTTCTTTGTCCTTTCCGTTTTTCCCGTGCCACAGCGTCGTCACAGCGAATCATTGTCCGTATGTTGATTTGGCACAGTTTTTTCGCTGCATGCCCTTCCTGAAGCAACCCTCCCCAATTTCTACTGGGCTTGGACCAACTGCACAGCTGGGGATGGGAATGGGCTGTTAGGGGTTCAGTGTCTTGACCAGAGACACTTCCACATATAGCCAGGACCGGGGATCGAACCACTGACCCTGTGGTCCATGAACGCGTGCCTTTACCAACTGAGCTACAATAAAATTCTAATTTTACATCGATAAACCATCCATGATACTGACCAATTGTAAATAATGCAAATGGTCCTTGGCAAATACTATGTGTATGATTTGCTGGCATCGAATTTAAAGTAAGCATGTGTTCTAAAAGCTATTAAATGTCTCAATTTTTATGTTGTCATTATTCTGCTTACAAGCAAAAATATGTTTTAAATAATTTGCAAATAATTGTATTTTTTTTATTTACATTTTACACAATATCCCCACTTTAGTGGAAATAGGGGTTTACTTAAGTGGTTATCTATATTAATTAAAAATAGGTGGGTTGCGGCAGGAAGGATCTCATTCCGCTGTGGCGACCTCTGAAGGGCAAGCCAAAAGCTGTTGATCTTTTAAATTAAAAGCAGTTAGCGTTTTTTTCAATCAATCAATTCAATCTTTTTTTTAACTGACTGTGTGTGACTAATAAATATTAAATTTGTTTACCTTCTTGATTGCAAGAGCAATCAACAGTCATCAGTGGGTTTCCTTAAGTTAAGTGATTTATGTATTTTATTCTAAAGAAATGTCATGATTTATGTCCTTCTCTTTTTTTTTTTTATTTTGGGTTTTTTCATAGACTATTTGGCAAATCCCCTTAAACTTTCATCCATCACCAGCGAGGCAGGCTGCTTCTCCTCTGCTCTGCTGTTTACCTGCCCTCCTTTGACACAAGCCATGTCCATGCTCAGCTGCCACAGTATAAATACCTATTGATCCCCTCTATTCGCTGCCAGATTGTTGTTAACACACACAACTAACACTGACTTGGTTTCTTGCTTTTGACTCTACTCTTGCTTATGAGTTGCCGTAAATTGGACATCAGACTGAGATTTAGTTTGTTCTAATAGTGGATGACTAAATCTTTCTTTAACTCTTAATCGGTTTTAGTAATTGTGTTAAAAATAGATAACTGTTGCTTCACAAGCTTTGAAGGTAGGTTAAAAATGCTGATATTTGCTGCCCATGTCGTTAGTATTACATGTGAACTGGCAAAATAAGCTAGAAAATACAAGTTTTGGTTTTTTTATGATGCCATAGTTATTTCGGTCAGAAAAGTCTGCATTATACAATTGGATACGTTTTAAATAGACTAGAACTATCTGGTATAAAAGCCAATGAAAAACCTTTTAACCTTCTTTATTTGTTTGTTTTTTGTGTAGTGAGGCATTGAAACATCTTGCCACAATATCCTGGAGTCCACTAGTGTGGTTCTAGTAGTCCTTTACCTATGTCCTTGCTCTTTCTAGCTTAGTTAGTTTGCATGTATTTGTGTCTTCTCTTTCCCATGGTTGTGCCCCCTTTCTCCCTACCTTTCTGAAGCTCTGTTGCCAATATGCATTTATCAGTCCTGCTAACCTGCCCAGTGTTTTGTTTATGGAATTTTGCTTCTTTGCTTATATCCCTTTCCACGTAGCCTAACTGATCACGGCTTACGGTTGGCCACCTGTAGTCTGGTTTTGTCAGATGGGAGTTTAAATGGAAGTTTTCACTTCCATTGTGGCCTTAGTGCTTGCTCAAAAGGGATTTGTTGGTGAATCTCTGTGAATCTGTAAAATGAAGTTCCTTGATGATGTAATAAGCAAGTACTGTAAAAATTTTAATTATATTATTTGTTTTTGCCACTATCCTAGGTTTTGTTTGTTGCCTTGCAATTCTTTTTGGGTGTATTTACGTTCAGCTCACCACACTTAAATTACAGTATACTACTGATATTTGCATCATTACAGATTTTTCATACTACATTCTAATACTGTAGGTATTTTAGATTGCACTGTATGATAAGATAATGTGCATATGTCATTCCAATGCGCAAATAAGAGCTGAGGGAAATGTCATGAAATTTGACACTCAGCAGTACCCTTATTCAAAATGAGGCAATAAAAGGTAGTGCACTATATAGAAACCAAAACCATATAAGTCATTGAGCAGCACAAGGCTACAAAAAACCCTTGTTAAATTCCATGTTAACATCAGAAGTATTTATATATTTATATTTGCCTCATTAGAGGAATCTAGTCTGCAGTAATAATATACATGCAGGCAAAGGGTGTGGCAAATCGGCCTTAAATATCGGCCTACCAGTTTGCTGTCCATTCAGGATATTCCTGAATTTTTTTGAGACTTGCCAAATCACCCAAATGTATCTAAATGGATTTAAAAGTTAAATCCAGTTATCTCTTATTCCACCAGTTTTATTGAGGGGCATCTGGGAACTGACTTAATATTAAGAATAGACAACTTTCAAGAGTATGGAACAGTCATAGCCCACGACAGTGTGCATGTGCCAAGGTGTATCCTGCATGTTCCAATTGCTCCTTCTGGTATTTTGTTTTTTATTAAGTTTTTCTTATATCTCTGTACGTCCTTTAGTACGGCCTTGCAGCATGCTTGCTTGGTGAATTTTGACCTTTGGCAGAATTGCAGTGAAAGGATAGGATTGTTATGTTTATTCTGCCACCCAGTCATCACTCAACAACAGCACATTGTTTACTCCAGAGATCAGCTGGTAGTGGTGAAGCTGGCTGGCTTGGCTATGGGGATGAAAGATGAAGATGCCCTCATTATAATCTTGAGTGAATTTAATCATGTTTCCACTGTCAAAACACTCCCCAAATTTACCCAGTATTTTACCTGTAAGACCATCACAGGTGCTATAAGGAGCGGCTGGCAGAGGAGATAAGGGTAGTGTGGCTAGGGCAAATGAGTTGGACTTGTTCTTTAACAAGTTCAACAAAGTTTGATACTGTGCTCAGTACCTCTGATGACTTCCTCCTCCTGATAATGCCTCCACCAATTGTAGTGGCCCTCCAACCCCCTCTCCTGACACCTCTTACAATGGCCCTCTTCTGACTCTGAATGTGGACTCCAGACCGCCATCTCCCAACCTACACTTATGACACCTCTCCGTTTGAAGAAGAAGACAGCTGAGCAAACTCTCCACCAGCAAGGCTTGTGGCTTGGATTGCTTCAGTTCATGGGCTGTAAAAGCTTGTGCTGCCCAGCTCTTAAGACGCCGCGTGCCAAGGGTGCCTCGGACCCAGTGTTTATATGCTGATATGCATGCAGTGGACATGCTCCTGCTGAGACCAGCATTCTACATGTTTTAGTGTTACCTATGCTTGTAAGGTTATTATGCTGTTTCATCAGGGTCAGAGAAGTCACAATCACACAGTCAGAGGTTTTGTATTAATTTGGTACCTAAATATTGGTTTCCATAATGTCCTTATTTAGTAAAACATTGTATTAGGGGTTGCACACAGTTTCATAATCACAGTTTCATAATTGAAGGTTGTCACGCAACTTCTTACATTATTTTATTTATATTTTATTTATGACTCTGAAATTATGATTTTCACAGTGAGGTATTACCTTTTTTGGCTCCATGCTCATCACAGTTTTCATAGGTGCAGGGTCCCCAGCCACTCCACGAAGACAACTCACACTCTACAGGACAACTAATGTGGCAGAGTTGGGTGGTGTTTGGGGAGATTCCAGTACAAAGATCGCTGTTCACTGGTTGCAGTGCTATAGAGACAAAAGAAAAAAGATCTGTTAGACACTGTAAGGATTGATGATGTGTTGAAAATTTGGTTTTCCTGAGAGTATGAAACAGGACACAGGAAAAAGAACAGAAAAATTTAAAATTTTAAGTTATTAAAACCAACAAATTGTTCAAGTGTCCACATTATGTTGCACAAATTTTGTCATTTATAGCAATGCAAACACTAAAAGACTTATTCTGTTTTATCTCCAGTTTCTTGTCCCTCAGAATCAGATTTTCCATTTTGGCCCCAAACCAAAAGTATCCAAAAAATTGTCATTTTGACATTGTAATAGATTTCTTGTGGCTTGGCCACTTAAATGTGGGTATACAGAAAGTGGTCTTGTGTTATAGTCAATAATAGTAATTGTCAGTGTATGGGAAATGGCACGGAGCATGGCAACTACTGACTGTAGTCATTTAGCCCTGTGGTAGTAGTGCCAAGTAATACCCTAAATTTGATGGTTGATTTTAGTTATATAGTATTTTTACGGCCGATCACTTTGACGTCTGTCGTTATGAAATCCTTCGAACGACTAGTGAACCACCTGAAAAACAGGGCCCCTGCTAGACCCCCTGCAGTTTGCCTACAGAGCAAAAAGGTCAGTAAAAGACACCTGAACAGCCTGGGGACATACGCATGGCTTTTGTTTATTTATTTTCAGCTAAGCGTCTGGTAAGGATTGGAAAAAAAGCATACAGAAAACCAGTACTGCTGCTCCTCAGGGAAATGTCCACTCCCCTCTGCTCTTCTCTCTCTACACAAAAACGACTGCACCTCATGCTACTCGACTGTCAAGCTCCTAAAGTTTGCAGACGGCAACTGTTATTGACCTCATCTGAGATTATGATGAGACTACATATCAACGTGAGGTTGATCAGATGGTACTGTGGTGCAAAGCAACCTGGAACTGAACATGCTCAAGACTGTAGAGATGAGAGTGGATTTCAGGAGAACCCTGCCCCTACACTGCCTCCCCTCATCATATCCTCCAGGCAGGAGAACCCTGCCCCTACACTGCCTCCCCTCATCATATCCTCCAGGCATGTGTCACCTGTGAAATCCTTTAAATTTTGGGGGTTCACTATCTCGCATGGTTTGAGTTGGGAGAACAACATTGACTCTATCCTCAGAAAGGCTCAGCAAAGGATGTATTTCCAAGACAGCTGAAGAACTTCAACCTGCCACAGCAGCTGCTGAGCCAATTTTAAACTGTCTGTCTTGTGCTCCTCCATTAGAGTTTGGTTTAGAGCAGCCACCAAACAGGACAAGTACAGAGTGCAACGGACAGTAGGAAATGCAGAAAGAATCGTTGCTGCTCCCCTGCCCACTCTCCAGGACTTGTACACAATGAGAGACAGGAAGCAGGCAAACAAATCCCCACTGACCCCTATCACCCTGGACACAACCTTTTCCAAGCTTCTCCCCTCTGACAGTGGTACAGAGCACTTTCGAAACCCCTAGACACCTAAACAGTTTCTCTCCTCAGGCACTCATTAGCAGCTGACCTCATACTTACTGATACATTGCTGCTGTCCCTGCTACTGTATACACTGGACACACTAACCCTTAACCACTAAATGCAACCAAAAAAACATCCACACTCACTGCACTTTAAGTAAACAAGTTATGTGCTGGAACTGCCAAGTACACTGCACCTAGATCTGCCTTCTTTAGGCCATTCTTACGCTGTCTGTAGATTTCTTTTCCCCTACTATGTTATTTTTCATTTTATACTCCTTGAACATGTCCTTAGGGGCAACCAATGACAGAACAAATTCCTTGTATGTGTAAGCATACTTGGCCAATAAATCTGATTATAATTTGATTCGGGCCGTGACACACCAAGCCAACATCCAAGAAATAGCTGCAATAAAGACCAACTGCTGTGTCAGCTCACATCGCTCTTAGATCCAACAACTGGCACTTGAACAGAGCAAAGACAACAGCCAAAAGGCATGAAGAATGCACATTCTGTGCAAGGAAAAATCTAAGTCAAGGAGAAAACATCAAAGCAAGGTGCTATTAGAAGAAGTTTTTTTTGTTTGTTTTTGGTTCAGGTTCTGTTTTCAGCAGTTTTTTGAATATTGGGAGCGTGCAGAGTTTGGTAACTGGCTGTGCAGAGAGCTGAAGAGTGGGGTGAAATGTCCTTTTTGGCTGATTAAAAATTAGGCATGCTGCCACATTTTGGATCATCAGGGGGGGTTTGATTGTGCACGCTTGTAACTCTTTCAACAGGGCATTGCAGTAATCAAGACGAGATATGCACAATGAGTTGGGTTGTATATTCTGAGAGGTAGTGTCTGACCATTCTGATATTGTAGAGGGCAAATCTGCATGTCCCTAGAAATGGTGGAAATGTGGTCAGTGGAGCTCAGTTGACTGTCGATTATGACCCCCTAGATTTCACGCTGAGACCCAATGTTGATGCTTAAGTTGTGTTGTGCTGTGTTGAAGGGATGGCTGGAAATACTAGAACTTTGGTCTTTAAGAGGTTAAGTTGAAGATTGGCTGTATAGAGGGTGGAAAGGTTCTGGGGTAGAGGCAGGGCAACAGAGACCAGTGAAGGGAACTGCTCTGATTGAAAGACCCGAGATTGCAGCCTAATGTTACAAATGACTCCCTGTTGCCAACCTAAAGAATGACTAGGATTATGAGTACTGTTATCTGCCCATGAGGGATCAAGTTTTTCACAAGCCCTTGTTACCATGTGATTTACCTCGTCATTTTGATCATGCCATGTTACGTTTTTACCAAGCTATGTGATTATCTGCTACTACTCTAATGCGGAACTCAGATGAATACCCATCATGTGTTCAAGGTACCTGTATCAAGGACTTCACCAAGTGAATATCGACTGTAAGGTTTTTCATGTGTACCATTGTTGACCAAGACATTATCTAGTATCATGGACTTCACCAAGAAAATATCCACTGCAAGAATTATCATACCAGTGTTAAGAACCATGTTTGTGTCACTTAATTATAGAATCAGAGCTATAAGACTATTGCACTAGGGCACTGAGTCACTAAACGGATTTTGGAGTTCGCATATTATATCACTAATGGGAATTTGGAGTTCTCTTCACTATCAGGGATTAAAGATTCACCACAGCTACGTTCCACATGCTCACTACCTGGCCTGCCCCAGTGTTACAGATCGAGACCACTACATCTTCCCCTGCGGTCCCCCCTCCCACCATTTCTCTACCCTATCTACTCAACCCCACCGCATCTCAAGATTTATCTACTCTACCAGGACCATACTCCACTCTTCCCCATAAGAATCTTGCTTCTCCTCTAGACCCGCTCATCTTCCCACTGACTCTAGTAAGTTTTGTTTTTATGTTCAGACCCCACATCCCACAAATCACTGTCAAGATGCTCATCTTCGTGTCCTCTCTCATAGACTGGAGAGAGCACCATCTAGCAAGAGGAAGGACTTACTACATCTCCATTCTGTTTTGCCAACTATTATATTTTATAATAAACCTTATTTAAACTGAGTAGTTGTGTCAAGCGCCTTATTGGTTCCAACCCTAAAACTAGTACCTTACAATAACAGAATGTTGCTGCCTCAGTTTTAGCAGAGTTATAATTTTAGCCCGAATAACAAAAGGAACTTTCAAAAAAAGTCACATGTAAGCACACTTCAGTAGTCCACCTTTGCTACTGTTCTGGCTGGAAGGTAGGAAGAGGTTGGCATAGCATATTTAGTTTGTATTTTTCAGGGTAATATTAAAGGCAGTGCCACAAAACTGCTCACTCATGAAACAATAAACCCACATTGAAAAATGCTTTAAACATGGACTTCACTTTTCAGTTTTAAATCAAGCACTTACACGTCCAAACACTTATTTTTAGTCTCATCTTGATAAACTATTTTCACATTTCTTTAGAACTAAAATTCCAAAGAAATGTTCACACGAGGGTTTGTTTTTTTGTTAAGTTGTATACATTTGAGCCAGTCAGTTTTGGTTTGGCATTACAATTTAGCCACAGCACTAAAGATCCTTGCATGACATGCTTATGTCCTGTCATCATTGCCTACTGAGGACGGTGTCCATGTCAGACATTGTCTGGCACATTGTCAGCAGATAGTATTTTCTATTTGTAAATAAGAAATGTCTTTTCTTTTCTGGACACTGTTTTCCTAAGACTTTGTCTCTCCTTCTGTGTATGTGTGTGTGTGTGTGTGTGTGTGTGTGTGTGTTTTACTTTGTTACAAAATGAGTTACAGGTGATTGTGTTGATTGGCTGGCAGGTATGATTAACTCTGTCAGGAGCTTTCAGGAGCTTATTGGTTGCAGCGATCCATCAGAGGGTTAAAATACATTTTCTCCCAGTTCAGCAGAAACTTTCCTTCCCCTCACTGCCAGTCCCCCAGAAGTTATAGATAGATATAGATAGAGATTTAGATAGATATAGTGAGCTTAGAGAAGCACTTATATTTCATATTTGTTTTAATTTGTTTTAATATTTGTTGTCACATTTGGTTAACATGACAGAAACCTACCCTAGTTTGAAACCATTTCATGGTAAACATTGTTTTGTGGTAAATTAAAGTAATATCAAACATGAACATGAAGAAGGAAACAATCTAAGAAATGTACCTTCTTTGATTCTCAGTGAGCTGAGTTTTGGTGGTGTATCAGTACTGGTTTGGACACAGTAGACCTCCCGGGTCTGAATCCCACCTCCACATAAACCTGTTTGGTTTCCACGGCGGCGGTCTTGTTGACTTAGGAGCATGTCTACCCTGCATTCTGTCCACTCTGTGGTCTTCCAACTGTAACTGACAGCACATTTAGAAACAAGAAGGTTTTAGTCAGAGTATATTGACAGACAAAAAGAAGCAAAGACTTTGTCAGGGACTTGGTTTCATGAAGATTTTCCCAATACTCTGTGTTGGCTGGACAGCTTTCCCTTTCATGCTCTAAACTATCAAAGGCATCCAGAAAAACCAAGGACAAAGACATCTGTGTTTTTAATAATATCAAGTATTGCCAACAGTACATAGTAAGAGAAGACACTTGTTAAACTATTATGGTGAAGCCTTACACTGTATAGCTACCATGTGAATGTGAAAACATGCTCCACATCCGTTATATGAAATTAAAGTGAGACAGGTGTAGCAATACTTGCAGGACAAATATAAAGGAAGCTATCATTTTAAGATTAGGCGTGGACAAAGACTAAATGGTTCATAAGAATATACACATTATAGAATGCTCAAAGATATCAAGAAAGATTAAAAATACAACTTGAAATCAATAAAAGAAGATTTGATATTAGGGTTAACAGTTGTTTTTTCCTTAAGGGACATTGATTTAATTAGAAGAATTAAAATGCATGTTGTTGATCAGTTACTATCTTGAGCCACACTACTGTTCAGTAGGTAGCGGCAATGCTCCATCAATTGCTTGTAAAATAAAAACAGGAGAAGAAGAAGAACAAGATGATTTAAGCAGCCATAACTCAACAAATCCAGCAAATAGAGGACAGTATGGCTGTGCTCCATGTGGAGGATTTTCCTAAGAGGAAAATATTGGGACAATGTTTGAATTATCAATAAAAGAGGAAGAGAAAATACTCAACACATCAAGAAAGCAGGAGTCAGGGAGAAGCTATTAGCAGCTGTTAGACTAACCAGCAGATCTGTGTAAACAACTTTGGCATTAATAAGAAAGTTGCAAAATGGGGTTTATGGGAAAACAATTTATTTTTCACTCAAATTGTTCTGTCTGGTTGTGTTTTATAGATGTGGCACATCGTCTTCACACCTCTCAAGAAAACTGTAAGCACTACAAACTTAAGACTTTATCAAAAAAGATTTAATCAAGTTTTAATTCTGCTCTATAACAAATAATTCTTTAAGGGGTCTCTAATTGTTGTGCCACTTACATGTTCACTCTCCTTCATTCTCCTAAAAATTATGTTCCTATAAGAGTAAACTGCAAATGCAATTGCATTTTGCTGAGGGATTCATTTGTAAATATGTGTAGACTAAATAGGCTTGGCCTTTGTTCTGACTTAGAGAAAAGTGTAAAAAAATAACTTAAGGCTAAATTATTACCCTGATCTGTAGCTAAACAAGAATTCACATTTCCCTGAATCTCTTCAACAAAGTTGAAGTACTTACACAGTGCAGGGTGGAACTCCATCTCCTTGGGGGCTGCAGGGCTCCTTCTCCTGAAGCTCTGGACAATCTTTTCCTCCACCTATCGGGAACTGGCTCACTTTCCTGGTACGAGTGCGTTCACCTTTGGGGCTGTTGGCGTCGTAGCACTTCTTTGAGCAAGCTGACCATTCAGACCATTCAGTCACATCACAGTCTTTGGTCATCACACAAGCCTGGAATGTCACTGGCCATGACTCCTGAGAACACAGGCTGTAGAAGATAAAAAAAAAAAGATACCAGATGATAAGAGGAGCATTTCAACAGTGCTGCTGCTAGTTCAATTCATTTGCAAAATTGCAACTGAATTTTTGCTGGCCGCGAGATAGTCTGGCAACCCATTCTGGTGAACTAGCATAAGCTCACCCGAACAGGATAAGTGGTTACGAACTTTTAATAAACATGTTTCTAGTTTGTACTAATAAATAAGTGCTGCAAATGTGAAAGCACAACTGTAGCATATAATAGATGTTTTTCACAAAAAATGTAAGTAGTTTGCAAATGGTTAACACTATTTCTGCTTTACACTGTGCCACACAGTGACACAGTAACAATGGATTGCAGTACTGTTTCAACTTCTCTGTCAAGGAATACAATTACTGTATATGTATGGTTAGGAGCATAAACATTCATAAAGTGGGACATTTAGACAGGTTGCTGTATTTCAACAACATATGGTAAATGGTAAATGGTCTGCACTTATATAGCGCTTTTCTACCTATTGGCACTCAAAGCGCTTTACACTGCTTCTTATTTAACCATTCACACTCACAATCACACACACATTCATACACCGATGGGGGAGCTGCTATGGAGCTGGCCAACACTCACCGGGAGCAGCTAAGTTGGGGTTCAGTGTCTTGCTCAAGGACACTTCGACATGTGACCAGAGGAGCCGGGGATTGAACCAACAACTGTGAGATTGGTGGACAACCGCTCTACCTTCAGTGAACAGATTATGACCACTTTTATCCCTTATATCTCTCTCTCCTTTACACAGATTGCATCTCAGAAAAGGATATGTAATGTTATGTTATGTGGCACCTTACACATGTCAACGGAATTACTGGCTAGCTAAATCCAAATGAATGTCTCAGCTTTTGTTGGTAGGATTTGGATTTAGCTAAATTTGTTAACTTTATGTTAACTCGAGATAACAAGACAAAATAAAAAAGTTGTTATCCCAAGATAATGGGATAATTATCCTATTATCAAATAAAAAGATACCAACATTCCTGGCCGTTCTCGGCTCATGTATATTATTAGAGACAAGTCAGTTTAATTCAGTTTAATAGATATAACCATAATCTACAATTAAAATGGGTTGAGTTCACGTAAAAAAAATCTCGGAAACATTAGTGAAAGATTGTTCTCAAATTAAAGAAAAGAGCAGACATTAACTGCAGACCGCTACAGCTGCTGGGATGCCAATGCCATTCTTCCATTTTTCAAAGAAAGAAATTACCATTTAACTGTTTTTTTTTTATTCTATGGTGTTTGCCATTTTACCATAATAAACAAATGGGTATAGACCTTTTTCACATCTTCACATTTCTCAACCGAATCTGCCAAAATTGGGCCGCTTAATTTCCATTGTAAGTTATTACATACGGACAATGGCATAATCTAAAAATCTGAGCTTTTCTAGTGTTGCTGAATTTTCGTGTTATGCGCAAAAACAGCCATATTTGTCATTTCATTCAGTTCCAAAAGAACCATAACTTAAAAGAAAATGGGTGCAGGCGATTAGGTGAGATGAAGGAGGAAGGTGCTAATAGGTAGCACATAGGATTGTAATCAGTACTTCATGACACTAAAGCAGGATTAAAATAAAGCAGGCAGCAGTCAACTTATAAACGGAGTTGCCCAAAGCCGCTTTTTGTGGAACAAATTTGTTGCACCAAAGGATAGGGAAAATGTTTTCACAAAGGCAAGTAAATGTTTGGCAGAGGAGGAAACAGTCTCCTCTTCCACCGCTGTAAGTGCGGAAACTGACACCTACTCTCCTCTGCTGTACTACAGTTATGTTTGCTACCCGTCCGCACATAAGATGTGATGAATAGCATTAGCTGTAACATAATGTAAATGGCTTCTATGGCGAAATTTTAACCCATTTTCATTTTCAGTCTATTTGGTTGGCTCTAATGTAAAGCTAACCAAGATAGCCTGTAAGTTAAAGCTAGTAGGCTTCAGCTACTTAAAGCTATTGTGTAAAACAGCTCGAGAGAGGAGCTGTGGTATTGTATGAGGAAGTCTGGAGTGGCAGAGAAGTATGTTAGAGTGGTGCAGGACATGTATGAGAGCTGTAGGACCATGGTGAGGTATGCTGCAGGTGTGAAAGAGGAGTTCAAGGTGGAGGTGGGTTTGTATAAAGGATCGGCAGAGAGGTGGAGGTCTGCTCTGGAAAATACAGGAATGAAGGGTGGTTGCAGCAACACAGAACACATCTGTGTGAATATGAGGAAGTGGAACAGTGAGGTTAAAGGGAGCAGATGTAAAGAAGGTGCAAGATTTTAAAACTACTAAGTGTCAGGTGTGTTGTGTGATAAGAGTATCAGCCAGAATGAAAGGAAAGGTGTTCAAGACAATGGTGAGGCTGGAACCGCCAGGTAATAGGTCTAGAGGAAGACAAAAGAGGAGATTTATGGATGTAGTGAGAGATTATATGAAGTTAGTAAGTGCAAGAGAAGAACATGCAGAGGACAGGGTTACATGAAGGCTGTGATGACCCCTTTTTGGAATGAATGGAATTATTAATTTCACTACAGAGATGTAGTGAAATGTCTCACAGTTGTATAGTGATAAACTGGGAGAGCGCAGCATTTTAATACTGGAGATACGGTTTGACTCCATTGTTTGTCTGCGTGGCTCTGTGAAGTTTTTTCCTCCTAGCATATTTTCATAATTTATTTGATTAGTTCTTCCTTCAATTGTAACGAGAGGCCTACAGCTCACTAGCATCTTGTTGGACAAACTACACACATGCTCACGGGTTGAAATTCTGCAGATTGGAGCAGATTGTGTGATGTAAATATTAAATGTAAAAGTAATTACCTGGATTTATTTTTTTTTTCTTTATTTACCGTGGACTGCTGTCATATTTTGTGTACCCAGACACTGTGCTTGGTTCTAGTGTCAGCGGGAGCAACTCCCCTGCCGCCTGTCTTATCTTAACACCAACCACTGTGACTTTTCCATGCAATGATAAATTTGATAAATTTGATTTATGAAACAAATAAGTTATGTAGTTGTTTTCCACAGTCTAATATTAGAATCATCATTCCTAAAGTGATCACAGTTCACCTGTTGCCTTTAAAACTGCAGGTCTGACCTTAACGTGCAATAAGTTTGAATGTATCCTAAAAAAGTCTAGAAATTTGACCCAAAGTTTTACAACCCTGTTAGATCCTCTTAAGTCTCACAGCATCCGGTCTTGGTCTCTATCCACCACAGGTAGAACAGCCGATTCAGATTTGATAGTGGAAACTTAGATTGAGGCTCAAATCTGTTTAATTTGAACCCTGGGACTGCTGCTTTGTTAATTTTTTATATTTTTTGTGCAGAAAAATCCAGATTTAGATTTGGAAGATGTAGTCAATTTTATCCAAATTTATACATTTGATCCAGATCTCATGATGCAGATCTTTCTATCTTCAGAGAATGAGCAATTGGTGTCTGCCTTCATTCCCGGGAAGGCAATCAACCTTATTTCAGCAGTTTACTGCAGGCTTGTGTTAATGCTGTTTACAATGTAATTGATTTTGGAAGATAAAAAGCTGGTGTCAGAGATGAAAATGCTACCATTGGTTATACTGACCTAACTACTTCCCCCTGCTGTCAATGAGCTCATCATTATAAGACTATTTATATTTTACATTTATTGAATCTGTGTATCCAATTGTGTATGTGCTGAATGATTTTTTTCTGGAAATTGGGCAACCGTGTGTAGAATTGTTAGATCAGCTTTTAAGAAACCAATGTTGTTTAATATGGTTTATTCTAAATTAATCTAATCATAAAAAAATAAATTTAAGCTTTTTATACAGAATGATTGCTGGTAATTTCCCTTAACTGTGCTGAATAGTTTTAATTATCACGATATTTAATTTATTTAATTAACATTAGCTTGATGCGATCACATCAACAATGAGCAGCCAAAGCCTTTAACCCTCATTTTTCCTTTGCAAAAAAAAAAAAAGTAAAGTGAACAGAAAATACAAATAGAGGTTGAAACTTTGTGCTCTTAAATACTAAGAGCAAAACTACACACTAAGTTTGGAGGTAACTTCAGGCTTTAGTCAAACTCGAGTTTCCCATGAGAAAGAGCTTCACACTGAACACACACCATCATGTCTGAATAGTACTTGTCTCTCGGGTCACTTGATAAACTTAGCTTTACTATGAAATACACTTAACGACCACTTTATTAGGTACTATTATATATTTATGACAAATGTGATCATTCTACTGTTTCAATTTAAATGTCAGATATATTCCTTTGTCATTTTGAAAATGTCTGCATGCTTACATTAGCATTCCAAGCAGTGTTGGACCTCAGTACAACCTCACAATTTGAGTCAACTTGATCTGATTATACTAATGGCATGAAAATGAGCAACATATTGACATAACAACATACAGACAAGGTCATATATACTGTATAACAGCAGATCAAAAGAAAGAAATGACAGATGTGAAGAAATATTGCGTGTAATTGGACAAGGGCTGGTGCTTGGGTACTTTGAGCATGGGGCAGGACATGAAGCAAAAACAAAGCTGCGCAAGTAGCAGTGTTTTGCTTTGTAATCTGGTCGTATACCACAGAATCTCGTGCTGTTCCTTTTATTTCTTTGACAATTTCCATGTCTTCCCTTACGGACAGTCCTTTCTGTTCAAATTCTTGTTGTGTTCGTATGAATGAATGAGTTCTTTACCTCTTGTATTCACAAATAAGCTCGGTTGGAGATAATCTGGATTTTTCTCTAGGGAGCATTTGCGAATTTGCGTTCACACATAATCCACCTCCAGATAAAGTCTGGATAATGTCTGAATTCCAGTGCATGTCTGAAAGGGGCTAGAGAAACTTGTTTGAATGGATGGCTGAACTGATAAAACACAGCAATATGTGAACAGCTTAATTTGTATGTGCAACATCTGAGTGATAATTATTATTTTTTTGTCCTTTTCGGCTTGTCCTGTGAGTTCATGGTCGCCACAGAGGATCATTGTCTACATGTGGATTTGGCAACGCTTTTACGCCGGATCCCCTTCCTAATGCAACTTGGACCGGCACAGCTAGGGATGGGAATGGGCTGTTGAAGGTTCTGTATCTTGCCCAGAGATGCTTCGACATATAGCCGGGACTGGGGATTGAACATGGTCCGTGGACGACTCCCTTACCAACTGAGCTACAGCCGCCCCCTCTAATGTGATACACATGGTTTGGATATTTTTCATTACAAACATGAGAAATTAATTTTCTCTGTTTTCAGACGCTTATTCACAGCAATATGTTGTGGATGACTGTGTGCTATGTGATTAATGTTTTGGGAAAATGCTAACTTACATCATTCAATATAAATAAAGCAGCCAACATATATATAATTGTTTTTGATGTTTGTATGACAAACATAATGTTAAATAACTATATTATGTAATTCCTTTTAATAATTTAATTGACAAACATGCACACATACAAAATACAGAAATAAACATTGCTTTGACTAAATTTTAAAACCCAAAAGTCAGACTAAATAAACAACTGTTTGGGGGCCAAAAGAGCCCCCTCACTGATGCTGCTCTTATTGCTAAGCTAAGACACATGATTTGGCATATTACAAAGAGCCAACATTCCTTTCACTACTTGTTACGTAGCAACCAGGCCAAGGAAACCCTCAAATAAAGGGCAGATGGCTGATATGACAATGACCTTTATCTGCTCATGAACAAATGATGATACCTTCAGAAAAGTGTTGGTAGTAGTCCTTATTGAGCCTGTCTTTGCTTCTGACACAGGGAAGAACATTAGTCAAACACTATGTCAAATGTGATTATATTGACTTTTTAGTCAATCCTGCTTTTACATAATGCTCACGAAAGTTATTGTAAAGCTCAGCAGAATATTCCTATTTAAATAGCCATATTTGTTGGCATACAATATAAATAGTAAGGGGTCTGCACTTATATAGTGCTTTTCTACCTATTGGCACTCAAAACACTTTACGCTGCTTCTCATTCACCCATTTGCACTCACAATCACACACACTCATACACCGCTGGGGGAACTGCTATGCAGCTGGCAAACACTCACCAGGAGCAACTAATTTGGGGTTTAGTGTTTTGCTCAATGACACTTCGACATGTGACCGGAAGAGCTAGGGATCAAGCCAACAACCCTGGTATTGGTGGACGACTGATGTACCTTCTGCACTACCTTCTGTCACCCACAATAGATCTAGATTTACCATTAAATTCATACATCACAAAGCTATTCTTGGCTTACTGCACAAAATAGCAGCTTATACACACACACACAAATTGATGGCACCCTTCTGTTAAAAAAAGGAAAACCCACAATGGTCACTCCACTTGTCTCAGGTTTGAAGGTAGCCTTCTGGGCTCTTTGGTTACCATTCGTATTATTCATCACTTCAATTTGTAATCGATTTTTCTCTTGCGGCCACGTCCATGGAGGCTGGCTATAGTCCCATCGACCCTGAACTTCTGAATATTATGTGCAAATGTCGTCATGGGAACATCAGGCTGAGATGGTCTTATAGCCTTAACCTTCAACATATCTGTCTATAGTTTTATAATTTTCTCTTCAGATAAGTCTCTCTTTAGCTTTCTGTGGTCCATGATCAGTGTGGTACACATCACGATACCAAACAGAACAATGACTACTTTTCACCGTCTAAATAGAGAGAATGACTGATTAGTATTAAGACACCTATGATGCTAATTACAGCACACACTTTAGTTTAACATGTCCCATATGGAGAAATATTTCTTTCTTTTCTAGGGGTACAATCATTTTTGTCCAGGGCGTTTCATTACTTTGTTTTCATGTTTAAATGCTTCTTTCAAGTTATTTCAGTGGCTGGGGGTTTTACTTTCTTTAACAGAAAAGTAGCAACAATTTTGTCCACATTCTACCACTTTATTTGTTGTTTTGTAGATTTGCCATGGATTCAGTGCAATACAAGTTGCAAATATTAAAAGCCAACTGCCCTGCAACACATCACTGCAGATAAAGCCATGGATTAGTGTTAGATTGTGAGGTAACATGAGAAAATATATTTCAGTCATTTACCTGGGAGCTTCAACAGTCCCATTCATGTGGACACAGGTCACTTCTCTGGTCTGGAAGCCAATCTGCAAATCCCAGAACTTTCCCCCTGGGCGGTTTTGACGATTCCTGTTTCTCTTCTCCTTCATGAGTTCTTTTGTCTCAGGATCCTTTGCCTTGCCCCTCTCCCTTAACTTCCGTTGGGTTTTCACTCTCATTTTCCCTCTTTTCTCTTTGTTTTTAGCCTTTTTCTGTTGTTTGGGCCTGTCTGCTTGTCGAAATGATCTGTCGGGTTTACTGTTTTCCCTGTCTAATTTTCTACTAGATCTAGTTGGTTTTTCAGTATCTCTGGATAGTTTATCACCATCCTTGGATGATTTGTCTACTTCTTTATGTTGTTTGTCACCATCTCTGGGAGATTTTCTGCCCTCTCTGGACTGTTTCTTACCCCTTTTGGAAAGTTTTTCAGTTTCCCTGAATGGGGTTTCACTGTTTCTTGATGGTTTCTCAGCTTGTCTGGCTTGCCGTGGTAGGGGTACAGAGCAGGGTCCCCAGGGTCCCACTCTGAGGGTATATAGGCTCTCTTCCCCCTCACAGGGTCCTTGCTGGCATGTCTTAAACTCTGTCAGGTTTGGGCAAGCTGCTCCGCCAAACAGTGGTGGAGCCAGAACAAAGCGAATACGGTTCTGCAAGCCCATCCCGCAGGTTTTAGAGCAAGGAGTCCATATGCTGAACTCAGTTACTACACAGTCCCTAGGGCATGGGATAAGACAGGCCTGCTCCAGGCGGGGTTTTGGTTCAAAGTATTCACAGATTGCATCCTCTGAGGGTTCACCATTTGCTTTCTGAACACAGCCCACCTCACGGTTCTGAATCCCCTCCTCTCCCCGGGTGCACACGGTAGGGCGCTGCACCCCAACACTTCGCATTGACACTGGGACACATTGATTCCAGGCACCCAGTTGCCAGTCGTACAGATCTTTGTGCCAATCACATACTCTGAAGCAACTTTGCTGGCTGTTCGGTTGTTCTGTCTGATTGCAATTGGTGTGAAGAGTGGTCCAGCCTTCAGAATGAGCACACCATACCGCTCTGCTCTGGCTGCCTCCGGGACCACATTCACTACCCATGCAACGACCCCAAGGACCTAGAAATACCAAGACAACAAGGGTTGGAGAAAGATCAAAATGAGAATTAGAAGATGTAGAATTATAATTTTTGTTCATGAGAGTAATATTACTTGCACTATCTTCTTAAAGAAGGGTAGTATATTAGAAATTGATTGATTAATTGAATCTTACTTTAGTTTAGATAATAATTATATTGTATTCAACTTGACAGCTGAGATCTGACAGCAAAATCGCTAAATTAAGATTACTGTAAAAATCTTCAATCTAAACAGTCAGACAATCAGACAATGCCACGTTAGCCGTACTTATTTGAAAGTGAACAAAAGATAAAATTATTACCTAAACTATTAGCTAAACTGTACTTTGTTTAGTTTCAAATTGATATGCATGCACAGTTTTCTGCTGTAAAGGAGGATACCAACATTTAAGATACACTCAGGTTTACCAGATTTAAACAAATATTAAATGTGATTTAAACAAGTAAGTTCAGCTATTTACTGCTGGTGCTTCTTGCTCTGTATAAACTTTGTTATAGCTACATGATTCTTTTTACAAAGGTACTTTCAGATTAAAGGAAAATCTTCAAGGACCTCAAGCACTTTTGGAAATAGAAAATGTGAAGTTGACGTTATGCCATGGTAATTTTTTTGTTTTTGTGTGCCATATTGTGAGGATGTCTTTCTGTTGGTTTACTGGATTCTATATTTAGATTTTCTGTCATGATTGTAATAAACATTGCCTTGGTAGGTCAGTGCTCTTGCATGGTAGGTTTGTGTAAAATTGCAACTTAGCCAATCTCCATCAAATTTAAATGCTTGAAAGAACTTAGGAATTCAGGTAATGTGTTTTAACCCCCATTACCTCACGACATGGCACCCCCATTCCCCAACAGCCAATGCGGAATGATGTAACTTTAGATTTTCTGTACAAACCCCATTTCCAGAAAAGTTGTGACAGTGTGTAAAATTGAAATGATTTGCAAATCATTGTATCTCTTCAATCTGGTGGAACATATAATTAAAAAGTAATTGGCAACAGTTTAGGATCATGATATAGAGCATCCCAGAGAGTTTACCAATTTACTGAGAAATTTGGGGATTTTGTTCTACATTTTATAATATCAATAAAGATTCTAGAGGAATATTTGTAGGCAGGGGACAAGCTGAAAACCAGTACTGAATAACTGTGAGCTTTGAAAACAGACATAGGTCTTTTGTGGAAAAACATGGCCAAAGAAAAACCCTAGCTGCAGTGCAGAATCAAAAGGCATGTTTTTACATGGCTGCTTTGTTTTAATTTCTCTAAATTCCACTTGGACACTGCCAGATTTTGAATGAAGATCGAATATCAAGAAATATTGTCTATGCTTCACCCAAGACTATCACACTAAAACTGAACTTTTATACGCATGGATTACATCTTATTTCCTTAACATGCTGGCCAGGCAACACACAAGCAAAAAACAGATTCAATGTGTTTTTCAATTAAGAAACAAAGTGCTGGATAACTTTTAAACAAATTTTTAAAAGAAAAACAAGTAACCAAATGAATTCAAATATCTACTGTAGATGTCATCTTGGACTCCAAACTCAAGTTTGATGCCTTTTTTAGACATATGTCAAACACCATTATGATAAATATAAATTGTTTTTAATAAGAATCTTAAAAGAAATAGGTCAAATGTACATGTGTGTTTTGACTGTATCGCAAATTTGTCCTGTTGTGAGACCCTCTGGGGCCAGGTCTATTAATTGGTTATCAAGCCTGTACCACAAATTTTGAAGGTGATGGATCAGAAACCATTGAAATGCCATCACTGTGATTTTTTTTTCAAACGCCTAGCTTGGTTTTAATAACTTTTTAAGTTTTCATTCCTAAATACATTATTTAAGTTTAAAAATGGCCTTGCCCTGGATGTAGTTCGATAAAGGTGAAGTGTGAAAACCAGAGTGGGAACTATAAAGTTCAAAGGTGCAGAGCTATTTTGGTTCATCTTTTCAGTAAAACATTCACGTTAGGACATTAGAGCTTTTCTCCCTGATGCTATCAGACTTTACAACCAGAGTTGCTCCCAATGAACAAGAACTAACTATAATACACATTGCTACTACTGATTGTAAAAAGATGTAACATGGAAATTTCCCCACTGTAGGACGATAAAAGGTGTATCTTATTTTACATTTATGGAACACAACACTTTTAGATTTAAAATCACAATCAGAACTCAGAATTTTAACCACAAAGCTGAAACAGTGGATAAAGAAACAGCAGATAAAGATAAATTATCCTTTTTGGGAAAAAAAAGTCATAAATACACATCTCAAAACACTATTAGGACCTATGCAACAAGTAAGACCCTTTTGCATTAATACAGCCTTTTAGGGGTGACATATTTTATTTGGATGGCAACTCAAAACACAGTTAAACAAAACACATTGACTGAATAAAGGAGCAGTACAACAACAGAATATATATAACACATCATACACCAATTAGGCATAAGATTATGACCACCTGTGCAATTTAATGCAATTCAATACAGTGACTCTGCCATGAATTCCACTTTTACAATATTAGAATTTATCAGTTTTTAGGTTGAAAGTGTCAGAGAGGTGATAATTCTACTATGTGTTTATTTATAAAAGGGGGTAGTGCAGTCGTACTAGAAGGCATTATAAGATTAGGTGGTTCTAAAGTTTGGGCCCCTAATTCATTTTAGAACCACCTCTACTTACAATGCAGTCAATACTAATTTTATTTTTAAAACCTTTTAAACCTTTTTAACCTTTCTATAGACTGATTAACATCTAGAAGATGTTATGGTACAGTGTCAGGTGTGATAAAAGAGTATCAGCTAGAATGAAAGGAAAGGTGTTCAAGAAGGTAGTGAGACCAGAGATGTCGTTTGGCTTAGAGACAGTGGCACTGAAGAAAATACAGGAGGCAGAGCTGGAGGTAGCAGAGCTTAAGATGTTGAGGTTCTCTTTGGGAGTGACGAGGATGGACAGGATCAGGAATGAGGACATCAGAGGGACAGCTCATCTTAGATGTGTTGGAGATAAAGTCAGAGAGGCCAGATTGAGGTGGTTTGGACATGTGTAGAGGAGAAACTGTGAATATAACAGTAGAACGATGCTGAGGTTGGAGCTGCCAGGCAGGAGGTCTAGAGGAAGAGGAGATAGTGTAGTGTAGTGAGAGAGGACATGAAGTAAGTTGGTGTGAGAGAAGAGGATGCAGAGGACAGGATTAGATGGAGCCACAGGATTCGCTGTGGCAACCCCTGAAAGGGAAAACCCGAAAGGAAGAAGAAAAAAAAGCTTGTTCAATCTTTCAAAAAAACAGAAAGAAGATCTGGTCGCATTGAGAAACTTTTCTCAGGGATGGCCAGACTGAGGCACACACACAAATTATTGAAAGTTTTTTTTTTTTTACTCAAATTAAAAATATTTTTGGAAATAATAACCTGTACATTATTGGTTAACAATGTGTTTATAAATTTTATTTTTGTCAGAAATCCCGAATATGTAATATCTACCATTTTTAACTCCAAATATTAATTACCAATTGGGGATAGGTAAAAATCCGTCTTTTGCAGGCATAATCTATTGCAATTGCTAAAAAAAATAATTGTGACATAATATATGATGCCACCTTAAATGTACATAATAAACGGCAAATGATTGCACTATAGCACTTCTCTACCTTTTGGGACTCAAAGTGCTTTACACTGCTTCTCATTCACCCATTTGCACTCACAACCACACACACTCACACACCGATGGGGGAGCTGCTATACAGGTGGCCAACGCTCACCAGAAGTGACTAAGTTGGAGTTCAGTGCCATGTGACCGGAGGACCCGGGGGATGTAACCAACAACTGTGGGATTGGTGGACGACCGCTCTACCTCCTCCACCACAGTCTCTGACAATAATAAGCTTATATATTTATATGATATTTTTTAGGTTCAAATTTGGTCAGTTCTTCTACTTTGTTCTACAGCTGTTACATACCTCTTTGTCAGGGGTGGTACTTGTCAGGGGGTGGCACCTGGGGTGGCCAAACAGATTTTGAGGGAGGCCACCCCTCTGGCCCCGCCCCTGAGAGAGAAAGAAAGACAAAAAGAGAGAGTGCTAAAGCGGTTCACAATATTATTATACACTTATGCTACATTTTGTGTCCCTCTGGGCTCAGGTGTTTGGTTTTCTCTTGTACATTATCTATATCCTCATAGCTGTGAGGATTCTCAGTGACCCAGGTCATTGTTATCACAGAAGAGCTGTTAACTAGCAAATGGCCTGTAGTTTGTAAAAATGTTTCACCTCTCATCCAAAAGACTTCATTAGTTCTGACCAACTAACTAGTAGAGGCAGGCCTATAAACTCTGGGGACTTATTAATGTGGCAGGTAGACACTAGGACTCAGGCAGGGGTGGTAGAAATAGAGGCGCAGCAGCCAATGAGAGAAACAGCAAACTGATTAAGAGAGAAATGTGAAGCAGATGTGGGCAACTGGCTGCTGCTCATTCTGCTGTTACAGTTTAAATGCCTCTGCTTGTTACATTTTAAAGTTTTTTGTTTTGTATTTTAATGT